>NC_140954.1:111641122-112241122 GCF_014529385.1 Adiantum capillus-veneris | reverse complement strand
ACTTTGGGATGAAAGAAAAACACATGTAGTGGCCGAAGGGGTTGTCATGTACGTGTGTCTGTTTGACTCTGTAAACTTTGGTGAGCTAGGTGAAGATAACATTGGTATTGGTATCGAAACATCCTATGCAGATGAGGCTACTATTTCTGCAGAAGCTAGTGTATGCAGCATTAATCTAGTTTGTTGGCCTATCAAGAGAGTGACAACTATGGATGGAAAAGAATTGTTATGCTATGAGGATCTACATGCTATGCATGCGTTACAAGACATATGCATTGAATCAGCTTATTTGGTAGAGACTATTTCAAAAAAGCAAAAATATTGCTTTGTAAATAGGAAGCCAAAAATGTCAATGAAAGCTTCTAAGAGATCCAATCAAGCATCTCTAGCATCTGTCTAGCTTGTTTCAACCATAGATTGTTGTTCCAAAAGGTGTTGTCAATATGCCAATCGAGATAAGGTCATGGCTATGCGCAATGAATTTTGGGGACAGAGTTTGCAAAATAGAACAAACTATGTGTATGATACAATGTTGACTGCATGGCGTGAGAACAAAACAACTACAAAGACATGCTATGTGTTTTCTTTTAATGGCAGTGAGGTTTGCAGTAGAGCTTGGTATGAAATTCATGGCATTCCAAAAACTTCATTTTATCGTTGTCGTGAACATTTTGAGAATGGGGTTAGACGCTCAGTGCATGGTAATGATGGTGTCATGAGAAAAGGAAGAGACCATACAAAAATGGAAAGGGCATTGATGCGCTCTTTTGTTGATGAAAACTCGGAGAGAATGCCACATAAGAGTAGAACCATGGAAGATGGTACTAGGGAAACTTTGCTTGCAATACCAAACACGTACAAGCAAGTAGACATTTTACATGATGTCAATAAAACACTTGACAGTATGAGTCTCAAGCCAATGTCTAGCACGACATTCAATAGGATTTGGAATACAAAGTTTGCTAATGTGACATTTTCAAAAACAAGTGAGTTCTCCAAAAGTGTTGTGTGTAGTCGGATAAAGTCTCAACTAGAGTCAACAAAGGATGACGAGATGATTGCACGTTTGAAGGATGAACGTTGAATTCACATGTTGCAACAACAAAGTTGTAGGAATGTGTACTACACCTGGCGTAAGTTCTCCCAGTTGCAAAAGGATAAGTATTTATGCATTATACATGATAAAATGGATCAAAAAAAGATAGCAATACCTAGGCTGCGTGTGAACTCAAAAGATTATGCGAATGCATATCAATTGCAAGTATCATTAACACGTATGATAACACATGGACATGGTCATGGAATGTATGGTCACTTCTCACTTAATGGTCTATGGCCTTCAGATCCCAATGCTACAATTGGTTCCCTTGCATTATGCTTACAGAATCTGCAAAGAACAGAAAACCATGGACAAGGAGATTTATGCCATGACGGTATGCCACGCAGCAATGTAACGTTATTCAATGCATTGAACTCAAGGAGAGCTCTAGACCTCCAAAACAAAATGAAGCAAGAGCGTGAGAGGAATGCATCAACAATGACACCACCGTTGGCCATCCAGGGATGTAATGAAGAGATTGTACACATACAATCAACTTCCTCTCAATGTGTTGTGGATACCATATCCACTCCTGTATTTCAAAAATTTCTTGAGAATATTTTGCTACAGCTAGATAATTGTGCAGGAGAGAATAAAAATCGATATTTGTTTGCATACTTATCCTTGTTAGTAGCAAAAGAAGTTTTCAAAACCGTGCATTTGGGATTCTTAATGGTGGGTCATACACATGAGGACATAGATGCAATGTTTAGTAGGTTCTCAGAAAGATTGCGAACAGGAATGACATTCACTTTTCCACATCTGATGGAACATTTTCAAAAATGTGAAAGCTCAGCTCCAGCACCATTTTTGATGACACAAGTTCCCGACTTTAAATCCTTTGTGCAAGGGTACATGTGTGACGGACAAGATGCTCTAGTCGGACACTCTAAGCCCGTTCAATTTCGTTTCTATATGCAAGGTGAAGTCCCAGTAATGCAGTACAAAATTCATCCCAAATCACCCGATTGGATGCCAAAGGAGTCAAGAATTGAGTTGTGGAAAAAAGATGACCAGGGAAAACCAAAATTACCAACAGGCTGTCCAGATGTGGTACCTATAGCAGACTATGTGAGAGATAGTCCGCTTGTTATTCAAGGGATTAAGTCATATCTTGAATTTTGGAAAAGATGTTCTCTATTAAAGGGAAAGGACCATGACTCCACAAAATACATGGAGCCTGTTATCACTTATTGGCAAAACATAATCAATGAGTTTGAACAACCAACCAATAAACACATTGGTGAATATACAACATTTTGGCCAAAGACTGTAGGGAGTCATAGAATGCAAGAGATAGAGGAAGACAGAGATGAGTTTCAAGGATATGAAGAATTGAATGATCACTATGTTGGTCCTCAAAGTGCAAGGCCACAAGAGGCCTTTAGGCCTCAAATTGATGTAAGAAAAGGGGATCTTGTTCTTGTGAGACCTGCAGATCCTGAATATCCTATATGGCTAGGAGTGGCAGAGTCAAACGTTGATGTAGACAAATCATCTCCTAACTACAAGAAAGTTCTGATTCAGTATTGGGCACCAAAACATCAAAAACGAAATCCCACAATCCAAGAACAATATGAGGATTGTTCAAAAAAGAGTTGGTGCTGCAATCTTGCTGACCCAAAGCACTGGGAGTGTGTTGATACAATTGTATGGTCATGGACTCCAAGGGGTGGAAGAATTATAGAAACAATCAAGATCCCATCAAATGTCATGGAGAAGGCACACGCTAGCTAGCTAATAGGAGAAATGGAATAGCATTTCATATCTTGCTCATTGTTTTATTTCCCCAGCTTATGTATGATTTTATGAAGTATTTTTAAACACCCACATAAAAATAAAAATTCTAAAAGGTGTTTCTCAACACCACCATTTTCTTGGGAATCTATCTCTTTTATGAAGTGTTTTGAAACACCCACATAAAAATAAAAATTTTAAAAGGTGTTTCTCAACACCACCATTTTCTTGAGAATCTATCTCTTTTACGAAGTGTTTTGAAACATCCACATAAAAATAAAAATTTTAAAAGGTGTTTCTCAACATCACCATTTTCTTGAGAATCTATCTCTTTGTCACATTCCCAAATTAAATGAAAATATTCCAAATTTAATGGGAAATAGGAATCCATAGGCGTTGAAATTAGTCCCAAAGTTGTGGGATTTTCCCATTTCATCTAAAATGGTGTTCCTTTGCTATGTCCAATTCCCAAACATTTAAAGCACAACTTTTTTTTTTTTGGCTTTCTCAAACTCTTCCGTTGAGAGAGGACCTCTAGACCCCTTAGGCTTTTTGGAGGTCTCTGATGCAACAGATGCAAATTTTCTTTTATGATGCACATGCTGTGGACGTGTTGAAACAGGTGTAGTGTCATGCGCATGCGAACTATGCAATGCCCGATCATCGGGATCATCATGGATGTGAGCTTGCACTATTGCTTCCTCAAGTGTTTGTGGATCATGGGTTTTAACGTGCTTCTTAAGCTCGGTGATTTAACCCACGGATGAACCCACGTACCTTTTGAAAGGTGTCCATCCCTTCCGGCTTGAAGATCACATCCCGATGATGGGAAATATATTCCAATAATTTTTTATGCTGGTGCATAGAACATTTGTCCCAGGCGGTCCATTTTCTATCCTTCTCATTAGTAGGTATAAATTCCTTCCTGTAGACAGTCTCAAAAGCTGCCCAAGTCTGTGGTAGGATGCCCTTCTCCTTGAGAGACATCCACCATTTGTAGGCCTTGCCGTCCAAAGTCAGACTTGTCTGGAGTGCCTTGGTTGGATCCGGGGTACGTCTAAGGTCATGAATACCATCCCACTTGCTGAGAAAAATATTCACGGTGTCCTTGTTTCGCTCATGCTCTTCTCCCCGAAAAATTGGTGGCTTTGTATTTTTCACCAAATCGTCCACCTCTTTTTGGGTCAGAAAATGCAACGGTCCCGGAGGAGGGCCTTGCTCGATACCTGGCCCTTGGCCTAGTGTGGAGTCGTGCTCCTGATTTTGCTGACCAACAGGGCCGATGGCCTGCTGCTGCATATGCAACTTAATCAAATCGGATAATGCTGTGACATTCGGATTTAATTGTGCAAAATTCGTTTCAAGCACAGTCATGCGTGTTTGCAATGCACGGAAATCTTGCATGTCTAGCAACTCATACGCATCCTCTGTCGCCGTTGTGGCACGATTACCCTCCGTGAGAGGAACCGTCCGTGTGGCATCAGTAGACAAAACGGGTGAGGATTGCTTGAAATCGAATGCATGATGCATATCTATGTCCGAATCCATGTTGTGGACGTATTGTGCGAGAAAAGAAAGGAGAATACCTGAATTCCAACGAGCTCGTAGCCGTATGTGATAAGGAACCGTATAATTGCGCCTTTGAGAAGAAAGAACGCCGACTTCGAAAGCGAAGTTCAATCCAAGACCACTACTAGCTTGACAAAAACGAGCAAAACTGCAGTAGATGATTCACTCGAAAGCATGGAGCAAGTTCGAGTTGCGAATAGTCTGGTTTGCGTCGTATGCAATACACCAAATAAACTTCAAATTTGTTGAATTTGGGCAACCGATGAGGAAGTTGAAAACATAAAGCAATGTATACTGTCGATTTGGTTTGCATTGTATGCAACCACCAAATCGGTTGAAGCTTGGTGACCAATTTGCAGTTTGTCAAAGCGTCAAAAGCCGAGCTGTAGCAAATTTCAGACTGCTGAATTTACACAAATCAAGAACAACGGTGCTTGATTGTACCAAGCAAAACGGAGAGCCGAATAAACTAGCAAAGAGAGTGGAGTTGAGGTTTTCCGATGCTTTTCACCCCAACTGCGTGGGAGCCTCCCTTTGGCAAGGCCACTAAGTGTGGCTAGGGTTTTAAAAAAAAAATTGACGAAAATACTCTGCAAACAGGGCCATCGACAGCACATGGCAAAGAAGACGATGGAGCTCGCTATGCAGCAGTCCTTTGGGGGCGGGCCAAGCACGAAAAATCCCTGGTTTTGCCTTGCGCTCCAACTGAGCCTAACCCCAGCCAATTTGGTGCAGTTCGAAACACGCCTCGTCCTCGACTTAGAGCTTCTGCACACGCCGTTTTCGGCTTCTCCTCCCTTTGAGGTTGCATGCAACATGCATCCAAAAAATAGAACGTGCCCTCAGTTCTAAGTTTAGCTCTGATACCAATCTCAAACAAATGGACTGCTAGACCCGGTCCATCCGCCCAACCTCCCTTTTATAGTCTTCCAGCCCGCTTGAACCCGTTCCCACTGGCAGTCGGCCCCTAGCTGAGTCCGTGACCCCATTGGTTTGGCCCTTGGCCTGACACTGACGGTAGTGATAGTAGTATCAAAGTGATGGGGGTCATTCTTAAAGACCCGAAAATATTGACACAAACTGAAACACCCCCGAAAACCAAGAGGAATCATCAGGTACACAGTCATTAGAGGATGCAAGTAAGTTACAAAAAATTCTCTCAAATGAGTTAACCGATGAAGAAAGGAAGGAATATGTCTCCATGCTAGGTAACTTCACTACTTTGTTCATTGATGGCTATGATAAGATCACAGGAATTATAGTAGTGCAACACCACATAAAACATAAGGAAGGCAGTAAACCCGTAGTGCAGAAGCTCAGAAGACTTGGAGTGATCCAACAAGAGGCACTACTTAAAGAAGTGAGAAGTTTTCTAAAAGCAGGTTTCATCTACCCTGTCGAAGACTCAGAATGGGTCTCCCCAGTAGTAGTCACACCAAAAAAAAGTGGTAAGTGGAGAGTCTATGTGGACTATAAACCTCTCAATGCAGCCACGACGAGGGATCACTTTCACCTCCCATTCTAGGATGAAATTCTCAATGAAGTGGCGGGTCACGAATGATACACAGTGTGCGATGGCTACTCAAGATACTTCCAGATTAGCATTGCAGAAGAAGATTAGAAGAAGACAACCTTCATCACACCTTGGGGATGCTTTGCTTACAGAGTGATGCCTTTTGGCCTCACTAACACCCCGGCCACATTTCAACGCTATGTGACCTTTGTTTTCCAACCCTACTTTGGAACATCAATACGGGTTTTCATAGATGATTTTTGCATCTATAGTTCACGAACCCTTCATTTAAGCAAAGTCTATGATGGCTTAACCAGGCTTCAAGCCTTGGGTGTCTAGCTCAACGTGGATAAATGTCACATTGATGAAAGAAAAATCACTCTCCTTGGCCATGTAATTTCAGCAAAAGGGATTGAGGCTGACCCTAGCAAGATTCAAGCCCTGATATCTTTGTCGTTAGCCACCACCCCTAAGCAATTGGTTTCTTTCCTTCAAAAGGTTAGATACTTAAGCAGGTTCATTCACTTACTATCTCAAGTGGTCCTCCTACAACAAATCACCCAGAGGGATGTCTTCTCATGAGTGAAGAAAATGAGCAGCAATTTACCGAGGTAAAGCAAATCCTAGCTAAGCTTCCCACCATTTCACCCCCTAAGTGGGACGAGCCATTTTATGTGAACCCTAGTGTAGGAAGCGATACACTCGGACCCGTGCTAATGCAAAAGGACCCCCAAACTTCTTACATGCATCCTATGTACTTATCTAGTCGTTTCATGACCCCGTCAAAAAAGGGATTTACCGAAGTAGAACACATGGTTCTGGCACTAATGTTTGCTACCACAAAGTTTCCGCTCCTATCTCCTGCCTAGGACCTTTGTAATCCTGACAATGGAAGAGGTTTTCCCATATGTAATGCGACACATGGATGTCTCCTCTAGGATCTCTAAGTGGTTAATTAGATTACAAGAGTTTGACTACACCATGCAAGTAGAAAACTCCACCAGGGCTAGTTTAATTAGCGGGAATTCTCACTCATCGCCACTATGAGAAGAGGCTGAAGGTAAACATGGAAGCAAAGGAAGAAACACCAATGGTAGAGAGTTCTAGGATAGAAAGAGCTCACTCTCTTTTCTTTGATAGAGCATACAAGAGAACAATGGACCAGTCTGCAGTTGGCATAGTCATTTTCAATGAGCAACAAGAAAGAGTATTCTCCATCGGGCAGTTATTACACTCCCACTCCAACAATGAAGCAGAGTATGCAGCCCTAATTCTTAGGTTGGAACAATGTATTTCACAAGGAATTCAGCGTCTAAATGTGTTTGGCGATGCTTTGATTTTGATAAGGCAGATAAATGGCACTTGGGTTTGTAAAAATCAGGTTTTACTTGGTCAACTATGCCAAGTTAAGAATCTTCTAAGGAAATTTGAAGCAATGAAACTATTTCATGCCCTCAGAGCAGAAAATCAGGAGGCAGATGCTCTAGCCAAAGAAAGAATATAAGAAGTTCTCATAGGAGCAATCAAAGTGAAGCTACCCCTCTTTCAAGGTAGTGATGCTATGCCTGATATCGTTAGCTTTCTAGATACAGGATAATGTCTGGAAGGGTACACCAAAGGCTAGAAACAGTGGCTGGTAAGGAAGGCTACCAGATACCCGCTTGTAAACGACCACTTGTATTGTAAGGGCAAGGATCAGATTCTTAGGCGGGTGCCAACTTCCAGTGAGATCACAAAGGCAATTTCAAGTTTCCATGATGGCGTTGTCAGGAGTTTTTTGGAGCAAGGGATTGCGCATATGTACATATACATGCATGGTGCATCGAATAAACGATTGCCCATTTTCCAGAGCAAGGTGGTTACGTGGGGCCCACATGTGTACAGGTAGGGCAGCATGTACATAGTGCATCGATTTTCATCGTTACCAGTACCAGTGTGTTTTTTATACAATAAGGAGGAGTTGGTAGCGCCTAAAACTTCTCGAGGAAGCTATCCGTGGGCCGACGACATGAGGTAAGCAGGTGCGTCAGATGGCATCTAGTGGCGTCAGGAGGCCGAACGGGGTCAATACTTGCATGTGGAGAAGTACGAACACAACGTGGGTGTTTCCTTGTGATAATTATGCAGAAAGGTCATCATTAGGACCACTTTTTGGGGCCACTTCACGTGGTGGTGAGATGCATTATTGGAAAAAAGCTGAGTGCCAGGTGTGCGAATGATGCAAAAAGGTGACAACTATGCACTGCGAGGTCAGTTTTTGGCCTGTTCGGGGTCCGTTTGAGGTCATCTAAAAGGCCAAGGGTGCCCAAGTAATAAAGCTAAGTGTGGGAACTGAAAAAACTGAGAGAAGACCAGAAAAAACGTGGAGAAGAGAGGAGGAACAGCCGCAGGTGTGTTTTTGCCCATTTTGGAGCCTGTTTTGGCCCTAAACTGCTCATCCGAGGTCGGATTTGAGCACTTTGACATTGTAGACTGGGGTTTTGGGCCGTTCCGGACGCGATGGCGCTGTCCATTTTGCCAAATTCCTCACTCTTTTCCTGCTGTTTTTCTGTGTAAGTTTCTCCTATGAGCGAAGTTTCTACTCCAGTTTGTGATTGTATCTGGCTTATTTTACCCATATTGTGTGAGCTGTTTGCCCCATTGGTGTTGGCCCAAGCTCATTTGTATCTAAACATCAGAAATTCTCCTCTTTTGAGCTGAGTTTTTGGGTGTGTGTGTGTGTGTGTGTGTTTGTGTGGAGTGGGCAAGTGGATAGTCTCTCTCCTCTCACTCCATAGGTGTGTTCCCTGTCTCGGCCAGGTGTGTTGTGTAAGCCGAGTGGTGCCCCATAGTGTGTGTGTGTATCTTCCCAAGAGTGTGTGTCGGGTCGTTATAGAGGCGCTGTGTGTGTTTTCATCCCGCTCACATTCTTTTGGCGCCCCCACGAAGGATCTTCTTCGAGTACCTTCTGCGTCGAGCTTCAAGCTTCGAGATTCGGGGTTACAGGTTACAGGTTACGGTTACAGGTACAGGTACAGGTGATTCACACAGGTACAGGTAGCTGGAGTACAGTGATATACTAACAGTGATGTCACTTGCAGTTGTTGTGGGAATGCGTCACTTGGTGCCTATTTGAGCGCATTGTCTGTTGGATTGTACGTTACTTGTGGAAACTGCCATTGTACGCATTTGTGGAGCCATACTTGGTTGTATTTGGCAGTCCCAGCCATTTCTGAGACTTGGTCTGGAAGATAGTCATTTCTGAGACTTGACTATACGCGATTTGCATTAGCCTTCGTGTGAGGGTCGATAGCGTGAGGTTTTTATTGAGCTGGGGGATTCTCAAATGTGGAGATCCTTTCGGTGATACAGGTAGCTGGAGCACCCTTTTCATGACCTCGCCATAGGCTATGTACTAGTGATTCCTACTTGATGCTCGGGTTCTATTGTTGACAGTTTATGCATACATAGACAATCTATATTTTGGATTCTCATTGCTCTACTTCTGGGGAAACTCTGTCGAAATTTTCCCAAGTTATGATGGCTGGTTTTTTGGTATTTTGAGCCATTTATGTTGTTATGCTGCTGAAATTTTGGCAAAATCAGAGGTTGAGTCAGGTGTGCCTTCTTGGGAGCTTCATGGTTGGCTTTAATGGATGATCAAAATGGCCCTCAGTTCACTCCTTTTCATTTAACGCAAAGAATTCAGATTAATGTTCATGTGTCCAGGAAGATCTTTTTCCAGCAGCGCATAGTCTTTATGTTTGGGCCAAGAAGATTGAGAGAGATCCTGGAATGTCCTTTGCCTGTTGTCATTCCGATGATCAACTATGAAAACTCATTTGATGTGCATGTGTTTGTCCTTATCTAAAGTTGAGCTCCATTGAAGTTTCTAGGGATTGGGAAGTGAAAAGTTTTGGGTTCTTGCACGTGTGTTCGAAGGGGTTCTCAAAGCATCATAATTTGGGTAGCCATGGCTTTCTCTTATCCCGAGTTTCATGGAAGAAGTGATGAAGATGTGGAAGAATTTTTGGAAAAGATGGAGGTTGCCTGCATTAGCAACCAGATTCATGACCCTACGCAAATGTTACGCCTTCTCCAAATTTGTTTGAAGAGTGATGCACGAGCTTGGTCCAAAGCATTTGAAGAGGAGTTGCGTATGGCTGATCCACCTATAAGATTGAGTTGGGAAAATCTAAGGCATGGATTGGAAGTGGAGTTTGTGAAGATAGAAGACCCTGACAAAGTGTGGCAAGAAGTACAGGCTTTGGTGCAGAAGGAAGGTGAGCCAGTAGATGCGTACATACGTAAGTTTTCATTGGCATGGGAGCGAATGTGCAAGGCTTTATCACCACAGGTACCCCCGCCTGACATGATGAAGAAGGACAGGTTCTTAGCTGGTCTTTGGGAGAATATACGTTGGAGAGTGGAGCTAAAGAAGCCTAGGACATATGAAGATGCACTAGAGGTAGCAAGGAACAAAGAGTGGAAGATGAGGAAAATGAGCCAGTTAGGGGTGGAGTCTTTGCCCATGAGGTCTGAATTTTAGCCTATGGACTCTTTACAAGGTCGTATGTCAGGGGTTCATCATGAACCAGTGGTTCCTGTTACTACTCAGGTTATGCCAGCAGTGGTCACTACAGCAGTGCAAGATGATGGCCTAAGGCAAGACATGAGGCAAGTGGTTGATTTGATGAAGAATCTCAGCCTAAACATGCTAGGTCAAGTGGGAAATAATCGAGGTCGAGGGAGGTTTGCAAATCAGCCAGGAGGTGAAGAAAGACCTAGGAATGGTGCTGGACAAAGTAATAGTAGGTTTTGGAGGCAGACGCCCACATGTTACAATTGTGGAGAGTTGGGTCACATCAACCCGCAATGTGATAAGCCACCAAGGATGGGGGGAGACATGTATCCATTGCCAAGACAGGTGCTAACTAGGTCAAATGATTATGGCATCGAAATTAAGGGAGACGAAGGAACCAGTGGACTGACCCACGAGGAAAAAGGGAAGACAAAAGTGCTAAGTGTAGTCACCTTGGAGAAGGCATCAAAGCTAGAGGATACATTAGTGATGCCTATTGGGAAGAGGACCACAGAGGAAAAGGAAGGAAGAAGTGCCCCAGGTCCTAGTAAGAAGAAAGGAAAGAGCCATGAAGGCGAGGATGTCAAGGCCAAGAGGAAAAGGAGAGCTCGTCGAAAGTTTCATGTTTCAGATTTTCCACTAGGGGATGGGCAATTAAGCTATGACTTGAAGGAGGATCTGACGAGCAGGAAGGCAGATGTTACTTTTGGGCAGCTTATAGAGATGGTGCCTAAGCTAAAGCGACAGTGGAAGAGGATGGTTAACCCAATGGAGAAAGAGCCAGAGAGAGGTTCAGTGAAGGTGTTGGCAATGGACGAGCTACCAGACATTTGTCCAATAGTAGATGTGTGGCATAAAAGGAAAAATTTGGGACAAGGTTATGTGGATGGCGGAGCCCAAATATGCGCCATAACACACTCATGCGTTGAGAAGATGGGTCTCACAGTGGCTGGGGTGTCAGGTTTTCGGATCAGATTGGCAAACCATCAAAAAGTAAAATGCTTGGGTGTTGTAAAGAGCTTAGAAGTGGAGGCATATGATGCAAAGGCAGTGGTTGATTTTCATGTGATGCCAGCAGGGTTGGGAGCATATCCTATTATACTGGGCAGACCATGGTTACGTGCAGTGGGAGCTGTTCAAGATTGGCGACATGTTACAATTAGCCTCTATGGAAAGACAAGTACCAAGAAGCTTTATAATATGGACACAAGGAAACGATTAGAGGAGCTTTATGAAGATGAGGATGAGTCTAGTGATGAAGACTCTTCCACGGTGACAGATGAGGACAGTGATAGCACTACCAGCAGTGATGAGGATGCTGATGTTGCATTTCTTTTGATGGACAAAGAAATCCAGGAGATTGGTTTAGTTGCATTTGCGAATGAGGTTGAAGATGAAAGTGAAGGGCCTTATGAAGTGATTGAAGGGCTGATGCAAACCAAGGTCGAATTGTCAAAGAAGCAAGAATTGATGACACAAATGATCAGTGAAGACCTCTCAGCTATGGAGAAGGACATATATTTGCACATGCAGGTCTATGCCAAAGTAATTGATGATTTTCTTGATGGGAGGTTGATAAATGGCATCTCTACAGGTTTTCCTTGGGAACCAGGTGGAAGCTTGATTAAGTTTTTGATGCAGGGAATGCAAAGTGTTTTTGTGTGGGATCCAGGTGGAATGAGTATCTACTAGTGTTGTTGCTGCTGAGCATGAATGCTCTAGCAGGCTAGGGGGTGGGCAAATTATGTCAGGAGTTTTTTGGAGCAAGGGATTGCGCATATGTACATATACATGCATGGTGCATCGAATAAACGATTGCCCATTTTCCAGAGCAAGGTGGTTACGTGGGGCCCACATGTGTACAGGTAGGGCAGCATGTACATAGTGCATCGATTTTCATCGTTACCAGTACCAGTGTGTTTTTTATACAATAAGGAGGAGTTGGTAGCGCCTAAAACTTCTCGAGGAAGCTATCCGTGGGCCGACGACATGAGGTAAGCAGGTGCGTCAGATGGCATCTAGTGGCGTCAGGAGGCCGAACGGGGTCAATACTTGCATGTGGAGAAGTACGAACACAACGTGGGTGTTTCCTTGTGATAATTATGCAGAAAGGTCATCATTAGGACCACTTTTTGGGGCCACTTCACGTGGTGGTGAGATGCATTATTGGAAAAAAGCTGAGTGCCAGGTGTGCGAATGATGCAAAAAGGTGACAACTATGCACTGCGAGGTCAGTTTTTGGCCTGTTCGGGGTCCGTTTGAGGTCATCTAAAAGGCCAAGGGTGCCCAAGTAATAAAGCTAAGTGTGGGAACTGAAAAAACTGAGAGAAGACCAGAAAAAACGTGGAGAAGAGAGGAGGAACAGCCGCAGGTGTGTTTTTGCTCATTTTGGAGCCTGTTTTGGCCGTAAACTGCTCATCCGAGGTCGGATTTGAGCACTTTGACATTGTAGACTGGGGTTTTGGGCCGTTCCGGACGCGATGGCGCTGTCCATTTTGCCAAATTCCTCACTCTTTTCCTGCTGTTTTTCTGTGTAAGTTTCTCCTATGAGCGAAGTTTCTGCTCCAGTTTGTGATTGTATCTGGCTTATTTTACCCATATTGTGTGAGCTGTTTGCCCCATTGGTGTTGGCCCAAGCTCATTTGTATCTAAACATCAGAAATTCTCCTCTTTTGAGCTGAGTTTTTGGGTGTGTGTGTGTGTGTGTGTGTTTGTGTGGAGTGGGCAAGTGGATAGTCTCTCTCCTCTCACTCCATAGGTGTGTTCCCTGTCTCGGCCAGGTGTGTTGTGTAAGCCGAGTGGTGCCCCATAGTGTGTGTGTGTATCTTCCCAAGAGTGTGTGTCGGGTCGTTATAGAGGCGCTGTGTGTGTTTTCATCCCGCTCACAGCGTCTACGGCGGTCATTTTTCTCTAAATATCACCAGTAGGAAGATTCTGCAAGCAGGATACTCTTAGCCTAGCTTGAACAGGGATGTACACCATTGGTGTAAAACATGCAAGGCTTGTCAAGTGGCCAATGATCGCACATTAACCTACGAGCCACAAACTCCTATCATCTATTATGGTCCATTTGAGAAATGGGGAATACATGCAATCGCTCCTTTACCAAGGGCCCAATCAGGTAAACTATACATCATAGTGGGTGTAGACTACATGACCCGATGGGCAGAAGCAACAACCACCACCCGCATTATAGCCTAAGAGGTAGAAAAGTTCATTTTTGAGCATATCTGTTGCCGTTTTGGCACTCCTCTTGAGATAATATCAGATAGAGGACCAAGTTTCAGAGGCAATCTGGTGGGAGAACTGATGAAGAAGCTAGGCATCACATGCCGATATTCCACACCATACTATCCACAATGCAATGGTCTGGTAAAGAAGGAAAATGGAGTGATTTGCAAAGTCTTCACAAAGCAGGTGAACAAACACACAGGAGACTGGGATAAACATCTCATGGAAGCTCTTTGGTCCTACCGAACGACGTTCCGAACATCACTAGGTTTCACCCCTTTCCATCTAGTTTATGGGAAGGAGGCAGTTCTACCCATTGAGGTACAGATAGCCATCTTACGAGTCTTGGCTAGCCAAATATAGCGCCGAATTGTAAATCTCCGAAACCACATACTGGATCTAGAGAGGCTCCAACTAGATAGAGAAGAAGCAATCAACCACTATGCAGTGCAGGCAGAATGACGCCAGCTCACTTTCAATCAAGGGCTTAAAGAGAAGGGCTTGGAAAAAGGTATGTTAGTACTGAGATACGACAATAGATTTGACACCAGGAGGGACAAGAAATTTCAACACAGATAGGAAGGACCATTCATTGCTAAGAATTGCTATGACAACGGTAACTATAAGCTGATGGAAGCAGATGGGAGAATTCACAAGACTAGAGTCAATGGATGGAGGCTAAAAAGGTATTTTTTTAGGTTTGATCCAGAGTTCATGCTAGACATTCCAAAAGAGGGAGAACCCTCTAACTCCACAACTAAAGATGCACAGGAAGGGCTAGAGGCATGAATGCCTCTAGCCAGATGGAAGTGCTAATGATGGCTGGCTTTCGAAACCGTGACCGTGAGAACCACACCCTAAGGATGGGAAGGCTTGTTACCAAAAGAAAAAAAAAAAAGCCCTTACCATTCACCATACCTCCCACCCCCCCCCCAAGGTTAACCACTAGTGGGGCGCTACTAGTTTTGTCACAGGAACCGAATAATAGAGATAGACAGCAAAAGATAGAGAAAGAGATCTTTGTATTGATGGATTTTTGTAGAGTTTTGATACAACAGAGGAGCAATAAAATATATGGGCGCACTCCGTTATACGGAGCTCGAACCTCCCGACCACCCCCAAGATTCAGTTCGCTTGCATGCAGCGTCTCACTCGCACTTGCACTCTCACTCGCACTCGCACTCGCACTCGTAGAAGAAGAGATCGGTGAATGATCCCCAAACGCACCACCCGTCATGCTTTTATCCTTCTTTTCCTCGAAAAGCCTGCACGATTTTCATACCAAGTATACCTGCAAGAATAATATAAGAACGTGATCGCTAAGCGATCCGTGAAGGTTAGATTTCTATCATGACACTTTGCACAGATCCTGTTTCACACATTGATTTCTGCATCGCCTACAAAATAGCCAAAAGAACATACTCGTGCAGCCAATTCAACATGATAATCAAAGTAAAAAAACATAATTATATACCTTCATAATCTCAATTGCAATACTCTACCATGAAGAAACAATCCACTTCTTGGTTGATAGCAGGGAGAACTGTATGATGTTGTATGTCTGCTTGTCCCTGTGTACTCTACACTGCTATTGCCTTCTGTTTGTTTTCATCATAAATTTTACAAAATAACTCAGATCAGAGCAATCCAAGTACTCAAAACGACGGGAATAGGTCTGGTCTACAAGGTATCGCGGACAGAATTGCAAAAAACGTCTCTGTTTGGCTAAAAACGCAACTTTTAGGTCGCGACTCATAAAACCTCTATTTTTGGGTCTCCACTACTTTTACAACTTATTTTAAACCTACCCATGCATTTTAAGCTAAAACACATAAATATAAAACATTGATATTAATAAAAATCTCAATTTTACTGTTCATAGACAGACTATCTGTTATTCATTAATCTTTATCAAATATGTTTTTAGTGTATTATTTAAAGAAAGAATATATGTTCTCTCTTAATATCTCAAACTCATTCATATAAGCTCTATTTAATAGACTATTCAACAATCTTTCAAATCGTGCTAAACGAAAGATATGCCCTACTACATTCTTTTCGACTTTACGAACTTCAAAGATTAGTCCTATTACATTCTCCCCTTATCAAAATTAACTCTGTCCTCAGAGTTGGTAAGAGAGAGAAATTCTCTTTGCAAAACACTAAGATCAACCCATGATGCATCCTCTACTAGATAGTTCTGCCACTTAACCAAAACTTCCACAATGTCTCTATTTCTCAGATGTATAGCACGCTTATCTAGCACTAAGTCTGGTTCTACAGTCAATATTCCATCATCTTGCAACTTAGAGTTGTCTTGCAAAACATGATGCACATTACGAATATACTTTTTCAATAAACTCACATGGAATACAGGATGCACTTTAACATGAGAAAGCAATTCCAATTTGTAAGGTAATGAACCAATGTACTTCAAAATTTTAAATGGCCCAGCAAATCCTGGAGACAATCTTCTATCCTTTCCAAGATTCAAATGAGACTTCTCAGCAATAACCTTTAAGAAAACCATGTCACCAGTTTCATACTCCACAACCCGATGTTTCTTGTCATAATACAATTTATGTCTCTTTTGAGCTTCTCTAATATTCCCCCTGATTTAGGCCAACTCGTTATCCATTTTCTCAAGCATCTCACGTGACAGTTCTACCTTATTCCTGGAGTTAAGAAAATTAACAGGTGTGGGACAAGTGTAGCCATACATTGCCTAGCAAACAGAGTCATCCTAATAGATGAATGATATGAACTGTTATATGCAAATTCAACCAAAGGCAGATATTCATTCCAATTAGATTGGTTTTCATTGACATACATTCATAACATATCTTCTAAAATACGATTCACTCTCTCCGTTTTCCCATCAGTTTGAGGATAAAAAGTAGTAGACATGCGTAACTGGGTACCTATAGAGTCAAAAGTCGCTCTCTAGAAATGAGAAGTGAACTTAGAATCTCTGTCAGACACTATACTCTTGGGCATGCCATGCAAATGAAATATCTCTTTCACAAACAAGCGTGCAATGGTCAATGCAGCATCACTTATTTTTACAGGAAAGAAGTGAGCTTGTTTTGTGAGTCTATCTACCACCACAAAGATCGAGTCATACCCTCCACGAGTAGTAGGAAGTCTAATGATAAATTCCATGGATATAGACTCCCACTTCTGTAAAGGAATGTCTAAGGGTTGAAGGTCACCAGGCATCCTCTTATGTTCAATTTTAACTTGATGACATTGAAAGCACTCACGCACATAATTCTTAACATCCAATTTCATACGCGGCCAAAAGAATGAGGTTTTAATCTTCTCATATGTCTTATTTAACCCAAGATGACCAGAAAAAGGTGAATTATGACACTCATGCAGAATTTGACTCTTAAAAGAAGAATTTGCAGAAATACACAAGCGGTCACAATAATACAGATTTCCCTTAGACGCAAGAATTTCAAAATAGGCCTATAAAAGGAATCATTTTCAACTTCAGCATGTATCTCATCAATCAAATTGGACCGCACAACAGTCAACAAATTCAACATGGCCTACGACTCACTGCATCTTATTTTCTTTTCCACACAAATACTTCAAATCAAAATCATACTCAGCCAACAA
Source organism: Adiantum capillus-veneris (assembly GCF_014529385.1). Taxonomy (NCBI): domain Eukaryota; kingdom Viridiplantae; phylum Streptophyta; class Polypodiopsida; order Polypodiales; family Pteridaceae; genus Adiantum; species Adiantum capillus-veneris. The sequence goes on along the minus strand of NC_140954.1, from coordinate 112,223,788 downwards.
TTCAATCCATCTCCTTTGTCTATTATTTAACAATGGCTGAGTGAAAATATACTTCAAACTTTGATGAACAGTACGCAATTCAAATTTTACACCAAGCAAAAGATAACGCCAATGTTTCAATGCATGAACAACAGCAAGCAATTCTAGATCATGTGTTGCATAGTTCAATTCATGTCGTCTTAATTTCCTAAACTCATATGCAACCACTCTTCCTTCTTGTGTCAAAACACAACCTAATTGTTCACCACTAGCATCACATGACACAACAAATGGTTTGCCCATACCAAGAACTTTTAAAAAACAATTTTTGGCTATTTTAGCCTTCAAGGTCTCAAAAGCAGTCTCACAGGTAGAAGTCCACACAAAACCCTTGTCTTTTTTGGTCAATTCGGTCAAAGGACTTACTATCTTAGAGAAATCGTTAATGTGTGCTCTCTCATATTGTGCTAGATCCATAAAGCTTCTCACATCCCTTAATGACTTAGATGTTGGCCACTCCACAATAGTCTTAACTTTGTTAAGATCAATGTGAATCCCCTCTTTAGAAATCACTCTTCCCAAATACACAATCTGATCCTTTGCAAAAGAACACTTACTTGCTTTGGCATACAATTTATGTTCACGCAAAACCTCAAATGTTTTCTTTAAGTGCAATGCATGATCTTCTTCATTCTTAGAATACACAAAAATATCATCCAAGAATACCAGAATGAAGTCATCAAGATACGGGTGAAAAATATTATTCATTAAGCACATGAAAGTTGCTGGTGCATTAGTCAAACCAAAAGCAAGAACTGTAAATTCATAATGCCCATAACGTGTACGAAAAGCAATCTTTGGAATGTCCTCAGCCTTGATGCGGATTTGATGGTAGCCAGAACGTAGGTCAACCTTTGAAAATATTGTGGCACCACTCAAATGGCTAAGCAATTCATCTATGTGAGGAAGAGGATATTTGTTCTTAATGGTCTGTTTGTTTAATCCCCTGTAGTCAATGCATAACCTATATGTACCATCCTTTTTCTTTTGGAATAACACAGGACTACCCGAAGGAGATACACTAGGTTTAATGAAACCCTTTTTCAAAAGATCGTCAAGTTGTATCTTGAGCTCTTTAATCTCATCAATATTGAACCTGTATGGAGCTCTTGAATAAGATGTTGCTCCTGAATATAGATCTATGGCATGGTCTACCATTCTATGCGGATGTATACCAAGAAGATCGTCTGGAAACACATCCTTAAATTCATGTAAGAGATCCTCTACAAATTCTGGATTTGTCTCTTTCTGTTTATCCCCAGATTCTTCTTTAATCTCATTAGCAAACACAAGGAACGTCTCACACTCTTATCTAAGTCACCTTATCAATTCCATGGCCAAAACTAGATTTAGAATCTCTTTCTTTCCTCAAAGAGTATGACTTATCATCATCAAATGATTAAAGATATATATATATATTTCTTAACAATCAATCAAAACATGATTTTCAATCATCTAATTGATACCAATGATAACATCATGAATATCAATGTTTATGATATAGGAATCATCTTTATGCTTCCGACTCTACAAAGAAAAAAAAACAATTTTTTCTACTAACTCTTTCGTGAACTATTATTACCACTGGTTAAGTCCAAAAGTCTTATAACTTATCGATTTAATTTTAAGTTTAATTTCTCAATCAATTTAAACGATAAGAAGCAATGAATACTATCCAAATCAATTAAGAAATTCAAATTTAAATCTCAAGTTTTACGCATAAATTCGATTAGAGAAGCTTTCAAAAGACGTATCGAAGACATAAAACATGACAAAGAAGGGATAGATGACCGTACGCATCGCCAAAAGTCTCCAATTGAGTCATCTTGGTACATATTGTCTTATCGGTCACCTTGCTCGAGCATCCAAAAGTCTGGTGATCATGTTCTCGATATTGAAATTATAATCCAAATCTTTGAGATCTTCAATCCACGCTTCTAATCTTCACATATATTTCTTATGCCATCAAACTCTTTAAGCTTAGCCTTCTTGAAGAATGATTTGGTTATCGCTTCTTCCATATCGTCATCGTTTCTTTTTTTCGCATTGACGACCTCTACGTCTACCACCGTTCCCATCATGACCACCGCCAGGTGGCCCAGCTCCGCCATGATGATTATTGTTTACTGGTGGAGTAGCATGGTTTTCGCCTTCATGTTGGCCATCAAAGTCCACATAGATATCACGCTCTCGTGCTGCTTTGCCCCGCAGAGCCTCAACACGCTCCCAATTTTCTTGTTCCAGATCTTCTCATAGTCGCCGAATCAGGTCTTCTTGCTCCTTCACCCTCCTCTCGTATCCTTCCATGTCCAGAATCAACCGCTTGCTCTGATACCAATTGTCACAGGAACCGAGTAATAGAGATAGACAACAAAAGATAGAGAAAGAGATCTTTGTATTGATGGATTTTTGTAGAGTTTTGATACAACAGAGGAGCAATAAAATATATGGGCGCACTCCGTTGTACGGAGGTCGAACCTCCCGACCACCCCCGAGCTTCAGTTCGCTTGCATGCAGCGTCTCACTCGCACTCGCACTCGTAAAAGAAGAGATCGGTGAATGATCCCCAAACGCACCACCCGTCGTGTTTTTATCCTTCTTTTCCTCGAAAAGCTTGCACGATTTTCACACCAAGTATACCTGCGAGAATAATATAAGAACGTGATGGCTAAGAGATCCGTGAAGGTTAGATTTCTATCATGACACTTTGCACAGATCTTATTTCACACATTGATTTTTGCATCGCCTACAAAATAGCCAAAAGAACATACTCGTGCAACCAATTCAACATGATAATCAAAGTAAAAAAACATAATTATATACCTTCATAATCTCAATTGCAATACTCTACCATGAAGAAACAATCCACTTCTTGGTTGATAGCAGGGAGAACTGTATGATGTTGTATGTCTGCTTGTCCCTGTGTATACTACACTGCTGCTGCATTCTGTTTGTTTTCATCATAACTTTTACAAAAAAATTCAGAACAGAGCAATCCAGATACTCAAAACGACGAGAATAGGTCTGGTCTACAAGGTTGCGCGAACAGAATTGTGAAAAACGTCTTTGTTTGGCTAAAAATGCAACTTTTAGGTCGCGACTCATAAAACCTCTATTTTTGGGTCTCCACTACTTTTGCAACTTATTTTAAGCCTTCCCATGCATTTTAAGCTAAAACACATAAATATAAAACATTGATATTAATAAAAATCTCAATTTTACTGTTCATAGACAGACTATCTGTTATTCATTAATCTTTATCAAATACGTCTTTAGTGTATTATTTGAAGAAAGAATATATGTTCTCTCTTAATATCTCAAACTCATTCATATAAGCTCTATTTAATAGACTATTCAACAATCTTTCAAATCGTGCTAAACGAAAGATATGCCCTACTAGATTCTTTTCGACTTTAAGAACTTCAAAGATTTGTCCTATTACAAGTTTGGCCACACGGGCCCTCCATTGTCGCCAAAAGACGACCCCTCTCTCTCTTACTGCCCAGCTCTGCGAATATTCTCTCTCTCTCCTACTCTGCCACTGCATCACCTGACCCGGTAGGTGCATTGGTGCCTCTGTGACACCCTCCGGCGAGCTGCCATAGATATAATCCTCTCTCTCTCTCTCTCTCTCTCTCTCTCTCTCTCTCTCTCTCTCTCTCTCTCTCTCTCTCTCTCTCTCTCTCTCTCTCTCTCTCTCTCTCTCTACTCGTCCACACTCCAGCCCCGACGGGCCATACACCCACCCCCTCTCATCAACACTCCCTTCAGCCTTATACCACCCCTCCCCCCCCCCCCGCCCTGCTTTCTTCTCCCCCAACCCAGGCGGACCATTGGCCTAACACCCCCCCCTATCTTCACCTAGCTCTCTCTCTCTAACCACTTTTTCCTCTCTCTCTCTTTCTTCTCTCTCTCCCACCCCTATCCTCTTCCCCCCCTCCCCCTCACAACCTCACACCCCATCTCTCTCCCTCTTCTTCCCATGGTAGGAACCGCCGCTAGGGGAATCTAGCTCTCTCTCTCTTACTATCTTCCCCCCTCTCTTGTTGACTTAGCCCCCCCCCAATTCCCGGCCGCTGTCAAGCCCCACCTCTCTCTCTCACGCTCGCACTCCCAGACCCCGGCCCTCGCGGGCGCCTTGGATACACACACACCACCCACCCCTATCCTCTCACCCCCCCTCTCTGTCCCCACCCTCATTCTCTCCCGCTCGCTCTATACGAGCCTGCAGGCAGCCCGTCATCACCCTCCCGCTCGCGCTCTGCACGCGGCCTGTGCGGCGCCGTCTCCCACCCGCTCACACACACACACACACACACCCTCAAGCACACACACAAACACTCACACACACACACACACACACCCCCTCAAGCACACACACACACACACCCTAGCGCACCCACCCCCTCTCTTACTCGATCTTCACCCCCCCCCCCCCCCCCCCCCCCGCCTTTGCATCGCCGAAAAAAAAAACAAAAAACAAAAATATTATATATACTAATACACACACACTCCCTCGTTCCCACGTACGCTTGCGCACACACATACTTATACATACTCACGCACTCACCCATACATACACACACACGCACGCATAACGCACCACACATAAAAGACAAAAAAACCGAAGGAATTCTACGCCATCGACATCGACAAAGAACGAGAAATCCCGAATTGCGTGACACCGATAACAAAAAGAGAAAATGCGCTGAAGGCATGTCCCGTCCAACCCCAAAAAGACGTATGCGCTACACCGACGCAACGGCAACACACCATTCGCCGGCATCACGCAACCACGACACCCTTTTCAGTAATTCATAGGTTATCATCATCATTTTTTCAGTTTTCACCCAAGCCTTGTAAAATTCCCAATTTGTAAATTCCTTCTCTCTAGGTGATGGTCACAAAGGCCCACCTAGAGGTTTTCATTTTTAATAACTCCCAAGATAGAGCAAGGGTCAACCACATCAGGCCCACAGCCTTGCTTTGTCTCCTTGATTAGCTTACCCTAATCCAAGCATCCAACACCTATAAAAGGGCACTAAGAGGTCACTATCGGGGGGAGGGCAGTCTATGAGAGGTCAGCACTTGGTAGAGTTTTAGTGTGAGGAATTGACACTATTGTCATCAGAGGGAGGGGGCTTGTGTGATGGTTTGCTTTGGGAATTGCACCATGTAAAGGGATCCGCGTCCACCTCTCGACTCCAATGGTCGATGCACACACACATACACATTCTTGGTAGCAAGTTTTACCATCATCGAGTCGTCTTTAGAGAATGCACCAAGTAGTTTCGCCATCTCTTCTCCCTACCTCTCTATCACCACGGTGTGCCGCCTCACTGGAAGGAAGGTCATTGTAAATACTGCTGAAATAATTCTCCCTCACACCCCCGTGGGTTTTCGTCATTTGTCAATCTCTCTCTCTCTCTCTCTCTCTCTCTCTCTCTCTCTCTCTCTCTCTCTCTCTCTCTCTCTCTCTCTCTGCGTGTAAGTTTGCGGTGTTCACATCATCATCATCTACATCTTAGCCGCTCAAAGCTAAGTGGTGGCCCTCTGTTCGCTTTACGACAGGCTCGAGGCGTTCCATCGGCCCCCGGCGTTTTAGAGGCCGTCGGGGTTCGGGTTTCGCTTTGCTCCCGTCAGCATTATCTGGCGGGTCTTGAGAGCCTACCAACATTCATGATCTTAATATGGTTGCACAACCAATTGCAAAGCGCACATCAGTGTGGTGAAGAAGTAACTGAGGAGGAGTGGGAGTACTCTCGGGATTGCATGACCAAGGTAAGTTTGCAATATACGACTTGCAGCTTTCTACATGTTTGAATGGCCAGTCATAATATTTGTTGGTTGTAGTATAAGTCATACAGAGCAGCATGGTGTAAAGTTCGACATTTTAGGGTGGAACGGATTGACAAAAAATGTTTTACACAAGATTGTGGAATCATGGAAAAATTTGAACATTCTAGTTGACAATGGTCCTCTGATGCAGATCATGTGGTGGCGGAACTCACTTACTTTGGCATGCTACAAGAGATTTTGAGAATCGACTATAGAGGATTTTTTGTGGACTTGTTCGATGCTGTTTGGCGGGGACGAAGCAACAAGTGGCCATTGCCAGAAGGACCATATTTTTCTGAGAAACCATTGTAAAATTCTTTTGTAAAGAATCATCTCTAAGCCGGGAAATTGTCAAAGGATGTATGATTATTCTTATGGGAGCAATTGTATATTATAGAGCCAGTCAGAGGTTTGGGAGCTTGTGGCCGGACAAGCCATTTTGTAAAGACCTAATCTATAAAGGTCTTTTTTTGTAAGTTTGAAGACAATCTTTTAATGGAGAGCTGAGAAGACAGCGTACGTTTGAGAGCTCCTTCTTGTTCAAACTTGTAATCTTGGCCATTGCGGCCACGGTAATCCAAATTCAGATTTGATTATTTCATTGTGTTCCTCTCCTCTGAAGGAGTACGAGCGGAAGTGCAACGCGAGAGAGAGTGCGAGAAGAAGAGCACGACGATATGGTGAACTCGCTCTACTGTAATGTGTAGAGCATAGTGAGTTCTTATTAGGTTTTTACAAAAGAATATGTGTACATACCTGGCGGCCCGCCCACTTACCTAGGCGACCACATTGGGCTTTATACCCCAACAACCTCCCACTTAAAGTCCAATGTGGTACTTTAAGTGTGAGAGAAGCAACTATACAAGCTAATATACAAGAGATGTAGAGAAGTGATGTACTACCCTACACCTAACTGCTTGCGAAAATGCGCAAAGCTCTCTGAGGGAAGTCCTTTTGTAAGTAGATCAGCAAGATTTTCTGTGGTGTGAACTTTGACAAGCTGAAGTTGCTTATCCTCGAGCATTTCTCTGATAAAATGATACTTCACATCCACATGCTTTGTCTTTGAGTGATAAATTGGATTGTGAGCCAATTGTATAGCACTTTGACTATCACAATATAACACAGGCATCTCTTCTTTGATTCCCAAATCTGTTACTAGTCCATTAATCCAAATTGATTCTTTGCATGCCTCTGATGCTGCAAAATATTCAGCCTCTGTAGTAGACTGAGTAACACAATCTTGTAATCTAGAATGCCATGATACTACTCCACCAGCCAATGTAAAGACATACCCTGACATATACGCATACTCTCTGTAGCTTTCAGGTATCTCAATATTCCTTTCACTGCCTCCCAATGTTTCTTGCCTGGGTTTGACATGTATCGACTTACTACTCCCACTGCAAATGCAATGTCTGGGTGAGTAGAAATCATTGCATACATCAAACTACCCACTGCAGACGCATATGGAATCTTATCCATTTCAGCATGTTCTTCCTCAGACACAGGACAATCTTGTTTGCTAAGTTTCACAGATGGTGGCAATGGAACACTCAATGCCTTTCCCTTCTCCATATTGAAACGTTCCAAAACCTTATCAATATACTTTGTTTGAGATAACCAAATCAACTTCTTTGATCTATCTCTCTCAATGCTCATACCAAGTATATGACTTGCCTCACCCATGTCTTTCATGTCAAATGATTTTGCCATCTTTGACTTCAAAGCTGAAATTTCTTCCAAGTGCTTGCCAGCAATCAACATGTCATCCACATACAAAATAAGGATAAGCCAGCTGCCATCCTTAGCCTTCTTTGTATATAGACAGTGATCGAACTCACTACGTTTGTAGCCTTGAGAAAGCATAAACTTGTGGAACTTATGGTACCATGCCCTCGGTGATTGTTTTAAGCCATAAAGACTCTTTAACAACTGGCATACCAAATCTTCCTTGCCTTTCTCAACAAACCCTTCTGGTTGCTGCATGTAAATTTCCACATCTAAATCACCATGCAAGAACGCTGTCTTGACATCCATTTGGTGCAACACCAAATCTAATATGGCAACCAATGCAAGAAAGAATCTCAATGTAGTCATCTTGCCCACCGGAGAGAAGACTTCATCAAAGTCAATGCCTTGTTATTGCTTAAAGTCCTTGGCAACAAGCCTTGCTTTGTACTTTGGTTGACTATCATGAGTGGTGATCTTATACCTGTAAACCCATTTACAAGGTAGAGTCTTTTTTCCCTGTGGTAACTTAACTAGCTTCCATGTCAGGTTTTTATGCATAGCTGTCATCTCTGACTGCATGGCCAATTGCCAATTCCCGGAGTCCTTCATTTGCACTGCTTCCTTGTAACATGAAAGCTCATTGCAATCAGTCAACATGACATAGTTCATAGATGGAACAAACCTATCAGGAGGTCGCGTGATACGTCCAGATCTACGCACAATAGGTGGCTCAGGCTCAACCACAACCTGTGGTTCCACTCTATCCTGTCCTTGCTCCTCTTGAGCCCTGACATTTTGTCTTGCACGTGCAGGTCCATCTTCTTGGAAGACAACTCTTCTAATCTCCTCAACCCTCTCTGGTTTAGAATGAGATTTGGCTTCATTAAAGTGAACATCATTGCTGCGGATAACCTTTCTAGATTCGGGATCCCAAAGTCTGTACCCCATCTCACCAGAATTACCATAGCCTAGAAAGATGCACTTTCTACTCTTTGGTTCAAGTTTGTTCCTAAATTCCTTTGGAACATGAGTATATGCTTCACAGCCAAAGACTCTGAGATGCTTGTATGAGGGCATTTTGCCTGACCATACCATCTCTGCCATTGAATCCTTCTGCAAAACCTTGCTAGGAGATCTATTTATAAGATGAACAGTTGTTGATACAGCTTCAGCCCAAAATCCATTTGGCAGTTGTGCATTAGACAACATACTTCTAACCTTCTCTTGTATGGTCCTATTTATCCTCTCAGCAACACCATTTTGAGGAGGATTGTAAGGAGCAGTAAGTTCACGTTTTATACCTTTTGACTCACAAAAGTCCTGAAAAGCCTTTGAAACATACTCTCCATCATTGTCAGTGCGTAAGCATTTAAGATTCTTGCCACTCTGATTCTCCACAAGTGTCACAAACATTTTGAAAACACTAAACGCTTCATCCTTGTGCTTGAGAAAGTAAACCCATACTTTTCTCAAGTAATCATCTATAAATCTCATAAAGTAAGAAGCTCCCCCTAGAGATAGGTTAGGCATAGTTCCACGCAAATCACTATGAACAAGTGCCAACTGTGTATCTCTTCTACTGCTTCTATGCTTATGTGGATGCTGTGTTTGTTTACCATACATACAATGTTCACAGAATTCAAAATCATTAAATGAAAAGCCAGGCAAATAACCAGAACGAGACAAGATTTCCATTCCCTTCTTGGACATATGTCCTAGCCGGCTATGCCACAAAGAAATGTTTGGCTGCTCGGTTACATTGATTACATTTTTAGAGACATTTGATACATAAATCATGTAAAGTCCTCCAGACTTTACTCCATGTGCTACTGTCATACAACCCTTGGATATCTTCTACATGTTCTGTCCAAAAGTGGTGAGGTAGCCAGCATCATCAAGTAAACCTGTGCTGATCAAGGTCTTTGTAATTGCGGGAACATGTCTCACATTCTTTAGCGTGAAAGAAGTGCCATTCTGAAACTTCAATTGAACATCTCCAACACCTAAGATCTCACATGTCTACCCATTGACTAGCCAAACATGATCTTTAGTGGTCACATAAGAGGTAAACCACTCCTTGTTTGGAGACACATGAAGTGATGCCCCTGAGTCTATAATCCAGTCACTTAGTGCATTTCCATCAAATGATGTAAGAAGAGCTGAGTCCATTGTATTTTTCAAGAAGTAGATATCTCCTGACACTAGATTGTCATCCTCTACAACAGTGTTTGTCACATTTATTTCTTGAATCTTCACTGAGGACTCACGATGGTCTTCTTCTTTCTCTTTGCCTTTTTCTGCTTTCCATTCTCTACAGTCTCTTTTCATGTGACCCTTCTTGACACAATGGTAGCATTCTATGTCACTCTTGCCTTTAGCACTACGGAACTTGCTACGAGACTGATCCCTCTTTCCACCTTTGTACTTGTCTTTGGTCCTTCCCCTGACAGCTAAGGTTGTTCCTTTGCCTTTGTCCATTGTCTTTCTGTTGGTTTCTTCAGTACACAGACTGCCTTCTACACCTGCTATGGTCAAACCATCTGGAGGTGCAGAATTACTCAAAGTTGTGCAAAAAGTGTCCCAACTTTCCGGCAATGTAATCAATAGGAACATAGCTCTAACAAGTTCATCAAACTTGACACCTTGAGCTGACAACTGACTGTAGATGGTGTTGAATTCATTCAGATGATTGGACATAGGGGTCCCTTCTTTCATCTTCAAGTCAACAAGCTTCTTAAGCCAGTATACCTGTGAAACTGCACTCTGCTTCTCATAAAGATCACTCAGCTTTGTCCATGCTTGATAAGCCGACATCTCGTTTGCTACATTGAAGTAAATGCGTTCTGTCAAAGTGAGCATAATGGTAGAAAGTGCCAATTCATCGATTTCGCTCCATTCATCTTCGTCCATATCTTCTGGTTTTATCCGCTTGAGCTTTATAGGTTTTATCTGCTTCTTTTGTACCAACACGTGCCAAATCTGCTTCTTCCACAATGGGAAATTAGTTCCATCCAGAAGTTCTTAATATTGTAAAGAGCAGTGTCCTGTGATCCAGCCATAACTACGCTTCACAGTAGTTTACGTTTCTGGGAAAAATTCGGCAGAGTTTCCCCTGTAAATTGTCCTCTGAACCAATATCAACCTGTCAAATGAACCAATAAATCTTCAAATTTTGCAAAAATTTCGACAAAGTCTCCTTTGTAAAATGGCTTTGGTGTACTCAAAAACATACCAAAAATAGCTCAAAAAACCATTGTCTCTCTAACACTGTAAGCTGTGGGTAAACCTGTCCTGCACCTGTACTGTCTCTCACTGTCCTGTCACTGTCCTGTAAGCATAGACTGCGACAATGCCTCAATGACAGTAAATCAAAGATGCAATCCCAACTATCTAACTCACAGTCAATACATCCTAGCTGCCTATCTAAGGGTGCTCGAGGGATCGCTCCAAGACCTGTATCACCGAAAGGATCTCAACATTCGAGAATCCCCCAGCTCAATAAAACCGCACTCGACCCTCAACAAAGGCTGCAGTAAATCTGACAATACATAGACTTCCCACAAAGTCATACATCCACAAATTTCCCATTGTATGCTGTAACCGCTGCGGCGGTTGTTTGCTGCGTGACTCACAACCAGCAAACCCTCAATAGACATACATCATATCTGACAATACATCCCATGTGGAAGTACCTGCAATGTCAGGATGAAATCTGGAATATCAAGCAGCAAACACAAGCTACCTGATGAACTGGTGGATGTCGCCTACAGTCTGTGTGTAGGTGCGTCCCGTGTCGTATGTGACACGCCTCCAAGAACTGTAAGCCGTCCTTCGTTGTGTAGATAGCCACAAATCAGCACTCTGGAAGTGCAGATATCCTCAGCACTTGCAGTCGTAAGAAACCCCAAATTTGCAGAGTCGGATCTGCACCCGCGAAGACCACGTAGTCGAAAATGGCATGCGCAGATCTTTGTCGAAGACGAACGGTGGCCGAGATGACCTCAGAATGAAATTCTGAGAATACCTAGCCCTTCGGGCTATCCCACAGGAATTGGGGCCTTGTCTTCGCTTGTCGAATCTCACTTCAATATGAGCAGGTGACTCTGGCTACCTGCAAATGCTGGCCCGAGCCTCGATCTGAGCTCTGATACCAGTTGAAGGAGTACGAGCGGAAGTGCGACGCGAGAGAGAGAGAGTGCGAGAAGAAGAGCACGACGATATGGTGAACTCGCTCTACTGTAATGTGTAGAGCATAGTGAGTTCTTATTAGGTTTTTACAAAATAATATGTGTACGTACTTGGCGGCCCGCCCTCTTACCTGGGCGACCACATTGGGCTTTATACCCCAACATCCTCTTGCTCTTTCATTCAAGTGTAATCATTCAAGCTTCGGTGTACGTTTTCAACTACGAGTTTGAGGCCTCAAATCGATGTTTTGAGTGTCAATATGCGTGTTTTCTGTTGTTTTGACCCTAGGAGGGGCTTTAGGGACCCTAAAACGACCCATTAGGATCACCTGTTTGTTGTTTTTGCTGACTTTGGGACGAACGATGGCGATTGTTGTACCTCTTTAGAATGCTGTGACAGTGATAGGATATGTTCCTGATAGTCTCCTATAGCTTCCCTTCAAGTTTCATGCGATTTCGATATGATTTGCATGGTAAACAGGCGTGATGACTGAAGAACGGTTTAAGAGGACATATGCAGATTACTTGGCGGTAATGCCATTGATTTACTTATAGAGTTAGTAGTTGCATCTCTTCGAGTTCACTTCATTAGGATTGACACCCTAGTGAGTTCCCATGCGTCATCCGAGTCGCTTCCCCTGTATTGACAAATATGTTGATGCTTGAGAGCTATGCTATGGACGTCCGTCGCGGCGATCCGCAAACATTGGCGCTGTTGCTGGGGAATGCACCTTAGGTGATGAGTGATCGAGTGCGCAGTTAGACTCCTTAAAAAACATCAATCCACAAATCCATTTTACACCTCAGTTAGGCTGCTAGACAAGGGTTTAGAGCTTAGTGGAGTCTAGAGCCAGTGGACCGGCTAGATTCTCTCTTAGGAGATTTAGGGAGCTGTGAGTGAGTGTGTTAAAGCATTTTTGCTCTTCAATTTCTCTAATTCGATTGAGTACTGAAATCTCACCTGAAATCCGTCGTGTTTGTTTTGTTGATTCATTTTCTTATGTGTTTTCATTTCTGTACTTAGGAGTAGGATAAGTAAATCACATTCCAGTCAGATTTGGGGCAAAAGTCAAAGCCGAGAAACCAGAAAACCATAACTTTGGTCAAAAAAGCCATAAGACTCTGAAATTCTGAATATCTCAAACCAAACAGGATTGATATTGATTCAAATCACAAAGTGGTAGCACAAAACACTAGGAAACACTTGTCAGAGGGAGCAGACAAAATTTCATCAGATTTGGCCCAGGTACTACAATTGCGATCGGTGTACCTCAGTGTCAGATTTGGACAAGATTTGACATGTGCCTTCCTGATAAGATTCTAAACAACTTTGTCTAAAGCAACCACACTCAAAAACATCAAAAATCAAGGAAATCAAGTCACTTGGGTAAAACTAGCCTGACAGACACACAAAGTACAAAATCTTGGCTTTTGGTGATCCAAATGCAAAAAGACTTTGGGGATAGCCTTAAAACATCAGTGTCTACAAGCATGCCAAATTTGGTGTAATTTGGGCTCAGAAGTACGATCGCAATCGGTGTACCTCAGTGTCAGATTTGGACAAGATTTCATCTGTGGGATCCCCAAGTGTATACAAACATAAAGTCTAAAGTACCTAGAGCGAGAAAACTCAAAATACCTGTCAAACCATCTGAACACAGATCCAAGTCAAAAATTGCTAAATTGTCTTAGAAATTGACTTTCAGTAGATCAAAACACATCAAAACTGAGAAGAAACCATACAGAGGGATAGCCTGTACACAGGACAACCCCAGGTATCTCTCAAATCCCAAATCAAACATCAAAATCCAGTCAAACTGATAAATTTGGAAAAACAGGCACTTCCAACCAAGAAACGGTAAAAACTTGACCTTTTTGAGTTCAAATACAAAAGTGTCTGGCAGGTAGTCTTAAAATAGCCTAGTGAACAATCTGGTGAAGTTTCATCTAATTTGGGCTCAGAACTACGATCGCGATCGGTGTACCTCTGACTCAGATCCAGCTCATTTTTGACCTGCTCATAGACCTAGGTTATACAAGATACTAGGAGTTTTCAAAACTCAAATTGGACATACTGTCAATAATCTGCAAGCAAAATTGTGTTGAGATCATTTTGAAGTGTTGAATCTGCTAACAGTTGGAATTATATAGTGATCTCATAGCCATCCAGTGTATTCATTTGCAGAGACCGATCAAGTAACAACCCATGCAGTCGCAGGAATTGGAAGATCTTTCCATCTCCAGGTAAGAGGTTTGGATTCAGTCAGTAAATCCCACTTTCTTCATGTTTTTGAGATCGGGAAAACAAATCAACACCAGACACCTAAATTTAGCAGATCAAACGAGTGTTGCATCAACGGAGGAGAGTGTAAACCAAGGGATAGTGCGACCGTTAGAGCCGATCCTTGAAGAAGTCATCTCCGACACTTCTTCAGAGATATCTTCCGAGTATTTCACACAACACTTGTGACAAATAAAACTAAACGGAAGAGAAAACATGGCAGCAGGACCATCCCAACCACCTCCTCCAAGATATCAAGTTGGACCAAATATGAATCTGGTAGCAGGAACAGACAGACCTCAACCTGTGTTGGGTCAACAACCTCCATTACCACAGGAGAATAGGGCCATGATTAGGTATGCTCAACTTTGTGAAGCATCACTAGGAACAAATAATACACTTCAAGTTTCTTATTATGAGGAACCGAATGAGCCATACGCAACAGAACCTGAATCACAAATGTACGCAGACGAAGCATATTAACCGTGGGGAAATAATGAGGGTATGGCACCACCAACGTATGTAGCACAACCTTCGAGAGATCAATATTTGGTAGACGAAAGAACGTTAATGTTCATTGCAAACCAGAATTACAAACAAAGAGGATATCCTAATAGAGCAGGACAACCTATGGGACCACCTCCTCAAAATCAACCACCAATTCGACAGTGCTATAGCTGTGGATGTACGGATCATTGGGAGCGTAACTGCCCTTTCAAAGGCGAAAGAGTGAAAATTTTTGGGTTTTGTGACGGATGTGGTGTGAATCACATATTGCCAGATTGCCCAAAAAATCCGGACAGCAAGGGAAAAGCGACTATGAATATTGTGGGGATAATACCAAGTGCAAGCAGTGCATCGAAAACCGATCCCACGATCCAGATCAATGCGATAACAAGAGCCCAAGCCAAGGACTTAAGGAAAAACGAGTCCATGGAGGAAAAGGTCGAGTTGCCGATACCCACAGAACACGAGAGTTTATCCGTGAGAACCCAACAATAATCCTGGAAGGCGAAACGAGACACGATGAAAACAAGAAGATTGAACAGCCAAATTTCCATGCAAAATGAATTGCAGGAAGCGAAGGAGCAACTCAAACAAGAGAGAGAGAGAGTAGAACTGTTGAGGATAACAACAAGCCGAGGAAAGCGTCCTCAGGGGGATCATTCTTGGTTGACAAAGTGCTAGAGCCGTTAGATGCTCTATTACAAGCGTACGAAGAAAGGCTAAAAACAAAGCAAACTTTAGAGCAAAGATGGTTAACTTATCCTCAACCAGAAGTGGAAACGAAGCGTTCGAAAATGTGTAAACACCTCATTGAAACAGCCCAGGCGTTGATGGAACCTAAGATGGTTAGAACACCAGAACAAGAAGTGTTGATTCACAAAGATCAATAAAAATTAAATATAGATGAACCAAAACAAGTAAACGAACCCAGGCCTGAAACGATATTGTCACTGCATCATTAAGTGGTGCCAAACACGACTGATGACGCTAAGTCAATGACGATAATGCCAATTCTAGAAGTTGAAGAACAATGGCCCCAACACTTATGGGAAACCATTAGAAACAGAAAGAACGGAAGCGCGACGTTATAGCCTGCTCCAATTCCTGAGATTAACCTGGATAACGGATTTTACCCAGTCGATATATAATCGCTGTATGGGGATGCGAGAACGGAGGTTTCGGTGGAAAGCAAAGCCCAATCCTTGAAAACCCTGCCTTCATTTATAGGTGAACATGAGGCACAATCGGAGATAAGATTAGTTCCATCCCAGATGAGAACTATTCCACATATGGTTGACTCAAAAAGTTTTCAAGAGATGCTGTCGACACCTATAACATGCACAATCACGCTGTCCGAACTCTTGAGAGTCAGACCACACTTATGGGAAGTCATGGGGAAATATTTAAAGCACAAAGGAGTAAAGATTCCTCTTCCGACAAACCGTACGGGAGAAGAAAACAAACGGGAAAGTCAACCGAAAGCCCAACCAGTGCCCATAAACAAGGTCAAAGATTACTGTGAAGGTGAGGAGGGGAATACAACCCTACCTGTTGAATATCAGGATATAAAAACGATAGCCATCCTAGACAGTGGAGCAGGAGTGGAGATTGCTACCAAGCAAATGTGGGAGAAGTGGGGCCGTCCAGCTCTCACGAAAACAAGAATGAAACTGCAACTCGCAGATGGGTATGTAGAGAGACCATTGGGAATCCTGGACCAAATAGTTGTAGCTTCATGTGGAATTAACTATGAGCACACCTTTGCTGTGGTGGATTTTGGGAAAACGAACAACTTCGACATTATTTTGGGACGACCTTTTATGCGTCAACTCAAAATGATACAAGATTGGGGGTACGACCAAATCTACCTAAGGCACGAAGAGCTAATAACGAAGATCAACATGAAGGATCACAGCTATAGAGTCGTTGCAAAAACACCAGTGCAAGAATTTAATTCAACCACTGTAAATGAAAAAGAAATACCTGCATGGATGCAAACGAAAGCGCATGTTTGGATGTGTGGAGCATCTGATTGTGGAGAAATAATCAAGGAGGAATGCGTTTTGAAAAGATCCGTAGAAGACGAAGCTTATTTCCCAGAACCTTTTCCGGAACATTTATTTGAGCCATTCGGGTAGACTCAAATATTGTCGACCTTGGACATATGTGTTAACAAATGTACACCTACGAAATTTTTTGACGAAGAAGGATACGACCGAGTAACGTTGCAAATGGCTAGCGTCATCCTTGAGTCAGGATCGGAGAGCGAGGAACAAGAAGAACCTCCACGTGAGACCGAGTGTAAAAGAATAATTGATGAGATATCTGTAGTGAACAATAGGAATCGAACAGAGGAGGAATTCAGGGATTCACTATGCTGTGACCTTCCATCACTAGACGATGAAATCCAACTAATAGAGACTGATGATGAAATATCAAGCGCATCAGAGACGAATAGGAAATACAGGTCGAGACAGGACAGATTTTACGAGTTTCATAACCAAAAACCTAGTAGCACAGGAGCGGTATAAATCCACGAGAACTAGAAAATCAAGGGCGAATATTCATAATCCGATGCCTCTTGTCAATGACAAAACGGGATATCTAAAGCTTGTCAAAGCTGAGGATTGTGTCAAAGACGAGGTCACTGGCCAGTTTATCAAAACTAAACCGCGGAAAAAAAAAAGAAGAACAGACAGGAGAAGCAAACGACTAATTCGCAAAAAGGGGGGAAAACAAAGTCTGGAATGACCAAAACAGAGAGGAAGACAGAGTACAATAAGCTCAAGAAAACCCTCAGAGATATATGGACGACTGACTTTGAAACAAATGAACACACGAATTCTGACAAGATAGATGCACCGTCCCATTATAAGATATATACCATACAAGATAGGAAAAACATAGTGCAACAACCAATGAGACAATTGAAGGAACCGGGTATATCATACGATGGTCCTGAAAAAGCCAAAGGAATAGATCTAGCGGGGCTGGGAGAAGATCCAAAACCTGCATATATTGCCACGGATCTTACTAAAGAAGAGGAAAAGCTTCTGGTAGCTACTCTTAAACAGTATACAGATGTATTTGCATGGTCATACAAAGATCTTAATGGGGTGGATCCAAGTATCTGTCAACACACAATTTCCCTTAAGAACGACACCAAACCCAGCAGACAACGTCCCTATACTTACAATAAACATTTGCGAAAAAGACATAGATCTTATAGGTATCTTGAAATTGATTCTATGATATTATAACCTACTAGCTCAATTTAGAGAAATATACTTATTAACATAGGACTATTGAGATATGGTGGTGTTGAATATGGTGTAACAAGACAATCATTTGGTAATTTCGTTTGATAATTAATATTGCATGCTTCATAAATGTTACATAAATGGATCGCGTTCTTTATGGATGACTACACTTTTTAACACTAGAATGGTAACCTAACAGGACATAAAATTGTCCTTTCAAGGTTTTCGGAAAAAATTCCAAAACCATAGTAGATCCACTCATTTTGAAAAATCCTTTCATGAGCTGATAGTTCAATAACTACTACATATGGAAAAAATGAGAAACTTGTAATTTTTCTCATCCCTTGGTCACTACAAGCCTCCAAAGTTGATGGACCAGTGCATTTTGCCCAAAACAACAATTTCTTACAGTTGATTGCATATAAATAAGAGTGGAGATTTTTGTAGGACATGAGATAAAATGCCCCATTAACTTCAATGGGTTGGTGACCAAAACATATGGTTGCTTTTACCTCACTAATTTTTTTTTGGGAAAAAAAAATAGGTACAAAAAAGTTGCATTTTTGCCATTCTGCAGACCTATCATCAAAGTTTCTATAGTCACGCTCAATACAGATACTATATACATGTTTTCTTAGTTCCCTTTGGGCCTCTCGATTCAAAAGGAGCCATGGAGCATGTCAAAAGGATAATGGATCTCTTACAATTGGAACCTTGGGGGCAATGATAAAGTGCTAAATACAGCAAACATGAAAAAACTGGGTTTAGCATTATGACCTCCAGAAACCCATAGAAACTACTCAATATCTAGCCAAGTTTGTAGTCTATGATTAGATATGGTCACTACCTACAAAATACACACAATTGGCCTAAGAAACTAGCAATATTGAGAAAGTTATACTTGCTACTCTAAAATGTATCGTATTCTTCAGCAATCAAAAAACTCAACAATCATTATATACTATGCTATATAGCATATTAGGTCCCCCAAAACTCAAGGAAGATTAGCTTTATGTTATACATTACATTTACACAATCAAAATTGAATTTGGATATAAAGAAAGCCACCAAAAAATCATAAAAGTGCTAATTTTGGCAAAAAAAAAAAAGGATTATGCAATTCTTGTAAATTGGTCATAGCTTTCAATTTTAACACTTAGCTCTCCCTACAAGCATCAAAACATGTTGAGAACTATGAAGGCCTAATCTCTAGCCATCTAAACCTCACAAACATGAAGTTTAGAGTGGTATAGTTGACAAAAATTGAAAAAAAGCCAAAAACAGGACCCGTTTTTTCACACAGTTTAGGTTCAAAAATGTTGTGCAAGAGTAAGGTTAATGGTGAGATCGATACTCAAAATAAAAATGCTAAGTTTTTTTTTAGCTCATAAGGCAACTTTGTGGATGTATAGCACCTGGAAATTCATTTTCATACTCTTCAAATAATTCAAGCAAAATGGTCACTTAACAGGACACAAAAGTGTCCAAGGACATTAAAGTGTCCTATTACCATTCTAGTGTTAAGAGCGACTACAATGTATACTTTGGAAGGTTGTTATCATTGCTTACCACATGCAAGTAACATTAAAACATTATGAGATAGATATTTGAATGTTTGCCTACTTTAAACCTCTCATAAAACAAGCAAGAAGATTATTTTAAAAGTATAAGAAGATTATTTTAAAAGTACATTTTATGTCTTCACTTTCCACAAGACATATATTATCATTTGCCAAAAAAAAACAATTTAGAGTGACAATGACAACTATAAGAGAGGTCCACAACAACTCAAACTAATACTTTTTACTATTAATACACAAAAAGACTCACAAAATTCCATATGAAGCAACTTCAATTCACTTTTAAATAGGTTGTGTCATCCAATACAAGCTTTACTCAATAATCTTTAAAAGAGAAATTTGAATTTCTATCTAAGGATTGTACGCTTCAACATATAATTGAAATCCTTATTTCTTTCAATCTCAATAAAATAATTTGAAAACTTGAAATAAGTCCCATCTATAGTTACAAGTCATATGTAAACTCACGCCACGTTACAGAAGGTATGAAGATGTCTCCATGTGTCGAAATTCGCGCGCTTCAAATATCCGTCCAGCAATTCGTCCCTGTTGGAGTTTTCAGATGTAGCAATTCGCGTGCTCCTTGTGTCCGATCACCTCCTTGTGTTCGATCACCACCTTTATATATCAGGAATGTACAGATGTTTGCAAGGCTTACCATCCATCATGCCATCTCCAGCATGGGGCTCAATCTCTCTTGTGGCCTGGCAACAAGGCTCGCCCCTGCAGGTGATATGAAGGTTTTCCAGGAGGTCATCACATGCCTATATGATAAAACAATTGGTCGGGAGACGGATTTTTTTGAAACTTGCGACTTTGTCAAGGCTGCATTCAAGGAGGCGCCTCCACAAGTGCATATGGATGATCAAAGATTTCTGGATTGAAGCCACCATCAAGCTTATCAACTTGAGTACTATAATGGAACCGAGTACCTTCTCCATCCTACTTGTACAACATGAGCAGCGTTAAAAAAAAAAAAACAGTCTTAGCAAAATTCTCTGTAATCCAATGGTATGCTTTTCAGCAGGCAATGGACTTGGGTTTGGGGTGTAGTCCCAGGCAAGCTGCACAAAAATCTCGTACTTCTATCAAATTGTTAGTGAGTCACTCTTTTAGAAGCATGGGAAACTTTGTTTAACACAAGGAGATTTGGACAGCTTACCATATGGCAGAAAATAAATAATTGCTAGATATCTTACTAGTTTCAATACACACATCTAGCAAAAGTGCAAACTAGTAAGTGTGAGAATACTCCTAGATGCATCAAGTAGCAATCTTCTTACCATATAGTAAGTTGAGTAGCTATATGGTAAGATAGTTGCTAGATGAATCAAGAGAGTTCAAGCTCACTTGCTAGTTTGATATGTGTTATGAAGCTAGTAATACATCTAGCAACTCAAAGATATGACATAGTAGTTTTCAACTAGTAACTTCATAACAAAAAGAGGTAATCCTCCTAGCCCTACTCAACGTGTCTCCCAAAATTACCTCAACATCCCTACCTTCAGTGAATGTCCTCATACTAGAACCTTTGAAATCCACAATTTCAAATAATAAATCAACCCATGGCACTTGGAAAAATCCACAACAAGAGACATGACTCACAACTAAAATGAACCGCTACACACCCACACAAAACTATGGCCGAATGTATTGTGCCCGGCACAAGAATTCAATACAAGACAACTCCCACACGCAATAGTGCAGATCCACAAGAAATCTCACTAACTTAATTGTTAGTGAGTCACTCTTTTAGAAGCATGGGAAACTTTGTTTAACAAGTAAAAACAATTCCGAAACCAGTTACAGTCTAACAGAGAAATAGGAAAGTGAAGCCAAATGTAGCCATGTACACAGAAAAAAGCCATGTATACCTCATTCTCAATCATGTATGTTAATGCTGGGTTTTTCTATCATTGCTGTAATTATGCAAACATGGTATTTGAGACTAAGCTACACCAAAATTAAGTTTCTTCATAGTCGAGAGCCCAGTGTACATGATGGGAAACCCGCTCGTGATGGACCAGGCTTGATGGCGGCCTGCAGGCTGATATTCTGGCGTTGGCAGCTTCTTCACATGAGCTGGGATGCGCTGAGAGACGAGAGAGACCATCCATGTACACGAACAGGATTCACACGTTAGCAGCTCGTACACATACTGGGATGCCCTGACAGACTAGGGAGAGCTGCGCCAGGCGTTGGCAGCTCCTACACATGAGCTGGAACCAGAGAGACAGAGAGAGACAGAGCAGCAAGCGATGGCGGCCTACCTAGGCGCAAGTGTACCGATAGCTCCACGTGATGGCGACCTGGCTTTCTGTGCCGCAGCTGAGAGAGAGAAGAAGAAGAAGACGAAGAGAATTTTTCCGTGCCGCAGCTGAGAGAGAGAGAGAGAGAGAGGTGCTGGCAGTGTTCGGGGAAAAATCATTTTTCCAAACATACAAAATTCCTTTCCTTGAATTCGCCAAGAGGAAATTTTAGAAAATTAGGCTACTTTTTAAGGGTTTTACACTATTTTTCTCTATTATGGAGCGGAATTTCTCCCTTTCCCCTTGACGTGAACCGGCATTTTGGAAATTGAAAACGGCACGATATTAAGCTGAGACACGTTTTCCCGGAACACTGGGTGCTGGCCATTTGGGCGGGACCTGGGTCTGTTCATGACAGTGCGCACTCAACACCATGATGTTGATGGCAGCTAGCACCACGTGGAGACAAAGGAAAAAAGAGTGAGAATTTAGAAACGATGAGGTGCGCACTCGAGTCTGCCGTCTGCGCACAGCCGCACCAGGGAGAGAGACTTGCTACTTGTGATACAGTTCCTTTTTGACGAAATCGTCCTTTAATATTTGATGGGGTGGCCCACATTAGTGAGCTGGGGGGATTCAACTTGCAAGGGTAGTTTTTCCCTCCCTAGATTCCTATTTGTTGAGGTTGCCTGGCTGTCAATAGAGCCCGACCAATGTTTGGGGAAAATCATTTTTCCAAGGGAAAATTACCAAAATACCCCTTTAATTTGTGGAAATCCCCTCAAATTTCAAAAATTACCAAAGAACCCTTGCATCTATTTTGGTTGGACTGCTCAAGATTTTCCAATCTTTATTCGTTTTGGACAATTTATATCCATTTTTGAGTGCTTAGCATGTAATTTATAAAAAATTACCTTGCAAAAAGGGCAATTATGTCTAAACATAATGAAGAAATTCATCTCCAAAGCACCTAACCTACCCAAATTCTAGTTTTAGCATCTTGTATTGATGAACAATCAGTCTTCTTATGAAAAGCTACAGAATCCAACTAAATAGACCTCGGCGGCCATGCCCCGCACTTCAAAATTTACCAAAATATCTATGTGCCAATTTAGAGTGCATTCACACGGGACTCGGTTAACCCTTTCCAGACTGAAAAGCTTGGCTTTTGCACATGTTGCTACAGTTGATAACGTAGAACCCTACTCGGCAATCTCCAATCTCCACACTATATATCTATATATATATCCTCATAGGGATTCTCTTACTACTCCTACTGCATATATTATTTATTCATAGATCCCACGGATTGGAATATGAAGGGCAAGTCAATCAATTAATTATCTATAAGTTGACACTCTACGTACATATAAAGATTTATATATACAGTCATGGACATTGTCTTTTTATATATGTGGTATCATATATAATCATTATAGGTAGGTGTTTATATACTATCTCACTACGTCCCAACTAGACAATACATGCAATACCATCATTATTATCGCCTCATATATATATATCATTTACATCGGCGTAATAATTACATGTGGTATCATAATTATTATCACACCTTATTATCATGCAGTATCTTCTTATATCTCTTATTTACACCCGCCGATGTAGTGGATATCAGAAACATGTACACTATCCACCCAAAGAAGGGGTATATTGACAACTCTTCTAGCTTATTGTTGCTTATATGCTCAGTCATTATCCAACTAAACTATATGTATTGCAATTATTAGTGTGCATTACCTATATTGTAGCTCGTAGTTATTATCGTAGCTTATTAACTCTCTCGATGTTAATGTAGCATATCTCAGTGTCCAACTAGATTAGAGGCATAGGCACATGTTATAAAGCTTTACTAGATTGGCTCAATAGACAATATAACATTTAGACTAGAATCAATACTAATAAACATTATAGATCATGAAATGTAACCATTTAGAAATGTAAAAGACAGTTCGATCAAGTCCATTCAGAATAGAAGTTAAAAATATTAATAAGGGGTATTCTGGGAGTTACAAACAAAAGGAGAAGTGTCTTAGGAGTCTTTGAAATTTTAGGGGCCGTATCTTGAGAAGGTTGTTATATTGTAGGGCTATTTCAGTAATCTTACACTACCATCTAGGGCCAAACAATGCTAGCCGAGATATGATGGATCGTTGTAATTATTACATGCGGTATCATAATTATTATCACACCTTATTATCATGCACTATCCTCTTATATGTATAATTTACACCTATCTAGTGGATATCAGAAACACTATCCACCCAAAGAATGGGTATCACAACGATTCTAGCTTGTTGTTTATATTCTAGATCGTTATCCAATTACTAAAATATAAGTGTAGTAATTATGAGTGTGCATTATTTATATCGTAGGTGATAGTTATTATTGTAGCTTATCATCTCTCTCGATGTTAATATATCATATGCTCAATATCCAACTATACTAGAGGCCTAAGCATATATGTATCATTATTATCCCTCATTATTTAATCATGGATCACATGTGTATTTATATTATTTATTCATATTTAATTATTTTTTCTATACTGAAGTGACATAATTATTATATCGTCATAATAATTTCATGTGGTATCATAATTATTGCCAAACCTTGTTACCATGCACTATGTAGCCTATTATTGCTTGTATGCTCAATCATTATTCAACTAGACTTCATGGATCATATTCATTAGCCTGAATTATTTATATCGTAGCTTGTACTTATTAGACTTGATGTTTTGATGGCCCTTGTGTGGTCCCATGTTATAGGAGCTAGTCCCTTTGTACCAAAAGCTCATCAAGAGAGAGAGAGAGAGAGAGAGAGAGAGAGAGATGATGAGCTACTTATTATTGTAGCTCATAACATCTTTCGATGTAAATATATCATATATGAGTGGCGAACTAGACTAGAGGCGTAGGCATGCATCACTACAACAAAAAAGGGGGCCTTCGACGCAGGTTTTGACGCACCCCGTCGAAAAAACCGTCGATATATGCGTCCCTACAAAAACGTCGCTATATGCGTCGATACACGCGTCGAAAGGTAATATTATCGACGCATGTTTTGACAGGCTTAGAGACGCATATAGCGACGACCATAACAGGAAAAAAAAATCTTGGGCAGAGGACATGCAGCTTGGCCTGTGCCCAATGAAAAGATGGACACAGCCAAACTGCCTGTCCTCTGTCAAAGAAAGCGAGCAGCATCAAAATCAACGGTGCTCCCACAGAAATTTCAGCAGAGTTCCCTTCGTTTTTACATAAACTATTAAAAAAAAACCATATCATGTATACGTCTCCTACATGCTATCCATGTAGGATCTCACATGAGATTTAAGGCCAATGAAAGAAATGAAATGAACTTTGTGCAAAACCATAACCGTACCAACTTAAAACCATAACCAAATTAAAACCATAACCGGCCATAACCATATTGATCAAAACCATAATGCAGATAACCATAAGCATAACCAGAAAGTTAAATATAACCATGAACAAAACAATAACCATAACCATGTATATACAAGAATAGGAGAAATAACCATGTCTATACAATGACAATGACAATAACCATAACCATAAGGAAAACAATAACTGTTTAAACTGTAACCATAAAATATATGTCTATACAAAAAAGAGACACAAAAGCGTGTCTGTGTCTCGCAAAGCATATATATGAAATCCGCTGATGACTAGGCGTCACAACGTGCACATAGGACAAGTCACAAAATTAGTATTGATATTACTTCACATATACTTATTTAATTAAATCAACTCACACATATTAACGTCTCACCTCAATTGATCAGCGAGACTCTAAGGCCTCCTAGTCGACAGGTTCTCCTAAAGCATCAAGATCATTCAATACTTCATAGATACCTCTGCGATATCAATTTGTCTCCTCCTGGCGTGTCGGGGCTCGACGCATCGCAAGATTCTGCGTTTATACAAAAATCAAATACATGATTCATCACGTTTAAAAAAACGCCATAGCTAGGATTGGATTGGAAACTCACAAACTCATAGCGAAAGGTGTCGAAGCCTCCGCTGCCAAGATGAGATGTCCCCCTAATCATCTGTCGTATCTGCGCGGCCTGACGCTGCTGTTTGAACTGCGTGTCCGCTGTCCGCTCATCCTTCCTGATCTGATGCCATGTCTCGTGTGGGATGCCCAAAGGCTTCGGCGAGCCAGACCTGAAAGCCTGCCGAGCTGCATCTCGTCGATGTTTCACGGTGTCCCGTGCAACACCATTGATCCACCTCCTCGGCACAGCCTTTGAACCCAGAGCAGGCTGGTACTCTCTCATGATGGTCTCCACTATATGACTGACTTTGTCCTCATCCTAGTCAGGCCAAGGTGTCAGAATGCTGGTCGAAAATTGCAGCTCCGCGAGCTAGCGAATCCGCTGTCTCATCTCAGTCCTGACTCTATTCATGTCAACAGAACCATCTGCCCGTATAATATAGAGCTTGGAGACACTAGGATCGTGTGCCCCCCAAGGTGTCCGAGGTGTGCTAAGAGGTGTGTTGAGAGGTGTGCGTGGGTAGGATGGGGGTCGTGAGCGAGGAGGGGTCGAAGCATCTGTGGACCATCCTCCACAGCAACCACCACCGCCACCTGACGATTGCCGAGATCGGCGAGTACGCCTGTGTTGCAAAGATGAGGACGTACCCGCCTCTGCCGCACCCCTAGGTGTCAAAGCGGCCGTGATGGGAGACCTCGCAGGCGTCGTACCCGTAGGTGCCTCCCCCCTCCCATAGGCGTCCCTCCCCCCGTAGGCGTCGGACCCTCAGGTGTGAAGCCCGGAGGCGTAGTACCCGTGCCTTTGGCTACCGAGTACTGAGAAGCCTTTGCCATCTGACTGAGCCTCATTCGTGTGACGAAGCCCATAAATGCATCTGCACTCATAGAAGCGGGATCTGGAAATTGGTCGGCCATACTAAAGTCCTGCCTATGTCGATCCCATGCCATAACTCCTGGAGCTCGTCAACTAGTGGAGCTAGATAAACATCCATGTTTTTTGCCTTGAACTTACAAGGTACAATCAAGCTTAATATCAAATGACCCTTCTTGATGGCAAGCCACGGCGGGAGGTTGTAATTGATAAGGCACATAGCCCAAGTGCTCCATGACAAGCTTCTCAAGACAAATGGATTGACTCCATGCATTGCCATGTCCAAACTCAAATTGCGTGGTTCTCTCTTAGAATGTGGCCACGTATCTTCAATGTGTCTCCACGCCTTTGAATCAGCAGGCACCCTAAATGTTGCGTTAGTGGATCTATTTGTAGAATGCCACCGCATCAACTTTGCAATGGAACCACAACGAAACATGCTTTTTATCCTAGGAATAATAGGGAAATGGCGCAACACTTTAGCTGGCACTGTCTCGCCAACTGCATCTTGTGTGTAGCGCATTGCTCCGCACTTAGGACACGATAGACCATCTGTGAATTCATTGCAAAAAAGAATGCAATCATTTGGACATGCATGAATCTTGTTGTAGTCCAAGCCAACTAATGTCAATAGTCATTGCCAGCCGGGAGAAGTTGCTCCCACAACAACCTGTTTAATCCACATTAAATTAAAAAGCTCTCCAAGCACGTCACCGCTGCAATCGAAAAATCTCTTTTGTAAATTACGTACCTAAACAAAGCAGTGATACTTGCATCTGACCACTCGTACACTGACTGAAGATTCAAAAACGCCAGACAAGTACGAAGCACATATATTTTGGCGCCTTCATAGATTGGTTGACGTGCCAACTTCCTCAACATGTCTTCAGGAGATAGGTGCACAGCTTCTGGTGCTGCTTCGTTAGCGTTCTCCTCGCTTGTCTGGAAGAAGGCATCCAGCATCACCTCCATGGCATCGTCTTCTGTCTGTAAGCCCTTTTTTCCTTCCATCCTTGGCTCTATAGGTTGAGAGAGAAAGAGAGAGCACAGAAATAGAACCCCAAAGTGTGTACAATATACACATGAGATGATGTATATATAGAGGAGACCTGGGTGCCATATATAGAGAAGCCATATATTGAGTAGCTTCACATATAAGCTCAACACCCCCGCTCAAATAAGGGTCCCTAACTGTGGATGAAAAAACCCTTGGGGAATCAAGGGAAAAACCCACAGCTCTATATACACCCACCGTTATATTATAAAAATCATTGAATATACAAATGTTCATGAGGAGCTACATCACTCCTTTTACAATGAATGTTTTATGAGGAGTTACATTACTCCTATCCTATCAAATACAATAATGAATACAAAGGTTCAATAAAGAGGTGTAAAGGCTATCGATTAGCTCGTAATCAGAAGTGTCTCCATGAATCTATTATGTAGCTTGTCATCACTATTGTATCACCAAACATATCTTCATGTTGTCATCAATATGACATCACCAAACATATCTTCATAAATCTTTTATTGTCATCAAGTTTGTCTTCATAAAATCAATTCTTTGATGAATCCTACATAGATCATAGACTCAAAAAAAACATAGTCATGAAAATTATTAACATCGTTAGTGAAATAATTTACGTTCACAATGCCATAAGAGATGGTTCGCGACACCACTCTTTTGACGACATATATACGCACGAAAACATATGGTACATAGAGTATGAATGTAAAAGTACAAGATGCGTGATTACGTGATGCAAATGATATGTGTATATACTACATAAAACAACATTTATCAACGTAGTGATCAATGAATATCATCAAAGTATTAACAAAACATCATCATTGTATCAATAAAAATGAATAAATCATCATGGTATCAACGAAAAGCATCATGATATCACCAAAAATAATCATTGTATCAACAAAACAACATCATGGCATCATCGAGAATAACCATGGTATCAACGAAACATCATGGTATCACCGAGAATAACCATGGTATCAACGAAACAACATCATGGTATCACCGAGAATAACCATGGTATCAACGAAACAGCATCATGGTATCAACAAAAATCAGCATGGAATTAACGAAATATCATCATGGAATCACCGAGAATAACCATGGTATCAACGAAACATCATCATGGCATCACCGACAATAACCATGGTATCGACGAAACAGCATCATGGTATCAACAAAAATCACCATGGAATTAACGAAATATCATCATGGAATCACCGAGAATAACCATGGTATCAACGAAACATCATCATGGCATCACCGAGAATAACCATGGTATCAATGAAATATCATCATGGTATCAAAAAAAATCACCATGACCAAAGTACTAACAAAACATCATCATGGTATCAACAAAAATCACCATGACCAAAGTACTAACAAAACATCATCATGGTACCATCAAAATCACTATGGTATCAACGAGAAATTATCAATAAAACGACAAAACTATATCTCTAAAAGAATAATTATACGAGAATCAATGAACGAGTAAATCATATAACAAAAGATCATGTACCAACAGTAGCTCGATAGAATTTGGACGATCATCAACTGCTCGACTGAATCGGAACGATATGTAACTGGCTTCTGCAGTAAAGTTACGTCAGTAACAAATATATGATTGATGAAGAAAAAATATAATTGAGAAGTTTTCAATTATGAGAAAAATCAAAAGCAAAAAGTAAAATTTTTCTTTTCAAACATATTCGCAGTCCAAGACGATAACCCAAAATCGGTGCAGAATTTAGAGAAACTTTCTTCTACAAAGTTATAGACTACATCGATTACGATGGCTTAAGCAAATAGTTTCTCATCAATTCCGATGCCTGCAGGGGCTAGTTCCTTTTGCAAAGTTGTAGACCACATTGATCCCGGTCCCTTGCACGGGTAGTATCTGAAAAATCGTTTTCAATTAGCAGAAAAATCAAAAACATAAAACGAAACTTGCTTTTCGGACATGTACGCAGTCCGCGACCGATAACTCAAAATCGGTGCCGAATTTCAAAATACTTTCTTCTGCAAAGTTGTAGACCACATCGATTCCGGTCCTTATGGCGAGTAGTTTTTGCAAAATCGTTTTCAATCAGGAGAAAACTCAAAAACAGAAAGCGGAAGTTACTTTTCGTGTATGTGCGCAATCCGCGAACGATAACTCAAAATCGGTGCAGAATTTGAAAAACCTTTGTTCTGCAAAGTTGTAGATCACATCGATTCCGGTGTGTCTCATGAGCAGTTTCTGCAGAATCGTTTTCAATTAGCAGAGAAATCAAAAACAAAAAGCGAAAGTTTCTTTTCTGGTATGTATGCAGTCCGTGAACGATAACTCAAAATCGGTGCAGAATTTGAAAAAACTTTCTTTTGCAAAGTTGTAGACCACATTGATTCCGGTCTCTCACTCGAATAGTTTCTGCAAAATCGTTTTCAATTAGTAGAGAAATCAAAAACAAAAACGTACCGCTCTGATACCATGTTGAGAGAGAAAGAGAGAGCACAGAAATAGAACTCCAAAGTGTGTAGAATATACACATGAGATTATGTATATATAGAGGGGACCTGGGTGCCATATATAGAGAAGCCATATATTGAGTAGCTTCACATATAAGCTCAACACTATATTGGTCGGACCTTCATGCATAATCCTTTTTCTCTCTCTCTCTCTCAGATGTAGGTGATATGTCGTGAAAATCAATGCTCGTTCCGTAGGAGTCGTATCGTAGATTCTGTATGATTTCTCTAGCAAACTCTCCGTACTTGTGCACATGCTCATTACATATCCTACGCTTGCACAGGATTTGATACTTGCAGAGCGTGCACGAGCATGCAATCTTTCCCTCCATGTTAGTTGATGACGTTGCCATCTACAATGATTATGAGTGTTGTTTTAATATATATACTCCTCACAATGTAAACTACCTCGCATTCTCTAGTCTTGACCAATCTCCATACACCTCGGTCCAGAGGTGTACAGAGATCAGGACCACCGGGTCAAAATCTAATCTTTATTGGTCAAATCCTATATGGGTAGACACATACGTGCACTCCCAGGTGTACATGGCAATGCATGTAGCGGGCAAAACCCCTTTGCCTCTTTTAGTTCCATAGTTTCTTCTAGAGGGGGAGAGAGAGAGATAGAGAGAGTTTCTGTCCTTTTCACACAATTGGTCAACCAACCTAACTCTTTCTCTATCTGCTATCTATCTCTTTCTCTCTGCCTCTGTGGCTATCTCTAGTTAATTCTCTCTCTCTCTATATATATATATCACTCTCTATCTCTCTATTTCTCTCTCTCTGTCTACGTACCCTATCCCTCTATCTCACTCTCGCTCTCGCTATCTATATTTCTCTCTCTATTTCCCTATTTCCCTATCTCTCTCTCTGTCTCGTTCTCCACTTCCCTATCTCTCTCTCTCTCTCTCTCTCTCTCTCTCTCTCTCTCTCTCTCTCTCTCTCTCTCTCTCTACTTCCCTATCTCTCTCTCTCTCTCTCTCTCTCTCTCTCTCTCTCTCTCTACTTCCCTATCTCTCTACTGATCGAACGAGCGACTGAGCTAGGGAGATCCAGATGCCCACGACTGTGGAGGACTACACAACATCAACAAAGGCTGCATCAGAGGATCCAGGTCACTTTGGCTCGACATGCACAACGCCTGGTTAGAGTACTGACCATGGAGGAGATTGATGAGATCCGCCAGCGCGACAGATGCTGGATCTCCTATGATCTACCTATCCCAGCTAGCTATTTTAGCTGCTTAGTCCACACCCAGCAGTTTAGGATTCCATAATATTTTATTTTGTCATTTTGTCATCTTGTTACTCTGACTTTGTATCAAATCCACCACATTGTAACTTTCTGGTCTCATAGGTCACTTTGGCCTTTTGAAGACGTTAATATAACATTTAATTTCATTTCTCTCTTTAATTTCTCTTTCTTTAATTTTAATTTCCTACGCATACATTAATTCTCTCTCTCTCTCTCTCTCTCTCTCTCTCTCTAATTTCCTACATGCACACACACTTCTCTCTCTCTCTAGCTTTTTAATTTCTTATTTACACACACACACACACATTTCTCTTTCTTTCTCTCTTTGATTTTCTACACACACACACACACATTTCTCTCTCTCTCTCTCTCTCTCTCTCTCTCTCTCTCTCTCTCTCTCTCTCTCTCTCTCTCTCTCTCTCTCTTTCCTACACACACACACACACACGCTGGAGAGAGAGAGAGAGAGAGAGAGAGAGAGAGGGGGGGGGGGGGGGGGGGGGGGGGGGGGGAGAGTTTCATAATATATGCGTAAGAGGTTTCGGCCAAGATCTGAGCGTGCTTGCAGGCGAAAATGGCCCCTGCGCGCGCGTTTCCCTTTTTTTCCCCCAATTTTTTTGCGTCGAAATGTGTGTCGATTTACTCGTGGTAATGTCTGTCGATATACGCGTGGAAAAGCATACCTTGCCACACGTATTTCCACGCGCATATAGACGGACATTCCGATGCATATATCGACAGAACGAAACTACGTCGATATCCGTCTGGAAAGGTACGGCTGTCGATATATACTGCGTCAATATCTTGATGTTATGTTGTAGTGCATGTTTGATAATTATCTTGCATTATTTATTCATTGAAATATGAAGTATCATAATAACTAATATCTAATTCTCCTAAATGATTTTCTCATGTTAAATTGATCATTTAATTTGGGGAAGTACCATAGGAGAAAAGACTAGAATATTGGTAAGGCTAGCAGACTCGTCACAGTAGGGATCCAAAGAGGGACCATTTGCAAAAGAGCATGTACACTATCCGCCCAAAAAAGGGTTATGTTCACAACTCTGCTAGCCTATTATTGTCTGTATGCTCAATCATTATTCAGCTAGACTATATGTATCATATTTATTAGTGTGAATTATTTATATCGTAGCTTGTACTTATTATTCTAGCTCATCGTCTCTTTCGATGTTAATATATTATATATGAGTTTCCAACTAGACTAGAGGCCTAGGCATGCACATATCATTATTATCTTGCATTATTTATGTATAGATCGCATGTATTGAAATATGAAGGACAAGTCCATCAATTAATTATCGATAAGTTGGCATTCTACATACATGTTAATATTGTCTATCTATACATGTGGTATCATAATCGTTGTAGGTCAGTGTTTATATCTTCCAGCTTACAAGTTACATGCTAACTCATTATCTAGCTAGACTATATATATGTATCGTTATTAAAGTGCATTATTTATATTGTAGCTCGAAAATGTTATTGTAGCTCATCACCTATCTTGATGTTAATATATCATACCTAAGTGTCCAACTAGTCAAGAGGCCTAGCCACGCATCATTTTGATCCTACATAAATTACTTATTTATAGATCTCATGTATTGAAACATGAAGGGAAATTCAATGGATTAATTTTATATAGGTATAGTCTACGTATATACAAAGCTTTATATATACAAGCATGGACTTTGTGTATCTATACGTGTGGTATCATAATCATTGTAGGCCAGGTTATTGTTTATATCCTATCTCACTATTTTCCAACTAGACAATAGTACATGGAGTGCCATCATTATTATATCGTCATAATAATTTGATGTACTATCTTCCTATAGCTCTAATTTACACCCAATGTAGTGGATATCAAGAAAATGTACACTATCCACCCAAAAAAGGGTTATATTCACAACTCTGCTAGCCTATTATTGCTTGTATGCTCAATCATTATTTAACTAGACTATATGGATCATATTTATTAGACTGATTTATTTATATCGTAGCTCGTATGTACTTATTAGACTTGATGTTTAGATGGCCCTTTTGTGGTCCCATGTTATAGAAGCTGATCCCTTTGTATCAAAAGCTCATCGACGGAGAGATGATGTGCTACTTATTATTGTATCTCATCATCTCTCTCGATGTAAATATATCATATATGAGTGTCAAAGTAGACTAGCGGCCTATCTAGGCATGCACGTGTCATTATTATCTCACATTATATTTATTCATAGATCACATGTATTGAAATATGAAGTGTGAAAATAACTAATATATAATTCTCCTAAATGATTTTCTCATGTTAAATTGATTATTTCCAAAGAGGGACCATCTGCAAAAGAGCATGTACACTATCCACCCAAAAAAGGGTCATGTTCACAACTCTGCTAGTCTATTATTGTTTGTATGCTCAATCATTATTCAGCTAGACTATATGTATCATATTGATTAGCGTGAATTATTTATATCGTAGCTTGTACTTATTATTCTAGCTCATCGCCTCTTTCGATGTTAATATATCATATATGAGTTTCCAACTAGACTAGAGGCCTACGCATGAACGTATCATTATTATCTCGCATTATTTATTTATAGATCGCATGTATTGAAATATGAAGGGCAAGTCCATGAATTAATTATCTATAAGTTGACATTCTACGTACATGTTAATATTGTCTATCTATGCATGTGGCATCATAATCATTGTAGGTTAGTTTTTATATCTTCTAACTTACAAGTTACATGCTAACTCATTATCTAGCTAGACTATATGTATCGTCACTATTAGAGTGCATTATTTATATCGTAGCTCGAAAATATTATTATAGCTCACCACCTCTCTTGATGTTAATATATCATATCTAAGTGTCCAGCTAGTCAAGAGGCCTAGGCATGCATCATTTTATCCTACATAAATTATTTATTCATAGATCGCACGTATTGAAATATAAAGGGAAATTCCATGGATTAATTTTATATAGGTATAGTCTACATATATACAAAGCTTTATATATACAAGCATGGCCATTGTCTATCTATAGATGTGGTATCATAATCATTGAAGGCTAGGTTATTGTTTATATCCTATCCTACTACTTCCGAACTAGACAATAGTACATGGAGTGCCATCATTATTATATCGTCATAATAATTTCATGTACTATCGTCCTATATCTCTTATTTACACCCAATGTAGTGGATATCAAGAACATGTACACTATCCACCCAAAAAAGGGTTATATTTACAACTATGCTAGCCTATTATTGCTTGTATTCTCAATCATTATTCAACTATACTATACGGATTATATTTATTAGCTTGGATTTTTTATATTGTACCTTGTACTTATTATTCGAGCTCATCGTCTCTTTCGATGTTTATATATCATGTATGAGTTTCCAACTAGACTAGAGGCCTAGGCATGCACGTATCATTATTATCTGGCATTATTTATTTATAGATCGCATGTATTGAAATATGAAGGGCAAATCCATCAATTAATTATCTATAAGTTGACATTCTAGGTACATGTTAATATTGTCTATCTATACATGTGGTATGATAATCATTGTAGGTTAGTGTTTATATCTCCTAGCCTACAAGTTACATGCTAACTCAATATCTAGGTGGACTATATGCCCGGGGAGGTCACCTAATAAAAATGTAACCTATCACGTGAGTTCAACAGAAGGGTATTTAAAGTTTTTGAAATTTAAAGAAATATATATACAGAAGGACATTATTTTTTCAAATCTGAAAAAAACTTACAGATTTTAAAAGAAAAGGGTACATTATATTCTTAAAACAATTCATAGATAAGGGGTTTTACAAACATGTCTTGAACGCACGTGATATGGTAGTTTTATACATAGTGAACTCCCCGAGACTATATGTATCATCACTATTAGAGTGCATTATTTATATAGTAGCTCAAAAATATTATTAAATCTCATCACCTCTCTTGATGTTAATATATCATATCTATGTGTCCAACTAATCAAGAGGCCTAGGCATGCATCATTTTTATCCTACATAAATTACTTATTCATAGATTGCACGTATTGAAATAAGAAGAGCAATTCCATGGATTAATTTTATATAGGTATAGTCTACGTATATACAAAGATTTATGTATACAAGCATGGACATTGTCTATCTATACATGTGGTATCATAATCATTGTAGGCCAGGTTATTGTTTTATATCCTATCTCACTACTTCCCAACTAGACAACAGTACATGCAGTGCCATCATTATTATATCTTCATAATAATTTCATGTACTCTCCTCCTATATCTCTTATTTACACCCAATGTAGTGGATATCAAGAACATGTGCACTATCGACCCAACAAAGGGTTATATTCACAACTGTGCTAGCCTATTATTGCTTGTGCCCAATGTAGTGGATATCAAGAACATGTACACTATCCACCCAACAAAGGGTTATATTCAGAATTGTGCTAGCTCAATCATTATTCAACTAGACTATGTGGATCATGTTTATTAGCCTGAATTATTTATATTGTAGCTTGTATTTATTAGACTTGATGTTTTGATGGCCCTTGTGTGGTCCCATGTTATAGGAGCTGATCACTTTGTACAGAAAGCTCATCGCGATTATTTAACGCATCATCTCTCTCAATGTAAATATATCATATATGAGTGTCGAACTAGACTAGAGACCTAGGCATGCATGTATCATTATTATCTCGCATTATTTATTCATAGATCACATGTATTGAAATATTAAGTGTCATAATAACTAATACCTAATTATCCTAAATGATTTTCTCATGGTAAATTCATTTAATATGGGAAAGTACCAACGAGAGAAGGCTAGAATATTGGTAAGGCCAGCAGACTCGTCACAGTAGGGATCCAAAGGAGGGAAAATAGGGATCCAAAGAGGGAACATCTACAAAAGAGCATGTACACTATCCACCCAAAAAAGGGTTATATTCACAACTCTGCTAGCCTATTATTGTTTGTATGCTCAATCTTTATTCAACTAGACTATATGTATCATATTTATTAGCGTGAATTATTTATAATATTGTATCTTGTACTTATTATTCTAGCTCATCGTCTCTTTCGATGTTAATATACCATATATGAGTTTCCGACTAGACTAGAGGCCTAGGCATGCATGTATCATTATTATCTTGCATTATTTATTTATAGATCTCATGTATTGAAATATGAAGGACAAGTCCATCAATTAATTATCAATAAGTTTGCATTCTACATACATGTTAATATTGCCTATTTATACATGTGGTATCATAATCATTGTAGGTTGGTGTTTATATCGAGGAATAAAAACTTGAAAAGAACAATGCATATGCTCTTTATGATGATTTTTGCTTTAGAGTGGGTCATGAATTATAAATATAGAAATTTAGAGTGCATCAACTTACAATTGTAAACTTCTTTTGAGTGATTATGCAAGAGTCAATGCTTGATTGTGTAAAAGTAGAACCATTCAACGAGTAATAGTATCAAAGTAAAATGCAAAGATCCTAAGAGTGGGTATGCTTGTGTAGTGAAAATGCTCATGCAATTGAGTACAAATGGTTAAAAAAACCTTCTTTGAGATGGGATTTAGGCATACCTAGCTATCATGAAGAGGATTAATTCCGTAGCTAGGAATGGTTTAAAGATTTAAGGTTCTCCAATTGACAAGAATCTCACACACATACTATCTAGCGAGGGAAGATGAGTGCATAATCAAGCAAAAGCTGTGAGTCTTTCATAAGAGTATTACAATGTCTCTCTTAGAAAAGAAGGTTAGTTCCAAAGAGAATTACAATACTTAGTTGCTTTTGATTTATAGCATTTACCTTATAAGAGTAATTTTGGAAAGATCATAAAAGTACATTAAAATTAAATTAAAAAATTATGCGAGAGATTAAGGGATAATTAAAGATATTAGTCACCATTCTTCATGCATACTATCTGGGTAAATATGATCTCCAATCACCTATGGTTAAAGAGAGTGCTTTCTACTCTCTCTATGCCATATTAGTATGGTAATCTAAAGAACTTGAAATAACATTGTGGTTAGTTGTTAGAAATGTGGCTATTTATGATTATTAATTAACCATAGTTAGAAAGAAAAACAAAATCAAGAAGCTGTTCTTCTTACCAAGCAATCAAAGGGAAAGACTTGCTTATGAAAACATGAGAGCTTAAATATGAATTTAAGTAAGCATTCAAGGTAAATCACTTTCAAGCAAGTGTATTAGAATTAAGAAAATAAGAAAAGATTACCTTAGTATGTGTATGATATAGTCTTCTCCTGGCTTTGGCCGTAGTCAACTCTCTTCCTCTTCACCTTCACTTGAAGACCACCAATTTCGCTACTTGGATTGAGAGAAAGGAATGAGATAAATGAGATTCAAGCTAGGGAAAGCTTGAGGGTTAGGAGAGAGGATAAAGGGAGTGCAATGTGAAGAAGAAGATCAAGTTTTGACAAACTTGATTACGGTTTTGGCTATACCTTCTCTTGGAGAGGGGTATGTGTGTGTAGGAATGTGTGTGTGAGAGAGGATAAGCTATGGCTTTCACAAGATTACTCTCAAGTTTGTATCTTAAGAGATGAAGACAGAACTGTAAAATGATAAGAGAAGCCCTCTTTTTATGCACATTTTAGATAAGTGCCTTCAATTATCTTAATAGTTTATCTTCCTTATAGATAAGTTCTTTTTTCTTATCTTGATAACTTATCTTGCTTTTCAAAACTTCTTCAACAAGCTACTTACTCACCTCATCCTTATCCTTATCTTCTCTTTCTTTTTCTTTTTCTTATTTTTCTTATTTTTCTTTGCCTTTTTTCTTATCTTTTTGTTTATGCTAATTTTCTCAAAATCAAGAGTTAATCTCCCATTTATTGTCTATGCCATGTTCCCATGGTGTGAACCGAAAGCGTCTTGTGAGTAGATTAGGGTGCTTGGATTGAGACCAAATTTACTCGAACATTTTAATATTTTTATTATTGTTAGTATCTTCTTTTTATTTTTCTTCTTTTAAGTCGGTGGCCTAGATGTGTTGGCCTTGCGTAAAGGCTATGAGAAGACCCTTATATTAATCTTAAAAGGCCCCTAATACATGGTTCATTTTTTTCCTAACCCAACCTTCTTTAACCTATTGGCTTGTAACATAATACCAATGTCTCTCACTTTGAACTTCTCTTCTATAGGTTATCTATATCCCATCAGTCCATCAACCAAAACTTTTGTTTGTAGCTCTCGTAACACCTCGGGGAAGAACCATTTTTTCCTAGTAATGAAGTGTAGCTGCCTTCTACCCTCTCCCCCCTATTACTTTGTATAAGGGGGAGACAAGGGAGAAAGAGATCGATGATTCAAGTCCCATCACGTCCACCAATCTTAGTGAGGATGATTGCCATGCTGATGATGATGAAATGAAAAATGACGAGTTTGAAATACTGAAGCTAGCACATCAACAAACGACAATTCAATTTCTCTCTTTATTCATTTAGGAGCTATGGGTTTAGATTTAGATCAAGCTACTTGTTGTAGAGAAATTTTGGAAGATGATTTATAAATATTTTGTATATTTTATTCTATAACTATTTTTGTCATGGCGCCCATTCATCACTCTCTCTCTCTCTCTCTCTCTCTCTCTCTCTCTCTCTCTCTCATTTGGTCAAGCCTGATAGTTTATGTTGATCCAGTGGGCGTGATCAATCACAAATGCATGCTTTGTAACTAATTTTTCAAAAAAATAAAGCGAAGTACTCAAGTTTGCAAATTTTGACTTTAAATCATTGTGGGTCTTTTCTAGAGGCAATAACGATGGTTATAACCTCTCTCCCTTTCTAACATACACCTTTACATGACATATTCTTCCGTTGTTCTAAAAAGTTATAGGTGCAAGTAGCATTTTGTGTCATGCGGAATGCAAGAGTGCTTCCACTATTGAAAACTACTTTGAAGAAGCACTCCTTTATTGTATTTCTTGCTCAACACCTCTAGAGACATAGTAAGAGAGCTCGTCATCACCACTATGTAAAGCCTTTCAAAATATCCAAAGAATGCATGGATGTAGTAGCTTGGGTGAAATGCATGTGCGATATTCAGGGGAAGATTACGAGCTTCTTCTATTTTGTACACGATGCGTGTTTTACTTGGAGCCCAACATTTGTGACAAAGTGGTCACATGCCTTGTGCAACCTAATTTATCCAAATAGCCGTCATTTCATGTTTTAATGTTGTTTTTTATCAATTTCAAAAAAAATGTAAAATCATATTGTTTTAAAAAAAAATCACAAGAAAAACAGAGGGAAATACCCAAATTTGAATGTTTTAGCACCAAAACAACGATCGATAATAATAGCGGTAATATGTGCAAAAATAACGATGATAATAAATGTAATAATATTTAAAGTGTAAAAAAATATCATCGTGGCTTCTTTGGCCAACCCATATTGGACTCTCTCTAATTAATTACAAACCGCGGTAAAAGGCCGCGTGCGATAAACGTTTTCAGGTTTTCGCACTGAGAGAGGTGACTGCCTTTTTATTCACAAAGACCTTGCATGGATCATATCCTATGTTATAACGTAGAAAATGTTCAAGTGGTGAAAAGGAGCGCATTCGAGTAACTTTACAGGCCTATTGATCATTCTTACAAAACAATCGAAAACTGCTT
Source organism: Adiantum capillus-veneris (assembly GCF_014529385.1). NCBI lineage: Eukaryota > Viridiplantae > Streptophyta > Polypodiopsida > Polypodiales > Pteridaceae > Adiantum > Adiantum capillus-veneris. Next base: position 112,183,703 of record NC_140954.1, on the reverse strand, counting down.
TTCTTTTGTACCTTTCTATCATCAAGATGCACAAAAGAAATGCTATGAGTTATGAATTGAAGAAGCTTAGATTGGCACATTAATATTAACTAAGGGTATTACAAAATAAATAGATCAATTAAAGGCCTCCAGGAAGAATTATGTTAGGATTTATACACCTTGATGGATTTCAAAACAAGCTCAGGCTAATAAATCTTCTCTATCTTCTATGAGAGCCGTGGGAATGCTGCTGCCATCTACTCTTCTTCTTTGCCGCAGTAGCCTTTGCGGCCCTCGCACTTGCTTCGGCGCTCGCGGCCACAAGGTTTGGCGCCGGCGCATGGGCTCCTGCTGGTTTTTTTGCTGGCTGACATGTAGAAGAGCTTCTTTTCGCAGAGCTGCTTTGTTGCTGGTCTGGTATTGATGGTGTGATGCCGAGCTCTGCCAAGGTCGTGTCAAGCTCCGCGAGCTCTTGCCTCTTGCGCTCTTTCTTGGACATGGTCAGTACTGCTGCAGTGCTTGGCTTGACCTGCTGCTTAGGTGCAGGTATAATATCATTGCTTGGCTTGGAGTATGCTGCCTCTTCTTCTGCGTTCTCCTCCTCCTCTTCTTCATAAGCATCAGCTACTTCATCCTGGCCTTCATCAAGAAACTCATGCACAGTGGGCAAGGACCGCGCACGCGGATGGACGTAGAGGTTCTGTTGCGAGCGGGAGCGAGTCGTTAATGGCGATGGAGTTTCTCGTGACCTACTAGTATTGGCCGCGCCTGTGGAGACAAAGACATGGCCATCCATAGGAGGCACAGTCGCGTAGAAATCGCGATCGTATTCGTCTGCGTAGTCAGCCCACGCCTTGCACACCCCAAACAAAGAATGAGATGCTGTCGTCGACAAGGTCGCCATGGAGATTTAGCAGAGATCGTCGAGGGGGAATAGTGCACTGTGACGTGCAGAAATGTTGAAATGTGCATTTCCAGATGGATCACGGGCTTATATCCATTCGCCGAAAAGCACACGGAAGTACAAAAGCAGGACGCGCAGGAGGCTAGCTTTCGCGGCTAGCTTCTCATAGCTTTCGCGGCCCTAGATCCCCTTTGGCCCCGATCCAGTGTGATATAGTGACAAGGCTAACCAGTCCACTAGCTCCGTGAAGCCACCAATGCTCACAAATAAAACAAAATAACACTAAATTGTTAAACGAGCATCTCCTATGCACGTCCCTCTCTCTCACACACACATGCGTGCACACATGCATGATAGCATATCTACTAGTCTTGATGGACTCTCTCTCTCTTTCTCTTTCTCTCTCTCTCTCTCTCTCTCACACACACACACATACACAAATGCATTGTTGATCTCTTTATCAGATAGCTAATCTGTTATCTAGACCTCTCCGGCATCACTTGAAGATTCCTAGTAACAAAATTTTGAAAAATGTTGATGGAGAAAATTATGACACCATGGGCACACTCACACACCCTTGCACCTTAACACAACACAAGGAATTCACTTGTTTTCCTCACCTCACACAAAACCACTCAAGAGCTCAATGAAAATCCTCCCCTCAACTTAATGTGAGCTCCAAACATCTGGGACTACAAACCCTTGCTTACCCGCAAACACTACCTAGTGAGTCAAGTTGATCAAGGCTTGGAATCACACTCGATGGCTACCAAAAGAAACGAGAAAGGCCACCAAAAACTCAAAAAATCCAGCCACAAAAGGCCTCTCTCAAACCATTGCAAAAGCTTCACGAAAATCCATTATGTTGAACTCTTTGATGTAACCCCAACATCGATGGCACTGATACAAGGTCACATAGTCTTGAAGAAAGCTGCACCTTCTTTTCCCAATTTCTCGCACATACACATCTATGGAAAACTTGAAACTCTTATAGAATCTCCCGATTGCAAAAGTGAAGAGAAGAAACTGTCATTCACTCCTCCACGCAGTCGAAAACAAAACACGAACAAGACGGGACTGCATAGGACCACTTGTAGAAACCCTACTTTCTCTAAGTCTATTTGCACATCATTGCATATGGAGCAAGGAAATAGACATTTACCGCACGTGTCAAACTTATGGGGTGGGATAAGAGTATCGTGACTTCCCACTTGCATTATTTACGTTATAGAAAGCTCAAGAACATACACTATATCCAAAAGAAGCCACTTGGAACCACATCCAAGGCTTTAATGCCATGTCCAGTCATGTATATGTGAACGACTGCTGGCACATAAATATGAGTATTTACAATGTGTAATGTGAGTATCACTTTTGCAAAAGGAAAGCCTAGATCAAAAATATTGATGAAGCGACATGCATTTTTTTAAAATTTTCGTAGAAAATTTCTAAAGGGCTTTATGCATTCTAGGAGGAAAAAGACCTTGCTTTGGAAATTACTTCAAGAAAATATATGTTCGTCTTTTTTCCTCATATCAGTAGAGAGACCAATCTTGTTTCAATCACTTATTGAGCAGCTGACAACTTCAAGCCATGAAGAAAGATTTTGTGAGTTTGAAGAATCACATTGACAAAGCTTCCAAATGCATGTCTTTACATATTTATGTACACTACCCATGCATATACACTCTACTACATACATCCCCAAAGTTGTTTATCATCATTGCCCAACCCTAAGTTGAGCATTATGCTCAACACTTGTATCAAACAGTGGCATAAAATGTCAAAAGTGATCCCAAAATTCCTCTTGGATCTGCATATGAAAACTCGTCAACTTGCATAGCACGACCTACATGTTAAAGCATGTCACCCACATCAGGGGAAAGTATCTCATTTCTCACCACAACACCACCACCCACCTGGATCCCAAGCATGATATAAATCTTTTACATGGTTGGCACATGTCATCTCATACCGTAGGTCTTCACAGTCATTCAAAACCATAGCTACTTCAAAATGCATATGATGACTAGATCTCATCCCATTGATAGTCATAACAGTGTCATCTTCTTGTTGATGCATCAATTGCTCCTCATTTTCTATGCACAAGAGACCATCATTTCAACAACCAGAAATTCCATTCCAAGATTGGAAAAGCGTATCAAAGACCCCACCAGTAGTTTCTTTTTCTTCCACATAAGGTATTTGCCACTTGAAAAGTTGGAGACATACATAAAAAACCCACTCAAGACATCGTAACCAAGGTTTCATCATGCCAACCTACTATGATACTTGCTAATGGCTAATTAGGATATTTGCAAATACAAGGATATGGACCAACCACATGTTGAAGAACTTGAAATGCATCCATAAGATCACCAAGCAAGAAAAGATCACTTTAACTTCCTTCTCTACCGCATCCTCAAGACCTTTATATTGAACAAACATAGGGCACGTATTACCGCCTACATCCTTTAGAGATGGCACTAGCATCAAATCCTTGCATACATAGACTGCATTCCCACTGCTTTCATGATTCAGTACCTTTCAATCACAACTACTAGAGAGTCACCCAGTCCCCAGCTCTAGTGAAGCACATATATCCAATGTTGAATCAACATAGCATCACTCTCTCCTACATCATCCTCACATGGTGTGAAAAATCCCCGACCATAGTCCATCATCTCGTATTCATTACAACTATCCGTGTCTTCCTTTTGTAAAGCTGATCCTTCCCAAAAAACACACTACTCTTTTGGCAAGGCTAATGTCCTTTATAAATGGATTTTCACTACAAGAGGTACTTCACATTAGCGACGCTCGCAGTGAGACGCTTTCAAAGAGTTGGCAGTCTTGCCAGGAAGGCATCGGGCCTCTAGCTGTGAGGGTTTGTGGGGAGACTGTGAAGCTTTTCACTTAAGCAAGCTTAGTGTTTGTAGCAAATACATTGTGTGTAGCCATTGGAATCTTACACGCAGACACACACATACGCACACGTAAAGCCCTCAAAACAAAACAAAGATGAAAACATCAAGGATTTGATCATATCTAATCGAAGGTAAGATGAAAGGGTTCACTGATGCATTTATAACAGCAAGTCGTCCTCCAATTAGACTGCGAGTAGTTCTTTGAAACTGTAACTTAGTGCTTAGAAAGATGTAGATATTTTGCCTAGCGATAGGAGTGAGCCGTGTGTACAAGTCTTCTTGGTTCATAGTGATATTAAGAAAGCAGGACTCAACCCCTAGAGGAGAATAAATACGTGCACATCAAAAGAATTAGAGTAGTCTAGTAGTGGCAAAATAAGAGGACGTGGAGAAAGAAGAATTTCTTGCAATCTTTCCGGCCCAAAGAGTAACACAATTCTCTGTTGGAAGTGGATTTTACGGCTAATACAAATGTTAAATGTAATATGTTGCACAAAGTGAAAGGTTGAAAAGTTACACCATTGGGGTTATTCATCTAAGAAAGCTCAAAAAGCAGTCAAAAAGTGGAGGAAAGAGATAAGAGAGACAACCAACCCACACAAGCTTAATCCAAAGAAGTGAAGCACACCTCAAGACTTGTGGTATTGTAGCCAACCTGATGAAGTAGATGATGCGTAGTAGTCCCCAACACCGTTTGCAAGCCACCAACAATGCGTCTTTATTGATGAAAGAAGGTTACATAGAGTGTATGAGTATTACAAGTGAGAAGATAGAAGGCTTGAGGCATGAAGTAGCAAACTCAAGATGTGTTGGGCTGAAATTGAGAGAAAGTTTTTCTCAAGGAGATGGCTAGGAGGTTGGGTGATGGCTTGATAGAGTGGCTTGATTATGGGGAGTGCTTGAGCGCTTGATTGCTTGATGGTTTGCTTGATGCCCAAGTGAGGGGCAAGAGTCTCTATTTATAGGTGAAGTGTCCTCTTGAAGAAGATATTTGCTTAGAAATATCCAAGGGATTTATGTGACAAGTGTCTATCTTTTCAAAATATCTTGAAATATCTTAGAAATATCCAAGGGATTTATGTGACAAGTGTCTATCTTTTCAAAATATCTTGAAATTATCTTCAAAGTTTCTAGATCTTTCTCTTCAAGAAATATATAGAGGTTCTTCTAGATCTTTCTTCAAATATCTTCTCCTTGCCACCACATGTCAAGAGTTGTTGAGCTATGGTGGGAACGTGTGCATAAAGTAGCTTCATAAAAAAATGAGATAGAGCTTGACATACATCATGGATGACATCAAACAAACTCGTGACCACTTTTCTAAGGGATTTTTCTAGATCCATAATCACTACAAAGTGCACCTACTATGTGTAGAATGACACCTCATGGGGTATACTATGACTAAGGCCACTTTTGGCCATGCTATACATGTCATATGCCACCTAGGATGCCTAGTAGATAGGAGGTATGTTTTATAGCCTCATTTTATCATGGCTCCAAGAAGAGGTTCACAAAGCAGCCCGGGATCGAAGCCCATTCCCAACAAGAGTGACACATCATACTTCGACTAGATTTTTGTGTGCTAAATGGAAAATGCATATACTTATGCACACTTAATGTATACACATAAAATCCATAATATTGTAGGGCTTAGCTTCCGTTCCCACCATGCACATGCCATGGCACGACATCTACCCCCTTGAAACTTGCACATCCTCCGGTATGTGCCACAGCCAATGTTTGCAGGTTCGACTCTCTTGGAGTTTCTTCTTCTTCTTCTTCACTGGGGGATTCCAATCCTTCATTCTCGCTTACCTGATCAACCGGATGACTATCCTCTCTTCTTTTGAATACCTTAATTCTCTTTCCTGCAATGGGTATCTTTATCTCTGTTCCATCCATTTCAGCCAGGGTGTAAGTGGCATTGTCATGTACGTACTTGACTATATACGGTCCAAACCATCTTTTTGAAACCTTTCGCATGATAGTATGCTGGTTATCAAGACTATTGTCATACACTAAAACCCAATCTCCTTGCTTAATCTCCTTCCTTCTTAGCCTGTGTCAAAGTAGTCCTTGCTTTTCAACCTGACATTCTTCAATCTTTCTTTTGCAACCTCAATGTATTCAGGCCTTTTTGCTAGCTGTCTTATATGCAAGGCAAGGAGCTCTTCTATGCTTAGCCCATCTTGCCAAGGTAGCACATTCCATGTGGGAATGGTCTCTTCAATGGGCATTACAGGCTTTTGACCATACATCAATTCTGCAAGCATGTAGCCAGTTACTGAGCTGTGTGTCGTGCGATCAACCCATAGAGCATATGGCAATAGTTTTGGCCATTCACTAATTCTCCCTTCACAAGCTTTAGCCAAGGCTTTGATGATCGGTGGATGCCCTCTTTCACTTTACCCGTTTTCGTCCGGATTGGAGGCAGTGGTAAGGGAAAGCTTGATTCCATTCTTGGAAAAGCATTCCCATGCTTCCTCGACATCCAAATCTCTTCTGTCTGTAGTTATCTTTCCCACACAATCATAGAGGTAGATTACATTCTCAGGGAGAAATTCACATACTGCCTCTGTAGTCTTTTTCCTTAAAGCTCGCCCTTCAACCTTATTAGTGAAGTCTTCTCTTGCAAGAACCAAGTATCTCATCTGCCAGAGTCCTAAAGGCATGGTGACTAGATCCACAACCCATTTGTAATGCATGGCTAGTGGATAAGTAGAATGTAACCCATCACGATGTCGCACATTTGAATACATTTGACATGTTACACATGATTCCACAAAGTGGGATACATCCTTGTACATACCTTTCCACCAATATATTTCCTTTAGCTTTGAAAAGGTTGCCCACACATCACGGTGTCCAGCCCATAGGTTCTCATGAAACTCCTGCATGAGCTTTACTTGACTCAATTTGTTACATACTACCCTTTGTGGTATAGCACCTTTCTATTTTGGATGTTTCCATAAGCAACCATCCTGCAGAAAGTACCCATATTCTTTTCTACGTATCCTCTTAAACTCATGCTCAGACCAATCACCCTATTTTTTTAAAGTACTCAAATAACGACCAATAAGCAACCAATCTCCTTCATACCCATCTTCTAAAAACAGCTCAAGTGCACTAGATGTGCCAACATCATTATGCTCAACATGATTAATGGAGTAGAACCTTGTGCCTACATCTTCCCTATCATCTACCATGTCTTGCTCATCCTCATACCTTGCCCTTGACAGCATATCTCCTACCAGATTGTCTTTCCCTGCAATATTCTTGAACTCAAGATTCAAGGACTTAATGTAGGCAATCCATCTTAGCATGGCAATGTCTGGTGTTGAGAAACTTGTAATCATTCAAAGGAGTGGAAGACAATCTGTTTCCACAACCACGTATCCTCCAATCAAGTACTCCTTTTCACACTTTAGTGTTGTAACCATGCTCCACAACTCCCGTTTTATCTGTGGGTAGTTCCTTTGTCGAGTACTTAGAACCTTGGCTCGAAACCTTACCACATACCTATGTCCCTCTTCGTCATCCTGCCCTATTGCCCATCCAATTCCTCACGGACTCGAATCCATTGTCACTATTACTGGCTTTCCACACTCATAGTTTACCTTTCCTAAAGTTTCTGCTTGTTGTAGGAAATCCTTTAGCTTTCTTATAGCCCTTGCTTGTGCGTCTCCCCAATGAAACTTTTGGTTTTTCCTTAAAAACTGATACAAAGGATCTCCTACATGTGCATAATGTGGAATCCATATAACATAAAACACACATGCACCAAGAAATCTGGGAACTTCACTCAGAGATATGCATACCTCCTTCATCTTTTGAATTGCATCAATTTTTGCTGGACAAGGTCGTCTCCCATTGGCACCACACATGTGCCCAACAATCAACACCTCCTTCACTCCAAACACAGAGTTTTGTTCTGAGAGGGTAAGGTTCACCTCTTTCAGTCTGCATAGGATCTTGTCACAATCATCTATGTGTTGTGCCACAAAGTTGCAGCACCCCTTGGAATCCAAAGCTTCATCTTTATTACTTTCTTCACATCCTTTGATAGGAACATCATGAAGAAAGGGCATAGTTACTTGGGGAATAAATAAAGTCACATAAGACCTTATTCATACCATTCATCATATGTGCAACCGAATTGGTTGATCCCTGTGGTAAGGTACACATCCTCACCAAACCCAAAGGTGTCCTCATTGTAGTCAGATCCCTGCTTTCCATTGCTAGTTGGAATTGATCATACCCTGAGTACAAATCTCCCATATAATATATTGTCCTTCCTGCAAATTCTTCTGTAAACTCATCCACAATTGGCCCTGTACCCATATTCCTGATTGTGACTTTGTTGACCGGCTGCATATCTTGGATGAAGCGCAAAGCTCCATTCTTCTTTGGTACTGTGAACCACCTGTTTGAGTATGGAGCACATGAAGGCTTCAAAATACCCATCTTGATCTTCTCATTTAGCAGCTCAATTAAGTTTGGTAAGTGAGCCTTTGGAACTGGTATTGGCCGTAAGTTAGAAGGTACATGAGGGATGGTAAAGATCACCATAGGAGCAACAATGGTAGGATCTACACATCCTATCTCATGTGTCTCAAATGCAAATGCCTTTCCATGTTTAGAGAGCATCACTTCAAAACATTCCCTTTCAGCTTGTGTCAAGGATTCCTCATTCCCAATCTTCAATTGCTTTAGAGACTAGTTTGTAAACCTGTGTCCAATCCCTTTTGGATCTCTGAGACTAGGTTGCAAAGAAGCCTGTTCTAGCTTTTCCTTGCAATCCTTTGGCAAAGGAAGTGCCACTGGTTTTACCTTCTTTGCCACAGTCTTGTACTTGGTGTCCACCTTTACTTCATGCTTTTGCTTTCTATCCTCCTGTTCCTTTTGAAATGCCTCAACCACATTTACATTTCAAGTGAGCACACTTTCTCTATCTCATTTTGGTCATGCGAAGGATAATCTACTATAGACTGCAGATCCTGTGATGTTTCCACAAAAGAAAACTCCTCAAACACATCTGTTATGTTTTCATTGTTTCCTAGTGGACCATGCTCTTTCCACTCCTTTTGTAGACTATGTACATGTTTGTGGGAACCTCGACTCAAGTTCTCACATTTTAGAAAAGAGACATCCATATTCTGTTATACCTGCAAAACCTATACAGAAAACCTCCTTATGTGAGAATCTTTCCCCTTTTGTACCATCGTAATCCCGCTCTACAATGGTACCTGGCCAAAACCCATTCTCTCTCGATGATCATACAACTCTTTTCTCAATCTGGGCAATGGGCGCTCTTGGAGACTGTCAGGATTTCTTTCATGATTCACACAGAAAGTGAGAAACTGAATAGCATGTTTTCCATCTTCACTTATTATCCTAGCATAATCAGAACCATCATCCATTACCTTTTTTTCCATTCTAACCCCTACAATGTAGGGTTGTCCAAGGATGAGATCATAAGAAGATGTCTCCTATACAAAGAAATTCTGCTCTTCCTTTACATCTCCAATAGTCACTTTCACACTAGGACAAGCTCCATATAACTCACCTGATGAATTATTTGCTACCTTAACCATCCATCCATGATCTGTGTCCATTGTTAATTTGCACTTGTTGAATAAGCTCTTTGACATTACGTTTATTTCCCAGCCATGGTCAATTAAGGCAACAACTGGATCTTTAAGATCACCCACCTTAACCATTGTCTCTGTCGTAGCTCTTGCCCAATGATTCCTAGAAAAGTGACTTCTTGGAATGGCTTCGTACTCCTCATCTCCATTTGAAAACTGTACTTGCTTTGTTCTTCCAGAAGAATGGTAGCACCCTACGACCTCCTCATCATGCTCTCTGCCTTCCACATGTATTACCTGTGTCTTTAAGCTTTCTCCTTCAGATTGCGGGGAAATGGTGTCAACAAGAGTTTGCCTCTTCCTCTTGACGATATCAATGATCTCCTCATGAAACTCGCGCAAGGACCTCCCCCAAGGTAAACTCTATTTTGCTATTCAAAATTCTTTCTTCTAGAACTTTCTTTAAGTCTGTAAAACAGCCTCAATATCAGACTGTAACTTATAAGTTAGATACTCCTTTTTCCTCCCAATTGTACTTTCTTCCATAGTCACTTCAGGTGGGGGTGCGCGAGGAGGTATTGTATCACTTCTTCTAGTAATTCTTTTTTATGGTCCTTCATCACCACTCTCTTGCCTGCGCTTTTCTTCCACAAAAACTTCATTGTTTTGACATTTTGCAATATAGGCATGCACTGACAAGGAGTCCACAAGGTCATTCCATCTTGTTTCTAGATGAATACAGTCACCTGCTTCATGTGAGACTTCTCTTGTAAGCTTTTCTCTCCTTGGTAGCTGCATAGCACTTGGCCACAACTTACCATTTTCTTCAAAACTCCTCAATGGTTCAATCTTGACTGTATAAGTAGATGCCTCAGATGCAGAGATGGCATGGTTAGTGGCCATATCCTCTACCAGACTCTGCATTCCTCCTTTCCCAAAGTTAGTCCTTAAGGGTAAACCTGTCTCCCTTAAGTGAATCTTCCCATCCTTGAAGAAGACAAGATCTTTTCTCAAAGCTTCACTGAAGCTGTCACATTCTCTCCTAGCATGCTCTGTGCTGTCACACCATATGCATCTATGAACAAAACATTCTTTAGGTTGTTGTTTCTGCCTTGACGATGGTGCCAATGGTTGCCCCTTTTCTTCAAGCTTTGTAAGTTTTAATTTTAAATCCCTCATACCTTTCACAAGCTCATCTACTACAGCGTTATCAACTTTTGGGAGTATAAAGGAAGAAGGCTTTACCATCTTTTCAGAAGCTACGGAGATAGATGGTGCACTACAAACAACCATCTTATCCCATCTCCTTTGGCGCTTGGCAAGTAATGAAACAACAACTTCAACTTCGTTCCAATCTATCTTCAGTCCCTGCTCAGCATCTTTGTCCTCAAGAAGTAGCTCCAGCTGCTCCTGGAGCTCCTTTCCTGTTGCTTGTAAGAAGAGCTCTGTCTTTTCTGAGTCGAGTGTGGCCTTCTCTGTCCTTGTGAGTTGAGCATATCGTTGCTCAAAATCCCTTAGTAGCTCTGTTAGAGAGAGCCTCTCCTTCGGCTTGGCTACCCACTCCAGGAAAGTTCTCTTTGTTACTCTCTCAGAGTCCTCCATGAAATACTCCTCCTTCATCGCTAGCTTGAACTCCTCCCAATTTCTTCCATGCTCATTCTTGATTCCTCTCACATGCTCTCTAATCTCGTCACAACAAGATCAAAGCTTTGGAGCATCTCATATTTTGGCACACGATGCAACTCCATCTCCTTTATATAGCCACGAAGATACTTTGTCAGATCTTTCCCATTAAACTGATACATTTTGTGCACCACTGCTTGAATGGCTTTCGTTGCTGATACTTCTCGTCTTTCTGTAGCATGTTGTTGTTGCATAAACAAGAAAAATTATTGAAACATTTGAATTGTAGCGGGATCAAAAGTCATACCTTGCTGCTGCGGATGATGATCACCCATGGTTAAAGTAGCTTGGAGATCCCCACTAACTCACCCTGACAAACTTCGCGTCGGGTTCACCAAAAAGTGTGTCAAAGAGTTGGTGGTCTTGCCAGGAAGGCGCCGGGCCTCTTGTTGTGAGGGTTTGTGGGGAGACTATGAAGATTTTCACTTAAGCAAGCTTAGTGTTTGTAGCAAATACATTGTGTGTAGCCATTGGAATCTTACACGCAAACACACACATACGCACACGTGAAGCCCTCAAAACAAAACAAAGATGAAAACATCAAGGCTTTGATTGTATCTAATCAAAGGTAAGATGAAAGGGTTCACTGATGCATTTATAACAGCCAGTCATTGTGCTCCAAATAGACTGCAAATGGTTCTTTGAAACTGTAACTTAGCTTACAAAGATGTAGATATTTTGCCTACCGATAGGAGTGAGCCGTGTGTACAAGTCTTCTTGGTTCATAGTGATATTAAAAAAGCAAGACCCAACCCCTAGAGGAGAATAAATATGTGCCCATCAGAAGAATTAGAGTAGTCTAGTAGTGGCAAAATAAGAGGACGTGGAGAAAGAAAATTTTCTTGCAGTCTTTCCGGCCCAAAGAGTAACACAATTCTCTGTTGAAAGTGATTGGGGTTATTCATCTAAGAAAGCTCAGAAAGCAGTCAAACAATGGAGGAAAGAGATAAGAGAGACAACCAACACACAAAGACCCACACAGGCTTAATCCAAAGAAGTGAAGCACACCTCAAGACTGTGGTATTGTAGCCAACTTGATGAAGTAGATGATGCGTAGTAGTCCCCAACACCATTTGCAAGCCACCAACAATGCGTCTTTATTGATGAATGAAGGTTACATAGAGTGTATGAGTATTACAAGTGAGGAGATAGAAGGCTTGAGGCATGAAGTAGAAAGCTCAAGATGTGTTGGGCTGAAATTGAGAGAAAGTTTTCCTCAAGGAGATGGATAGGAGGTTGGGTGATGGCTTGATAGAGTGGCTTGATTATGGGGATTGATTGAGCGCTTGATTGCTTGATGGTTTGCTTGATGTCCAAGTGAGGGGCAAGAGGCTCTATTTATAGGTAAAGTTGCCTCTTCAAGAAGATATTTGCTTAGAAATATCCAAGGGATTTGTGTGACAAGTGTCTCTCTTTTCAAAATATCTTGAAATTATCTTCAAAGTTTCTAGATCTTTCTCTTCAAGAAATACCTAGAGGTTCCTCTAGATCTTTCTCCAAATATCTTCTCCTTGCCGCCACATGTCAAGAGTTGTTGAGCTATGGTGGGAACGTGTGCATAAAGTAGTTTCATAAAAAATTGAGAGAGAGCCTGGCATACATCATGGATGACATCAAACAAACTCGTAACCACTTTTCTAAGGGATTTTGGGAGGTCCATAATCACTCCAAAGTGCACCTACTATGTGTAGAATGACACCTCATGGGGTATATTATCACTAAGGCCACTTTTGGCCATGCTATACATGTCATATGCCACCTAGGATGCCTAGTAGATAGGAGGTATGTTTTATAGGCTCATTTCATCATGGCTCCAAGAAGAGGTTCACAAAGAAACCCGGGATCGAAGCCCATTGCCAACAAGTGTGACACATCAGACTTGGACTAGCTTTTTGCATGCTAAATGGAAAATGCATATACTTATGCACACTTAAGGTATACACATAAAATCCATAATATTGTAGGGCTTAGCTTCCGTTCCCACCATGCACGTGCAACGGCACGACAACGCTCAAAAGTAAAAATCCACGGCGTCGCTATGGTCATCGCTATGAGCGTCGCAAGTTTACTTGTAACTTAGCGACGCTCATAGCGACGCCTATAGCGACGCCGACAGGGGTAAAAAAAAAAGCGAGAACGTCCAAAAACTCAAATGTCAAATCTGAGTTTTCGATGCTCAAGCAAGCAAAGGTAACCCGTGCTCTCCCTCTCTCTCTCTTTCTTCTCCACACACACACACACACACACACACACACACACACACACACACACACACACACATACACGAGTAGATGAAGGAGAGCCAGGTATGCTTCTTCCCTCTCCTCTCTCTCATGTTTCCTTCCCCTCTTGCTCTCTCTCTCCCTCTCTCTCTCTCTCTCACACACACACACATACACATTGTGTTTTTGTGTGTGTGTGTGTGTGTGTGTGTGTGTGAGAGAGAGAGAGAGAGAGAGAGAGAGAGAGAGAGAGAGAGAGAGAGAGAGAGAGAGAGAGAGAGACATCACATGCATAAACAAAAAACATAGACACACACATGCATAAACAAAGATGCATACACACACATTGAGAGAGGAAAAAGGAGAGAGAGAGAGAGAGAGAGAGAGAGAGAGAGAGAGAAAGATAGAGAGAGAGAGAAGAAGAAGAAGAGAGTTTTAACATCGTAGGAAACTATCCCAAAAGACCTTAAAGATCTAGTCGACGAGGAGTTGAACTCAAGACCTGTTATTCAAGTGGGAAATGGCATAACCAATCAACCACACTTGGGTGATAGAAAGGTTATACCATTTTCTCTTTTTATTGGCACACACACACACCCACACATACACACACCTGAGAAGAAGAGAGTTTTAACGTCGTAGGAACAACACTGAGTTACGCAGGTAGCCCATCGGCCTCGAAGGACTCAGGAAGCCCAGAGGCATAATTGGTGGGTTTATTTGAGGATACCAACTTGTCTTCCATTGTCATAAAAACTAATATCTAATTCTTCTAAATGATTATCTTATGTTAAATAGATCATTTAATATGGGGAAGCACCACGGGAGTAAAAGCTAGAATATTGGTAAGGCTGCCAGACTGGTCTCTGTACGGATCCATGGGAGAAAAAATAGGGATCCAAAGGGGGGCAGTCTACAAAAAATAAATTTGCATCACTGGAGCTTAAAAGACCTAAGGTTCAGCTCCATTAAGACCTCCATAGGCTAAGGTTCGAAACATTAACTAATAAGTCCAAGTGGTCAAAGCTGGGAAAATTGGATGGTGGTGAGAAGACGCAAAATTCTTCCCATATCCCTATCAAGGAGGGGGTGAGACCTAAGAGTAGGGGAGGAGAGAAAAAAAAACACATACACACACTCCAAAGCTTCCTCCAAAAACAATATTGGACACATGGTAGGCTCCTACCCTAGTTTCCCCAAAATTTTCCCCATTGGATGACCATAGAGGTAGACCAATGAGAATTAGGCTAGAGTAAAACTATTCTTATTAATTTTAAAATGCTTGATAAAAGAACCAATAGAAATTAATCTCCCTAGAAGACTATTGGATAGTCTACCAAGGGGTCCAATGAGCATTCAGCAGCCCAATGGCTTGCCTGATTCCTATTGGTCAAAAGACTAAAAGCTCAAATGAGAGTTTTGATAAATTATTTGATTATCTACAGATCTCACAAAAGGGGAAAGAGGGACACATGTCACAAAGCTATCAATTATGCTTCTACTTTGTGATTGGCTAAGCTTTGCAGGAGCCAACGGGAGGCCAGCAAGAGTAATTGGCAAGAGGAGTCGTCCAAGAAGAGAGGGAGGGTTGCATTTTTGTCTAACACATTGCTTCGCATGCCCGCACGTGCACACACACACACACACACACACAACTCAAGGTGCAAGAAGAACTCCATATCCTTCTCCAAGCATTGAGAAGTAGAGACCTACACCAATAGCTCTTGGCTATGTAATGCAAATCCAACCAAGAGCCAAGCTTCAATGGCATACTCATTTCCTCTCCCATGCTAATTATTAAGGTAAGCTATGCTAATTAGAGTAGTTATGTGAGTATAATTCTTCTTTCTCGTAATATACACCTTCTTCCGCTTAGTCATCCTCATTCCCTGCGAGCTCTCAGCATTTTTGAAGGTGTGTGAGATCTTGGGGACAGAGGCTAGGGACACTAAGTGTGTTTTTCAAGCATACGCATGAAGCTACCATCTTCATTGCACGAACGATTTTTGTCAAGGAACACAAGAATTGTATTGTACAAAATACTCTTTTGATGGGAGAAGCTATAATACAAAGCCTTTATGGAGGGGCACAGAAATCCGGTCCATAACTGTTGTCAATTGTTCTATTTTTGTCTCTTTTCAAGTATTGTTTATGTCAAATTATCTAGGTGTAAAGTGCTATGTTTTTTTCTTCAATTAAGTACTCTCTCTATGCTCATTAGGAACTTGTTCCTAATGAAATTCTCACTATGTTATCAATTTTTGCTACACACAAGTTTTTTTCTTCAATTAAGTACTCTCTCTATGCTCATTAGGAACTTGTTCCTAATGAAATTCTCACTATGTTATCAATTTTTGCTACACACAAGTTACTATTGCATTAAATGTTACATTGGTATCGGAGCTATTGGTTTCTCTTTTCTTGCTCAAGAAGAGAGGTCCTCAAGCATGCTACAAATGATTGGTGTTATTAATTGCAAAATAGCAAGTAGAATAGGGATTTTTCATCCTTGAAGCACGCCTGCTTTATGCATGTTGACGGGGATACCTTTGAGAGCTATGGTCTTAATAATGGAGTCCTACGGGGCTTTCCTATGGCTTACCCATTATTAAGATATTAGAAGCTTGACAGGAACCGGTGTTGTCTTGGCTCTATTGAACCCTCTCTTCTATTCATTGCAATTAATAATATTTGAGCCACAGGGACAAGGAGGATTTCTTCATCTCTCTCAATGATGAGTATGTAATCCTAGGGGCACTATGGTTTGATTGCATGGATGCCAATGTTAAATTTCTCGAAAGGCAAATCTACTTTCGGTTCAGGGAAAATATGTACATAGATGCTAAGGAGTTGGGTAGTACCATACCCATTGTACATAAGCAAGCTTTCAATAAGTCAATAAAGAGCTCTATTTCCGTGTACATGATTTTTGTTAAAGATTCTCAAAATGAACCTAATGTTTTAGCAAAAGAAGATATAACCAATCAAAAGGAATTAGAGTTATCCAAGTTCCTAAAGGGATTCCAAGATATTTTTATTGATGACATCCCTTGTGAGCTACTTCTCAAATGAAGGGATAACGACCATGCAATTGGACTTCATCCAGCATGCTCACTGCCTAATAAACCTCCTTATTGAGTTTCCCAAGCTCAACAAGATGAGATTATGCGGTAAGTGCATGAGTTGGTTGAGAAAGGCATGGTTAGGCCTAGCTCATCTCCATTTTGTTCACCAGTGTTATTAGCGCAAACGAAAGATGGCACATATCGTATATGTGTCGAATATAGAGCACTAGATAGGATCATTATCAACAATAGGTTTCCCATTCCACGGGTAGAAGACCTATTTGAAAAGCTACAAGGGATAACTTACTTCATTAGGATTGACCTAAAAATTGGCTACCATCAAATAAGATTAGTTGATCAAGACATTGTAAAGACCGCATTTTGCACTACGTTTGGTCTTTACGAGTACATTGTCATGCCTTTCGGCTTGACCAATGGACTGACCATATTTAATCGCTTGATGGAGAAGCTATTTAGGCCTTAGTGAACCTTTATTGGAGTGTTCTTTGATGATATAATCATCTACTCTAACTCATTAGATAAACACAAGCAACACCTCCAGGTAATATTTCAAGTTTTAGAGAGAATAAACTTTATGTTAATCGAAAGAAAAGTGAATTTTTCTTACAAGAGATTCAGTATTTAGGTCAAATTATCTCTGAAGATGGCATCCAAATGGATCCATCAAAGTTAGAGGTAATAAAAGGACGACCTAATCAAGGGAATCTGCATGAACTAAGAAGATTCATATGTATGTGTGCATACTATAGATGCTTCATAGAAAAGTTCTCACAAATCACGAGACCATACATGACCTAACAAAGAAAAATGTTAGGTATACATAGTCCACCAAGGAGAACAATTCTTTTGAAAATCTTAAAGAAAATATTATCTCTCAACCTGTGCTTACAGTGTCGGATCTTGAGCAAGCTCTAGGGATATATAAGAAGGAAGTCTTAGCAGTTATACATGCTCTAGACTTGTGGACGCAATATTTATTGGGGACTCCTTTTATTCTATGAATGGATCACCAAAGCCTTAAGTACTTCATGACACAGACCAAGCTCTCTGAAAAATAAATGAGGTGGAAAAATTTCCTTTCACACTTTCATTTTCATATTTCTCATTGCTTGCATGCATAATCAAGTGGCCAATGCACTCTCAAGATGACCAAGAGTGAATGCGGTATCCATAGCAACTCACAATGATCTATCTTCTATGATAGATGAGTATGCTATCAATCCCAATTTTAGAGATGCAATTTCAGCCCTTGCACTAGGGAAGAAGGAAGAAACATTTACCCTACAAGATGGTTATCTTCTCTGTAGCAATAGACTATGTTTTACTAACTCACTACATGAGAAGGTATGAATCTTATGCTCCTCCTTATGCGGGGCATAGAGAGATTAAGTGCACCCTAAAAGGGATAGAAACATACTTCTATTGACCTACCATGAAAGCAAACATACAAGAGTATGTTTCTAAATGTCTGGTATGCCAGAAGAAAAAGTTTTATAGAAACCTGGATTGCTTCAACCTTTGCCAATTCTTAATTCACCATGGGACATCATATCCATGGATTTTATCTTTGGATTTCCCAAGTCTATCCATGGGAATACAGGAATATGGATGATAGTAGACAGGTTTAGCAAACAAGCACATTTCATACCTGTCAAAAAGACTATTAAAGCACATCAAATGGCAACCCTCTTTATATCACAAATCTTCAAGTACCAATGTCCATAGTGTCAAATAGAGATCCTAGAAAGACCAAAAATTCTGGAGGCGTCTCTTTCAAAATTTAGGAACAACGCTAAAAATCTCTTTGGCCTATCATCCCCAAATGGATGGACAAAAATAGGTAACCTAACAATTCTTGATCTACTAAAAGCTTATGTTACAGAAGTAGATCAAAAGTCCCTATGGGAGAAGTACTTACCTTTAGTGGAGTATGCTTATGATAACACTGTACATACTTCCACGAGAAAAGCACCTTTTGAGGTGATAGAGGGAAGATAAAAAAGTCCCCTCCTACTCAAGGTACATGGGAGGATCTTCGTTGCACATGAATATAGCCGAGACGTACAAGAATGTTTTCAAAAGATTAAGGATGCTATATCCATCTCTAAGCAAAGGCAAAAGCCTACTGTTGATAAGCACAAAAGAGCTCTAGCCTTTAAACAAAATGATTGGGTCTTGCTTAAGTTTCCCAAGGCTTGATTAAGGCACTCAACGGGCAAGAATCCTATTGGACATCAAAAGTACTATGGTCCCTTTCAGATTCTTAGGCCAATCAATGAGATGACCTATCAACTCAAGTTTCCCAACCATTGGCTCATACACCATGCTTTCCACGTGAGCCTACTAAAGCCTTACCAAGGAGAGCCACCTCAAGAAGCAATCATTGAAGACCCACCGGAGATTGAGGACCAAGAAGAGGTGCTGCAACCCGAGTCCATTCTCTGACATGAAGACAAGGTATTACGAGGTGGTAAGACTATCCGACAATATCTTATCAAGTTTAAAAATTATCCTCTTGAAGATGCTAGATGGATGCAAGGCATACAATTAAGTGATAACCTAACTCTTGTCAATGCTTACAATGATTCCCTAGAGTAAGCAAATGTAAATATGTTTAAATGAACAAATTTTTTGTCTTATAGGACTCTCTCTTTTCTTTATTGTGCACAAATGTTAATAAGTATGCATGCTTAGGATCATGTTTGTGGAGACGACGTCTGGGAAAATTGGATGGTCGTCATAGGGGATTTGATATATGCATAGTCAAAGGTCTGAGCATTGGGCAGGATCTTAAGTAGAGATTTTGTTACTTTGATAGGGACCCTTTCTGGTCAAGGCTAGTCAAGCTTATGTACCTATGCAACATAAGCCTATAGTTTCTTTATAAAGGCTTTGCCTTGTGAAAATATTAAAGCTTTGGGATTGATTTCTTTTATGGATTGATCACAATTTGGTGAGTGGCCTAGCACATTCCCATATGAGTACCAAGTCATGCTCACCGCATCATTCCCAAGAAGAGTTGCTACCATGATATATTTGTGATGTGAATGAGCACACTTAGGAGAATTGTGAAACTTTTTCCCCTTTCTAGAAGAGTCTGTGCTCTTTGATTGTATACACATCTATTGCCCTAGGATATCCCTTATCTTCATACTTGCACAACCAAGTAATATCACCTCCTATGTTGTGTACCCTTGAGCCTCTCCTTCTCCTATAAGCTTTGGAAGTGCATTTTGCGTCTCTAAATCCAATAAATAGTCAAGTAAAAATTAAAAGGTCTTGATTATAGTGTTATTTTGAACTTTTATTTTAGTTGAAGCCTAGAGATCTCAATATTGGCATGATAGCTATCCTAGCTCACAAGTTATCTTTTTGAATATACCCAATTTTTGAAATAGTGCATACAAAAAAGTAAATGCTCAAAAAACTTTTTTGGAGCTGGCTCCACTATATATCTTATCTAATGCTCATCAAATCCAAATAGAATCTCTCCATTGTTGTACCCTTTCACAACTCGTGAGGTAGCTACTTTTCTCATTAAATGGGCTCTCTAAATCTAGTGAACATGTATCTCCATAGATGCACCTTGTTGAGCTAAAGGGCCACCTAAACACGTAAGTGAAGAAGAATTAAATCAAAATCTCAACTATATGGTCTCCTCTTAAGTATTGAAATAGTGGATGCAGATTCTGTAACCTCCACCTGTGTTGACCTAGATTCATATCCACATCTACATAGCCTTTAGGCTACAATATGCAAGATGAGGCTCGAGGGCTGCATGAAAGCCCAATGGTACATGCAAAGGTAATCATGAGTAACTAATCCATCTATATTAATAATTCACATAATGTAGTATCATGCATGTAGTGAACTAGAGATGCCCATAAAGCCTAGATGCTTCTATGATATAGATCTTGGACACTGTTGCTATGGCCTATCGAGACTCGTCACAAAAAAAGTTGAAATTTCTCGTGTTTTTTTCAAAGCAAAAACGTGACTATTGGACATAACTTTCAACAAATGCTGCCTAGGTTCACTGTAATCCCACTTATGACTTTTGAAATTCACCCCTCTTAAAATTTAAAAGTGAGGAAACATAAAAATTCTAGAGCATCAGTATGAAAACCTTGAAATAGAGAGTATCTACCTCTAAACTCATACATGTGTATGTTGCCCAAGTTATTTTATACTCAAAGTTAGAAGGTAGGGGTGTGTCATTGATAAACAACTTTGGGCATATATGTAGTAGCATGCATATGAATGAGCATGTATATATAGAAATGTAAATACATGCATTTGGAAGTTCCGTCAAGATATTGGGTTTCAAATATGGTGGGTAAGATATGTATTGTTAATAGTCATGTTTACGTTTAGATAGTCACGCACATGTACATGCTTGGACATAGCATCAAATCCTTGGATGTGGTGCCAAATAACTTCTTTTGACTCTGGGGTATATTTTGGAGTTTTCTAGAATGTAAATAATGCAAGTGGGAAGTGTGTGTACTCTCATCCGGCATAGAAGTTTGACACGTATAATAACGTCTATTGTGGTGCCCTATATGGAGTGATGCATGGATCGACTTACAAGAGGTCAAAAATAGAATTTTTGTATGTGCACATGAATTTTGAGTATCAATAATGAAACATACAAAATTCAGAGTCCATTCAGGAATTTTCTCACAAAAAATATCCATTGGGGTTCAAAACTGGCAAAAAATGGGCCTAAAAAGGTTTAAAAATGGGTCAAAAAGGTGTGAAAAGGAATTTTTTTGCCACACTATTCATGTTCCATGAGTGTGAAGGGTGAAGGAGTGTGCGCATGATCAAAACACAAAACTTTCACCTCTCTCTGTGGAAGAGGAAGAAAGGTTTTTAGAGGTGGTCCTGCACAGTCCCCTTTTGTTTGCATCCTATTTTCAAGTGCATGGAGGAGTGCATGAGAGTTTCTTCTCTTTAAATTTGATTTGGGAGAGTCTATGGAAGGTTTGAGGTTTCCATGGATGTGTGTGTGCGAGGAATTGAGGGAAGAAGGTGCAGCTTTTTCTCCAAGACTATGTGACCTTGTATTGGTGTCACGGCGGGGTTGAGGCTACACCAAAGAGTGCAATAGAGTGGACTTTGATAAAGATTTTGCAATGGTTTGGGAGTTTAATTTTGTTTTTGCAAATGTTTTGATGGTATTTTTTGTATCATTTGGTAGCGATGGAGTATAATTTTAAACCTTGATCAACTCAAGACACTACATAGTGTCTGCAGGTAGGCATGGGCTTGTAGTTTGGAGCTCGAATTGAGTTGGGGGGAGGGTTCTCAATGATATCTTCAGTGGTTTTGTGTGAGGTGATGAGGAAAGAAAGTGAATTAGTTGTGTTATGCTAAAGTTCAATGGTGTATGAGTGTACACATTGTGTCGTTTGCTCCATCATCTTTTGCGATCTTTTGCACTCCAAAGTTGACGTTTAATTGAGGAACGATGTTTTCTAATTTATATCGTTAAGGACATCCCATGATGGTGGTGCCATTCCAACCATGTATTTTTACAGGTTGTGAGGATGCACAAGATTGGCTAGTATCTTATAATGAGTTTAATTTGACTTGACATGTTTATGACGAGCGGTTCCAAGTAAGACACAAAATCTTGCAAGAATCAATTTGGTGGCTAAATGGAATGCAAAATATTAGTTTTAGGGCTTGTGACAAGATGAGAAATAGTTCTAAGAGCTAGGTGCTTTCTAAAGTGGCTCAAGAAAATGATCCCTCACCAAGATGCATGGAAACAAGTCACTAGTATGTTTATGCAAGAACATGATTTTGTTGCAGAATTTTGGACAAGATTTGATGATGCTTGGAGACTCTTTGGAAAGATTTTGTGTTGCATGTGGAATTCATTCCCAAAGAGTAATTTTATCCTACTTTACAAATAGCCAAAGAGTATAGGTATTCACTGAGTTTTTGGCAACTATTCTATAAGATGAAAGTGCAAGAGAAAGAGCACAATTCCATGTGCGGAGCATTGAAGAGAGCACTACAAAAAGAGAAAAAGCAACGTATTGATATAGGCATGAAGCACCCTTTGTCTACACCCAATATGGATAGTGTGGACGAGCTTTAAATGTCCATAAAGGCACAATTGCAAATGCTTATATTGGCAAGGATAACAGTTTGGATACAAGTGCAAGTTACCATATGCTTTAAGTCAATAAAATGAAGCATGTAAAACAGTTGTGGAAACCATACACGTGCCTATGGTGGAAAATGTCAAGAACACAAAAGATAAATGTGAATTTTTAAGACCTAGCATGGAAAGTGGAGATGAGAGGAATGAAAGTGATGAGGATGAGGCATCCTACGATGGTGACACATCTGATGCTAGTGATAGCTGGTGTGGCAATATATGTGATGATGACATAACGTTACAAAATCCATTTATAAAGGACATGGTAGCCTTGCAAAAAGAGCAGTGTATTTTTGGGAAGGATCAGCTTTACAAAAGCAAGACATGGATAGTTGTAATGAATATGAGGTGATGGACTATGGTCAGGGATTTTTCACACTAGGTGAGGATGATGTAGGACAGAGTGATGCTATGTTGGTTCAACATTGGATATATGTGCTTTACTAGAGCTAGGGGTTGGGTGACTCTCTAGTAGTTGTAATTTAAAGGTATTGAATCATGAAAGCAATGGGAATGCAGTCTATGTATGCAAGGATTTGATGCTAGTGCCATCTCTAAAGGATGTAGGCGGTGATACATGCCCTATGTTTGTTGAATATATAAGATCTTGAGGATGCGGTAGAGAAGGAAGTTAAAGTGACCTTTTCTTGCTTGGTGATCTTATGGATGCATTTCAAGTTCTTGAACATGTGGTTGGTCCATATCTTTTTATTTGCAAATATCCTAATTAGCAATTAGCAAGTATCAAGAGTAGGTTGGCATGATCAAAACTTGGTTACGATGTCTTGGGTGGTTTTTTAATGTATGTCTCCAACTTTTCAAGTGGAAAATACCTTATGTGGAAGAAAAAGATACAACTGGTGGGGTCTTTGAGATGCTTTTCCAATCTTGGAATGAGATTTTTTTCTCTTCACTTTTGCACTCGGGAGAGTCTATAAGAGTTTCAAGATTTCCATACATGTGTATGTGTGAGAAATTGGGGAAAGAAGGTGCGGCTTTCTTCAAGACTATGTGACCTTGTATCGGTGCCATCAAGGTTAGGGTTACACCAAAGAGTACAACAGACTGGATTTTGGTGAAGCTTTTGCAATGGTTTGAGAGAGGCCTTTTGTGGCTAGATTTTTTGGTGATCTTTCTCGTGTCTTTTGATAGCCATCGAGTGTGATTCCAAGCCTTGATCAACTCGACTCACTAGGTAGTGTTTGCGGGTAGGCAAGGGTTTGTAATCCCAGATGTTTGGAGCTCAAATTGAGTTGGGGGGAGGATTTTCATTAAGCTCTTGAGTGGTTTTGTGTGAGGTGAGGAAAGCAAGTGAATTCCTTGTGTTGTGTTAAGGTGCAAGGTTATGTGAGTGTGCGCATGGTGTCGTATTTTTCTCCATCAACATTTTTTAAAATTTCGTTACTAGGAATCTTCAAGTGATGCCGGAGAGGTCAAGATAGCAGATTATCTATGTGATACAGAGATCAACAATGCATGTGTGTGTGTGTGTGTGTGTGTGTGTGAGAGAGAGAGAGAGAGAGAGAGAGAGAGAGAGAGAGAGTCCATCAGGACTACTAGAAATGCTATCACGCATGTGTGCACGCATGTGTGTGTGAGAGAGAGGGACGTGCATGCACGTGTGTGTGTGTGTATGTGTGTGTGTGTGAGAGAGAGAGAGAGAGAGAGAGAGAGAGAGAGAGAGATGTTGCACCGGAACGTACATAGGAGATGCTCGTTTAACAATTTAGTGTTATTTTATTTTATTTGTGAGCATTGGTGGCTTCACGGAGCTAGTGGGCTGGTTAGCCTTGTCACTATATCACACGGGATCTGGCCCAGAGGGGATCTAGGGCCCAAAATTTGGGGACACGGAACGGCTTTGATCTCAGTTGTTCGATGTACCAAGAGTGAACTTGCGCTGTGAACTAAGACAACTCGTGTACTAGGGGTGAACTCCACGCCCAGAAATTTTCGGAAGACAAAGAGAAGGTTCAAAACTTTAGGAATCAAATGACTTAATGCATATGAAAAGCTAGCCGTCCTGCTTTTGTATTTCCAGCGTGTGTGCTTTTTGGCGAATGGATATTTCAACATTTCTGCACGTCACATTGCACTATTCCCCTCGACGATCTCTGCTAAATCTCCATGGCGACTTTGTCGACGACAGCATCTCATTCTCTGTTTGGGGTCTGCAAGGCGTGGGCTGACTATGCAGACGAAGACGATCGCGATTTCTACGCGACTGTGCCTCCTCTGCCTCCTATCGATGGCCATATCTTCGTCTCCACAGGCGCGGCTCATACTAGTACGTCACGAGAAACTCCATCGCCATTAACGACTTGCTCCCGCTCGCAACAGAACCTCTACGTACATCCGCGTGCGCGGTCCTTGCCCACTGTGCATGAGCTTCTTGATGAAGGCCAGGATGAAGTAGCTGATGATTATGAAGAAGAAGAGGAGGAACACGCAGAAGAAGAGGCAGCGTACTCCAAGGCAAGCAATGATATTATACCTGCACCCAAGCAGCAGGTCAAGCCAAGTACTGCAGCAGTGACCATGTCCAAGAAAGAGCGCAAGAGGCAAGAGCTCGCGGAGCTTGACACGACGTTGGCAGAGCTCGGCATCACACCGTCAATACCAGACCAGCAACAAAGAAGCTCTGCGAAAAGCACACCTCCTCATAATTCTACATGTCAGCCAGCAAAAAAACCAGCACGAGCCCATGCGCCAGCGCCAAACCTTGTGGCCGCTAGCGCCGAAGCAAGTGCGAGGGCCGCAAAGGCTACTGCGGCAAAGAAGAAGAGTAGAAGGCAGCAGCATTCCCAGGTCTCTCATAGAAGATAGAGAAGATTTATTAGCCTGATCTTGTTTTGTAATCCATCAAGGTGTATAAACCCTTCGTTAATATTAATGTGCCAATCCAAGCTTCTTCAATTCATAATTCATACATTTCTTTTGTGCATCTTGATAATAGAATGGTACAAAACAAAAGCAGTTTTCGATTATTTTTCATTTTGCAATATTTTGTAAGAACCACTTGAACATTTTCTACGTTATAACATAGGATATAGGATATGATCCATGCAAGGTCTTTGTGACAAAAAAGTCACTAGTCCTTTCTCACCTCTTTCATTATGAAAATCTAAAAACGTTTATCGCACGCGGCCTTTCACCGCGGTTTGTAATTAATTAGAGAGAGTCCAATATGAATTGGCCAAAGAAGAGAGAGGGGCCATGATAATATTTTTTTACACTTTAAATATTATCACATTTATTATCGCCGTTATTTTTGCACATATTATCGCTTTTATTATCGATCATTGCTTTGGTGCTAAAACATTCAAATTTGGGTATTTCCCTTTGTTTTGCTTGTGATTTTTTTAATAAGAAAATATGATTTACATTTTTTTCAAATGGATAAAAAACAACATTAAAACATGAAATGACAGCTATTTTGATAAATAAGTTTGTGCAAGGCATGTGACTGCTTTGTCACAAATGTTGGGCTCCAAGTAAAACACGCATCGTGTAAAAAATAGAAGAAGCTCACAATCTTCCCCTGAATATCGCACATGCATTTCACCCAAACTACTACATCCATGCATTCTTTGAATATTTTGAAAGGCTTTACATAGTGGTGATGACGAGCTCTCTTACTATGTCTCTACAGGTGTTGAGCAAGAAATACAATAAAGGAGTGCTTCTTCAAAGTAGTTTTCAATAGTGGAAGCACTCTTGCATTCCGCACAACACAAAACGCTACTTGCACCTATAACTCTTTAGAACAACGGAAGAAAATGTAATGTAAAGGTGTATGTTAGAAAGGGAGAGAGGTTATAACCATCGTTATTGCCTCTAGCAATGTCCCACAATGATTTAATGTCAAAATATGCAAATTTGAGTACTTCGCTCTATTTTTACAAAAATTAGTTACAAAGCATGCATTTGTTATTGATCACACCCACTTGATTAACATAAACTATCAGGCTTAACAAAATGAGAGAGAGAGAGAGAGAGAGAGATGAATGGGCGCCACGCCAAAAATAGTTATAGAATAAAATATACAAAATATTTATAAATCATCTTTAAATATTTTGAGGGTGTGCTAGCTTCAGTATTTCGAACTCGTCATTTTTTATTTCATCATCATCATCATGACAATCATCCTGGCTAAGATTGGTGGTAATGGGACTTGAATCATCGATCTCTTTCTCCCTTGTCTCCCCCTTATCCAAAGTAATAGGGGAGAGAGG
Organism: Adiantum capillus-veneris; assembly: GCF_014529385.1. Lineage (NCBI taxonomy): Eukaryota > Viridiplantae > Streptophyta > Polypodiopsida > Polypodiales > Pteridaceae > Adiantum > Adiantum capillus-veneris. Next base: position 112,156,904 of record NC_140954.1, on the reverse strand, counting down.
GTAGGAGGCAACTACACTTCTTTACTGGAAAAAATGGTTCTTCCCCGAGGTGTTACGGGAGCTACAAACAAAAGTTCTAGTTGATGAGACATTGGTATTATGTTACAAGCGAATAAGGCTAAAGAAGGTTTCATTAGGAAAAAAATGAACCATATACTAGGGGCCCTTTGGGATTATAATGTGGGTCTTCTCATAGCCTTTACGCAAGGCCAACACATCTAGGCCACCGACTTAAAAGAAGAAAAATAAAAATGTTCGAGTAAATTTGGGCTCAATCCAAGCACCCTAATCTACTCACAAGACACTTTCGGTTCACACCATGGGAACATGGGCATAACCAATAAATAGGAACTTAACTCTTGATTTGAGAAAATTAGCATAAAGGAAAAGATAAGAAAAAAGGAAAAGAAAAAGAAAAAAAAGAAAAAGAAAGAGAAGATAAGGATAAGGATGAGGTGAGTAAGTAGCTTGTTGAAGAAGTTTTGAAAAGCAAGACAAGTTATCAAGATAAGGAAAAAGAACTTATCTAAATCGAAGATAAACAATCAAGATAATTGAAGGCACTTATCTAAAATGTGCATCAAAAGAGGGCTTCTCTTATCATTTTACATTTCTGTCTTTTTTTTTTCCGAGAAAAAGATCCTTCTATTAGTTAATGAAAACTGCCCATAGGGCTACAACCACCTCTACAAGAGAGGTTTAAAACACACATGATGGGGAGACTCTCCCAATGAAAAAATAGCATATATACAATGAGGCTCAATCAAGAGATGGGAGGAGGGAAGAGCCACACAAGTGGAAGGTAGTGCCATCTGAGCACACCTTGGACTATGGTGTAGAAAGGTCCAGGGTGCAAGAGTCAAAGGAAAGCCTCGCCGCGCTCCCGCATGCGGTCGGAGCTGCCCTATAGTCCCTCAAGCTATCCTCTGAGAGTATGGATTAGCTCTAGCCAAAAGTCACAAACAGTCTCTGCTGGTGGCACAGGGCGAGCCTTGAAGATGCGGAAACAGCGGGCCTGCCAGATGAACCAAAGTACAAGCCACTAATGAGCTCCCAACACTCCTCTCTCTCACTGCACCACTCCTGTGGAGTAAGCTCTGTAGCAAGTTCAAGTGTAGGTCGCCCCCCCTGCATCACTATCATCCTGCTGGTGGAGGATAGCTGAAACTGAAGTGCCGGGCCCGTGAGGGTGGACCAAGCCACTGCCCCCCAAGTGTATTGTTGAGCCGTGGAGAGAGTAGGCATCAGCCGAAGAACTCGTAGCCACACCTGCTGGGCCGACGGACAGACCCAAAGACAGTGACACTGACTCTCCACCAAATGGTCACAAGCTGCACATGTGGCCGAGAGACCACTATGCACTAGCTAGCTCCCTACTACTGTAGCTTTATGTGCAACCAGCCACTGAAACAGAGTGACTCGCCTCGGCAGTATGGAGGCCCACAACCTCTCCCAAAAGGCTGCCAAGAACTCGCCTGTGAGACCCTCCTCCTGCCAATGACATGCTACAGCGGGGCGGGCCTCTCTCTATGCTGCTAGTATATGACGTCCCACTCGAATAGTGTACTAAAAGAACAGGACTCCTGGGTGGTCTGCAGAAGAGAAGGGGTCCCTCCGTAGCCACTCACCAGGATCCCACTGTACTCGTGCCAGTGGACAACACTCCCAAGCCCATAACCTCCAGTGTCCAGTCTCAAGGGCTGCTAGGTCAGGGTCAATGACGCAAGTCCTCCCACAGATGCCCAGTACTCGGATCCTCTAAAAACAGCAGTCTGCTACATGTGGGGCCTCTACTGCAACTCGCTGTAGTCGTCCCCCACCCTGCAGCTCGAAGAAAAAGGCTGGGATAGTCTCTGAGCAAGCCCTGAGTGAGATGAGAACCTCCAGTCGTGTGAAGGATCCCATCGACCGGGGTGCTACTAGATCGAGAGGCGTGAGCCACTCATCTGGAACTAACTCTGAGATGTCTTGACACATGCTCTACACCCCTCTCATGCCCTGTAGAGCTGAAACCCCTATACCTCCTCTAACAAACTTGTGAACTCTAGCCAGTCACCTAGAGAGCACGCTGGACCTGCTGCCATGGGACCCTAGGAAACATGAGGCCGACTACCAACCAAGTGGCCTCCTCTTTGAGTGATAACCATGGGGTTTCAGACAAGGGGATGTCGTAGGCGCTCCTCCATGCAAGTAGGCTGTCTCTGCTCCCCGCAAGAGCTCCCAAGATCAAAGCTAGCTCACAGCGAAGCGATCCTCCAGTCTTCTACTCAAACCAACTCTGCGCATCTCTGTAAAGATCCATCTGGTCAAAGGTTGCCAAGGGCCTTCTGATTGAGGGACCGTGGCACGAAGCCGCTATAGCAAGAGCTCCTTCCAGGGCTCCTCACCTGAAAGAAGTCCTCTGACGATGAACTTCCCAAGAAGGGCTCTGCTCTGCTGTGCTGGATTTTTGATCCCAAGCCCTCTCTGAGAACAAGGAAGCATGATGACTTGCCAAGCCACCTTGTCTTGGGCTATCTGAGTGTCACGTCGTGACCAAGGAAGTTCCTGATCAGCCTCTGTACCTGGTTGATACAAGAACTCGAGAAGATCTAGCAGGAAGTGATGTACCACATAGTCGCCAACAACACCTGGTTGGCAACTACTACTCTGCCAGCCAAAGAAAGTCGTGATGAGCTCCAATGTAACAACTTTCTCCTAATAGACAGGAGAAGGGGAGCAATCTGCTGCTCAGGAGACAAGTCCAAACCAACCTGACAACCCAAGTACCGAACTGCAGTCCCTGGGGGAATCCACCTGAAACCCTCTCCTGGCATCCAACCGAGCACATGAGCACTACCAACCGAGAAAGCCACAATCTTTCTCCAGTTGATCAGTGCGCCCGATGCACAACAGAAGATCTCCAAAGCGTGCTCACATCTATGAAGATTGGTCTCCTGGCCATCTAGGTACAAGGCTGAGTCATTGGCAAACTCAGCATCCAGTAGGTCATCTCCCCGAATAGGGAGTGCTAAGCCCCGTAGACCAACCTGTTGTGACACAAAAAATCTGCTCATCGCCTCTGCATAGAACAGAAAGAGAAAGGGGGCAAGAGGACAACCCTGTCTGATCGAGCATGAAGCGATCACCTCTACCTCCTGCCAAAAGTACCTAACTGTGAGCCTATCTGTACAAGGCTGACACCCCTCTGATCCAAGCATCTGAGAAGCCCATCCTGTGTAGAGTTCCCTCTAGAAAGTCCCAGTCAACTCTGTCGTATGCCTTCTCAAAATTGAGAAGAAGAATCACGAGATCCTCACCACGGAGCCTTGCCAAGGCAGAAGCCTCCCAAAAAGTAAATATGTAGTCAAGGATACTGCGTTCCTTGACAAAACCTGTCTGAGTCCCATGTATAAGGCTCTCTAAGAGTGGCTGAATTCTCAAAATCAGAGCCTTGGCAAGAATTTTGTAGGCTGAGTTGAGGATGGTGATGCGGAGCCACTGTCGAATCTCATCCAAGGACCCACCCTCCTTGGGAATGAGGTGAATCAGGCCCTCACTCATGCTTTCAGGCAACACCCCTGTGTGAAAAATGTACTGAAAAGCACTACAAAGATCTGGGCGAAGCAGATCCCAGTACTCCAAGAAAAAGCTGGCAGTCAACCCATCCTCACCTAAACAGCTACCAGGAGGGAGTGCCCTAAGAGCCGTGTGCAGCTCCTCAAGCTGAAGTGGCATCTCTAGCCTCTAACACATCTCTACATCTGTGTCCAGACCTGCTCCTTGCATGCATCCTACCGCTCTGACTGGGGCTCTACAGACAGTAACTCACGGTAGAAGTCAATAGCAACTTCACGCATATCCACGGGCTCACAAGCAATTGACCCGTCGGGCCTCCTCAACTTACTGACCTTGGCATGCAAGTGCCGAGGTCCCACTGTCTCAAAGAAAGCACTAGTCACTCTGTCACCCACCTGAGTCCACTGAGATGCCTGCCGGTGGAAAGTAGACTCATGTCGCCGCTCCTTTGTGCTAGCAAGCTCCTGTCGAGCCTGCTGTAACTGCTCCTCCAACCAAGGACTGTCTGGATGCTGCTATTGCATCCTCTGTAATAAAGCAATGCCCCGTCTGAGACGATGCTCCGCTCCTCTCGCTACAGCCCGGCGAGCCAGAGACTCCTGAAGAAAAAAATGGCCGATCTAAGCTAGGCCTGAGACCACTCTGTCAGTAGGAGAATCTTGTTTTTCCATGCCCTCTGTCCAGAGAGCCTCTACCCTCTCTCTAAGTGCTGAGTCCAACAAGACCGTCTCTAGGATGTGGAGCATCGTGCTCCCACTCCTCTGCCTGTCTGCCACTGTGAGGATCACTGGTGCATGGTCCGAAAAGGAGGTCCCTGGCAGGATGCCCACTGATCCTCCCATACACTTTTGTCTTTCATCTCTCAAGATACAAACTTGAGAGTAATCTTGTGAAAGCCATAGCTAATCCTCTCTGACAAACACATTCCTACACACACATACCCCTCTCCACGAGAAGGCATAGACAAAACCTTAATCAAGTTTGTCAAAACTTGATCTTATTCTTCACATTGCACTCCTTTTATCCTCTCTCCTAACCATCGATCTTTCCCAATCTTGAATCTCATTTATGTCATTCCTTTCTCTCAATCCAAGTAGCGAAATTGGTGGTCTTCAAGTGAAGATGAAGAGGGAGAGAGTCGACTACGGCCAAAGCCAGGATAAGACTATACCATACACACACTAAGTTAATTTTTAAAAAAAAATTCTATTGCACTTGCTTGAAAGTGATTTATGTTGCATGCTTACTTAAAATCATATTTAAGCTCTCATGTTTTCATAAGCAAGTATTTCCCTTTGATTGCTTGCTAAGAATAATAACTTCTTAATTGTGTTTTTCTTTCTAACTATGGTTCATTAATAATCATAGCTAGCCACAGTTCTAACAACTAACCATGATGTTATCTCAAGTTCTTTAGATTACCATACTAATATGGCATAGAGAGAGTAGAAAGCACTCTTTTTAACCATAGGTGATTGGAGATAATATTTACCCATATAGTATGCATGAAGAATGGTGACTAATATCTTTGATTGTCCCTTAATCTCTTGCATAAATTTTTTTATTTATTTTTAATCTACTTTTATTATCTTACCTAAAGTAATCTTATAAAGGTAAATGCTATAAATAAAAAGCAACTAAGTATTGTAATTCTTTTTGGAACTAACCTTCTTTTCTGAGAGAGACAATGTAATACTCTCATGAAAGACTCACAGCTTTTTCTTGATTATGCACTCATCTTCCCTCTATACATAGTATGTGCGTGAAATTCTTTTTGGGGTTATTACCTAATTCTCTCAAGAGGAATTTAAGCTTTGAAGGATAATTTTATCATAATCAAAGGAGTTTTATTTGGAAGAAGTATCCCATTCCAAGTAGGGTTATCCTTCCCCTCTCTTATCACTTGGAAAACCCCAAATCTTTAAGCCACTCCTAGCTACGGAATTAATCCTCTCCACGATAGCTAGGTATGCCTAAATCCCATCTCAAAGACGGACTTTTTAACCATTTGTACTCAATTGCATGAGCATTTTCACTACACAAGCATACCCACTCTTAGGATCTTTGCATTTTACTTTTATACTATTACTCATTGAATGGTTCTACTCTTACACAATCAAGCATTGACTCTTGCATAATCACTCAAAAGAAGTTTACGATTGTAAGCTTATGCACTCTAAATTTCTATATTTACAATTCATGACCCACTCTAAAGAAGAGATCATCATAAAGACCATATGCATTGTTCTTTTCAAGTTTTCATCCCTTCAAAGTTGTTTTGCAATTGCGATATGGGGAGGAGTAAGGGGATAGCTTCACAAAAGTGATGATCTTATTTGTTGAACATAAAACTCCCATCGCTCCATGGATATGTCCCATGGATAGCAAATGCTGCAAGAAAAACAAATGGGATTCACCCAAGACTGAGCTAATTTGAAATTGACGTCGAGACAATCCTAAACTCCCAGAAGGCTCGTTGTTTTCTTAAGGTATATTTTGAGTAGACATTGAAAGCAAATAGAAACTAAGGGATTATAACTCAAGGAACTCACTCTAAATTTCAACTAGGACTAGAAACTTTATCAAGAAGATTTGACATGGATAGCCCTAGCATAACTTAGAAGTTTTAAGTGTGGAACTTGTCTTACATGTTTGAAAAGAAAACTTGCACAGGTGTTTACTTGGGGGATGCAATGGGGGATGGTCCTTTCTTGCTAGCATTGATAACCATTGGTCTATATTTTGAGCTCCAGTTCATTCAATGCCCTGGAATTAAGATTGGATGGGAGTGTGTCCTGGTTGGGAGCGAGGCTACACCTAATCTTCACACACACAATAATTTTGAGTTAATCTTGGTTCTTTTTCAAAGTTGAATGTATATGGCTGGAGTCTTTTTCTTTTTGAGTGTGGTTTTAGCTTCAAATCATCTATTCCTTGCTTGATTTTACTTTGAATCCTCACAATTAGAGGCCCAACACTTTCCTAGCCGCACTGTGCACTTCTTGACACATTTTTGGTGAACCCGAATTGAAGTAGACTAGGGTGAGGGTTCAAAAGCTTCATTCAAGGTCTCAAAACAAAGATTTAAAGCTATGTAGCGAGAAAAGCTAACACAAAGGGTCCGTCCTACAAACTCCAATATGATATAGAGGCAACAACTGATCTCAAAAAGATTTTGGAAGAGAGGATTTTGAACAGTAAGCTTGGGAGAGGGCCTTGGCAGAGCAAAGCGGGAGCTCCATGAAGAAGTAATTAATAATATAAAGAGAAAGAGACAGCCTCTTACTAAACCTATCCATGTATAGGGTGAAGGAGAGACTTTAAATGCACATGGTGTAGAGGTCTATAGCGAGCAAGGTGAAGAAACTGTTATTGAATGCTACAAGTCTAGGGAAGCAATAGAACATGTTCGCTTCTGGGATGATGAAGATGAAGTTGAGAGCCCTCACAAGAGTTATTACCTGATGAGTCACTGGGCAAGATGCATACACATACTACATCACATGCAACTCTGGTCTCGTAGGTCATTAGGACCTTCGAGGAAGATATAAAATATATCTATCTCTATGTGTGTGTGTGTGTGTGTGTGTGTGTGTGTGTGTGCGCGCGCGCGGGCGCACCTTTGCCAGCGCAGGCCGACAAAGGGCGGATAGATGGGCATCGGGGGGGCTAGAACGTGTGTTGATGGAGGAGAGAGAGAGAGATGCAAAGCGGATAGAGAGAGAGAGAGAGAGAGAGAGAGAGAGAGAGAGAGAGAGAGAGAGAGAGAGAGAGAGAGAGAGAGAGAGAGAGAGAGAGAGAAAGGATATTTTTCATCACAAGAGATTGGATTGAAGATCCCCTGTTGAGTTGTGTGCGTGAAGAAGGGCAAGGGTGGGGGCTATAGGAGTGGCTGATGGTCTCAGTGATGGGAGAAGGCGAAATAGGCTAGGTCTCAGTGATGGGAGAAGGTGAAATAGGCTAGGGCCAATCTAGGGCCAAGAGCGACGACGCAAAGAAGGGCAAGGTTGGGGACTGCAAAAATCACCAATGGCTTGGGCAACGAGGGGGGGGGGGGGGGGGGGGGGGGGGGGGGGGCTCTAGAGAGCTACAATGGCGACACAAGGCACGTAAGGAATTGGTGCAGAATCTGGGGGGATTCTATATAATGTATGTAAGTAGGTGCCATATTTAGAAAGGAAAGGAAAAATATAAGGAAATGAAAGGACGATGCAGATGTGGCAAGAAAACGGAAAAGAAAGCATGTATGGCAAGTTGGGATGGGTAGAGGATGGAGGAGCCAGCGCAGACAATGACACTTGAGGGGGGAAAGGGGCAACAATAATTTTTTATATAGTTATGGCTTCCTCCCAACAACAAGTAGCTGCTCATGGTGCCATGGTAAGCGCAGATGTCTCGTCTGTCAAGCGATGTCCCAAGCTCAATTCCAAGCTCAATTCCAAGCTGCTATATGGCATGCAGTTTTGAAATGTTATAGAAAAGTTAAGATAGAGGTGGAATCCGTGAAGATTCCACCTAATCATCACAAAAAGGAGTAAATAGTAAGTATAAGAACAAGTTATGTCCTTTGTAATGATTGGTTGATCGAGCAGTCAGGTTGCCAATTGAGAGAGAGAGAGAGAGAGAGAGAGAGAGAGAGAGAGAGAGAGAGAGAGAGAGAGAGAGAGAGAGAGAGAGAGAGAGAGAGAGAGAGAGAGGAGAGAGAGAGAGAGAGAGAGAGAGAGAGAGAGAGAGGAGAGAGAGAGAGAGAGAGGAGAGAGAGAGAGAGAGAGAGAGTTTGCTACCCACCATTGGCTAGGGTTGCCATATTCAAGTTGCAACACCATGTGGCACGCTAAGAGAAAACCGAGAAAGTCAGATGGGCCAAAAAGTCAACCAAGAGTAGTTGAACCCAAAGGTGGAGATTCGACGAAGTGTTGTGGTGGACTGGTGGTTGAGCTAGGAGTCATGATGAAGGGTGGTTGAGCTGGGAGGTGGACAGGTGCACACCACAGTCACCTCAATGGGAGAGAGAGAGAGAGAGAGAGAGAGAGAGAGAGAGAGAGAGAGAGAGAGAGAGAGAGAGAGAGAGAGAGAGAGAGAGAGAGAGAGAGAGAGAGAGAGAGAGAGAGAGAGAGGGGCGGGTTATGTAGCCGTCGCTGATCAGAGACATTGACACGTAGCACCATTGTCCTCTAGCCAACAATCATCTCAGCAAAGAATGCAAGCTCTAGTAGCCCTACGGGCAAGGGCAAGACTGTAGGTTGTAATTTTTTAAACCAGCTTGACGGTGGCCAAAAGCTGCTTTGCATGCTACATCATGCAAGCATTCTCTAGATCATATATCCTCTCTCTCTAAGACTCAATATGTCTTGCTATTCTCCACACTATTTTGTTGTTGGATGCGCCGATCACGCAAATGAGCTTTGAAGCTCAATGTGTATCAAGCCAAAAGAGGAAGCAACAATGGGAGAGCTAATTATGATGGTCTACAAGATGTCAAGAATTTGGAGCTTGAACAAATGATGAAATTAATGAAAACAATAGCCAGGTGTTGTTGGAAATAAAAGTCCAACTTTGGTTCACATGTAAGCCAAAGTATGGTATACTTGCAACCACGATGATCGTAGGATCTACTTATTAGCAAGAGAAAGGCCCTTGCTAATGAGATTAGTTGTCAGAAGAGAGATAATGTAAGTGGTGAATAGCAAGGCACCATCGCCCTTAGTGACAAAAGGGCTTCTTACGCTCTTCTCTTTGCTTGCCCAATGTTGGTGTGTTCATTGTGTCTGTTGGTCATTCATGCCTCCTTTCCTCTTGCTCAGGTCCAAAGAAATGCACATGGTATTAGAAGGTAACCTTCCTCTGCAAATTATCTTCTTAAATTGTTGACTCACCATCAACGATATGCTCGGGTACAAGATGCCACCCAAGCCCTTATAGAATCCATAGTAGGACAAAGCATGTAAACGAAGCACAACCATTGCAACTCCTCTTTAATGTAGGGGCATGCGGCCAATTGTAGATCAATTTAAAAGCTATGATTGTGCAAGTTCTTTGTGGGTCAGTCTCTATCTATTGTGACGATGTCAAGGGTCCCAACTTGCTAGACGGAGGGGTCAGTGTATAGGCAAGTAATTGTCACAGGATGTGTCATTAGGTTTCAAATGGTATTCTTAGTTCTAAAGTTATGCTAAATTTGTCCAAAAAAACGCTCCACACAAGGCTCCAATTTTGGGCAAAACAAGTGCACTTGTTTTGCCCAAAAATGATGTCTTGTGGTGAACAAGGGTTTTTAATAGTGCTTGGGCCAAAACAAGCATATGTGGTGCATTGCAAATGTCAATCAAAGTCATTTTAGTCGTCTCTCCGTCTTCCACAGGTACAAAAGATTGGGAAGGCACTAGTAGAAAAAAATATTCTCATTGGGTCTTATTTTCTAGTTGAAATACACACATCATATATGTTTTGGCCTTGGTGGTGCAGAAGGCTCCTATCTACAAGGTAGCGAGTTTGGGCCAAACAAGGCTCATGTCTATCCTAAACTCCCTACCTTGTGGACAGGGCCTTTTGCACCACCAGTGCCAAAACAAATATGATATGTGAATTTCAAACAATGGCACTTGAATCCTGTTGTGAAGGTTTTGTAGCACTAGCCAACAAAATACTCATCCACAACTCCTCCCCTCCCCGTCTCCCCCTCTCTGCTCAATGGCGCGGTGTGCAAGAACCACTCGACAATGTACAAAAGACTTGTGTAAAATTACTGAACACAAATTAAATACAAAGAGCTTAAATGACATAAGAAGTGACACATTCCAAAATGAGCAAGCATCATCTCATTTCGAAATTTGAAGTCATTACATATCCATTTCAAAAAGGTGTTGTTGTACATATTACTAGCTACAAATTCGCTCGTATCTGACGGGCTAGTGCCAAATCTTTTTGCATTATAGATAGATGCTTGGCATGGATGACTGTAACATTTAATGCACTAGTAACTTGTGTGTAGCAGAAATTGATAACATAGTGAGCATTGCATTAAGAACAATTGTTCCTAATGAGCATAGAGAGAGTACTTAATTGGAGAAAGAAACATAGCAATTTACACCTAGCTAATTTGGCATAGAAAATACTTGAAAAGAGAGAGAAATAGAAACATTAACAATATTTGAGGACTTGATTTACATGGAGTCGGCCCCCCCTCCATAAAGGCTATGTATTATAGCTTCTTCCATCATCAAAGGAGACTTTTGTACAATACAATTCTTGTATTCCTTGACAAAACTCGTTGGTGCAATGAAGATGGAAGCTTCATGCACCAAATTATGCTTGAAAAACACACCTAGTGTCCCTAGCCTCAATCCTCAAGATCTCACACACCTTCAAAAATGGTGAGAGCTAGCAGGGAATGAGGATGAGAGGAAGAAGGTGTATCTTACAAGAAATAAGTATTCTAATCACATAGTCACTCTAATTAGCATAGCTTGGATTAATAATTAGCATGGTAAAGGAGATGAGCATGCCATTGAATCTTGGCTCTTTGGTTGGATTTGCATTCCATAGCCAAGAGTTGTTGGTGTAAGCCTCTACTTCTGAATGCTTGGATAAGGAGATGGAGTTCTTCTTGAACCATGAGTTGTTTGTTTGTTTGTGTGTGTGTGTGTGTGTATAACAATGTGTTAGACAAAAATGCAGCCCTCTCTCTCTTCTTGGTCGGCCCTTCTTGCCAATTACTCTTGTTGGCCTCCCATTGGCTCCGGCAAAGCTTAGCCAATCCACAAATTTGAAGCATAATTGATAGCCTTGTGACATGTGTCCTCCTTTCCTATTTTGTGAGATCTTTAGGTAATTAAATAATTTATCAAAACTCTCATTCGACCTCTTAGTCTTTTGGCCAATAAGAATCAGGCAAGCCATAATTGGGATGTTGGGTGCTAATTGGACCCCTTGGTAGACTGTCCAATAGTCTTCTAGGGATCTTAATTTCTATTGGTTCTTTTATCAAGCATTTTAAAATTAACTAGACTAAGTTTACTCTGGCCTAGACTTTTGAGTCTTCCCACCAGCATCCAATTTTCCCAGCTTTGATCATTTGGACTTATTAGTTAATTTTTGGAACCTTAACCTATGGAGGTCTTGATGGAGTTGAGTCTTAGGTCTTTTAATCTCAAGTGATGCACAATACTCTTTTGCACAATGTCCCCATTTGGATCCCTTTTTTTTCTCCTTTGGATCCCTATAGAGACTAGAGTGGCAACCTTACCAATATTCTAGCTTTTACTCCCTTGGTACTTTCCCATATTAAATAATCAGTTTAACATGAGAAAATCATTTGGGAGAATTCAATATTAGTTTTTATGACATTACCTCTCTCATAAAATCATAGTCGTCCTCGACTATGAGGTAGAGAAGATACATTCTTGTCACTAGTTCATTTGCTAGCGGGTAGAGGATCCCTATTTTACCCTATGACACCGTTCCAAAATGGATGACTAGTCCATTTGGTGCTTGGGAGCCTTAGCTGCCGCAAGCATGTCTACTCATTAGTCCGTATCATTCTTCCATAGTAGAGTGACAAACTCTACTTGGTGTTTGGGAGACGTCGTCTCCACAAACATGATCCTAAGCATGCACCAAATGGACTAGTCATTAGTCCGTTTTCTAATAGGTAGAGGATCCCTATTTTACCCTACGACACCGTTCTAGAATGGATGACTACTCCATTTGGTGTTTGAGGCTCTTAGCTACCACAAGCATGTCTACTCATTAATCCGTATCATTCTTCCATAGTAGAGTGACAAACTCTACTTGGTGTTTGGGAGACTTTGTCTCCACAAACATGATCCTAAGCATGCATACTTATTAACATTTGTGCACAATAAAGAAAAGAGAGAGTCTTATAAGACAAAAAATTTGTTCATTTAAACATATTTACATTTGCTTACTCTAGAATCATTGCAAGCATTGACAAGATTTAGGTTATCCTTTAATTGTATGCCTTGCATCCATCTAGCATCTTCAAAAGGATAATTTTTAAACTTGATAAGATATTGTTGGATAGTGTTACCACCTCGTAATACCTTGTCTTCATGTCAGAGAATGGACTGGGGTTGCATCACCTCTTCTTGTCCTCGATCTCCGGTGGGTCTTCAATGGTTCCTTGTTGAGGTGGCTCGCCTTTGTAAGGCTTTAGTAGGCTCACATGGAAATCATTCTGTATGAGCCAATGGTTGGGAAACTTGAGTTGATAGGTCATCTCATTGACTGGCCTAAGAATCTGAAAGGGACCATAGTACTTTTGATGTCCAGTAGGATTCTTTCCCATTGAGTGCCTTAATCAAGTCTTGGGAAACTAAAGCAAGACCCAATAATTTTGTTTAAAGGCTAGAAGCTCTTTTGTGCTTATCGGCAGCAGTAGGCTTTTGCCTTTGCTTAGAGATGGATATAGCATCCTTAATATTTTGAAAAGATTCTTGCACGTCTCAGCTATATTCATCTGCAACGAAGATCTTCCCATGTACCTTGAGTAGCAGGGGATTTTTTTATCTTCCCTCTATCACCTCAAAAGATGTTTTCTTGTGGAAGTATGTACACTGTTATCATAAGCATACTCCACTAAAGGTAAGTACTTCTCCCATTGAGACTTTTGATCTACTTCTATAGCATAAGCTTTTAGTAGATCAAGAATTATTAGGCTAGCTATTTCACTTTGGCCATCCGTTTGGGGATCATAGGCCAAACAAAAGTTTAGCCTTGTTCCTAAATTTTGAAAGAGACCCTTCCAGAATTTTTGGTCTTTCTAGGATCGCTATCTGACATTATGGACATTGGCAAGCCATGGTGCTTGAAGATTTGTGATATAAAGAGGGTTGCTATTTGATGTGCTTTAATAGTCTTTTTGACAGGTATGAATTGTGCTTGTTTGCTAAACCTATTTAATATCATCCATATTCCTGTATTCCCATGGATAGACTTGGGAAATCCAAAGATAAAATCCATGGATATTAAGAATTGGCAAAGGTTGAAGCAATCTAGAATGTTTCCCTCTATCAAACTTCGCCTTGTGGCATAGTAGACATTTAGAAACATAATCTTGTATGTTTGCTTTCATGGCAAGCCAATAGAAGTATGTTTCTATCACTTTTAGGGTGGACTGAATCTCTCTATGCCCCGCATAAGGAGGAGCATAAGATTCATACATTACCTTCTCACGTAGTGAGTTAGTAACACATAGTCTAGTGCCATAGAGAAGATAACCATCTTGTAGAGTAAATGGTTCTTCCATCTTCCCTAGTGCAAGGGATGAAACCACATCTCTAAAATTGGGATCGATAGCATACTCATCTATCATAGAAGATAGATCATTGTGAGTTGCTATGGATACCGCATTCACTCTTGGTCGTCTTGAGAGTGCATCGGGCACTTGATTATGCATGCAAGCAATGTGAGAAATATGAAAATTAAATTGCAAAAGGAAATTTTCCCACCTCATTGATTTTTCGGAGAGCTTGGTCTGTGTCATGAAGTACTTAAAGCTTTGGTTATCCATTCGCAGAATAAAAGGATTCCCCAATAAAATAGTGTGTCCACGAGTCTAGAGCATGTATTTTTGCTAAGAGTTCCTTCTCATATATCCCTAGAGCTTGCTCAAGAGGGTTGAGCCTATGAATTTCTTAGGCTATGGCGTGTCCTTCTTGAGGAAAAATAGCTCCAAGGCAATCACCACAGGCGTTGCATTGGACCTCAAATGGCTTTGAGAGATCCAACACTGTAAGCATAGGTTGAGAGATAAGCTTTCCAAAAGCATTGTTCTCCTTGGTGGACCATGTATACCTAACGTTTTTAATTTTTAGGTCATGTAATGGTCTTGGAATTTGTGAGAACTTTTCTATGAAGCGTCTATAGTATGCACACATACCTATAAAGCTTCTTAGTTCATGCAGATTCCCTTCATTAGGTCATCCTTTTATTACCTCTAACTTTGATGGATCTATTTTGATGCCATCTTGAGAGATAATGTGACCTAAATACTGAATCTCTTGTAAGAAAAATTCACTTTTCTTTTGATTAACATAAAGTTTATTCTCTCGTAAAACTTGAAATATTACCCAGAGGTGTTGCTTGTGTTTGTCTAATGAATTAGAGTAGATGATTATATCATCAAAAAACACTCCAGGAAAGGTTCAGTGAGGCCTAAATAGATTCTCCATCAAGCGATTAAATGTGGTTGGTGCATTGGTCAAGCCAAAAGGCATGACAATGTACTCGTAAAGACCAAACGTAGTGCAAGATGCGGTCTTTATAATGTCTTCATAAACTATTCCTATTTGATGGTATCCACTTTTTAGGTCAATCCTAATGAAGTAAGTCAACCCCTGTAGCTTTTCAAATAGGTATTCTACCCGTGGAATGGGAAACCTATTCTTGATAATGATCCTATCTAGTGCTCTATATTCGACACATATACGATATGTGCCATCTTTCTTTTGCACTAATAACACTGGTGAACAAAATGGAGATGACCTAGGCATAACCATGCCTTTCTCAACCAATTCATGCACTTACCGCATAATCTCCTCTTGTTGATCTTGGTAAGATCAATAAGGAGGTTCATTAGGTGGTGAGCTTCCTAGAAGAAGTTCAATTGCATGATCGTCATCCCTTCATTTGGGAGGTAGCTCACAAGGGGTGTCATCAATAAAAACATCTTGGAATTCCTTGAGGAACTTGGATAACTCTAATTCCTTTTGTTTATTTATATCTTATTTTGCTAAAACATTAGGTTCATTTTAAAAATCTTTAACAAAAATCATGTACACGGAAATAGAGCTCTTTATTGACTTATTGAAATCTTGCTTATGTACAATGGCTATGGTACAACCCAACTCCTTAGCATCTATGTACATATCTTTTTCCTTGAACCTAAAGTAGATTTGCCATTCGGGAAATTTAACATTGGCATCCATGCAATGAAACCATGGTGCCCCTAGGATTACATCCTCATGCTTGAGAGAGATGAAGAAATCCTTTTTGTCCCCATAGCTCGAATATTATTAATTGCAATGAATAGAAGAGAGGGTTCAACAGAGCCAAGACAACACCGGTTCCTATCAAGCTTCTAATATCTCAATAATGGGTAAGCAAGAGATGAAGAAATCCTTTTTGTCCCCATGGCTCGAATATTATTAATTGCAATGAATAGAAGAGAGGGTTCAACATAGCCAAGACAGCACCGGTTCCTGTAAAGATTCTAATATCTCAATAATGGGTAAGCAAGGAGGTTCATTAGGCGGTGATATTCCTAGAAGAAGTTCAATTGCATGGTCCTCATCCCTTCGTTTTGGGAGGTAGCTCACAAGGGATTCCATCAATAAAAACATCTTGGAATCCCTTGAGGAAATTGGATAACTCTAATTCCTTTTGTTTGGTTATATCTTCTTTTGCTAAAACATTAGGTTCATTTTAAAAATCTTTAACAAAAATCATGTACACGGAAATAGAGCTCTTTATTGACTTATTGAAAGCTTGATTATGTACAATGGCTATGGTACTACCCAACTCCTTAGCATCTATGTACATATCTTTTTCCTTGAACCTAAAGTAGATTTGCCATTCGGGAAATTTAACATTGGCATCCATGCAATCAAACCATGGTGCCCCTAGGATTACATCCTCATGCTTGAGAGAGATGAAGAAATCCTTCTTGTCCCCGTGCCTCGAATATTATTAATTGCAATGAGTAGAAGAGAGGGTTCAACAGAGCCAAGACAACACCGGTTCCTGTCAAGCTTCTAATATCTCAATAATGGGTCCACCGCTATGGTCATCCAATGCCATGTGTCAAATATTGTCTTTGGATTTGAGTGTGTGTGTGTGTGTGTGTGTGTGTGTGTGTTTTCTCTCCTCCCCTACTCTTAGGGCTCGCCCCCTCCTTGATAGGGATATGGGAAGAATTCTGAGTCTTCCCACCACCATCCAATTTTTCGAGCTTTGACCATTTGGACTTATTAGTTAATGTTTGGAACCTTAGCCTATGGAGGTCTTAATGGAGCTGGTCTTTTAAGATCCACTGATGCACATTGCTTTTTTGTAGACTGTCTCCCTTTCAATCCCTATTTTTGCTCCTTTGGATCCGTATAGAGACCAGTCTGGCAGCCTTATCAATATTCTAGCTTTTACTCCCCTGGTGCTTCCCCGTATTAAATGATCTGTTTAATGTAAGAAAATCATTTAGGATAGTTAGATATTAGTTTTAATGACAATGGCACACAAGTTGGTATCCTCAAATAAACCCACCAATTATGCCTCTGCGGCTTCCTGAGTCCTTCGAGGCCGATGGGCTACATGCGTAACTCAGCATTGTAGCTTTTCACAATCTCCTTGCATGTCTATGCCAAAGGAGACCTTCAGATAAGAAATTCCACACACTTTTAATAATCTCGAATATCAACAAAGGCTCTACTAAATAGGCGCACTCTCTGCGAGGTTCCCTATGTAGTGATGCTTGCCCGTCTTGTTGTAAAACTTTGCTTTGTGGCAGTGCTTGGGGGGTGGGGCTGCATCCTCTAGGAAAAAAATTTCATTGCTAGACTGGTCTTCTTGAGGTCTTAACTATAAAAATATGACACTCATCCTCTCTAGCCTTCATTGCTAGCTTCACAATTTGGTACTTGTCAAGCTTGAAAACAAACACCAACTTAGCTCCAAACACTGCAAGAGAAGAAAGGCAATAAGTGACGATCATACAAAAACAATGAAAGGGAAACGTCACATGATTCTTTCCTCACCATTAGAAGGTAGTGCATAAAAGACAATCATTGCTTGTTGCATCCTCTTTAGATCGACAAAAATATTATTTGACATAGAGTAAGGAAACCCTTTGTCAATATTATCAGCACGATTCCTTGCATTGGTAGCTTTCTTAGCACTTTATGGATATTGTACAAAGATAGATGAGGGCATTGTCTCCTTGATGTGCAAATAGTGACATAGACGTGAGAAAACATCTTCATTGGAGGCCCCTCTAGCAATTTTCACCTTGTGTGGCACTACGAATACATTCTTAGTAACTCCTCGTTCCCTCAAAGCGTTCTTGAAGAGGCCATGTAGTGCAGTGTAACCATTTGTACTAATGCCAACTTCATCACATGCCTTCTGCACATCAACATCACTCACGAGATTATAAAACTTATGCATCACCTCCTTGATTACAGCATCATTGATATGTTTTCCTTTTGGTGTGTGCAAGAGTGTTATGACATCTGGCTTCTTAAAAAAACTAGTAATAAGCAAATGAATGGGATCCTCTTGGCTTTGGCTACCACATGTCTCTTGGATTAAATTCCTGCAATGAGAATAAAAAACAAAACAATCACCACCAAAGCGACTTCATACATGTAGGAAATATGATAGGGTATTCCAAAATGCCCCTTGTAGCTATAACTCTTCTCTTTCAAGCACCACCTTTGGGAGAAAGGGTCTCTATGGAGGATGAGAAGCTCGTCTTATGCTCCCTTGCACCTAAAGGTGTCTCTTTTCAAAATTAATATGGTACCCTCAAGCTTTGCAATCTTACTATCCTTCTCTTCCACATGTTGCTTAAGAGTTTGTGCTTCTTTCTCCATAGGAATAATCCTTTGTTGCTGACTAGAAGTGTTATGAATGATAACTTGGTGTTGATGCATCCAGCATTGCACACTATGAGCTCTGATAGTGGACAACCGCTTGCAGTAGCCAAGCAGACCTAGCTCCCCTCTACCTACATATTACAAGAAGATAGGGAGACTATTGAATGTTGGATACACATTAACCAAAGGGTCACTGGGATAGAGGCAACCATTCACCCAAAGGTCCACATCTGTGTGACCTACATTGTGGCATTGTTGTGTTGTATGTAAGCCATAACGCTTGGAGGGTGCAATCTCTTTTCACAACCAGATACGTGCGCATTTCATTTTTGACCATGACGATTGTACTGTGGATGGGAGATTTTTATTGTCATTTGTATCCATATCATGGAGAGATGGGTTTGTATAGCATAGAATGAAGGAGGTAGAGAGGGTCCAAGGTAGAGATTATGGGTTGTGTATTATGGGATGCAAAGACCATTGTGTGGTATCAACTCCAACAGACGACAATCGACTATAGTATCCAAAAAGACTATGCTCCCCTCTATTTTCATATTGTAAGAATGATGCAAGGCTATTGAATTTTGGATATACATTGATGGTTGGATCACTAGGGTAGAGGCAACCATGCACCCAAAGGTCCAAATTGGTGTGACGTACACCAAGAAGTTGTTGTGCAGCTTGCAAGTAATGACGCTTTGCGGGTGCAAAGTCCTTTGGCAACCAAACATGTAGAAAAACCATTTTCAAACTTGATGATCTTGCTGTGGATGGGAGGTATGTAATGTCGCCTAGCTCAATGGCAAGGAGAGTAAAGATGGCCTCGAGAAAGAGTGGAGAGATGTAGCAGAGCCACGAAGGGGAGGGGTGAGCTATAGAGTGAAGAGCTATGAGATGGAGAGTTGCAGGAGAGCTACGGAGTGGAGAGGAGAGCTATGGGATTGAGAGCTACAAGAGAGCTATGGAGTGGAGAGCTGCAGGTGAGCTATGGAAATGGAGAGCTATGGGGGGAAGAGCTGTAACAAAGCTATGGAGTGGACCTGCAAACAAGGAGAGGGAACGAGGAAGAGTGTGTGTTGAAAAGTAGGAGAAACAAGAGAGAGGAGAGGAGTGAGATAGAGGGGAGTGATTTTGGAGGAAAAGATACCAAGGTGGGAAGTTTGATATTTTGCAAGTCTAGCAGTGCGATTTTGAGAGAGAAAATTGTTTTTTGGGTAAACACATAGGTTGTGGAGAAATTTTGAGTAAAAGTGAGGTTTTTTAATTTTTTTTATAGAAAATTCCTTTTTGGGGCTGAGGCTATGGACGCCCTTGATGATGTGGCAAAAAAGGGGGGAGGGTAGTTATTGTCATAAGGACCACCACTCTTTTCGGTAGAGAGAGAATGTACCTATCCTCCCTCCCTAGCCTCTATTTCAACCTACTAAAACCCTATGACAACCTTAAAAAAGCATATGAGAATGCCCTGATTCAATGGCATTGTCTCCTATATCACACTCATTTCAGTCTTAATCTCTTAAAATTAGGAATCCTTACAAGGCACTTTTGGGGTTCATATTTTTCCTAATGCACTAGAAGTGCAAGACAGCTTGATGGCCGAAGTGGAATGCCTACAAGCCACCTCGATTATCTATAAGATCATTGGTACTCGGATTTTCTGACATATGGGAATGGAAAGTCAACAGCACGTATCCAAGATCATCTTCGTCCAAATGGTGCACATAGGTGGCACAATTACATGAAAACACCAAAGTAAGACATTACCTATGTTGATGATTAAGATAATTATCACCCCCCCCCCCCCCCCCCCCCCCCCCCCCCCCCCCCCCCCCCCCCCCCCCCCCCCCCCCCCCCCCCCCCCCCCCCCCAGCGCTGCCCACTGCCTCCCCCCCGCTACCCTAACTCCCTCGCTGCCTGCCCGGCACTGCTTACTTGCCGCCGCTGCTGCCCCGGTCACCCCCTCCTGCTGTCGCCAGCACTCCCACCTACCTGAGCCCGCTGCCCCCCCCCCCCCGGCCCATCTGCCCGCCCACCTGGGTTTCACCCCGTCAGCCCCTGCATTTGGCCCATTTTGCATTGTTTCAATTCTTGGGACGATGCTTTCTGCGCGCCTAATTACAACGTCCTTATGTCAACCTCTTCTTACGACATAGCAGTAGACACAGATGGAGGCTCTAGCTTTGCCAGAGAGGGACTCGCCAGAAGCCCCCTCGCCTGACCCCGCTGAGCCCACCATTCGACTTGCTCTCTCTCCGACAGAGCAAGTGAGTCTTGCCGCAGAGGTAGAGCAATTGCAGGTGACTCTCGGCACCCCACCTAGCAGAGGAGAGTTGCGAGACCTTCTCCAAGCCTGCCTTCTCGCAGAGGTGGGCAAGATCTTGGATGTCCAGATTCTCGAACTGGGTAACTATATCAGATCGAGTTTGAGACCTCCGAGATGGCGTCCAAGGTCATAGCTATGAGTCCACTGGCCATCCGAGCATCACGCATCCACTTTCGACAGTGGCGACATGGTTTTGACCCAGCTTCGGATGTTCTAGTAGAGCAGGCAGACATCCCCATCTCAGTCTTCTTTTCGGGTTTACGGAGGGAGTACCTACCACTTCTTTCCAGGATCGGCTCCGCCATTGGGACTGTCCTAGAGACACCTCGTATGGCAGCATCAGTAGCTGCCAAGGCGGGTGGCATCCCCTCAGTTTGAGTTTTGGTCAGAGATACCCACACGCTCCTGAAGGTTATCCTTCTGCCTCGGGTGAGTGGGAGTTGGTTTAGACAGAGTGTGGAGTACTCGGGCCTCCCGAACCAGTGCTTCATTTGTTGATAGATGGGCCACCTAGTGAAGGCCTGTCCATGAAGGAGGCCCCGACAGCCTTAGCCCCAGACTTAGCCCCAGCCTGCCAGGGCTAGCCCGCAGCCACAACCAGCGGCACAACGCACACATGTAGAGCCACCCTCCGAGCCTGGGGCTCCAGCGGAGGAGGAGTGGCAGCAGGCCCGTGGCCGACGACGCCAAGGGCCACAGCGTCACCTTGGCACTCAGAGTGGCCCTCAAGTGTCTACTCATCAGCAGTGGGTCCCCACAGGGAACGGCTTTGGTCCTCTTGAGCAGGAGGAGATCCTTGCGCCAGCCCCCACCTCCGCTTCACCCTCGACAACTACTCCCCCCCCAGAGTTCCCCCCTCTTCCTCATCCTCCCCCCCACCTTGTGCTCCCGTCGCTTCTCCACCTTGCCCCTCTACCTCTTTCGCCCCATCCCGCCCCTCTTCTCCTCCATCCCCCCTAGCTCCTTCTCCCCCCCTCCTGCTCCAGTTCCACAGTCGACTCAGAAGACAGGTCCCTCTCCGGCGGCTAGGAGATCTCTTTGCAGTGCCTTTGCCACGAGTCACCTAGTGAGAGAGGGTCAGCCCTTCTTGCGGCCCCCTTTGCAGATTTAGACATCTTCCCTTGCAACTATCCCTCGTGGTTTTATGAGAAATGACTTCCGACGCCGTTGGGACTTCTTTGACTACGGGTTCACTAGTTTTCTCGGCGATTCCGCAGCAGACCATGAGGCAACCCGCTTCAGGGTCCATGCTTTGTTCCTCACCACTAGGGGGACAGAGGCCTTGGACTCAGCAGTTGGTTTCTCCTTCCCCCTCTATGGTAGGGCCGAGATAGAGTGGTCCCTCGACTCAGTGATGGGATGGTTGCATACACAGTTCCTAGAGTTCTCTCACCACATGGGAGAACTTGGAGTTACAGATATGTTGTAGACTTTGTGGCCATTGGCCAAGTTTACGGTGACACCCCCAGACTCAGCAGGATGTAGGCACATTGTGGTGTACTTCTTTGCTGATACGAAGTGTTTTCCTTGCTATGTATACATTCATGAGGACTCCTGGACAGAGGAGGTTGCTTTACGGAGGGCTCGCTCTGCTTGGGCTTGGGCTAGGCACTCCCTGCAATCACGCCTATTTGGAGGATGCTCGGATGCGGATTACTCCCCATCCAAGACAGCCTCGAAGATAGCCCGTCTTGCTACTGCGGCAGTATATGTTCTCTCTCGCTCCCCATGAGGATCATCTCATGGAACGTGCAGGGACTAGGTGGGCCCCAGTTTCAGCGAGCGGGGTCAATTGCGTCAGGAGCTTCAGTATTGCCTTGTGGGAGGAGAGATTGATCTCCTTATGCTTCAGGAGAACCATCTGTGTGAGAGCCGCATTTGGCGATGTGGTCAGATTTTGCGTGGACGATATGATACCTTTTGGTCAGCTTCTTTTGGATGTGGAGGCATCCAGGGTGGGGTATGTATGACTATTGCGGACTCATTGTAGCAAGCCATTATAGGCAGAGGGATTATTGTGCCACGCAGGGCTCAGTGGATTACTATGCAGGTTTAGGGTGGCCTTGTGGGCTTCCTGAACATCTATGCGCCCAATGTGGCGAGTGCTCATGTAGAGTTTTGGTCACAGATTGTTGAGTCTTTGCCACAGGCCGATCATTGGTGTATAGGAGGGGACTTCAACATGTTGGAGGACCCTTTTGACAGGATTGGTGACAACCATTCTACTCTGCATGGAGTCGAGTTGGCAGCTTGGGAGAGGTTGTGTATGACTTTGAGGGTCTCGGATACATGGCAACACTCTGGCTTTGTGAGGCCCCCAGACGGTCTTGCCTTCTCTCGATCGGATTGTAGAGTGGGAGGAGTATATCTATCGTGGATAGATCGCTTCTACACTAGTGACCACTTCAGTAACTTGGGGGGATCAGTGGGCATCCTCGCAGGGACATCCTTCTTGGACCATGCACCAGTCATCCTCACACTGGCAGACAGGCAGAGGAGTAAGAGCATGATGCTTCGCATCCCAGAGAGGGTCTTGTTGGACTTACCACTCAGAGAGAGGGTAGAGGCTCTCTGGACAGGGGGCATGGAAAACCAGGTTCCACCTGCAAACAGAGTGGCCACAGGCCTAGCTCAGCTTAGCCACTTTTTTCTTCAGGAGTCTCTAGCTCGCCGGGCTGCAGTGAGAGAGGCGGAGCAGCGTCTCAGACAAGGCATTGCTTCACTACTGAGGATGCAGGAGCAGCATTCAGACAGTCCATGGTTGGAGGAGCAGTTACATTAGGCTCGACAGGAGCTTGCTAGCAGAGAGGAGAGGCGTCATGAGTTTTCCTTCCACCGACAGGCATCTCAGTCGACTCAGGTGGGTGACAAAGTGACAGGTGCTTTTTTTGAGACAGTGGGACCTCGACACTCGCATGCCAAGGTCAATCAGTTGAGGAGGCCCGATGGGTTAGTTTCTTGTGAGCCCGAGGATATGCGTGAAATTGCTACTGACTTTTACCGTGAGTTACTGTCGGCTGAGCCCCAGTAAGAGCGACAGGATGCATGTAGGGAGCCGGTTTGGGCACAGATGCCTTGTCTTGTGATAGAGGAGATGCGCCAGAGGCTAGAGATGCCACTTGAGCTTGAGGATCTACACACGGATCTTAGGGCCCTCCCTCATGGTAGCTGTCCAGGTGAGGATGGGTTGACTCCCACCTTTTTCTTGGAGTACTAGGACCTGCTTGGCCCAGATATTTGTAGTTCTTTTCAGTACATTTTTCACACAAGAGTGATGCTTGACAGCATGAGTGAGGGCCTGATCTACGTCATTCCCAAGGAGGGTGGCTCTTTGGATGAGATTCGACAGTGGCACCCCATCACCATCCTCAACTCAGCCTACAAAATTCTTGCCAAGGCTCTGAGTTTGAGGATTCAACCACTTTTAGAGAGCCTTATACATGGGACTCAGATATGGTTTGTCAAGGAACGCAATATCCTTGACAACATCTTTACTTTCTAGGAGGCTTCCGTCCTTGCACGACTCCGTGGTGAGGACCTTGTGATTCTTCTTCTTGATTTTGAGAAGTCATACGACAGAGTTGACTGGGACTTTCTAGAAGGCGCTCTACATAGGATGGGCTTCTCAGATGCATGGATCAGAGGGGTGTCACTTTGTATAGACAGGCTCACAGTCACGTGCTTTTGGCAGGAGGTAGAGGTGAGCGCTTCATGCTCACATGCTCGATCAGACAGGGTTGTCCTCTTTCCCCCTTTCTCTTTCTATTCTATGCGGAGGCGATGAGCAGATTTTTGGTGTCACAGCAGACTAGTCTACGGGGCTTAGCACTCCCTATTCGGGGAGATGAGCTACTGGACGTTGAGTTTGCCGATGACTCAGCCTTGTACTTAGATGACCAGGAGGCCAATCTACACAGATGTGAGTAGGCTTTGGAGACCTTCTGTTGTGCATCGGGCGCACTGATCAACTGGAGAAAGACAATGGATTTCTCGGTTGGTAGTGCTCCTGTGCCAGATTGGATGCCAGGAGAGGGTTTCAGGTGGATTCCCCCAGGGACTGCAGTTTGGTACTTGGGTTGTCAAGCTGGTTTGGACTTGTCTCCTGAGCAGCAGATTGCTCCTCTTCTCCTGTCCATCAGGAGAAAGCTGTTACATTGGAGCTCAGCACGACTTTCGCTGGCTGGTAGAGTAGTAGTTGCTAGCCAGGTGTTGTTGGCGACTATGTGGTACATCACTTCCTGTTGGATCTTCTCGAGTTCCTGTATCAACCAAGTAGAGAGGCTGATCAAGAACTTCCTTCGGTCAGGACGTGACACTCGAATAGCCCGAGCCAAGGTGGCTTGGTCGGTCATCATGCTTCCTTGTTCTCAAGGAGGGCTTGGGATCATAGATCCAACACAGCAAAGCATAGCTCTTCTTGGGAAGTTCATAGTCAGAGGACTTCTTCCAGGTGAGGAGCCCTGGAAGGAGTTCTTGTTGCAGAGGCTTCGTGCCAGAGTGCCTCAGTCAGGAGTCCCTTGGAAACCTTCGACCAAATGGACCTTTACAGAGTTGCGCGGAGTTGGTTTCAGCAGGAGACTGGAGGACCGCTTTGCTGTGAGTTTGCTTCGATCTTGGGAGCTCTTACAACGTGGCCTGGAGCAGAGATAGCCGACGTGCACGGAGGAGCACCTACGGCAACCCCTCATCTCGAACCCCATGGTTGCACTAAGAGAGGCCACTTGGGTAGTAGTCGGCCTCATAATTCCTGGGGTCCCATGGCAACAGGTCCAGCATGCTCTCTAGGTGATTGGCTAGAGTTCACAGGTTTGTCAGAGGAGGTGCAGGGTTTCCAGCTACAGGGCATGAGAGGGGTGCAGAGCATGTGTCAGGACATCTCAGAGTCATTTCTAGCTGAGTGGCTCACACCTCTCAATCCAATAGAACCTCGATGGATGGGAGCCTTCAATGGACTGGAGGTTCTCATTTCAGTCAGGGCCTGCTCAGAGGCTGTCCCAGCCATGTTCTTCGAGCTTCACGGTGAGGGACAATTACAGCGAGTTGCAGTAGAGGCCCCATAGGTAGCAGAGTGCTTCTTTTAGAGGATCCGAGTTGTGGGCATTTGTGGGAGGACTTGCGTCATAGACCCTGACCCAGCAGCTCTTGGGACTGGACACTGGAGGCTTTGGGCTTGGGAGTGTTGTCCATTGGCACGAGTACAGTGGGATTCTGGTGAGTGGCTATGGAGGGACCCCTTCTCTTCTGCAGATCATCCAGGAGTCCCCTTCTTTCAGTACACTGTTCGGTTTGGACGTCATATACTTGCAACACAGAGAGAGGCCCGCCCCGCTGTGCAGCATGTCATTGGCAAGAGGAGGGCCTCACAGTCGAGTTCTTGGCAACATTTTGGCAGAGGCTGTGAGACTCCAAACAGCCGAGGCGTGTCACTTTGTTTCAGTGGCTGGTTGCACACAGAGCTACAGCAGTAGGGAGCTGGCTTGTGCATAGTGGTCTCTCAGCCGCATGTGCAGCCTGTGACCAGTTGGTGGAGAGTCAGCGTCATTGTCTTTGGGACTATCCCTCGGCCCAGCAGGTGCGGCTATGAGTTCTTCGGCTGATCCCTACTCTCTCCTTGGCTAGACAGTACACTTGGGGGGCAGCGGCTTGGTCCACTCTCACGAGCCCGACACTTCAATTTTAGCTATCTTCCACGAGAAGGATGATAGTGATTGGCCATGCACACACTAATTAGTGTGTGTTAACACACTCTAATTAGTGTGTGCATTGGCCAATGTGATTGGATACACACCCATGCACACACATGCATACACACACACACTAATTAGTGCATGTGTTCTTTACACACACTAATTAGTGTGTGCATTATTCTAATGCACACACTAATTAGTGTAAGTAAAGACACACCAAAACCTAAATTTGTTAATTATTAGTTACTTGCAAAATCTAAACTTGTTAGATTTGTCAAATTTGTTAAATTTATTACTTGCATAACCTAATATGTTAAATTTGGGATTGGCCATGCACACACTAATTAGTTTGTGTTAACACACACTAATTAGTGTGTGCATTGGCCAATGTGATTGGTTAATGCACACACTAATTAGTGTGTTACTAGTGTGTGCATTGGCCAATGTGATTGGTCAATGCACACACTAATAACACACTAATTAGTGTGTTATTAGTGTGTGCATTGGCCAATGTGATTGGTCAATGCACACACTAATTAGTGTGTGATTAGTGTGTGCATTGGCCGATGTGATTGGTCAATGCACACACTAATTAGTTTGGGATTAGTGTGTGCATTGGTCAATTGGATTTGCCAATACACACACTATTTAGTGTGTGCATTGGTCAATGGGATTGGCCAATTCACACACTAATTAGTATGTGTTAACACACACTAATTTGTGTGTGATTAGTGTGTGCATTGACCAATGTGATTGGTCAATGCACACACTAATTAGTTTGGTATTAGTGTGTGCATTGGTCAATTGGATTGGCCAATACACACATTATTGGTCAATACACACATTATTTAGTGTGTGATTAGTGTTGCACAAGCCAATACACACATTATTTAGTGCGTGATTAGTGTGTGCACAAGCCAATTGGATTGGTCAATACACACACTATTTAGTGTGTGATTAGTGTGTGCATTGGTCAATTGGATTGACCAATACACACACTATTTAGTGTGTGATTAGTGTGTGCATTGGCTTGTGCACACACTAATTAGTGTATGTTAACACACACTAATTAGTGTGTGCACAAGACAATTACACAAGCCAATGCATACACTAATTAGTGTGTGCACAAGCCAATGCACACACTAATTAGTGTATGTTAACACACACTAATTGGCTTGTGCACACACTAATGCACACACTAATTAATGTATGTTAACACACACTAATTAGTGTGTGCACAATCTAATGCACACACTAATTAGTGTATGTTAAAACACACTAATTAGTGTGTGCACAAGCCAATTACATTGGCCAACACTAAAACACACACTAATATGTTAAATTAAACAACAATCAACACAAAAATGGAAACATACCTCCATGATTAAGTCGTAGGTGACGTATTAGGCCCCAATGGCCGTCCAAGTGATCGCGCAATCGGTCACACTAATCATAAACACAATAATCTCTTATTAGTCAATACACACACTAATATCTTATTAGCACTCAAGGCTTTGAAAGACTCTTTTATAGGTTGTAGACACACATTGGATTCTTTCCACATTGGATTCTTTCAACATTAGATACTATAGAAAATCCAATGTTTGAGAAAAATCAATGTGTAAATTTTTAATCATATATTCAAATTTGATACCCTAGTTTAATCTTTGTCGTAATAAATGCAGACCATGTCTTCTTCTTCCACACCACGCTTTCGCAGCATTGAGGATTTCATGGCAGACGGGATGTCATATCCCGACGCTCTCTCTGCCTATCATTCACAGCCATCGCCTCAGCAATCATCATCAGGGTTCGGTTGGTTTTGGGACGCTCTAGGTGCGTCCGCTGTCGTGCCTGTGACCGATCCAGATGTGGAGAGGGCATTGTGTCTTCGGGCTCAGTGGTTAGGTTTGCAGTAGACCCTTACGCAGCGCTATTCACCGACGCAGCTAGCAGCTTTCGGATTATCAGAGGTCTCTACTCCGACTGGTGGCACTCCATACTTGCAGAGTTTTCCAGCTACAGCTCGAGTTTCAACTTTTCCTTCACAGAGTCCGACGCCGTTGGGTGCAACGCCACAGGGTTTGACGCCACGGGCATCCACCTATCCATCACCTATCCCACGTTCAGCCCCAGATTCACGTCGGCGCTCTTCTCGCAGTCAGCGTCAAGGCAACTCGCGCGCTAGCGCCAATCGATCTCAACAAGGGAGCAGAGCTAGTTGTTGTTTTGGGGGGGGGGGGGGGGGAGTACTACAGATTCTCCTCCACAGTCACCGCTTCCTGCTCCAGCAGAAGATGAGGACCATGACATGCCTTCTCCAGATGCTCGCGTGTTATACTACCAGGTTCATAGAGTAGGCATGGTGGATCTCGGGATAGCGCAGGGCAGGAGATTCCGCACACACGTCAACCAATTAATCCACTCCACATATATCAATTGTTTTCTAAAATTTGATCAGCAATATCCCTACAAACTCACATATATAGAGACAACCATGCACATGAGTTTCCCCAACCCTGAGGGGCAACAATTCTCAAGGCAATGGTTGCAAGAGCATGTCAAAACATTTCTGAAGAACAAAAAGTCTAGTGTGAGGAGAGCTGCAAAGAAGACAATGGAGTCTCCAGAGCATAGCTATCGGCCAGGAAATGTCCATGATGTGGAGTGGGAGACCGCTATGGGGCAAGAAAGAGGACGAAAGGGCAACGGGTGCGAGGATGTATACGCGTCAAGTTGAGGCCAGATCCCATTAGACTCCTACGCATTATGGTTCGGGAGGGAAAACGGCTTGGAAAGACAAATATGTAAGTAAAAATATTAGTTTTATTGTAAAAAATCTATTGTTTTTTATTTAATTAATTGGTTGCTATTTTTTGTCAGTATAACATTACCATGAGTCGCCCGACCAGAGATGTGCAGAGATATAGAGAGAACCATACCGAGTATCAAACTTGGTGTTGGTTGTTTGAAAATCAAATGATCTCTCGAGAGGAGTTCGAAAATGCGTGCAAAAGTCTGCAACATGTAAGTTTAATCTTATTTACATAATCAAATTGTTGATTTTATATCAAATATTAAATAACAAAGTGTTAATTGTTTCTTTTTTATGGTTTTGCAAAGTCAAGGAGTTCCACGGGAAATGCCGCCAACTTCCCCATGAGCATCCTCTATTTTGTATACGGGGGCCTCGTTTTCCCTATCCCACATGACCATACTCTATTCTGTACACGCGGGCTTTTTTTGCCCTTTATGTAAATGCAATACCTATCATTTTTTGGCTCAATACTTCCCCCAATTGTAATTCCACTTATGTAAAATTATCAATATTTTTTTGGCTCAATGTATTGTCCAATTGTGATATTTTGTTGTAATTAATAATAATTTTGTAAAATAAATAAAAAAATAGATGACCTTGTGGATGGTCCTGCAAAGGACAATCTAAACGGTCATCTCTTTTTTTATAATAAATCCCGCTGCGGTAATGCCCGCAATAACTCACACGCGGTAATGTGTGCGAGTATTTTTGCAGCAAAAAATGCGGTAAAGGTTGCGGCTATATTTTCGCCATCATTACCGCGTAAGTTACCACTAGACCATTACCGCAAACTTTTCTGCAGTGTTTTCTGCATACGGGAATTTTTATATTTCAAGTTTGTTTGTTTTTTTGTTGTAATGTGAGCGATAATATCGCGCATATGTTATAGTGCTATCCACTACCCTTTCTAAATGAAATCCTCAATCAGGTTGCAGGTCATGAACGTTACTCAATCATGGATGGATTTTCTCGCTACTTTCAGATCTTGATAGCGATTGAAGATCGATTGAAGACGACCTTCATTACTCCTTGGGGTTGTTTTGCCTACAAAAGAATGCCTTTTGGGCTGGTTAATGCATATGCTACCTTCCAAGGATGGATGAATAGAGTGTTTGGTCCCTACTTGGGTAAGTTCATTCGTGTTGACATCGATGACATTGGATTTGTCATCATTTGTGCATAAGCTCAGGTACTTATCACGTTTTTTCTGGATGCTATGTCAGTATGTGTATCCTCTCCAGAAATTGAGTCAAAGAGTTCAAGGGTTTGAATGCAATGAAGACATGCAACAGGCTTTTGATGGCATCAATGAGGTAATGTGTGATTTACCAATAGTGAGTCCTCCCGACTTGCAGTCGATTTTCTATGTATCTATTAGTGTGGGGTCAGTAGCTTTTGGGTTGGTTCTCTTACAAAAGCAAGGAAGGAACTTCAAGCCAGTTTATTTTGAGAGCAAGATGAAGAATGTAAGCGAGTTCTCCTACACGGAAATGGAACAGTGGGTATTCGGCTTGGTTCTTGCTTGTCGAAGGTTTAAAACCTATTTGTTGCCCCAAAAGTTCTATGTGCTCACCACATCGAATCTTTTGCCGGATGTAGTACAACATTTGAAGCCTAGCAAGCGCATCTTAAAGTGGACTTTGGAGCTTCAAGAGTATGAGTTTGAGTTTAAAGTGGATCATTCTGCTAAATCTCACTTGGCAGACATAGTCGTACATAAGAGGGGCGAGTTTCCATCTTACCCAAGGGTTGACAAGGATGATCATGAAGAGGAAGTAGATATTACAGATGCGTATACAATGATGTTTGATGTTGCATACAGGAAAGTTCTTCAAAAGGCAAGTGGTGGGGTAGTCATTAAGAACCCAAAAGACGATGTAATCTTTTCTAGAGCTTACAATCTTGATGAAGATGAAAGTAACAATGAGGCTGAGTATCTCACGCTTTTCCTTGGGTTGAAGCAATGTGTTGAGTTTGGACTGAAGAGGGTCATTGCAAAAGGGGATGCATTGCTAGTCATGAATTAGTTGCTTGGTTTGTGGAATGTTAAGAAAGACAATTTGAATAAGTGGTTCTATGGCATCAAGAAGCTTTTGCATGAGTTTGAGAAGATACAATTTAAGCATGTTCCACGTGAGCAGAATAAAGAAGCTGATGAGTTGGCTAGGGACAAGTTGGATGCCTTGGTAGCTTCTTTAAAGGTCAAGGAAGCCTTGTATGCAGGAAGGGAATCATTGCAAGATGTATAAGTATTTCTTAGTAAAGGGCAATGTCCAGAGGGCATGTCAAAAGTTCGGCGTCAGCGAATAGTTGCAAAAGCAAGAAACTACACATTGGTAGGTGAGTATCTCATGCTTTATGGCAAGGATAGCATTTTGAGAAAGGTGCCGTACAAAGAAGACATAGGATTGATTTTGGAGCACTGCCATGAAGAAACAGGCCATCAAGGCAAGCATTAGGTTGTCTTTTGTGTCTTGAGAGAAGGTTACTGTTGGCCCTCTATAATGAGAGATGCTTATTTTTGGTGCAAGTCATGCCATGAATGCCAAGTGTTTGCAAATCGGAAGCTTTTGGCTGAGCCTCAGAAAGTTATAATGTCTTTTGATGCATTTGCAAAATGGGGAGTAGATGCTGTAGGTCCAATGCCGAGGAACAACAATGGTAAAAGGTATATCCTAGTGGCTATGGACTATTTGACAAAATGGGTGGAGGCAAGAGCAATAAAAGATGCAACAGGAGGAAGAGCGGCCTCTTTTTTATATGAATAGGTGTGTTGCAGGTTTGGAGCTCCTATGGTTATTATTTCTGATTGTGGACCAGGGTTTATGGGAAAACTTGTTGCTGCTCTCATGGAGAAATTGAAAATTCAGCATAGGCACTCTTCTCCTTACTACCCACAGTGCAATGAGCTGGTTGAGAACTGCACTGGTCAAATTGTGAACATGCTATCAAAGTATGCTAGAGAGCATCCTAAAGAGTGGGACTTGGACTTGGAAAAGTGTTTGTGGGCTTAACTGCGTATAGAGTGTCAGCACAGTTTACACCATATGAACTTGTTTATAGAAAAGAAGCTCTTATTCCCATACAAGTGCAATTAGATGCCTTGAAGTTGTTGTGCAAAATGAAAGGTGAGCATAATGACAAGTTGCAAGAAATAATTCTTTCTCTAGAGTTGCGACGAATGAATAGAGAGAAAGCCAGTGATTATTATCTTCAGCAAGTAGAGACAAGGATGGAGAAAATGAATAAGAGGCTGCCAGAGAAAGAGATCAAAGAGGGAGATCTGGTGATGAAGTATGATTCTCGCTTGGATTTTACTTTTCAAAAGAAGTTGAGGGACAAATGGTTGGGTCCCTACAAAGTGAACCATGTATTTCATAATGGCACCTATGAGTTGGAAAAATTGTCAGGTGAACGTTTGCACTACAGAATAAATGGGTATCGATTGAAGAAATTGCGAGGGATTTGGTTCCAAATGCAAATAGTCTCTTGGTTGAGCATAAATGCTCTCCCTAGAGGGTGGGCAATGATGATAGACCGCTTTTGGCGTGTACAAAGTAGCGTTTATATGCATAGTCATATGTAAAAAAAGATGTAAATACATGCATTTGGGAGCTTTGGAAAGTGGTTTCAAGTTCGAAAAAAGGTGCAACGTGTGCACATTGTAAATATGCGTGCTTGCGTGTCGACAGTCGTGCATACGTACATGCCTGGATAGGGTATCGGGGCCTTGGATACGGTTCTAGGTGGCTTATTTTGGCTCTGGATAATGTGTTTGAGCTGTCTAAAATGTAAATAATGCAAGTGACAAGTGTGGGTACTCTCATCCCGCTTGAGAAGTTTGACACATGCGGTAACTTTCTATTTGCGGCGCCTGATCTGCGGTGATACGTGCATCACCCTAGAAGTGGTCAAAAATCAAATGTGGGGATGTAGAAATGTGGTTTGGGTATCGAGGATCAAGCGTGCAAAATTTGATGAATTTTGGAGTCCGTTTGGGGTTTTTGTTGCGAAAAATGCCCGCCAGGGGTCAAAACTGGCCAAAACTGGGCCAAAAAAGGTCAAAAAAAGGTGCGAAAAGGCATCAAAGTTCCACATCAGTAACGTTGCCATGAGTGCTTGGGTTGAAGGAGCATTTTTGAAGCCAAGTTTTGGCACTTTCACCTCTATGTGTGGGGAAGGAAGCAAGGTTCGTACAGGTGGTCTAGTGCAGTCCCGTCGCGTGCGCGTCCTATTTTCGAGTGTGTGGAGGAGTGAATGAGACCTTTCTCTCTTCAATTTTTCACTTGGGAGAGTCTATGGAAGTTCTGAGATTTCCATGGGTGTGTGTGTGCGAGGAATTGAGGGAAGAAGGTGCGGCTTTCTGCAAGACTATGTGACCCTGTATCGGTGCCATTAGGGTTCGCACTACTCCAAAGAGTCCAACAGAGTGGGGTTTGGTGAGTGTTTTTCAATGGTTTGAGAGTGGCCTTTTGTGGCTGGAGTTTTTGGGTTTTTGATGGTTTTTCTTGTATATTTTGGTCACCATCAAGCGTGATTTCCAATGTTGATCACCTCGACTCACCTTGTAGTGTCTGCTGTGGCAGGCAAGGGCTTGTAGGTCGAGGCGTTTGGAGTTTTAATTGAGCTTGTGGGTAGAGATTTTAGGGAGCTTTAGTGAGCGAGGTGAGGAATTCAAGTAAATTCCTGGTGTTGTGTTGAGTTGTCTGGGTGTGTGAGTGTGCGGCCGACATCTTTTGCTCCATCACCGTTTATTTGCATTACTTGCTTGATGTTTATTTTCTTTCTAAAACAATCGAAGTATTGAACTACTGAAGGCTTGCTTAACACTAGAATGGTAACCTAATAGGACATAAAAGTGTCCTTTCAGGGTTTTGGGAAAAAATTCCAAAACCATAGTAGATCCACTCATTTTGAAAAATCCTTTCATGAGCTTATAGTTCAATAACTACTACATATGGAAAAAATGAGAAACTTGTAATTTTTCTCATCCCTTGGTCACTACAAGCCTCCAAAGTTGATGGACCAGTGCATTTTGCCCAAAACAGCAATTTCTTACAGTTTATTGCATATAAATAAGAGTGAAGATTTTTGTAGGACATGAGATAAAATGCCCCGTTAACTTCAATGGGTTGGTGACCAAAAAATATGGTTGCTTTTACCTCACTAAGTTTTTTTTGGGCAAAAAAAATAGGTACAAAAAAGTTGCATTTTTGCCATTCTACGGACCTATCATCAAAGTTTCTATAGTCATGCTCAATACAGATACTATATACATGTTTTCTTACTTCCCTTTGGGCCTCTGGATTCAAAAGGAGCCATGGAGCATGTCAAAAGGATAATGGATCACTTACAATTGGAACCTCGGGGGCAATGATAAAGTGCTAAATACAGCAAACATTGAAAAACTGGGTCTAGCATTATGACCTCTAGAAACCCATAGAAACTACTCAATATCTAGCCAAGTTTGTAGTCTATGATTAGATATGGTCACTATCTACAAAATACACACAATTGGCCTAAGAAATTAGCAATATTGAGAAAGTTATACTTGCTACTCTAAAATGTATCGTATTCTTCAATCAAAAAACTCAACCATCATCATATACTATGCTATATAGCATATTAGGTCCCCCAAAACTCAAGGAAGATTAGCTTTATGTTATACATTACACTTACACAATCAAAATTGAATTTAGATATCAAGAAAGCCACCAAAAAAATCATAAAAGTGCTAATTTTGGCCAAAAAACAGGATTATGCAATTCTTGTAAATTGGTCATAACTTTCAATTTTAACACTTAGCTCTCCCTACAAGCATCAAAACATGGTGAGAACATGACGTTTAGAGTGGTATAGTTGCCAAAAATTGAAAAAAAGCCAAAAACAGGACCCGTTTTTTCACACAGTTTAGTTTCAAAAATGTTGTGCAAGAGTAAGGTTAATGGTGAGATCGATACTCAAAAAAAAATGCCAAGTTTTTTTCAGCTCATAAGGCAACTTTGTGGATATATAGCACCTAGAAATTCATTTTCATACTCTTCAAATAATTCAAGCAAAATGGTCACTTAATAGGACACAAAATTGTCCAAGGACATAAAAGTGTCTTGTTACCATTCTAGTGTTAATGTCTATTCGCTTTGTTGGATTTTGCACGCGAAGTATTGACCGATTGAAGGCTTTCCAAAGACGTTTTAGAACCAAAGAAAATAAAGCAACTCATTTATCATTTTTTGTGGAGAAGCCAGTCTTAAAATTCATAGAAACACATCATGTTTTTTCAATGTGTGTGTGTGTGTGTGTGTGTGTGTGTGTGTGTGTGAGAGGGAGAGAGAGAGAGAGAGAGAGAGAGAGAGAGAGAGGGTTAATCATGTATTCAAGTTAAGCAAGAGCATAGCGGGATTGTGGAGCTACATTGTCATCCCTCGATAAAAAAGCATAACTCATCTCTTGTGGTAGACGGTGATAGCCGTTTTTTGGCTCTTTGTAATTGCCACAGTGAGTTACCTCACCCTACCAAAATCACCCAAACACTGTGGCTATCCCTACCATTTCACTGTATATAGGTGCGTGTGAGTTAGGGGACTTTTCCCATATCTCCTTACTGAAATAAAAAACCCTCAATTAGCTAGTCATTGGGCTAGTTGAGCCAAAAAAATTTAAAAAAATAAAAAATATAAGTATATTATGGCCCATGCGTATGTAAATATTTCTCTGTATATAGGGCCTAAATAAAAGATTTTTTCATAATTATTTTGGTATTTATTTAAATATTTCTACCTAGGTGTATGTTATTTATGCTCTGTACATTGCCTCACCATTACCACAATTTTTCTTACCATTTTTCATACTCTTTATTCCATATAGAAATATTTTCATGTAAGCTTCTCTTATAGTTGGTGTAACTCCACCCCAACAAAAATCCAAAAAAACTAGTTTTATTTATGTGTATATTTTTTCACTATTGTGATTTTTCCCTTCCTACATCTATTTTGTTTTTTTTTTTCTAAAAAATTAGAACACCAAAAATATTTATCTTTTTATGGTAGCCTCATAATGAGAGAGATTTCTTTTGACCCCTTTATATTTTTTCCACTTATATTATTTATATTTGACATGTACATATTTTTTAGACCCCTCAATATTTGATTTTCTTAGTTGTACTATTCACTTATATCATGATCTCAACAATATCTTCAATTATAGACCTACCAAATAAGGTCAAGGGTAGGTGGCATGCATACATGCACTATGGAGGGCTCACTCTTGGAGGTATTCAAAAGAATCATCCAAAGAAGGACCCCACAAGGACCTTGTGCAGTGGAAAAAAACGGTCGGTTTTGCTGAATTTTTAAAGTTCACTTGCTCTCCGGATTTGAAAAGGTGATACAAACAAAAGTTCTAGCTCGTGGGCTGAACTTTTGCCTCAAATGTTTTCATATATTTTTGAGCTACGAGCTGTGAGCTATGATTTTATTAGTGGACCCCAGTTTTCCCATGTTATGCAGCCACACTCTCTCTTCCACTTTATCATTTTCCTCTTTCACACACACTTCTCCACTCATCATCCCCACCTCTCTCACCACTTCTCTCTGCACCCTACTCACCTTCTCCTCAACCTTGAAGAATAAGAGAAACCATGGTGAACTCATACCTCCCACACACAACTCCATTCCAAAATTGACCACCTAGTCTCATTTTTCCTCCTCCAAATTACCCATATCTATCAAAAAAATCACAAAATTCAGCCTCTTCTCTTAAAAGAAAGCATCATGGTGGTTGATTACTCAGCTTCAATTACCTTGTCTCTCAAGGAAGGTCAAGAGTGGAGAAAAAATGTACCGTCAAAGCTAGTGGACCGTCAACAAGCGTCAAAATCGGCCCTACTCAAGACACTTGGAGCATCAACCTTGTAAGAAATCCACCTTTTCTTACCTCTTAAGAGTTTTTCTTCCTTATTTGTATCCTACATGGATACTCCCATTGTAAATATCCAATTCCATTTGTAAATTAATACTAACTCTACTAACACTAACCCACTATGAAAAGTCCTATCACCTCCTTCCAAGCAAAAGAAATTAGATAAATTGCTGAAAATCTAACCCAACCATGGTTAGAGGAGCAACCCTAGCCTTCAAAATTGCTATAAAAGGAGGGTGTAGCTAGCACAAAAGGGGAGCCATAAGCAAGAGCACTATGCTATAGCTTGAGAAGCCAAGCTCAACCTCTCTAGAAGGAGCTCTTGAGTGGAAGCTCATTGTCTTATGCATGTGCATGTGTTGTAATAGGGGATTAGCAAGGGAACTCTATGCCATTGTAAGAGAGAGAGTGATCATATCAATTGAGAGTAGGAAATCTATCATTTCTCCTACTAGTGTAAGCCCAACATTTGCTGAATCAAGGAGGGTGGATTTGGACTAAGCTTGGATACTTTGTCTCCCTTCCAACGTGAAGTAATGGACAATAATGATGCGTAAGTGTCTTGGTGTTTTTTGTTAAGTTCTTGATAGCTTGTCTCTGGTGTTGTCATCAATCTAGCCATAAATCCCACATACTGGAAGAGGGCGACAGGGTGGAGAGGACTCCCCTGGCCTTAAGACAGTGATTGGGGTGGCTTTTCTTGTGATGTGTTGTGGTGAAATTTACGCAAGCTATGTTGAACAAATACTAATCTCACTTTGATTTGTCATGACAGATTTGTAAGAAGGTATTAATGCAACAAGCACCCCCTCCCCCTTTCTCTCTCTTTCTTAAATATATAGTTGTGTTTGCTTGATCATTGCCGATACGTTTCAAAGCAGCCCGAGCACTATCTCTCTCTCTCTCTCTCTCTCTCTCTCTCTCTCTCTCTCTCTCTCTCTCTCTCGTGTTTTAGTGTGTGAGAGTGTTCCATTGGTGTTAGAGTTAGTGTAAATTCCTTGCTTGTTTGTGGGTTGCTCTAACGATTCTCCTCTTTTGCGTCCTAGTTCGCTCTTAAACTAGGTGGTGCCCCTTGTGTAGTTGGGATTTGGCTGTGGGTTTGTTGTTTTGGTTTGTGTTGTGTTGTGCCCCAGCCCCATTGAGCAGCACGGGAGCCTTGAAGGGTGTCTAGAGGTTGCTCTTCTTGTTGCCCGCCCCGGACCGCCTCGAATTGGTGCCCCCACTGAGGACAGGCTTGTGTATGTTCTGTGAAGTCTCAACCTTTAGCATAATCAAGTAGCTTGCATGAATCACGAGAATTTGTATGATCCCTTCATTCCCATTGCAAAGCAAAAGGTACACATAATTGTTAGTACTAAGTTGCAATTTCAGCGAGTAATTCGTAGAATTTTAGGTCCTCTTAGGTTGGTAGAGATAAACGCATCAGTAAATCCTTTTATTTTGCCTCTCATTAGGTACGACCTTAGTTTGGACGTCTATATTTTTGTTTTGTTTTAAGCATTAGGTCATGCATAGACCATGGATAATGGCCCAGGAATAGAGGTTTTCCCCTTCCATTTCACTCCACACATTAGAATAAACATTGCAATTAGTAGGAAAATCCATTTTCAACAACGTATGGTGTTCATGTTTGGTGCCCAAAGAGTAGGAGAAATTCTCGCATCACCAAACCCTGTCATTCTACCTCTCATCAACTACCACACTTCTTTTGATGTACATGTGTTCATTTTATTTTAAAATGAAGTGCAGCCTGGCAAAATAGTGTGTATGTTTGTTTTTTCTTTGTCCAAGTTGTTACAAGAAACAAAAAAACGATCATTTGTTCTAACTAGGAATGTGTGTGCAGTGAAAGTTCAATCGTTAGAGATCTAGCTCTATTACCAATTGAGTTGCAGGAGCAAGTAGTAAGGCGTCTCCCTCATAACAAGAGGGTGGTGAAGTTAAGACGGAAGGTCCTACGCGTGGATTCCATTTTCCTCTTGTTGTTGGGCACTAAGGAAGACCGCGCATTCATCCAACTAGTGTGTGCCCTAAGATTGGTAAATAGAGTGAAATTTGGCGTTTGGCGAGTGCATTTCACCATTGAGGAAGACTCTTCAGGAAACTTGCGGCCAGAGTTCATGCTTCATAGACTCACATTTGGTGAATTTTTCCCTCATTTGCGTCTTATTAATAGTCTTCCTTTCGCTTTCAACAAAGGAGATAGGGAGCTATTCAGAGCTTGTCTTAATAAAGAGAGCATAGAGAAGATTGCAAATTTGTATAAATTCTCATCCTTCTCTACTTTCTATGACACTTTGTTCATAGAGACATTGTAAATCTCTTTATGCTTTTGAATGATTTAACCATAATCCTAAGGAGTTTTTGTCCAGGAATTTTGTAGCACAAGTGGAGTCTTTAAATCTTGCAAACTTGATTGGACTTGATGAGGATGTTCTTTATGAAATTGTGAGAAGTTTGCCTCACTCCGACTGTGTGGAACTCGAAGGAAAGGAGCTCCTAGTCAATTGCTACTTTCTCACGGCCTTCGACGAGCATGAAGATCTAGTTTTTATACAAACCGCTTGTGCGTTGGGAATTGTAGAGCAAGTGCAATTTATCACTTGGGACGTGGTTGCTCTTTTGGATCCAGAAAATGAAGTTCTAGAGATTTCTGTTTATCGCCTTAGCTTTGAAGAATTTCAACCCTTCTTAGAGCTCATCAATAGTCTACCTTTTTGTTCTGATCAAACAAATCGAGACCTTATTGAAGCTTGGATAGCTGAAGAAGAAGAAGGAGAGGTTCATAGCCGGACTCTTTCCTGACCTTAAGGTAAAAGTTGAGGCGGGTGCACCTGCTACTTTTGATGCAGCGGAAACTAGGGCTGCTGAGAAGTATAGGAAACTCAAGTGCTTAAGGGGAGAGGTTCCAATAGAAGGTCTTAGACCCAAAGGTAAGTCACAAGCATCAAAATCTAGGGAGCTTCCTGAGGTAACGGCTGAAGTGATTGAGAAGTTAAATGAATCTTTAAGCAGCTTGTCAATTCACCTTGCCAAGACGAAGGGACAAGCAAAGAAGTCAGAAGAGAGAGAGCCACGAACTAGGAGAGTCTTGCAATGTTCGAATTGCGGAGAGTCTGGACATGGGATGTATAATTGTCCTTGGCCCCGTGGAGAGCCAGGGAGACCTAACTTGAATTACCCAGTGATGAATGCAGGAGAAGGAGCTGGTCAACAACCAAGGCTTCTACAAAGGCCAAATGGACCAAGACCACCTCCACAAGGGAAAGAAGGAGTTCCACCTTTGCCAGATCCAAATGTGCATGTGGTAGAGGTGACAAACTCAAATGAAGTTGACATGGAAGCCAATGGCATTAAGCGTGGCCGAGGAAAAGGTAAAGAGAAAGAAGGAGTCACATCACAGAGTGACCATGGACAAGGCAAGAAGGCAAAGGAGACCAAGGAAGCTAAGAGGACTCGACGTCGTATCAATCTCCAAGACTTCCCTCTTGGACATGGTATGGCTCCATACAACCTGTTGGAAGACATGCGAGGTAAGGGTCCTGATATCTCATGGCCTCAGTTTCTTGCATTATGCCCACAAGTTAGGAGGGATTTAACAAAGGCAGTTAGCACTAGGAGAAAGGTAAAAGAGAGTTTTCCTGTTGTAAAAATTGCACAAGCTGAAATGAATGAGGACATTACACCGGTGCTAGACTGTTACATCAAAGGAAGATTGGTTAGGAAAGGTCTAGTGGATGGGGGTGCACAAATTTGCATCATGACGGAGGGACTCATGCAAAGACTGGGCATGCACATCTAGGAGACACCTGAAATCAAAGTCAAGATGGCAAACAATAGCAAGGCTAGGTGTGTAGGCATTTGTAAAAATGTCTTTGTAGAGGCCTTTGGCATTAAGAAAGCGGTGGATTTTTATGTTATGTCGACCAAGGTAAGTGGTTATCCATTTATCCTAGGAAGACCATGGCTAATGAAAATGCGAGCTTTGCAGGATTGGGAGAGTGGGAAATTAATTTGCAGGAATGACAATCATAAGAAGGTTGTCTTTGACATGAAGGAGCAACGCCAAGAGGAGCTCCATGAAGAATCATCTCAAAGTGAGACGGAAGAAGGTTGGACCGATAGCACTTCAGAAGAAGAAAGTAGCGGCAGCATTACTGAAGAGGAGTCTTCCATCGAAGTCATGGGGGTAAGGTTTAAGCCAAACAACCAGGAGACCTCTTCTCGAGGTTTGGAAGAGGTAGGTTCCCAAGAAAACCAAAAGGTGGAAGATGAAGGGATGCTGGAAGGTATGCTATCAACAACACTTACAAAGGATGAAAGAGAGGAGTTCAAATGTGTGCTAAGGAAGTTTCCTAGGCTTTTTGCTAAAGACTACACCGACGTGCGTGGGGTAGATGTTGTTCAACACAAGATTGAGTTAAAGCCTGAGGCCACACCTAAAGCTCAAAAGCTACGAAGGCTAGGAGTTATAAAGGAACAGGCTCTACTCAAGG
This sequence comes from Adiantum capillus-veneris, assembly GCF_014529385.1. Lineage (NCBI taxonomy): Eukaryota > Viridiplantae > Streptophyta > Polypodiopsida > Polypodiales > Pteridaceae > Adiantum > Adiantum capillus-veneris. The sequence continues at coordinate 112,115,493 of NC_140954.1, read as the reverse complement.
AGGTAAGAAAGCTTCTAGCAGCAGGTTTCATTTATCCAGTGGAGAATTCAGAGTGCGTCTCTCCTGTTGTTGTCACTCCTAAGAAAAATGGCAAGTGGAGGGTGTGTGTGGATTACCGTCCCCTCAATGAGGCAACAAAAAGAGATCACTTTCCCCTCCCATTCCAGGATGAGATACTAAATGAGGTAGCTGGTCATGAGAAGTACACCGTGTGCGATGGCTACTCAGGCTACTTTCAAATAGGTATCGCATTGGAAGATCAATTGAAAACAACCTTTATCACTCCTTGGGGTTGTTATGCTTTTAGAGTCATGCCATTTGGTCTGACAAATGCTCCTGCAACATTCCAACGTTTCATGAACATGGTGTTTCAAGCATTCTTTGGAAAGTCAATTAGGGTGTTCATTGATGATTTCTGCATTTATAGCTCAAAATCATTGCATCTACAAAGGGTAGAAGAAGGTTTAAAGAAGCTCTACGACATGGGAGGTCAACTCAACCCCGACAAGTGCCACATAGGTGAGGATGAAGTGATCTTGCTCGGTCACAAGGTTTCCTATAAAGGCATTGAGGTGGATCCTTCAAAGGCAAAGGCTCTTATTGAGCTCCCATCACCAAAGAGTCTTAAGGAGGTCATCTCTTTCATTCAGAAGGTGAAGTATATGTCACGCTTCATTCACTTAGCCTCGGAGTTGCTTCATCCTTTGCAAAAGTTGACGCAACAAGTAGAATTTTCATGGTCTGATGAGCTTGAAGAGTATTTTTGTAACATTAAAGTCATTTTGTCAGAGCTACCAACACTCATGCCTCCTTGTTGGGAGTACACATTCTTTGTTAGCTCTAGTGTTGGAAGGGAAACAATTGGTGCTGTGTTACTACAACAAGATCCCCACAGTACAAGGATGCGACCCATCTACTTTTCTAGTAGGGTCATGAATGCTTTGGAGAGAGACTACACAGAAGCAGAACTCATGATGCTTTCTCTCATGTTTGCGGTGAGAAAGTTTAGATCCTACCTACTACCAAAACCTTTTGTAATTCTCACTGCAGAAAATTTGTTCCCTTGGGTGTCATCTCAAATGAATCTTAGTACTAGGATCTCAAAGTGGATTATGGAGTTGCAAGAATTCCAATACTCTTTCAAGGTAGAAGATAGTGTGCGTGCACAATTGGCAGGGATTCTCACTTATAGGGTACATGAGAAGGAAATTAAGGTGCCTCAAGTAAAGACCCCACCATTGCCACCACCAAAAAGTATTCCCAATTCTTTTACCTTGTTCTTTGATGGAGCTTTTCGACGAGCCACAGGGAAAGCAGGGGGAGGGCTAGTGTTGCTCAACCCAAGTGGAGAGGTGGTCATGAAAGAGAAGGTCAATCTACCAAGTTCAACTAGCAACAATGAAGCAGAATATGACACACTACTTCATGGTTTAAAAATATGAATTGGCCATGGTATACAACGTCTCATGGTAAAAGGGGATGCACTTCTCATTGTGAAGTAGATTTTAGGCATTTGGGCATGCAAAAATGAAAGACTAAGGGCCAAAGTTCATACCATCCGTAGGCTATTTAATCAATTTGAGGAGGTGCAATTATATCATATTCCTAGGAAACAAAATGAAGATGCTGATTTACTTGCACAACAAGCCGTTGCAGGTGTAAAGAAAGAAGTGCAGGTCATCATGGTGGCGGCTGCTGTGAAGCAACCGAGGTACCAGGGATTGGAGTCATTGGCTCCCATCATTGGCTACATTTTGGAGGGTGAGTTTCCACCAGACTTCACAAAAGCTCAGAAGAGCAGACTCATGAAGAAGGCAAGCGCATATCTCTTCCTAGAAGGCTCCCTCTATCAAAGAGGGAGGGATCAAGTATGCAGAAGAGTACCAACTATTGAAGAAATTCCAGCCATTTTAAAAGGTTTGCATGAAGAAGCATGTGGTGGTCATTTTGCCCAAGAATTAACTGTGAAGAAGATTTTTCTTGCGGGGTATGTTTGGCCAAGTATGTATGTGGATGTCCAACATTGGTGTAAAAGTTGTCACAATTGTCAGGTAAATGGGAATAGAAGATTGGTTTATGGTCCAAAGCAAATCGTGCTTGCAAATGGACCGTTTGAAAAGTGGGGCATTGATGCTATGGGTCCTCTGCCTAGGACAAAAAATGGTAAACTCTACATTCTAGTGGCTGTAGACTATATGACTAGGTGGGTGGAAGCACAAAGTGTGGCAAAGGTAAATGAGAAGATAGTGAGCAAATTCGTCTACACTCACATTTGTTGTAGATTTGGCACACCTTTGGAGATTGTTTCTGATAATGGTCCAGGGTTTAGAAAGGGATTGCTCACAGAATTCTGTGAAGAACTTCACATTCTACATCGTCACAGTACACCCTACTATCCCCAATCAAATGGTTTGGTAGAAAAAGCTAATGGTGTCATTGCAGGCATCATTAGAAAGATGGTGAAAAACAAGACAAAGTTGTGGGATGACTTCTTGGATGGTGCCTTGTGGGCGTATCGAACCACATATAGGGAAGCCACGGAGTTCACACCATTTCACTTGGTCTATGGTCAAGAGGCTTTACAACCAATTGAGCTAAACATTCCAACAATGCGACTTCATGGCAAATTAGCACAAGATGATCAAGAAGCATGGATGGATCGACTTCTTACCTTAGCTGAGCTTGAGTGGTAAAGAGAAGCAGCATACGAGTGCTATAAGACGAAAGCCACACAGACAAAGGAGAAGCTTGACAAGAAACTGAAGGACAAAGGCATCAATGAAGGAGATCTTGTGCTAAGGTATGACAATCGACTCGATAATCGTTTTGATGCCAAATTTGAAACAAGATGGCAGGGGCCATACATAGTCAAGAAGGCTTTCAATTCAAGTTACTATCAACTTATGGACTTGAATGGGAAAGAGCACTCCAGGAAGGTAAACGGCTATCGCTTGAAGCCTTACTTGAGTCGCCTTCAACCAAAGGATCTACCAGAGCAAAAAGCAACTATCCCATGTAAGTATTGTTCCATGAAGCATGAGTGTAACACAAACCAAAATTCCAAGGGGCCAAACAATGAAGATCTCGTCAAGGACTCTGAAGCACTCTCTTTGGAAAAGATGCTCTATGATGGTACATGAATATACCATCATCCAGGGGGAGGGCTAATGATAGCCGTTTTTTGGCTCTTTGTAATTGCCACAGTGAGTTACCTCACCCTACCAAAATCACCCAAACACTGTGGCTATCCCTACCATTTCACTGTATATAGGTGCGTGTGAGTTAGGGGACTTTTCCCATATCTCCTTACTGAAATAAAAAACCCTCAATTAGCTAGTCATTGGGCTAGTTGAGCCAAAAAAAATTTAAAAAATAAAAAATATAAGTATATTATGGCCCATGCGTATGTAAATATTTCTCTGTATATAGGGCCTAAATAAAAGATTTTTTCATAATTATTTTGGTATTTATTTAAATATTTCTACCTAGGTGTATGTTATTTATGCTCTGTACATTGCCTCACCATTACCACAATTTTTCTTACCATTTTTCATACTCTTTATTCCATATAGAAATATTTTCATGTAAGCTTCTCTTATATTTGGTGTAACTCCACCCCAACAAAAATCCAAAAAAACTAGTTTTATTTATGTGTATATTTTTTCACTATTGTGATTTTTCCCTTCCTACATCTATTTTGTTTTTTTTTTTCTAAAAAATTAGAACACCAAAAATATTTATCTTTTTATGGTAGCCTCATAATGAGAGAGATTTCTTTTGACCCCTTTATATTTTTTCCACTTATATTATTTATATTTGACATGTACATATTTTTTAGACCCCTCAATATTTGATTTTCTTAGTTGTACTATTCACTTATATCATGATCTCAACAATATCTTCAATTATAGACCTACCAAATAAGGTCAAGGGTAGGTGGCATGCATACATGCACTATGGAGGGCTCACTCTTGGAGGTATTCAAAAGAATCATCCAAAGAAGGACCCCACAAGGACCTTGTGCAGTGGAAAAAAACGGTCGGTTTTGCTGAATTTTTAAAGTTCACTTGCTCTCCGGATTTGAAAAGGTGATACAAACAAAATTTGTAGCTCGTGGGCTGAACTTTTGCCTCAAATTTTTTCATATATTTTTAAGCTACGAGCTGTGAGCTATGATTTTATTAGTGGACCCCAGTTTTCCCATGTTATGCAGCCACACTCTCTCTTCCACTTTATCATTTTCCTCTTTCACACACACTTCTCCACTCATCATCCCCACCTCTCTCACCACTTCTCTCTGCACCCTACTCACCTTCTCCTCAACCTTGAAGAATAAGAGAAACCATGGTGAACTCATACCTCCCACACACAACTCCATTCCAAAATTGACCACCTAGTCTCATTTTTCCTCCTCCAAATTACCCATATCTATCAAAAAAATCACAAAATTCAGCCTCTTCTCTTAAAAGACAGCATCATGGTGGTTGATTACTCAGCTTCAATTACCTTGTCTCTCAAGGAAGGTCAAGAGTGGAGAAAAAATGTACCGTCAAAGATAGTGGACCGTCAACAAGCGTCAAAATCGGCCCTACTCAAGACACTTGGAGCATCAACCTTGTAAGAAATCCACCTTTTCTTACCTCTTAAGAGTTTTTCTTCCTTATTTGTATCCTACATGGATACTCCCATTGTAAATATCCAATTCCATTTGTAAATTAATACTAACTCTACTAACACTAACCCACTATGAAAAGTCCTATCACCTCCTTCCAAGCAAAAGAAATTAGATAAATTGCTGAAAATCTAACCCAACCATGGTTAGAGGAGCAACCCTAGCCTTCAAAATTGCTATAAAAGGAGGGTGTAGCTAGCACAAAAGGAGAGCCATAAGGAAGAGCACTATGCTATAGCTTGAGAAGCCAAGCTCAACCTCTCTAGAAGGAGCTCTTGAGTGGAAGCTCATTGTCTTATGCATGTGCATGTGTTGTAATAGGGGATTAGCAAGGGAACTCTATGCCATTGTAAGAGAGAGAGTGATCATATCAATTGAGAGTAGGAAATCTATCATTTCTCCTACTAGTGTAAGCCCAACATTTGCTGAATCAAGGAGGGTGGATTTGGACTAAGCTTGGATACTTTGTCTCCCTTCCAACGTGAAGTAATGGACAATAATGATGCGTAAGTGTCTTGGTGTTTTTTGTTAAGTTCTTGATAGCTTGTCTCTGGTGTTGTCATCAATCTAGCCATAAATCCCACATACTGGAAGAGGGCGACAGGGTGGAGAGGACTCCCCTGGCCTTAAGACAGTGATTGGGGTGGCTTTTCTTGTGATGTGTTGTGGTGAAATTTACGCAAGCTATGTTGAACAAATACTAATCTCACTTTGATTTGTCATGACAGATTTGTAAGAAGGTATTAATGCAACAAGCACCCCCTCCCCCTTTCTCTCTCTTTCTTAAATATATAGTTGTGTTTGCTTGATCATTGCCGATACGTTTCAAAGCAGCCCGAGCACTATCTCTCTCTCTCTCTCTCTCTCTCTCTCTCTCTCTCTCTCTCTCTCTCTCTCTCTCTCTCTCTCGTGTTTTAGTGTGTGAGAGTGTTCCATTGGTGTTAGAGTTAGTGTAAATTCCTTGCTTGTTTGTGGGTTGCTCTAACGATTCTCCTCTTTTGCGTCCTAGTTCGCTCTTAAACTAGGTGGTGCCCCTTGTGTAGTTGGGATTTGGCTGTGGGTTTGTTGTTTTGGTTTGTGTTGTGTTGTGCCCCAGCCCCATTGAGCAGCACGGGAGCCTTGAAGGGTGTGTAGAGGTTGCTCTTCTTGTTGCCCGCCCCGGACCGCCTCAACGGGTAGTTATTTTTGTTTTGTGCTCTCATGCACACATACACACTACATATCTACACTTTTAGATTGTCTCATGATGTGTCTTGTAATGTTCTATTGAAAAACACTTTATGCTTCCTAAGGATGGTTTATATAAAACAATTTATACTCTAGTGGGTAGACTCCACATCCATGTTTTTCATATCAATTAAATTGTTTTATCCTAAGGTCCGCAATGTTTTAATAAACAACAATTTAATTGCGTTTACCTTTTTTGACTCAAAATTGTATAGTTTAAATTCGAATAGACATGTTGTTATTTTTACACTTCGTCACACAAATACATACATTTGAAGATTTGTGTAGGCTTGTTGGCTTACACTACAAGCCTTACACTTTATGCTTGAGTTCTTTGTGATAAAAGCACTTAATTGGACAAACATACTTGCACGTAGGCCCCACATTTGCACATTCACACTGTCATGATGTTATATCTCATGAGTCTCTTCTATCTTATATGATTCTCTTCATGCCACTTCCAACAAAAAAGTTCATAGGCATGACTGAATGTTACATCTATAGACACATACACATTTAGAATGAAAGTGTTAAATATTTGATGCTTACTCTCAAACATGCATGTATAGGTTATGGCTGGACAAGAAATCGTAGTTGACCTTGTTGCTGAGTTAGCTAGGCTACATGAAGGAATGATTGTTTGGGCCGAGAAACAGTTCTATGTGTTTGGAAAAGAGAAACCTCCGATACGCATTTTGAGAATAGTTGTAGATGACAGTCGATGGTGGTCAAAGAATATGGCTATAGTTCTTTTAAAGGAAGTATTATATCCCGGTGACTTCTACAAATTAGTTTATCATGATGTAAATCTTATGTCTTCTAGGATTTTACGTAAAAGGCTTGATGTGATTAAAATTATGTCTTGGATGAATGTACTCATCATTCATGCTAATAATGAGGAGAACTTTTTGTTACACTTTTTGGAATAATATATAAATCTCTTATTAAAGTTTATCAATTTCCTCCATGCGATGTAAAGTATCTGGCAACGTAGCACACCGACCCTTTTATTCTAGTTCTTGAATCACATATAATTGTGGCCTTTAAGACTCCAACTATCTATTACACCATAACTTGTAACTTGAAGTTCATACACATAAGCATTGCTCCCAAGCCTAGGACTCTCAAATGTCCACGCACACATACCTAAGGTAATCAAATACCTCCACTTCTAAACTATGTAATTCTATCAGAGGTCAACATGGCCTCTTCATCTAAGACATTTAGGTGCACTTGTAATTACAAGTGTCGACATACGGCAAAAGGTTTTGTAGACTTAGGAAAAAGTACCTATCATGCTCACCTCAGGTCGGAGCAAAGAGAGTGAGAGAGAGACTTTCTGAGCGCTCTGTTGTTGGGTGACAGATAGGGGAAAGAGGGAGAGAGACCCGCGGGGGGGTTTTGTGCCATCTGTGGGAGCCTGGGAGGCAAGTCGTCCGGTGAAGCTGAGAGGCGGCGCAGGAGCGTTTGTCTTTCTCGTCCTCCTTTCCATCGAGCAGTAGAGTCTCTCTCTCTCTCTCTCTCTCTCTCTCTCTCTCGGCATAGGTTGTGCTCTGTCCGCCTCTCTCTCGATCGGTGGTTATGCGCGGGCGCGAGAAGAGATTCTCTCTCTCTATGTGCGCGTGCGCGTGCGTGCAAGTGACACTCTTGTGTTGTTGGAGGTCGACCTCTGCATATCACGTGCAATGTAGGCTTAGGATTGAGGCAGGGCAGCAGCTAGCAAAGCTCGCAGGTGGAATAGCAATCGAGCACAAACACTGCTTGCTCTCTCTCTCTCTCTCTCTCTCTCTCGACCCTTGCCAGCATAGGCCGACGAAGGGCGGGCTCCGAGAGGGAGGGGGCGGGGGGGGGGGGGGGGGGGGAGTCATTTGTATGGAGTCATTGTGCGAGGATGCACCCCGCTGCCCAGGTGATGGTGAGAAGGGGAAGATGTGGGCGGGGCGATGAGGGGGTTAGGCTCGCATGCCATGGTGTACAAGGGGTTACAAGGGCACAGGCAGGAGCTCAGATGGAAGCGGGTGCGACTGCGCGCGGAAGCTAGAGCCAAGCACCAAGAAAGAAGGGGTTAGGCTCGCATGCCATAGTGTACAAGGGGTTGCGAGGGCACAGGCAAGAGCTCCGATGGAGGCGGGTGCAACTACGCGCGACAGCTAAAGCACCAAGAAAGTGTTTACTTTTTGGAATCACGCAAGATTCCGCTTTATTTTGCTGGACCCAGCAAGCTAGTATAAAGCTAGTAGGCAATGATAGGGGAATTCGATTAGACGTTCACTGACTGTGACATTGATCATATGCAAACACAAGGTTGTAGCCTGATCACGAGGGATTTAAGCTACCAAACATAGTGGTACTAAATATATACTGAAGACATCATAGCAAATGTTGGGCCCCAAATATTCATGTGTTATCAATCGATATATTGTGTGCATGGGTAGGGTGTGTGTGTGTGTGTATAAGAGAGAGAGAGAGAGAGAGAGAGAGGGAGGGAGGGACTGAGGGAGGGTCACAACATTAGTGAAGGGGCACCACATGACAATAAAATTCAATCAAAATAGCTTATACTTGTTGTCTTTGTTTAAAAGGTATTCCTAATGGTTCCAAAAAAATTAAAAGATATTTTTAATTCAAAGATTATCTAAAAAACAACAAAAAAGATATGTTAATTTATATCACGCATCAATGGACAATGATGAAACATGTAGATTTGTAACAATATAAGCTGGACTTGAGAAGGAAGGATACAACATTGATTGAGAGAGAGAGAGAGAGAGCGCAATGACACTTTAAAGAGAAGAAAACTTTGAAAAAAAAATAAAAGAGAAGAGAACCACAAATATACCAATGTGAAACAGACCACCTCTTTATATCGACATAAAAGAGCTTTTGGTTTCTTGCTTCATGGCCTTTGACTTTCTATCTTCATCCCCTTTTCATTTCCTAAACTCACCCTTGACTTATACATTGAAAGACTTTATTTTTGTGAGATTGGGGAGACCAGCTAATTGCCATGCTTTTAGAAAACCCTTAGAACTTTAGTACATATCAATCAACGAATTGACGTCCAATTTAGATGTTGTATTCAAGCCTCTGTTTGTTACTCTTATTCTTCGATGCAGCAGCCTTTGCAATATCCCTAGCTCTTACTAATTCACGCTTGGGGCGCGAGGTCCGGGGTTGTCGTAGCTGCTGTTGATTTTTTTGTTTCATACTTACTGCAGTACTATGGAGAATGTTGCTTTTATTAGAGCTTTGTTGCTCGTCCTGCATATCATGATACGCAGGAGGTGATGAAGATGCGATGCCGAGCTCTACCAGCGCCTCGTTGAGCTCTGCAAGCTCTGGCCTCTTTCGTGCTTTCTTGGATAGGGAAGCTGAACGACTTGGCTTTGTCTGTTGCTTGGCAGGCTGGAGCCTTAATTCTTCTTCGTCTTGAAGAGCGTCAGGTACCGCATCGATCTCCTCTTCTATAAGCACCTCATACAAACTAGGAGTTCAGAGCACGTGAGGGGCAAGGAAGTAGAACTGGTGCGGGGAGTATCCAGTGCTCATGCAAGGCTTTTTCGATGGAGTTGCTTGTCTGCTACAACGTCTAGCTGCTGGGGGAAGCCAGCATTTGGAGACGTCGACATGGCTATGCAGGCCTGTGGGAGGCCGGTCTGTGCAGGAGACGCCGACATAACGCTGAAGGCCATCGACAGGAGGCAAGGGCGCATATAAAAGATCTGCCGTACCCAGGTAAAAAACAATGCGCTTCACACAATGAGCCTCCGAGAGTGGTATCCTTTTGCACGTCCAGTTGCAGTTATGGAATGATAAAGCCAACTCGGCCCGCCACCCTCATCACTATGTCACACGGGCGTGTACAAAGGCTTACTTTTTTTTTGCAAAACTCACAAAAGTGAGTGAGACTATATAGACTAGTATAAAAGGGGGAGGGATTCCCCCCCCCCCGCCACGTGGCACGACCTCATGCATCCGGTTGGAGGTTCGCCTGAGGAAATCCAAAAAAATTGAATGGCGGAGGTGACCTTGGAAAGCCGCAGCATTCATGTCGCGCGAGGTGGTTGAATGAACTCGGTACCATTTGCGTGAGAGAGAGAGAGAGAGAGAGAGAGAGAGAGAGAGAGAGTCTCGGCCTATTGCTTGAGGTGCGAGAGCGGGAGAGAGAGAGAATCTGCCAGCTTCGTCTACCACCTACGAGAGCGGGAGAGAGAGAGAATCTGTCAGGTTCGTCTACCACCTGTGAGAGTGGGAGAGAGAGAGAGAGAGAGAGAGAGAGAGACTGCGAGAGCCACCTTCGTCTTTGTCAACTGTTGGTGGTGGTGCTGCTGTTTTGACTGCTTCTACTGTTGTTGATTCTACCGCTGCTACTCAGAGGCTTCGTCTATTGTTGCTTCTTCGCCTTCATCTAGCACAGGTACGTCCAGCTCTGTTGCGTCCAACTCTGTTGCATGCAGCTCAAGCCGCTGCCCGCCCCCGTCCCTGACCACCCTCCTCTGTTACATGCAGGCTGCACTCGACCAATCCACTGCCCGCCTCTGCTTCTGCTGCTGCAGCCGACCGCCGCCGTGCCGCTGCAGTCGCACGCACCTAACCACCCTCCTTTGGCCAGCCATGCCGCTGCAGCGCTGTCCTTTGTCAACCCGCAGCTGCAGGCAGCCATTGACTCGCTGCCCGTGGGAGAGAGAGAGAGAGAGAGAGAGAGAGAGAGAGAGAGAGAGAGAGGGTAGGGAGAGGAAAAGATATGAAATGATGTGTGTGTGTGTGTGTGTGTGTGTGTGAGAGTCTCCCAGAGAGCGAGCGAGAGAGAGAGAGAGAGAGGGAGAGAGGGAGAGAGGGAGATAGATAGATTTTATTATCGTCCTCAGAGGTCAAATATGACATATGGGACCAAAGTTACATGTGATGTAGTATGTGTATGGTTGATGAGTGACTCTTGATGCTCCAAAATTGTGGTGATGAGAGTCGCAACGGAGAGCCCACACTTTGGTTGGGAGAGGAAAGTGTGTAGGTCTTAGTTATGGCTAAGCACTCTAGTAGTGTGTGGTACTCAGACTCTCGAACTTGCCGTGAGCATAATGTGCACAGTCGATTTGAATCTTCTCCATCGCCCGAACGCCCTATCTTGCATCGAAGGAAATGGGAACTAAGCCGAATGGCTTCGATAGTGTGTATCGCCGACAAGGGGATAAGCTCAAGTATGTAACTGTGAGTACGGTTTCCTCTTTTAGTGAAGAACATGGTTTTGTAGTTGGGGGCAATATGGGTGGTGTAATGTATGAAGCATGACCCACCGGATTTCTCCCAAGCCGCAATACATTGGCATTGTAGAAAAGCTTCATTCACTTGGGAGTCAATTGAAGCATCATGTACCAAGTGTAATGCATCCCATCTCCCAAACCACTTCTTTATGTCTTGCATCCATCCCGTGCTCAAGATCTTGCTTTTATGCGTCTTTTGAACTTTTTTGCTTGCTTCCCATGCAATTGTAGGAAGTCGATGTGAGGGGTTTTGACGCATCTTTATCATGTACTCCACAACCATTTCCATGCCCATAACTTCAATTGGAAGACATCCCGACTCAAGAAGTAGGAGCATTATGGTGTTTGTGTCTTCACTTGGAGAAAGTTTGTTATAGAACTCTTTTGGACATTCTCAAACTCTTTTCAAGTAGACTTTGAGATGCTCCCGCCCCGCTCCCGCCCCACACTTCAACTTCATAAAGAAGAACCGGTGTCACGTATGCATCAAAAAAATACTTCTTGAGAACCAAACACTTGATGTTTCCCGCATTACACATGTTCTCAAATGCATAATATGCTCTCTTTCCCGCTTCCGAACGACGCATAGCACATTCATGCTACTTGTGATTGGACGGAACCTCAAGGCCAAGGTACTTAAAGCTCTCAACAACTCCAAGTGTCTCATTTTTGTACACAATGCATGGCTTCTCCTTATGGTTGGTTTTTACAAGCATAACCTTTGTCTTGGATTCATTCACCATCAGCCCACTATGCAAGCAAAAGTTCTCAAGGACAACCATAAGCTTTTGTGCATCTTCTAAAGTGTGTGCTAGAAGCACTACATCATCCGCATACAACAAAAGCATGATTACCACATTGCAAATAGTCACCTCTTCAATGCCTTCTTCTTGCATAAAGTCAAGTACCATTTGTTCCAATTGATCGATGCATAGACCAAAGAGAGTTGGTGACAACGGGCATCCTTGTTTAACCCCAATAGTGCTTACAAAAATTTATGAAATTTCTCTTCCCATGCACAATTGACAAATCACCTTCTCATAGATTCGAGAAACCGCAAGCATAAACTCACTTGGCACTTGGAGTTCTTCCATCCTTCTCCACAAATTGTTACGTGGAATCATATCAAAGGATTTCTCAAAGTCCACAAGACAACAATACTATCGCTTGCCTCTCAACCGACTTTCCTCCATGAGAACACGAAGAGTAACAAGATGATCAATGGTGCTATGGCATCGACGAAAACCCGCCTGTCCCTTTGCACGCTTGTCATTATCTTTAGCCCAATCACTCAATTTCATCTCCATTATGCACCCAAACAACTTTTCCATAAGAGACCCGATCATTATAGTCCGGTAGTTGTTTACATTCTTTACATCCCCTCCTTTATGAAAAGGCTTAACCCAATTAGTACTCCAATCATAAGGCATACCATGTTGAAGTGCAAGGTTGAACATATCACACATCCACTCATGGATAAAATCTCCCATCCATTTGATCATCTTCAGCTTGATACCTTGAAGATCTCCCGCTTTGCGAGTGGCCAACTTTTCAAGCCCACCGCATACATCCTCAATAGTAAAAAAAGAAGGCATACATGGGAGTGAACCATAAGATAGCATTAAAATGTGTGTATCCACAAGACTCAAGTTACCAATATTCTCAACCCGCTTGCCCCTCAAGTTTCTCCAAAATCTTCCACATGCATGTACCTTTTCTTAGACTTGAAAAATTTGCTCCTTTACTTCCCATCTTCTTGTCTTCTTTTGAATCAATGCCTTGTATGCAAATGACATGATATTTGTCTTTGTCCATAGTTACATTAAGCTTTATCAAGGACTTTCGAGCATCTTGACATTCTTTAACAAACCACCTTTTGCGTGATCTATCTTTGTTGATACCATGAAGATTCTTTATAGAAAAGCATTCTTCAGCACAAGAACAAATAACTTTCTTTAAATCTTCCCATTTAGTTTCCAATGGTGCATCATATTGAAGCTTCTTCATCCATAAATTTTGCATCATAAATTTTTCTTTTGCTAAGATTATCATGCTTAGTTGCTTCTCCACATGAAAGGTAAATACATAAGCTGCGATGGTCGTATTTCGGGGTCCATTGGCCAAACATAAAACTCTTTATGTGATACATGATGGCTTCGGAGAGTAGCATATAGTCAATCATAGTATCCCCATTATGTCTCCTACATGTAAATCCATTGGTTCCAATCCACAAAGATACACCATTGGACATGAGCATACCCATGCTATTAAACATGTGTGGAAGTAACTTTACATAGTGATCCGGCTCTTTCTCGTCCATTGAAGAACGATCTCCCTTGAAATGTATGGCATATCAAATTGTTGAGTATCATGTTGCAATGTTTTTGTCTGAGCATTCATATCCCCAAATACAATCACATCACCTTCACCTTTGAAATAAGAAATGTCCTCTTCTAAATTAAAAAAAAGGCTGATCTCTATCCATGCAAGCATAAAAGGGAGAATCATGATGAGGAATGTAGCAACCGACTACAAAAATGGGTGCTCTTTTTGGTGTTATAATTTTAAGTCATGCATAACTTTTGTACTTGTCATCTTTCACAATTGATACAAAATCTTCCAATCCTTTCTTATCCATACATGCTACCCCTCCTTGTCCTCTTCGTTGCTTAACATTCTTTGACCACATCAATTTTCATCGATATATTGATGTTTTTTTTATGTGTGTGTGTGTGAGAGAGAGAGAGAGAGAGAGTGAAAGAGAGAGAGTGAAAGAGAGAGAGAGAGAGAGAGAGAGAGAGAGGGCATGAACAGAGAAATACATTACATGAAATGAAATATTGACATCTTCAAAAAGTCAAAATAACCTATGACTGTGTTATGTGTGTGTGTGTGTGTGTGAGAGAGAGAGAGAGAGAGAGAGAGAGAGAGAGAGAGAGAGAGAGAGAGAGAGCAAGAGGGCAGGACGAGAGAAAAAGATGAAATGAAATATTGACATCTTGAAAAGGTCAAAATCACCTATCAGTGCGTTTTGTGTGTGTGTGTGTGTGTGTGTGTGTGTGAGAGAGAGAGAGAGAGAGAGAGAGAGAGAGAGAGAGAGAGAGAGAGAGAGAGAGAGAGAGAGAGAGAGATGTAATGAACTGAATTATTGACGCTCATCTTCAAAAGGTCAAAATGAATGGTGGGATGGCACAGATAGGGATAGGGAGAGAAAGAGGGAAACCAAGAGATAGGTATAGAGGGAAAAGATAGAGGGATAGAGAGAGAAATGCATAGAAAGAGGGTTAGAGAGAGTAGTCGGTGCGAATATTTATAGGGATGGAGAGAGAAAGAGAGACAAAAATATTTAGAGAGAGAGAGAGAGTGAGGAAAATATTTAGAGAGCGGTGGTGGAAAAAATCGAGATATAGGTGGAGAGAAAAGGAGGGATAGGGGATAGAGAGAGAAGTAGCCAGCGCGGATAGGGATAGGGATAGGGAGAGAAATGGAGAGAAAGAGGAAAATTGAGAGATAGATGTGTGTGTGTGTGTGTGTAAGAGAGAGAGAGAGAGAGAGAGTGAGAGAGTGAGAGAGAGAGAGAGAGCGAGAGAGAGAGAGAGAGAGATAGATAGATAGATAGTTCTATTATCGTCCTCGGAGGTCAAATAGGACCGATGGGACCAAATGAACATGTCACGTGGTGTGAGTGGAGGTCATAAGTGACTCTGGATGCTCACAAATGGCTAAAATGAGCATTGCAATAGAGAGTCCACATCGTGGTCGGGAGAGGAAGGTATGTAGGGAGAGCTCATAGATGAATATGTGGGGAAAAGAGGACCTAATGTGGTCAAAAGCTGAGCACTCAAGTAGTATGTGGTACTCACTCTCTTGTACTTGACGAGGGCATAAGGTGCAAAGTCGATGAGACTCCTCGCCACTGCCCCAACATCCTGTCTCGTAGAGTAGAGAATGGGAGCTAAAACGAATGGAGGCAATGGTGTGGATTGCACTCAATGGGATGGGCTCAAGGATGTAGGGATGGGTTCAGTTACCTCATTCCGAGAAGAAGAGAGATTTGTAGTTTTGGGCAACGTGTGTGGTGTAATGGCTCGAGCAAGAACCTCCGGATTTCTCCCAAGCCGTGATACATTGGCGTTGTAAGAAGGCCTCATTAACATGGGAGTCCATCGACGCATCCTTGACCAAGTGACATGCATCCCATCTTCCAAACCATTTTTTGATGTCAAGCATCCACCCTGAAATTAGTATTTTGCTATTGTATGTAATGAAATGAAATATTGACGTCCATCTTGAAAAGGTCAAAATGAACGGTGGGATTTCACAGATAGGGATAGGGAGAGAAAGAGGGAAATCGAAAGATAGGTAGAGAGGAAATAGAGCGATAGGGATAGAGAGAAAAATGGAGAGAAAGAGGGATAGAGAGAGAAGTAGACCGCGCGGAGATTTCTAGGGATAGAGAGAGATGAGAAGGAAAATATGTAGAGAGAGAGAGAGGGAGGAAAATATTTAGAGAGCGGTGGTGAAAAAAATTTGAGAGATGGGTGGAGAGAAAAGGAGGGATAGGGGATAGAGAGAGAAGTAGCCGGTGCCAATAGGGATAGGGAGAGAAATATAGAGAAAGAGAAAATTTGAGAGATAGGTAGAGAGAAAAAAGAGAGATAGGGATAGGGAGAGAAATGGAGAGAAAGAGGGATAGAGAGCAAAGTAGCTGACATAGAGATTTATAGGGATAGAGAGAGAGAAGGAGGGAAATAATTAGAGAGAGAGAGAGATAGATAGTTCTATTATCATCCTCGGAGGTCAAATATGACCTATGGGACCAAATGAACATGTCACATGGTGTGAGTGGAGGTCATAAGCGACTCTCGATGCTCAAAAATGGCTGAAATGAGTGTCACAATAGAGAGTCCACATCGTGGTTGGGAGAGCAAGGTATGTAGGGAGAGCTATAATGGAAATAGCCTATGAATTTAAAGAATAGCGGAATTAAGAGAATTAGAGTGAGCAACTTTGAGAGCATAGAGGGTGAACTTAATTGGTAGTAGCAACTTAATCATAACACTTAATTAACTAGGCATGAGCAATACTTTTGCAAGAAAGAGAGAGAGAGAGAGAGAGAGAGAGAGAGAGAGAGAGTTTAGAGAATATGACAACAGTTGAGGATGTATACTTTCATGCATCCACTTGTGCCTACAGTAGCGATTAATCTACCTTGCAATACAATTAATCTACTTGCATTAAGTAACTAATCTACTTGCAATAAACCATTAGTCTTCTTGCAATAAGTACAACATGCACTTTGTAGAAAGCATTAACTATCCCAAACCTCAGTCCCAAGACCTCAAACACCTTCGAAGGTGGAGAGAGCTAGCAAGGAATGAGGGTAGGGAAGAGGAAGAAGAAGTATTCCATAGGAGAAAGAAATAATTCCTCACTTATCATCACTCTTCTTGCTTAGCATACATAATAGAGTTAGTAATGAAGATGGATAAGATGGAAAGCTTAAGCATTGAAGCATAGCTCTATGTTGGATTTGCATTCCATAGCCAAGAGTGTTGATGTAAGCTCTCAACTTCTCAAGGAGCTTGGAGAAGAAGATGGAGCTCTTGCACCTTGCATAGCACACAATGAGAGTGTTTGTGAGTATGTATGGGTGAGTATACCCCCTAAGAAACCTCCTAGCTTGCTTGGGTCGACCCCCCCTTGTAGCTCTTGCTTGAAGCTCATTGGACCCCTCCAGGCCTAGCCAATCATAAGCAGGAGGCATTACAAGCAGCAAGGGTAGCCTTGAGACAAGTGTCCCCCTTTCCCCTTTGAGAGAGAGAACTTGATAAATGCAAAATCAATTAATTAAATCCCCCAAATTATCATTGGACACCTTGGGTGGCCAACCAATATCCTTTAGGCACACCATGCGGGCACCATGAGGAGGAACTTGACAAGTGTCCCTTTTGCTTTCTTTGTACCACGCATGACTTGTGTGAGTGTGTGGGTGTTCTCTCTCATCCCACCTCATGTAGGGTTTGCCCCCTCCTTGTAGGGATTGAATCTTTGACTTTTTGACACCTCAACCCCTCATGCATAGGCCCAATTCCCACCACAAGCTTGGCCCTTAAGCACTTTAAGCTTGGGCTAGGTTCTCACCTCAAGTGCAATCCTACCATCTCAAGCATGTCAAGCACCTCAAGCATCTCAAGCACCTCAATCATCAAGCACCTTAGTCATCAAGCATGACAAGCAGGACAAGCACCTCGAGCTGGGTCGGGTTCCCGCGCCTGAAGCGCAGCCCTAGCTTACCTAAGGTCAAAGGACTTTTACACATATTATTGGAGGTCTTCAATGAAGCTAACCCTAAGGTCTTATGCTCCATTGGTTAGCCTTGCTCTTTGATAGACCATATCTCATTTGGGAACCTTTATCAATGGCCCCATGTTGAAATAGATCTAAAAGCACATGTCTATATCTTAAGCCTTGTTCCCGTTTATTCTCCCCCATTAAGTGATCAATTTAATATGAGAAAATTATTTGGGTTGATTAGATATTAGCTTTTATGACATTACCTCTCTCTTGAAATCATAGTTGTGCTCTACTATAAGGTAGATATGGTAAAGTCTCACCCATTAATCCATTGGTCTTAGCGGGTAGAGGATCCATTTTTACCCTACGACATCATTCCAGAGTGAATGACTAATCCACTTGGTGCTTGAGAGACATTGTCTGCCGCAAGCATGTCTGCTCTTTTTAGTCCATATCATTCTTCCAAAGTAGAGTGACAAGTTCTACGTGGTGTTTGGGAGACGTAGTCACCACAAACATGATCCTTAGTATGCATACTTCTTAAAATTTGTGCACAAAAGATAAAAAGAGAGTCTTATAAGACAAAAACATGGATCATTTAAAATGTATTTCTTTTATATTTTCTTAGTCTTTTGTGTCCTTGTAAGCATCATTAACAAGGTTCATATTATCCCTAAGCTATGTTCTTTGCATGCATTTAGCATCTTTGAAAGGATAATTCTTAACTTAAATAAGATACTATTGATAGCCGTTTTTTTGGCTCTCTGTAATTGCCATAGTGAGTTATCTCACCCTATCAAATCACTCAAACACTGTGGTTATCCTCACCCTTTCACTGTACATAGGTGCGTGTGAGTTAGGGGACTTTTCCCATATCTCCTTACTGAAATAAAAAACCCTCAATTAGCTAGTCATTGGGCTAGTTGAGCAAAAAAAATAAAAAATATAAAAAATATAAGTATATTATGGCCCATGCGTATGTAAATATTTCTTTGTATATAGGGCCTAAATAAAAGATTTTTTCATAATTATTTTGGTACTTATTTAAATATTTCTACCTAGGTGTGTGTTATTTATGCTTTGTACATTGCCTCACCATTACCACAATTTTTCTTACCATTTTTCATACTCTTTATTCCATATAGAAATATTTTCATGTAAGCTTCTCTTATATTTGGTGTAACTCCACCCCAACAAAAATCCAAAAAAACTAGTTTTTTTTATGTGTATATTTTTTCACTATTGTGATTTTTCCCTTCCTACATCTATTTTGTTTTTTTTTCAAAAAAATCAGAACACCAAAAATATTTATCTTTTTATGGTAGCCTCATAATGAGAGAGATTTCTTTTGACCCATTTATATTTTTTCCACTTATATTATTTATATTTGACATGTACATATTTTTTAGACCCCTCAATATTTGATTTTCTTAGTTGTACTATTCACTTATATCATGATCTCAACAATATCTTCAATTATAGACCTACCAAATAAGGTCAAGGGTAGGTGGCATGCATACATGCACTATGGAGGGCTCACTCTTGGAGGTATTCAAAGAATTCATCCAAAGAAGGACCCCACAAGGACCTTGTGCAGTGGAAAAAAATGGTCGGTTTTGCTGAATTTTTAAAGTTCACTTGCTCTCCGAATTTGAAAAGGTGATACAAAAAAAGTTGTAGCTCGTGGGCTGAACTTTTGCCTCAAATGTTTTCATATTTTTTTGAGCTACGAGCTGTGAGCTATGATTTTATTAGTGGACCCCAGTTTTCCCATGCTATGCAGCCACACTCTCTCTTCCACTTTATCATTTTCCTCTTTCACACACACTTCTCCACTCATCATCCCCACCTCTCTCACCACTCCTCTATGCACCCTACTCACCTTCTCCTCAACCTTGAAGAATAAGAGAAACCATGGTGAACTCATACCTCCCACACACAATTCCATTCCAAAATTGACCACCTAGTCTCATTTTTCCTCCTCCAAATTACCCATATCTATCACAAAAACCACAAAATTCAGCCTCTTCTCTTAAAAGACAGCATCATGGTGGTTGATTACCCAGCTTCAATTACCTTGTCTCTCAAGGAAGGTCAAGAGTGTAGAAAAAATGTACCGTCAAAGGTAGTGGACCGTCAACAAGCGTCAAAATTGGCCCTACTCAAGACACTTGGAGCATCAACCTTGTAAGAAATCTACCTTTTCTTACCTCTTAAGAGTTTTTCTTCCTTATTTGTATCCTACATGGATACTCCCATTGTAAATATCCAATTCCATTTGTAAATTAATACTAACTCTACTAACACTAACCCACTATGAAAAGCCCTATCACCTCCATTTCTCTCCTCTCTCTTTCCCCACCAACTTCTTGATAATTCCAAGCAAAAGAAATTAGATAAATTGCTGAAAATCTAACCCAACCATGGTTAGAGGAGTAACCCTAGCTTTAAAAATTGCTATAAAAGGAGGGTGTAGCTAGCACAAATAGGGGGAGAAGAAAGAGCACTATGCTATAGCTCATTGGCATTAGGCATATGTATGTGTTGTATTAGGGGTGATTAGCAAGGAAACTCTATGCCATTGTAAGAGAGAGTGATCATTAAATTGAGAGTAGGAAATCTATCATTTCTCCTACTAGAGTAAGCCCAACATTTGCTGAATCAAGGAGGGTGAATTTGGACTAAGCATGGATACCTTGTCTCCCTTCCAACGTGATGTCATGGACAATAATGATGTGTAATTGTCTTGGTGTTTTATTTAAGTTCTTGATAGCTTGTCTCCGGGTATTGTTATCAATTTAGCCATAAATCCCACATGCTGTAAGAGGGCGACAGGGTGGAGAGGACTCCCCTAGCCTTAAGACAGTGATTGGGGTGGATTTTTTCTTGTGATGTGTTGTGGTGTTATTTACTCAGGCTATGTTGAACAAATACTAATGTCACTTTGATTAGTCATGACAGATTTGTAAGAAGGCATTAGTGCAACAAGCACCCCCTTCCCCCTTCTCTCTCTTTCTTACATATATATATTTATGTTTGCTTGATCATTAACGATACACTTCAAAGCAGCCCGAGCACCATCTCTCTCTCTCTCTTTCTCTCTCTCTCTCTCTCTCTCTCTCCCTCTCTCTCTCTCTCTCGTGTTTTAGTGTGTGAGAGTGTTCCATTGGTGTTAGGGTTAGTGTAAATTCCTTGCTTGTTTGTGGGTTGCTCTAGCGATTCTTCTCTTTTGCGTCCTAGTTCGCTCTTAAACTAGGTGGTGCCCCTTGTGTAGTTGGGATTTGGCTGGGGGTTTGTTGTTTTGGTTTGTGTTGTGTTTTACCCCAGCCCGATTGATCAGCACGGGAGCCTTGAAGGGTGTCTAGAGGTTGCTCTTCTTGTTGCCCGCCCTGGACGATATTTTTGCTTGGACGTCTATATTTTTGTGTTATTTTAAGCATTAGGACATGCATAGGCCATGGATAATGGCCCAGGAATAGAGGTTTTTTCCTTTCATTTTACTCCACACATTAGAATAAACGTTGCAATTAGTAGAAAGAGCCATTTTCAACAACGTATGGTATTCATGTTTGGTGCCCAAAGAGTAGGAGAAATTCTCGCGTCACCAAACCCTGTCATTCTACCTCTTATTGATTATCATAGGTCATTTGATGTGAATATTTTTATTTTGTTGTAGAATAGATTGCAATTTAGAGAATATTATTGTGTAAATCTTTTAAAGAAAGAAAAAAACAAAAACGCGTCACTTTGAAATCAATTCAATGGAGAGCCAACGCCAAATGTCTGGATATCCTCTTTTCTTTGGAGAGCCTGGAGAGGATGCAGAATTATTTCTAGCGAATTTCAAGATGTCTTGCCGTATCAAGAGGATAGTAACTAATCAAGAACGTGTAGAACTGTTTGAGGTGGTCCTTAGGAAAGATGCTAGTACTTGGTTTGACTCTTTGCCTGAGGAAGTTAAGGGGAATTACACAGAAGTTTTGAATCGTTTTAAGAGATACTTCTTTGATCCCCAAAACACTCAAAAACTATGGCAAGACATTGTTTCTCATAAGCAAAAAGACTTAGATGACTACTACTTGTACAAGCAAGAGTTTCTACGTCTTTGGGCTCTATGGATACGAAATGTTGCTAACCCTGGTGATGGTGCTGAATTTTTAAAGAAGGAGAGGTTCATAGCCGGACTCTTTCCTGACCTTAAGGTAAAAGTTGAGGCGGGTGCACCTGCTACTTCTGATGCAGAGGGAAACTAGGGCTGCTGAGAAGTATAGGAAACTCAAGTGCTTAAGGGGAGAGGTTCCAAGAGAAGGTCTTAGACCCAAAGGTAAGTCACAAGCATCAACATCTAAGGAGCTTCCTGAGGTAACGGCGGAAGTGATTGAGAAGTTAAATGAATCTTTACGCAGCTTGTCAATTCACCTTGCACAAGATGTAGGTCCAAAGGGACAAGCAAAGAAGTCTGAAGAGCAAGACCCACGACCTAGGAGAGTCTTGCAATGTTGGAATTGCGTGATGAATGCAGGTGAAGGAACTAGTCAACAACCATGGCTTATACAAAGGCCAAATGGAGCAAGACCACCTCCACAAGGAGTGGAAGGAGTTCCACCTTTGCCAGACCCAAACGTGCATGTGGTAGAGGTGACAAATTCAAGAGAGGTTGACATGTAAGCAAATGGCATTAAGCGTGGCCGAGGGAAAGGTAAGGAGAAAGAAGAAGTTACATCACAAAGTGACCATGGACGAGAAAAGAAGGCAAAGGAGACCAAGGAAGCTAAGAGGACTCGACGTCGTATCAACTTCCAAGACTTTCCTCTTCGACATGGAATGGCTCCATACAACCTGATGGAAGACATGAGAGGTAAGGGTCCTGATATCTCATGGCCTCAATTTCTTGCATTATGTCCACAAGTTAGGAAGGATTTAACAAGGGCAGTCAGCACTAGGAGAAAGGTAAAAGAGAGTGTGCCTGTTGTAAAAATTTCACAAGCTGAAACGAATGAGGACATTACACCTGTGCTAGATTGTTACATAAAAGGGAGATTGGTTAGGAAAGGTCTAGTGGATGGGGGTGCACAAATTTGCATCATGACAGAGGGACTCATGCAAAAACTAGGCATGCACATCCATGAGACACCTGAAATTAAGGTCAAGATGGCAAACAATAGCAAGGCTAGGTGTGTAGGCATTTGTAAAAATGTCTTTGTAGAAGCCTTTGGCATTAAGAAAGCGGTGGATTTTTATGTTATGTCGACCAAGGGAAGTGGTTATTCATTTATCCGAGGAAGACCATGGCTAATGAAAATGCGAGCTTTGCAGGATTGGGAGAGTGGGAAATTAATTTGCAGGAATGACAATCATAAGAAGGTTGTCTTTGACATGAAGGAGCAACGCCAAGAGGAGCTCCATGAAGAATCATCTCAAAGTGAGACGGAAGAAGGTTGGACCGATAGCACTTCAGAAGAAGAAAGTAGCGGCAGCATTACTGAAGAGGAGTCTTCCATCGAAGTCATGGGGGTAAGGTTTAAGCCAAGCAACCAAGAGACCTCTTATCAAGGTTTGGAGGAGGTAGGTCCTCAAGAGAATGAAGGTGTTCAAGATGAAGGGATGTTGGAAGGTATGCTATCAACAACACTTACAAAGGATGAAAGAGAGGAGTTCGAATGTGTGCTAAGGAAGTTTCCTAGGCTTTTTGCTAAAGACTACACCGACGTGCGTGGGGTAGATGTTGTTCAACACAAGATTGAGTTAAAGCCTGAGGCCACACCTAAAGCTCAGAAGCTACGAAGGCTAGGAGTTATAAAGGAACAGGCTCTACTCAAGGAGGTAAGAAAGCTTCTAGGAGCAGGTTTCATTTATCCAGTGGAGAATTCAGAGTGGGTCTCTCCTGTTGTTGTCACTCCTAAGAAAAATGGCAAGTGGAGGGTGTGTGTGGATTACCGTCCCCTCAATGAGGCAACAAAAAGAGATCACTTTCCCCTCCCATTCCAGGATGAGATACTAAATGAGGTAGCTGGTCATGAGAAGTACACTGTGTGTGATGGTTACTCAGGTTACTTTCAAATAGGGATTGCATTGGAGGATCAATTGAAAACAACCTTTATCACTCCTTGGGGTTGTTATGCTTTTAGAGTCATGCCATTTGGTCTGAAAAATGCTCCTGCAACATTCCAACGTTTCATGAATATGGTTTTTCAAGCATTCTTTGGAAAATCAATTAGGGTGTTCATTGATGATTTCTGTATTTATAGCTCAAAATCATTGCATCTACAAAGGGTAGAAGAAGGTTTAAATAAGCTCTATGACATGGGAGGTCAACTCAACCTTGACAAGTGCCATATAGAGGATGAAGTAATCTTGCTTGGTCATAAAGTTTCTTACAAAGGCATTGAAGTGGATCCTTCAAAGGCAAAGGCTCTTATTGAGCTACCATCACCCAAGAGTCTTAAGGAGGTCATCTCATTCATTCAAAAGGTGAAGTATATGTCACGCTTCATTCACTTAGCCTCGGAGTTACTGCACCCTTTGCAAAAGTTGACACAACAAGTAGAATTTGCATGGTCTGATGAGCTTGAAGAGTACTTTTGTAACATTAAAGTTATTTTGTCAGAGCTACCAACACTCATGCCTCCTTGTTGGGAGTACACATTCTTTGTTAGCTCTAGTGCTGGGAAAGAAACAATTGGTGCAGTTTTGCTACAACAAGATCCCTATAGTACCAGGATGCGGCCCATCTACTTTGCTAGTAGGGTCATGAATGCTTTAGAGAGAGGCTACACGGAGGCAGAACTCATGATGCTTTCTCTCATGTTTGCGATAAGGAAGTTTAGACCCTACTTGCTCCCAAAACCTTTTGTAATCCTCACCGCAGAGAATTTGTTCCCTTGGGTGTCATCTCAAATGAATCTTTGTACTAGGATCTCAAAGTGGATTATGGAGTTGCAAGAGTTTCAATACTCTTTCAAGGTAGAAGATAGTGTGCATGCACAATTGGCAGGGATTCTCACTTATAGTGTGCATGAAAAGGAGATTAAGGTGCCTGAAGTAAAGACCCTACCATTGCCACCACCAAAAAGTATTCCCAATGCTCTTACCTTGTTCTTTGATGGAGCTTTTCGTCGAGCCACAGGAAAAGCAGGGGGAGGGCTAGTGTTGCTCAACCCAAGTGGAGAGGTGGTCATAAAAGAGAAGTTCAATCTACCAAGTTCAGCTAGCAACACACTACTTCATGGTTTAAAAATATGCATTGGCCAAGGGATAAAACGTCTCATGGTAAAGGGAGATGCACTTCTCGTTGTTAAACAGATTTTAGGCATTTGGGCATGCAAGAATGAAAGCTTAAGGACAAAAGTTCATGCCATTCGTAAGATGTTTAATCAGTTTGAAGAAGTGCAACTATATCATATTCCGAGGAAACAAAATGAAGATGCTGATTTACTTGCACAACAAGCAGTTACATGTGTTGAGAGAGAAGTGCAGGTCATCATGGTGGTAGCAGCTGTCAAGCAACCGAGATACCAGGGATTGGAGTCATTGGCTCCCATTATTGGCTACATTTTGGAGGGTGAGTTTCCACAAGACTTCACGAAGGCTCAGAAGAGGAGACTCATGAAGAAGGCAAGTTTCTATCTCTTCCTAGAAGGCTCCCTCTATCAAAAAGGGAAGGATCAAGTGTGTAGAAGAGTACCAACTATCGAGGAAATTCCAGCCATTCTAAAAGGTTTGCATGAAGAGGCATGTGGTGGTCATTTTGCCCAAGAATCAACTGTGAAGAAGATTTTGCTTGCGGGGTATGTTTGGCCAAGCTTGCATGTGGACGTTCAACATTGGTGTAAAAGTTGTCACAATTGTCAGGTAAATGGGAATAGAAGATTGATTTATGGTCCAAGGCAAATTGTGCTTGCAAATGGACCGTTTGAAAAGTGGGGCATTGATGCTATGGGTCCTCTGCCTAGGACAAAAAATGGTAAACTCTACATTCTAGTGGCTGTAGACTATATGACTAGGTGGGTGGAAGCACAAAGTGTGGCAAAGGTAAATGAGAGGACAGTGAGCAAATTCGTCTACACTCACATTTGTTGTAGATTTGGCACACCTTTGGAGATTGTTTCTGATAATGGTCCAGGGTTTAGAAAGGGATTGCTCACAGAAGTCTGTGAAGAACTTCGCATTCTACATCGTCACAGTACACCCTACTATCCCCAATCAAATGGTTTGGTAGAAAAAGCTAATGGTGTCATTGCAGGCATCATTAGAAAGATGGTGAAAAACAAGACAAAGTTGTGGGATGACTTCTTGGATGGTGCCTTGTGGGCGTATTGAACCACATATAGGGAATCCACGGAGTTCACACCATTTCACTTGGTCTATGGTCAAGAGGCTTTACAGCCAATTGAACTAAACATTCCAACAATGCGACTTCATGGCAAATCAGCACAAGATGATCAAGAAGCATGGATGGATCAACTTCTTACCTTAGCTGAGTTTGAGTGGAAAAGAGAAGCAGCATACGAGTGCTATAAGAGGAAAGCCACACAGACAAAGGAGAAGCTTGACAAGAAACTGAAGGACAAAGGCATCAATGAAGGAGATCTTGTGCTAAGGTATGACAATCGACTCGATAATCGTTTTGATGCCAAATTTGAAACAAGATTGCAGGGGCCATACATAGTCAATAAGGCTTTCAATTCAAGTTACTATCAACTTATGGACTTGAATGGGAAAGAGCACTCCAGGAAGGTAAACGGCTATCGCTTGAAGCCTTACTTGAGTTGCCTTCTACCAGAGCAAAAGGCAACTATCTCATGTAAGTATTGTTCCATGAAGCATGAGTGTAACACGAACCAAAATTCCAAGGGGCCAAACAATGAAGATCTTGTCAAGGACTCTGAAGCACTCTCTTTGGAAAAGATTCTTAATGATGGTACATGAATATACCATCATCCTAGGGGAGGGCTAATGATAGCCGTTTTTTCGGCTCTCTGTAATTGCCATAGTGAGTTATCTCACCCTATCAAATCACTCAAACACTGTGGTTACCCTCACCCTTTCACTGTACATAGGTGCGTGTGAGTTAGGGGACTTTTCCCATATCTCCTTACTGAAATAAAAAACCCTCAATTAGCTAGTCATTGGGCTAGTTGAACCAAAAAAATAAAAAATATAAAAAATAAAAGTATATTATGGCCCATGCGTATGTAAATATTTCTTTGTATATAGGGCCTAAATAAAATATTTTTTCATAATTATTTTGGTATTTATTTAAATATTTCTACCTAGGTGTGTGTTATTTATGCTCTGTACATTGCCTCACCATTACCACAGTTTTTCTTACCATTTTTCATAATCTTTATTCCATATAGAAATATTTTCATGTAAGCTTCTCTTATATTTGGTGTAACTCCACCCCAACAAAAATCCAAAAAAACTAGTTTTATTTATGTGTATATTTTTTCACTATTGTGATTTTTCCCTTTCCTACATCTATTTTGTTTTTTTTTCTAAAAAATTAGAACACCAAAAATATTTATCTTTTTATGGTAGCCTCATAATGAGAGAGATTTCTTTTGACCCCTTTATATTTTTTCCACTTATATTATTTATATTTGACATGTATATATTTTTTAGACCTCTCAATATTTGATTTTCTTAGTTGTTCTATCCACGTATATCATGATCTCAACAATATCTTCAATTATAGACCTACCAAATAAGGTCAAGGGTAGGTGGCATGCATACATGCACTATGGAGGGCTCACTCTTGGAGGTATTCAAAAGAATCATCCAAAGAAGGACCCCACAAGGACCTTGTGCAGTGTAAAAACATGGTCGGTTTTGCTGAATTTTTAAAGTCCACTTGCTCTCCGAATTTGAAAAGGTGATACAAACAAAAGTTGTAGCTCGTGGGCTGAAATTTTGCCTCAAATTTTTTCATATTTTTTTGAGCTACGAGCTGTGAGCTATGATTTTATTAGTGGACCCCAGTTTTCCCATGCTATGCAGCCACACTCTCTCTTCCACTTTATCATTTTCCTCTTTCACACACACTTCTCCACTCATCATCCCCACCTCTCTCACCACTCCTCTCTGCACCCTACTCACCTTCTGCTCAACCTTGAAGAATAAGAGAAACCATGGTGAACTCATACCTCCCACACACAATTCCATTCCAAAATTGACCACCTAGTCTCATTTTTCCTCCTCCAAATTACCCATATCTATCACAAAAACCACAAAATTCAGCCTCTTCTCTTAAAAGACAGCATCATGGTGGTTGATTACTCAACTTCAATTACCTTGTCTCTCAAGGAAGGTCAAGAGTGGAGAAAAAATGTACCGTCAAAGCTAGTGGACCGTCAACAAGCGTCAAAATTGGCCCTACTCAAGACACTTGGAGCATCAACCTTGTAAGAAATCCACCTTTTCTTACCTCTTAAGAGTTTTTCTTCCTTATTTGTATCCTACATGGATACTCCCGTTGTAAATATCCAATTCCGTTTGTAAATTAATACTAACTCTACTAACACTAACCCACTATGAAAAGCCCTATCACCTCCATTTCTCTCCTCTCTCTTTCCCCACCAACTTCTTGATAATTCCAAGCAAAAGAAATTAGATAAATTGCTGAAAATCTAACCCAACCATGGTTAGAGGAGTAACCCTAGCCTTCAAAATTGCTATAAAAGGAGGGTGTAGCTAGCACAAAAAGGGGGAGAAGAAAGAGCACTATGCTATAGCTTGGGAAGCCAAGCTCAACCTCTTGAGAAGGAGCTCTTGAGTGGAATCTCATTGGCATTAGGTATATGTATGTGTTGTATTATGGGTGATTAGTAAGGTAACTCTATGCCATTGTAAGAGAGAGTGATCATTAAATTGAGAGTAGGAAATCTATCATTTCTCCCACTAGAGTAAGCCCAACATTTGCTGAATCAAGGAGGGTGAATTTGGACTAAGCATGGATACCTTGTCTCCCTTCCAACGTGAAGTCATGGAAAATAATGATGTGTAAGTGTCTTGGTGTTTTATTTAAGTTCTGGATAGCTTGTCTCCGGGTATTGTTATCAATTTAGCCATAAATCCCACATGCTGTAAGAGGGCGATAGGGTGGAGAGGACTCCCCTGGCCTTAAGAGAGTGATTGGGGTGGCTTTTTTCTTGTGATGTGTTGTGGTGTAATTTACTCAGGCTATGTTGAACAAATACTAATCTCACTTTGATTGGTCATGACAGATTTGTAAGAAGGCATTAGTGCAACAAGCACCCCCTTCCCCCTTCTGTTTCTTTCTTACATATATATATTTATGTTTGCTTGATCATTAACAATACACTTCAAAGCAGCCCGAGCACCATCTCTCTCTCTCTCTCTCTCTCTCTCATGTTTTAGTGTGTGAGAGTGTTCCATTGGTGTTAGGGTTAGTGTAAATTCCTTGCTTGTTTGTGGGTTGCTCTAACGATTCTCCTCTTTTGCGTCCTAGTTCGCTCTTAAACTAGGTGGTGCCCCTTGTGTAGTTGGGATTTGGCTGGGGGTTTGTTGTTTTGGTTTGTGTTGTGTTGTGCCCCAACCCCATTGAGCAGCAGGGGAGCCTTGAAGGGTGTCTAGAGGTTGCTCTTCTTGTTGCCCGCCCTGGACCGCTTCACTATCAGTAGCCTTACCATTTCCTAATATCTTGTGCTCATGTCGAAGGATGAACTTGGGTTGGAGCTCGTTTGCTTCATCCTCGATCTCTGGTGGGTCTTCATTTATAACCTCTATTGGTGGCTCTTCCTTAATAAGGCTCGAATAGGCTCTCATGAAAAATGATATATATGAGCCAGTAGTTGGGCAACTTTAATTGATAAGCCATCTAATGAATGGGCTTGAAATTTTAGAAGGGGCCATAGTATCTTTGTGCTGACCTAGCATAATACCTTTAATGGCCGGGAGGATTCTTGTGTATAATTTGCCTTAGATGAACCTTGGGGAAGTTTAGTAAGACCCAACCTTTTTTTCTTTTTCTTTAAAGGATAAGGCTCTTTTGTGCCTAATGGCAGGAGCCTTTTTCTTGCCTAGCTAATAGATGGATATAGCCTGTTTAATCTTCTAAAAAGATTCGTTTTGATCTCGGCTATACTCCTTTTCAATGAAGATCTTCCCAGGTACCTTAAGCTACAAGGGACGTTTGGATCTTCCGTCTTTAGCCTTGAAAGGTACTTTCCCCTTAGAAGTATGTTCATGTTATTAGAGACATACTGTTGTTAGGGTAAGTACTTCTCCCATTTTGAGCATTGATCTGCCTCCAATCACAAGCTTTTAGTAGATCAAGGATCATTAGTTTTGTGATTTTCCTTTTGGCCATCCGTTGGAATAGTAGGCCAACATAAGAGGGTTACTCTAGTTCTGATAGAGACTCTATCAGAAATTAGTGGTTATGGTAGGATTTCTATCCGACACAATTAGATGTTGGCAAGCCATGGTCCTTCTATCATACTTCATCTTTTGGTATACCATACATTTTGAAACATACTCTTGTATGTTCTCGTTTCTTGGTAAGCCAATACAAGTACGCTTTTACTCCTAGCAAAGTAAATTCAAATTCCTCTTTGCCCCGCATACGGGAGGAGCATGGGAAGTGAGGAAGATATAGCCTATTGAGGTATGAAAGATAACCATCTCTAACGTGAGTGGTTCTTTTTCTTCCATTTGAAAAGGATATTATCATATCCGTAAAGCCTAGGTTAGAAGCATTTTTAACTATCATAAAACATAGTTCATTGTAAGTTGCTATTGATACCCTATCTACACTTGGCCATCGGGAAAGTGCATCGGCTACATGTTGTGCTTGCCAGCAATGTGAGCAATGTAAAATTTAAATTGCAAAAAGAAATTTTCCCACCTCATTTGATTGTCGAAGAGCTTGGTTCGTATCATGGATGGAGTCCACAAGAAGTACTTCCATGTGTCAACGGCATGTAAAACAACTCGTAGTTTCTTTTGTATATGTCCAACATTCGCTCATTGGATTTGAGTCTTTGAATCTTGTATTCTATGGTATTCCCTTCTTAAAGCAAATTTTTTCTTGAAGGCATGCATCCAGGCATTACATTGGACCTCAAATATCTTTGAGAGATCCCGTAGTGTAAGCATAAGTTGAGAGATAAGTTTCTCTTTGAACTTTTCAAAAATATTTTTCTCTCTTTGTAGTCCATGTACACTTAATGTTCTTTTTTGATTGGTCATCTATTTGACCTGCTATAAGCATGAATTTTTCCTATGAAGCATCTCTAGTATGCACTCATACCTTTAGAGTTTTGCAACTCATGTAGACTCCTTGGATTAGGCTATCTTTTTATTACCTCTACCTTTTGTGGATCCATACAAATACCACCTTTAGAGATAATGTGACCTAATTATTGAATCTCTTTTATAAAAAAATCCACTTTTATTTTGGTTAGAGGAAAGCCTAACCTCTCCCAAAACTTGCCAGTTTATGCTTTTGCCTTTTGAATTCCTCTTGTGGAGCTTATAAAGCTCAATAAGGAGGCTTATTAGGCCGTGAGCTTCGTGATAAAAGCTCCATTGTATGGTCATTGTCCCCTCATTGTGGAGATAGCTCACGGGGGTATCATCAATAAAAACATTTTGGAATCCATTTAGAAATGTAGACAATTCTAATTCCTCTTGATTCCCGTCTTTTTTTTTATTGTTATTGGTTGAAACATTGAATTCATTTACAGACTTTCTAACAAAAATCATGTATATGAATATATAGATTTTCATTAACTTGTGAAAAGCATGCATATTTACAAGGGATAGGATACTACCCGACTCATAAACATGTATGTACATATCTCCTAGCTTTGGAAAAACAAAAGCCTTTTGCTATGAGCATCCTCTTTTAAAGTTTCCAGCATTGAAACTCAAGGCGGGTTGTTGCGTGCATTTCTTTGGGGACAAGCACGATACACATGCCCTTGCTGTCCACACTTGTAGCATTTGTTATCCTTACGATAACACTCTATCTCTGTTGGAGAGAATCTATTCTTACCTTCGTAGACTCCTTTCTCCTTAGCTTTGTTATCAGTGTTGCTAGAGTTGCCTTTGGAGGAAGTTTGAGCATTATTCCTCCCTCTAGGCATATTTTGATCCTTCACTTCCATGGGCTTAGAGTTTCTCTTAACCCCTTGTTGGAAATTGATTTGAGATGCGACCATAGTATGGTGTATGACTGCCGATATGGCATTAGGCCTTTGTGAGTTAATATACTCGTCCATCTCTTCAAAAAGTCCCACACAAAATTGTTGCTTTTGCTCCTCAAAGCCTATCTTTTTGTAGACACTGGCTTTGAGAAGTAAATCCCAAA
The DNA here is from genome assembly GCF_014529385.1 of Adiantum capillus-veneris. Classification (NCBI taxonomy): domain Eukaryota; kingdom Viridiplantae; phylum Streptophyta; class Polypodiopsida; order Polypodiales; family Pteridaceae; genus Adiantum; species Adiantum capillus-veneris. Next base: position 112,083,701 of record NC_140954.1, on the reverse strand, counting down.
ACTTATCTACATACTTCTGGATAGACTCATAGGGAGAGAGTTTCAAGGTTTTCCATTCTGTAAGGACATTGTCTTTAGTGTTGCTTGCCAGAAATTGTTTCATGATGGAGTCTCTTAAAGCCTTCCATGTACTTGGAGCTTTCCTTTGGGCTCATAGACTGGGCTCGTAGGCTAGCCCACCATTCACGAGCGGAGCTCTGAAAATGCATAGATACCTGACGGAGTTTAGAGGACTCCATGAAGTCCTTATCACCAAAGGCCAAGATCTTGTCCGTAGCACCAAAGGTGCCATCATATGTAAGAAAAGTGGTGTCCTTTCCTCCCTCCTTGAACTTCTTCAGCTTCTTGGACCTTCTCCATACCGGATAGGACTTGCGATGGCCTTTCCTTTTGGGCTCTTTGAGAGAAGAGCCGCTACCTTCATTGGAATATGGGAAGGTGATGAAGATGGAGAAGAGGGTGACCTCTTTCTCTGCTTTTCCTTCTTTTGGTACCTCTCTTCCTTTTTGTGATAACAAGGAGGAGGGATTTCCGGCAATCTTTCTCTCTTGGGGGGAGCTGGAGATCATTGAGGTTGCCGTCTTCTTGGAGCCACATCTTCAGAAGTATTGGGAGACTCACTTCTTCTCCTTCTCTTGGGGAAGGCTCTATAGTAGAGACTTCACCTTTCTTCTTGGATGGAGGTAAGCCCGCTAGTAATCGTTTAAGCGCTTCATATGGGTTCTCCTCTTCTCTCACCGTAGAGAGCCCTCTCTTGGAAATCTCTTGAAGAGACTTCTCAGGTGCTCTCTCTTTTGGGGGAGTTTGGAGAATCCCATAACTATGAAGTTGTTGGAAAACTTCACCTTGTAGGGCTGGGTTTCCCATAGCTTGTTGCAGCTTAGAAACAACACACTTGATAAACATGGGAGCATCATCATTAGCACCTTTATGTGCAAAATCAAAGTTATCAATACTTGTTCTACTCTCTTGATTATTGTCAGCCATGTTAACAAAATTTATGTATGTTATTAGTGTATGATTTGGCAATTCAAAACCTTAGTTTCCACTCCTCTTAGACTTTGAAAATTGGCTCTTAAGTATCTACACCCATGGTTCAAAGTGGTTAATTATAGAGAGTAGGGGAGTAGGTCTAACATAGCAGAGCTGCCGAGGGTTAGATCCTTTCGGACTTCTTATGGCTCAATAATGGTAAAGCCGTAGGAAAGTCTAAAAAGACTCCATTATTAAGTCCAAATCTCCCGAGGTGTGCACCATATCCCACATAGTGGGCTCAACAAAACCGATAATAGATCCCAGTTCCACTTACCCTAATATAATTAACAACATCAACCATTTATAGGCTACTTAGGAACCTCTCTTCTTAAGCAATGAAAGAGAAACCAAATGCTCTGATACCAATGTAATGGAAATGACCTATGAATTTAGAGAATAGTGGAATTAAGAGAATTAGAGTGAGCAACTTTGAGAGCATAGAGGGTGAACTTAATTGGTAGTAGCAACTTAATCATGACACTTAATTAACTAGGCATGAGAAATACTTTTGCAAGAGAGAGAGAGAGAGAGAGAGAGAGAGAGAGAGAGAGAGTTTAGAGAATATGACAACAGTTGAGGATGTATACTTTTATGCATCAACTAGTGCCTAAAGTAGTAATTAATCTACCTTGCAATACAATTAATCTACTTGCATCAAGTACCTAATCTACTTGCAACAACCATTAGTCTTCTTGCAATAAGCACAACATGCACTTTGTAGAAAGCATTAACTATCCCAAGCCTCAGTCCGAAGACCTCAAACACCCTCGAAGGTGGAGAGAGCTAGCAGGGAATGAGGGTAGGGAAGAGGAAGAAGAAGTATTCCATAGGAGAAAGAAATAATTCCTCACTTATCATCACTCTTCTTGCTTAGCATACATAATAGCATTAGTAATGAAGATGGAGAATATGGAAAGCTTAAGCATTGAAGCATAGCTCTTGGTTGGATTTGCATTCCATAGCCAAGATTGTTAGTGTAGGCTCTCAACTTCTCAAGGACCTTGGAGAAAGAGATGGAGCTCTTGCACCCCGCATAGCACACAATGAGAGTTTTCGTTAGTGTGTGTGGGTGAGTATACCCCCTAAGAAACCCCCTAGCTTGCTTGGGTCGACCCCCCCTTGTAGCTCATGCTTGAAGCTCATTGGACCCCTCCAGGCCTAGCCAATCATAAGCAGGAGGCATTACAAGTAGCAAGGGTAGCCTTCAGACAAGTGTCCCCGTTTCCCCTTTGAGAGAGAGGACTTGATAAATGAAAAATCAATTAATTAAATCCTACAAATTATCATTGGACGCCTTGGGTGGCCAACCAATAGGCTTTAGGCACACCATGAGGGCAACATGAGGAGAAACTTGACAAGTGTACCTTTTGCTTTCTTTGTAGCATGCATGACTTGTGTGAGTGTGTGGGTGTTCTCTTTCATCCCCCCTCATGTAGGGCTTGCCCCCTCCTTGTAGGGATTGAATCCTTGACTTTTTGACACCTCAACTCCTCATGCATAGGCCAAGTTCCCACCACAAGCTTGGCCCTTAAGCACTTTAAGCTTGGGCTGGGTTCTCACCTCAAGTGCAACCCTAACATCTGAAGCATGTCAAGCACCTCAAGCATCTCAATCATTAAGCACCTCAAGCATCTTAAGCACCTCAATCATCAAGCACCTTAGTCATCAAGCATGACAAGCAAGACAAGCACCTCGAGCTGGGTCGGGTTCCCGCGCCTCAAGCTCAACCCTAGCTTACCTAAGGTCAAAGGACTTTTACACATATTATTGGAGGTCTTCAATGAAGCTAACCCTAAGGTCTTATGCTCCATTGGTTAGCCTTGCTCTTTGATAGAGCATCTCTCATTTGGGACGCTTTACCAATGGCCCCGTGTTGAGATAGATCTAAAAGCACATGTCTATATCTTAACCCTTGTTCCCGTTTATTCTCCCACATTAAGTGATCAGTTTAATATGAGAAAATTATTTGGGTTGGTTAGATATTAGTTTTTCTAACAAGAGCTCATGTCTGAATATATGGGGAAAAAAGGACCTAATGTTGTCAAAAGCTGAGCACTCAAGTAGTGTGTGGTATTCAGTCTCTCACACTTGATGAGGGCATAAGGTGCAAAGTCGATGAGACTCCTCGCCAGTGCCCCAATGTCCTGTCTCGCAGCGTAGAGAATGGGAGCTCAGATGGATGGAGGCAATGGTGCGGATCGAACTCAATGGGATGGGCTCAAGGATGTAGGGATGGATTCGGTTACCGTGTTTCAGAGAAGAAGAGAGATTTGTAATTTGGAGCAATGTGTGTGGTGTAATGGCTGAAGCGAGAACCTCCAGATTTCTCCCAAGCCGTGATACATTTGCGTTGTAAGAAGGCCTTATTAACTTGGGAGTCAATCGATGCATCCTTGACCAAGTGACATGCATCCCATCTTCCAAACCATTTCTTGATGTCAAGCATCCACCCCGAACTTAGTATTTTGATTTTGCATGTCTTTTGAACCTTTTGACTTGCTTCATATGCGATCCTAGGAAGTCGATACAAAGGGCTACGTTGTGTCTTAAGCATGTACTCCACAACACTTTGCATGTCCAAGACCTCAATGGGAAGCGATCCGGACTCAAGAAGTAAGAGCATGTAGGGTGTTTGTATCTTAACTTGGAGAAATTTGGTCATTAGGAGGAGAATGGAGTCGACGAGGGCCTCTTTATTTAACACTCATAAGCTTTTGTGCCTTTTCTAAGGTATGTGCCAAGAGCGCTACATCATTGGCATAAAGCAAGAGCATGATCACCGCATTTCCGATCTTAACCTCTTCTATGCCCGGGGGATTCACTGTGTTTTTCTGTACGGTACCACGTGATTGTACAATAGGGGGGTTTTTAGATTTTGTACATAAGCGTATACAATAGGGGTAGCCCCTCATTATTTCATACTCATACCGTACACATAAGGGAGGGGGGGAGGGTGGTTACATTGGGGCTACATTCTACCTGAGCCACCTTAAATACATTGGTAAGCCTCTCTCTCTCTCTCTCTCTCTCTCTCTCTCTCTCTCTCTCTCTCTCTCTCTCTCTCTCTCTCTCTCTCTCTCTCTCTCTCTGCATCGATGAATACTTTCATGGCGTGGTGAAAGTAAGGGAAAACTTCAAATTCTCTCGTTTTCTTGGTCAAAATTAGAATCTTTTGTCGGTAATTACACTAAAACTTATGTAAATTTCCTCGCAGACAAGCTCAAACCCCTCTAGTTTTTGAAAACTCCCAAAATAGCCTTCAAATTATTAAAATTCCCAAAGTACCCATGTATCTATTTTGATCGGATTGATCAAGCTTTTCTAATTTTTTTGTCTTTTTGACAATTGAGATGCATTTTGAGTGGTTAGCATGTAATTTGTCACGTATTACCTCACAAAACAAACGATTATGTCCACAAAGATAACACATAAGTGTAGTCATCAACAAAATGTCAATCATTGAAGAACAAGAATACATCCTAATTCGTCTCAGTCCTGCCACACATTAGCTAGAGAGAGAGAGAGAGAGAGAAGAAGAAGAAGAAGAAGAAGAAGAAGAAGAAGAAGAAGAAGAAGAGTATTTTAACGTCGTAGGAAATTATCCCTAGAGATCTCAAAGAAGAGTATTTTAAATTTTTAGGAAATTATCCCTAGAGGAGAGTTGAACTCAAGACCTTTTATTCAAGAGGAAAATGGTGTGAGAGAGAGGGAGAGATGCTTGCAAATAGGACTTTGGGTTTTCTCACCTTCACCTAGGTTTTTTTACGAGCAGTGTCTGCATTTGAGCAATTCCAACGTCAACAACTCAAGCATCTCCAGCTCCTCGCGTAAGTTCACGCTTCCTTGTGTGTGTGTGTTCCCTTCAAAGCCGATCAAGTAGGCCTTTTGATTCCCCTCTCAAAGCTTTACTGCTGGAACTAATTTATCGATGTCTGTTTGAAATGGGAAGGTAGGGTTTCTGACATCTGCACAAGAAGAGCTCCCACACGTGCTTGGTACTGCAGCGCCATCTCAGTGGCAGTAGCACTTGCAAGGGGCATCTCTCCCCTCCCTTAGAGCAGGTATTATCCATAGTCAGCATGTCTCATGCGCTTTTCTGAAAGGTTATTAACTATTTGAAAAAGGCTGAATCCAATGAGTGGTAGGTGCTACCCAACCCGAGAAATTAATTTGATGGGGAATCTTGTAGGGATGCTCTCTCTCCCCTCTCAGACAATCGCATCCTAGAAGACGACTCTTTTCCTTTGTTTCTATGGCATCCACATATCTCCCTCTTCCCCCCGCGTGCCAAGCTCCAGAGAGTGTGAGTTGAAAGCTCTTTGTGTGTGTGTGTGTGTGTGTGTGTATATATATATATATATCCAACTTCCCCTCCACACGAGTTACCTCAGCAAAAATCTGTGAGTTCTCCGCCTGTTATGGAATTGATATTTTATTATTTGTTGCAGTTGACAGGTGGAAAAAGACTCAACCTCACCTTCCTCACCTTCAGGTGCCAGTTGTGACATGTAGAGAGATGGAGCAAGGAACTCAAGAAGATGGGCCATGAGCAATGGAGTACATGCAGCTTGATGGGAATCCAAACGCCTCACATAACAGCCACAAAGGTCACACCCACTAGGTTCGCATGCAGTTGACTGCACCCAATTTTGGATATTTTCTCCGATCGCTCCTTGTTTCTTTCGATCTCTCGCGACGACTAGGTACAGAAGCAGACATTGATGAATCTCTTCACCGAAGGCTGCCACACTTTCTCCAAAGGTAGCCGCTGATGGGTGCATTCACAACGACAAGGCTCCATATTAATTTTTGTCGTTCACTGTAATTAAATTTTTTTTTGTATACCCCAGTATTGGATCGGGTTCACACAGATTGTCTTGGTTTGGCATCATATGCACTCTTGCCCTTTTGAAAACTGTTAATATCACAATTCATTTCATTTCTGTCTTTCTCTCTTCCCCCCTTCCACTAACGACTCCCTACAGAGGTGGACATTCACAGGGTTTTTAGTGACTAGTGCAATACTCTCTCGAACAACGTTTTACTTCATTTTCTATTTCTCTACCCGACATTAGCTTAGATTCACAAGATCGTATTAGTTTGTTCCCATAGGCCTGCCGAGGACGAATCATGTAAAATTTCGTTTTATTTCTTGTTCTCTCTTCCCCCCCCCCCCCCCCCCCCCATCTTTCTCGCTCTCTCTCCCCCCTCGTTTACTGCATCCGACACCCACACAATAGTGGCATCCCCCCCCCAACTACTTAAAGAGACGGACATTAACAAATCTCTTTCGGATAGATACTTTTTGCGACAATACCCAGAGCATCCATGGGAATTGTTGACAATGTTGATAATGATTTTAGTCTAATGCCTTTAGAATTTTAGTTTTTCACTTTATTTGATTACAACTTTGTACCCAGACATTGTATTCGATCCATAAAGACTGCATGAGCGTGGTCTCATAGGCCTTTTGAAGATGCGTAATATAACCTTTCATTTCATTTCCCTCTCCCTCTTTCCCCTCCCAGTACCACTGCTTAGAGAGGCGCACATTGATGACGTTCTTCAGCAAGCAATGCACTTTTCTCACACAACGCCTGATGCCATGTATCCTTAGTCATCAACAATGATGGTCATGATTTTAGTGTGATGTTTTTACGGTTTCTTTTTAGTCTTTCACTTTACTTAATTTTATTACCCAAATATTGGTAGAAATCCACAAGGATTGTATCAAATTGGTCTCATAGGAAATTTTGGCATTTTCATCACTGTTAATATAACATTTCATTTAATTTCTTTCTCTCTCTCTCTTTCCCCCTCTTCTTCAATTTGTGCACACACACCACACAAATTCTGTTTCAATGTCTCAATAATACGCAAATTGGCATTCCCTACTTGATGCATATTCAACATAATTAATTAGACCTTTACTTTGCCAATTTTGAACGACAAGGGTATACCTCGTGTCGTCCGCGTTATCTGACTATCAAGGCATTATTTAGCCTGCTTTAAATAACTTGTACAAGCAGTAGACTCCCATCATACCCACTATAAGTTTTACCGACAAGTTTAATTATGTGGTTTTGCAAGACTTTTTTTTTTTAATGCACAAGAACCTGGCTCCATCTTTTACATCATTTTATGTCTAACTAGAAATGCATGTCGTAAATGAAGGCTTCTAGGCCGCTAAGACCGTATTAGTTTTGTTTCTAATTTCCCCTCACCCTCTAATCGATACAAGCCTGTCTGAAGTAATTAGTGTCAGTTTGTCTCTTACATTGAGCTATACAATCAAATTGAATCTCATCTTTTATGTTTGTTTAATCTATGCTAGAACTGCAGAGTTTTTGTTCTCGCTTAGTTGTCTCTCAAATTTCAGTTTCAACAAGGTTATGGATCATTTTCTTACTTATATTCCAATTTAATTTATTTTTTAACATCACCTTTATCAAGTCCACGTCCCAAGACTGTACGTTCTCAATGTGAAATCAACCACTAATTTTAAATCGAATTCTAGATAGACAGAATATCCTTTTATTTCATTGCAAATTACTAACACCAAATTATGACATTTTTTTATTAACTATATTTTGATATAAAATGCTAGTTGCAGCACTTGTACCTCTCCCTATCTACCAACAATGGTATATATATTTTCAAATATAGGATACCCTCTTGGTATGTACATCCAATCCGTCATTCCTCTCCTCTTATTTCTTTGTATTGTGTACTAAGTTGAATGCTCAAACACTGTTAAGGTCATGGCTTTTGATTGTATGGAAAGAAATATTTTATTATGATGATTTGTGAATAAGCTATGAAGCTACTCATGTGAGCTAAGGTTCTCTGGATAGTGACCAACAATTTGTAAGTACCTTGCTATACTCCAAAATGGTGTCACACAGATAGTAAATACTTTTCTCCTTTATGTCTTGTCTAGTCCATTGGTCACAAGCACACAGATTTGCCGGTTTAGGCAGTGTGTAAATGCTCATCCTAGTGCAGATTCGCCGATCTAGGCAGCACATTAATAAATTGCAAATTCATGATTTTTTTAAACTTATACCAAATGCAGATTCGCCGATTTAGGCAGCATTGGTGCAGATTCGCCGATTTAGGCAGCACGTTTTATTGGTGTAGATTCGCCGATTTAGGCAACACCAATCACGAAATCATGCTACAGTGACTGGCCACCACTGCAACTGGTATGATTTTGTTACCCGTGTATAGAAAATGAAAGATATTTTGAATTTGGATTTGGAATTGGTATATGATGATTTTCTGTTGCGACAATTGATTTATACAATGATGAGTGTGACCAATGATATCCTGATTCATCAGGGTATGATATATACTGCTTATTCTAGTGGTATGGGACACTAGAATAGGTAGTATGTGGATGACGACAGGCATAAGCAATATTGTCTAATTTTATGAATTTTGTTACTATTTGATACCGATTTCTAATCATTGTTTTTGACAAGTATTATTTATAGATTTCTATCTTCGCAACTGAGGACAGTTGATTTCCAACGGAGAGTTATGTTATGGAATTGATATTTTATTATTTGTTGCAGCTGACAGGTGGAAAAAGACCGGGACTGAGCTAGGCCTATGCGAATGAAAGTATATACATTGTACATTTTATTATTCAAGTGCCCTTTTATGAGCTTTGGCCATTTATGATCGGCTGGCCAGTTTGTACTCAATTTGACCATTTAAGAAATCTATAAATGAAATATGTGCAAGAGGGAAATGGTCACTCTTGCATGGGGGGAGATTGTACCCAGTGCTTGTGTCTTCTTCTCTCCTCTCCTCTCTTCTCTTTCGCGGTGCCGGCGTAGCACTCCGCTCTAGGAGGTGCGCCTGCACACTTTCTTTCTCTCTCTCCCGCTCTCTGTCTCTCTCTTATCACGTACGGCTTGGAGTATGTGCAAAGATGGTTGCCAGGTATGCAGATCTATTGCTTTATTGTCTGTAGTGTGTTATTTTACGTATTTTTGCAGGACTTCCGCGCTCCCGTTAGTAGCACCGCCTACCCTCGGAAGCTTCATCAGCAGCCTGTGATAGACAATCTCTGCCATCATATCTGCATCAGTACCAGGAGGCACACACACGAGGATAGGAGAGAGAGAGAGAGAACAAGAAGCTCAGCACCCATTAGGGTGGAGAAGAGAGACAAATTTGGCATGTGGTTGCGGTCTCTATGTTGGAACAAAGGCCTACAAAATAGGCGAATACAGCATGTGGCATGTGGACTCTGTGTTGGAGATCGTAGGGGAGACGTAGAGGGGAGGACCCTTAGAAAGGTGGAGCGTGATGGGAATCTTTTCAAGTAATGATTTTTTTTAATGTCATTCAATAGTATGAGTAGTAGGGGTTACCAGCTTGTGTAAAATGTGAAAATGGTGGTGAGAAGAGAATATTTGCGTGTGAGAGAAGATCGAGCAAGGGGATGGGGGGGCTAAGAAGCTTATTTCTTGAATTCAAACAACATAGGCAGTAGCAAGCGATCTTGGTTCTACTTGTGGCTTACAATAGCTGAGATTAAAATGGCCACTGCTGCATGTGCGAGTTCAAAACCTGGTTTCATTTTGAAGGGTTAGTTTCGTAGGTGGGGATGAGGTCCAAATTTAAATTCATAGGAATCTTGGAACGAATGAATAAGATAGGATGCGATTAAGTAGGATGTACACATTTCATAAAAAACGCAAGCGTTAAGAATATGCATTCTCAGGAGGGTAAAGGGGTTGTGCTGTGTCGGGCAATGGGCGTAAGCAAGAGGTGCAAGGTAAGGGCAAGACGAAGGCGGGGTAGAGCATGAAGGCCTGCAGGCATGGAGGGTAAGACAAGGCGCATGTATTTCAAAAAAAAAATTGTAAGGCTTTAATAATTCGACACCTAGTAGCTCTGGTAGGGGTGGTTAGAGCGACGAATAGTTTGTAAAATTGTCACCATGGTTTGAATCTTCGCTTTATGAAGAGCTTTTGCTGCACGAGAATCAAATGGATCTCAAAGGCATCTGTAAAAGATTCGGGGGCAATATAATAATGGAGCCACTAATATGAACCAAATACATAAAGTAATTATAGGAATCTAGGCATTACCAAACTTTAGCAATGGGGAGGGGATGGGGAGCCCTCTGAGGTTGGTCTTGCTTTTTCTAACTGCTAGAAGCCCTAGACCTCAGGAAATCGGATTGAAAGCCAAAAGGGAAATTGATGAGGATGAGCAATCACGTGCTCTGTATGTTTGAGGTTTTCATCGTTTCATGTGCCGCTTCATGGTGAGCATGAGCAATCACGTCTTATGTATGTTTAAGGTTTCATGGTTTCATGTGTGCGGCTTTCATTATCTAACATAGCCTAGCCTGTGACACCTTGCCCATTACAAGCTTACATAGTTTTGTCTTTTCTTTTGTTGTCTGCTAAACACTGCAAGCTGTTTCTTGCGTTCCAGGTGAGTTACCGTGATAACAAGCTTTAGCATCAAGCCCTCTTATGTTGGCCCTGTGTTTCTGTCTTGCCAGCAACCTCGACCCTCAGATTAAGATGATTTGTAGGCCAGAAGGGGTTCAATTCATAAAATTTTGGGAAGAGTGGTGAGGAGCAGTCACGTTTTCTGTATTTTTTTCTCAGTAGGGGGTACCCAATCTTGTTTAATATGTTATTAATGGGAATCGGCAAAGATCCGTTCGCAAGCAGCAGGTGACAAATGGGGAGGCAAGGCGAGGCACCTTCAGGCGAGGTGGGGCACGAGGAGGCGCGAGGTTCCCAGTACCTGATGACCATCAGAAGGAATTGACTGGATTTTTCAAACCAATCTCAGGTAAATTGCATTATTGAAATTTTTAGTAGTATCGTAGATCTTTTGTTCACAAGCTTGATGAATGTGTGTTGTCCTTGCTAGTATGTTCCGGGAAGTCATCGAGTGCACCAAAAAGAAATGAAGGTAAAGGTATGCCATTCTAAGTACCTCTCTGTCTTTTTTTGTACCACTTTTCAAGCATTTTTTGATAAAAAATACTTTTGTTGTTCTTTGTTTTCCTTTTTTTCCAAATGGAAGAAAATATATATTCAACACTATGTTGGGGATTTTGGAAAAAATCATTCACATTTGGAGGAAACACAATTGACCTAAAACCATGTTTAGATGATAGTAGAGGGGGGGCAAATTGGTTTTGTGAACCAAACACCATAGCAACGTTATATCAGGATCAATGCATCATTGACATATTTGGAAATTTTCATCACAAAAATTGCAGCAGAATAAGCATACTGGGAATGCCATTTGATGGGCTAATGTGTTCAAACTGTGCCTCCATTCCCAAGGAACGAGATTTTTGTATGAGAGTCTATCGCCAATCCTAGGCAACACATAGTCGAGGGCTTAGAGATACAAATTTCGGCAGAAGACTCGATTACATGACTAACTCATAGATTCTTGGCATAGCACAATCTAGGTGTATCCTAGTTCGAAGACTTAAGAAGCAAATGTGGTTTACAAAAACCAAAGTTGCAGCATTAAGTGTAAGAGTCAGGAACCTTCATGATACTGTCTCTGAAGCTTTGGGAAGAGGAGATGTGAAAAAGTTTTGCATGGATATAATCAATGCGCACAACCTCGGTTTGTTTGAGGGAAAGCAAGCATTGTGGAGATTTCTCATGGATATCTCGCAAAACATTGGAAGAGATCCCCGAGGCAAGAGATACTCTGACACAACAAAGAGTCTCTGTGAAGATGTTAAATTGTGGGGAGGTACAAGAATGCACAACTTTCTCTCTTTGAACCTTGGGGGACCTCATATTTCAACCACTATGAGGGCAACAAGGAAGTCCATATGTTATAAAACAGCGGTCAAGGAGGATATATTTCAACATGTCGCTGAGGTTTATAAGCATCAAATGGGTAGAAACAACATCCCCATGGGCAGCGTTCCTGTTATTATTGCCAAAGATGAGATTGTTATAAAGAGGATGGTCAGGTGGAATGCAAGGGATGATGAACTTGTCGAATTTTGTGGAAGGAAACAAGAACACAATTGTGTTCCAGATATTGTGGTGGTCGTTGGTTCTGGTGAAGCCGGGTACAACAACGTTGTTGAGGCGTTCCACGCTAATATTATTGCTCACTATGCACGGGTTATTATTGCAACTCCACTTATTCATTGTCTACCAAAGCTTCTCTTGGTGGTCTAGCTGACATGTAATCGATTTAATTCAAATTTTATCAAAGCGCAATGGGATGTAGTAGCATTGTTTTGGAATCGTCATCTTAAAAACATTGTAGGTCCTTTTGATTGGTCATGCTTCTAATGGGGATGCTCGAAGAAGGAAACTCATGAGAGATGACTACACTTCTCAAGTGGGTATTCGATTCTCTATTCCTTGGGAGGGGTGGCCATTAACAACGAGCATAGATTATGATCGAAGTATCTTGGGATTGCATGACTTGGACTTCATTCATAATGGGAAAAAGCTAGTTAAGCCTTTAGATAATGCTTCTAGAAGACTTGTCCTTGGCAAGGATATCTCTACATTGAATCATGTTGCTCTTGTATATCAACATTTTAAGGTTGATGAGCCTGGATTGCAAGAGGGTGATGTGGAGAGAAAGGATAGGCAAAACTGGAGATCAGCCCAAAGATTGGCAGGACGTAAGGTGCAAGCACGTCTGAAGAATTTGCGCATTGGAAGTCAATTTCAGCAAGAAAGAACACTTGGAGCAGAAATGTACCTTTCAATAGTAGCTTCATATATTGATATTTTTTTGTCTCCAACTTTCTCATTATTTGAGAGAGTGAAAGCTTCTGGCAAGGTTTCCTTCTTTTTCACGTACTCAATGTTTAGACAAGGTGTCATTCTTTATGTTTGCCATTAAAATAAGACAATAGTTATTCATTTTGTAATAAATATCTAACGTTGCACACTTGGATCATGAAACAAGCGATATACACTCTCAAGGAGAATTTCATTAGAAAAGAAACATTCCTTGATATTCAGCTCTCTTGCCACTTTATAGTTCTTCTAATCAAGCTATTAAGAGAAAAGTATACACATCTCGAAGTTCCTTTGTCTGCAACAATGGAGTCAGACACTTGTGAAAATTTCTTTAGCAAAGTTGGCGGTGTGGTTAGAAATGAGAGGAGTTATGATGGAGTTGATTTGTTAAGTAGTGCTTGTGTGCTAAACAAGATCACAGAGATTCAACCAAGCTCCATGCTTGTTTTTCCAGCAGCACACTCTAAGCAAGAAAGAATATGGACTGTAATGAATCATGTACTTGGCGTTCTATTTTCCAATCTTGGTGACTACATGTCCGTATCTTGTGATGGGGACATAGTACGAGCTTTAAGAGAGGGCTTTTGTGAAGCGAAGGATGTGTGCAAAATACTAGGGATTCACGATATCTCTTGGTGCCATGACACGTAGCAAGAGAGAGATCTTGAAGATATAATGGTTGCCAATGCAGATGACCAAATTTTGGATTATGGAGTTGTTGATGACCTTCCTCTTGAGATAAACGAAGGTGCAAATGAGTTGAGCACATGTGCCAAAGATGACGTGATAGTTGCAGAATGTGAGTTACGCCATGTGTTTGATGAGATAGTTGATGAAGAGGAGAAAGTTCAAATCCAGTTCTGTTCTTTTGTAGAGATAGATGGCAAGAAAATATGTAGGAGTACTCTTGTGAGTCAGCCAAATGGAAATCCAACTCTATCTAAGGACAGACTAACAAGGGTGAAAAGTGGGATTTATTCTTCAATGGATAAAAAGATTGGGTTTCAAACAGAAACTTCTCTTGTAGTAGGCTCACATTGTGTTGTTTTATTTGAGGGTTTTTGTCTTCCAAAGATGACACAAGGTGCAAGAGGAAAGGAAAGTTCTATAGCACTAGCGAAGATGCAGATAAAGGTACATGGTATCTTGGAAGAGTTGTGTGTATGAGAAGAAAAGTGGGAGCTGCTATGAAAGAGACCAGGGGTCCTTTTGATCTTCTTGACCGACCAGCAAATGTAGAGATACATCTTTTATGGTATCAAAAATCTAAGGTTGCAAGGAGCTATACATATGATCTTGTGGACAACCAATGTGTATCCTTGGAGTCTATAATTTCACTTGCAAACTTGACGTATGATTTGGAGACTAAGAAATACCAGCTTGATGCTAAGGATTACAAGGTCTTCAATGAGTATGTGAAAGGTAAATTGACTTCATTTGTAAATTAGGTTCAAGCATGTGCAAGAGAAAAGTTCATAGGATTGGTTTGTAGAATAAAGAGCTATGTTTATTTGCTAATTCTAATTGTAACTATTTTGAATCTTACAACCCGATACTTATGCTAGATTCAAGTGGAAAAGATATGAGGTGTGACTATGCTATGAAAATATTGACTTAGATTTGTGCTCAGTACTTAGATAGGAGTATTTGCATAAAAAGATGATGTGCCGTATGAAAGATGTTTGTCCAACATGGCATGTGGACTAGTGAAATGTTGATTAAGGGGTGCACATTTGGTTTAGGAAACTCTCTTCAAACATTTCATTTTGATGTTTTGATTTATGTATTTTATGTACACAACAACCATATGAAATGGACATGCCATTTTGTTGATTGTGTAGTATGAGAAGCATGACATACTAGCAATGGGAATGTACTTTGGTTTTGAGGGTTCTTAAGTTGATTTGTTAGGCTACCTTTATGTTTTCATTTTGTGTTTGTTTTGTACATGATCGCGTATCGATGTGGACATGGCCTTTTGGTAATCGTGTGATTAGACTATGTGATTGGAGGTTCCTATGTACTATGATATGCTGGTCATATAACCACTTTGAAGTTGTATTACTTTGACTCTATTGAAAATGTGTTTGATTTTAATGTGTAAGATAATGCTTAAATCCCACGTGGGAGCCCAAGATGAGGTGGACAGTTTTTTTGGAAAAAGAAATTATGTGATGAAATTCCGATGTGGGAGCCCAAGAAAAGGGTATACTAATTTTTTTTGAGAAAGAGGTCTCCGTACAAAGGAGACTGGCGAAATTTTTAAGATTATATTTTATGTACAAACTCAAAATTAAAAACAGATGGTGCTTTTTTAAAAGTTGCATTTGCTTAAGCATAGACGGGCATTCATATCACATATAATTCTTTGTGTTCAAAAAGATTAATCTTTCAATGGGTTGTTTTGTAATGTGTTTTGATTTGATGAGTGAAGTTTTTCATAGTTGTTTAAGAGTATGCATTATTTGTTTATTAGAGAAGAATACATTTTATATGTGTGCCTTAAATCCCATGTGGGAGGCCTACTAAGTAGGTGGGTAGTATCATATGTTTTGAAATTGAGATTTGAATCGATTTACAAGGTAAATTCTATTTGTTTTTTGACAAATTACATTGAAACGATTTGTTTATTTTAATTTAGTTTTCATTATATTTTTTGCTTTTCATGGTTTGTTCTTTTAACATCTATTGCAAATGAAAACACACTACAATGTACACTTTTGTTCATTTGCAGTTCAATATGTATTTTTTCCAAAAGCATGTGCTTCTTAAATTATTATGTTACTAGTATACATAAAATAGTGGGTCATTACATTCCGTATGAAATCTGTATGAGGGGGGATGGCTCATTACGAGAACGTTGGTATCTTGTCCGTATGTAGGGAGATAGGTTAGCAAGTAAGATACCGTACATAGGGGGGTTTCTCTAATTTTGATGCACACACGTGACATCCCCTCATTACTAATAGTGAATCCCCTCGGCTTCTATGCCTTGTTGTTGCATAAAATCAAGAACCATGCATTTCAATTCATCAATGAGTAGCCCAAAGAGGGTTGGGGAAAGTGGGCAACCTTGTTTGACACCAATGATGCTTGCAAAAAATTCTGAAATTCCATCTCCCATACGTAGTCTGCATATCACTTTTTGGTAGGTACGAAAGACTGCATGCATAAATTCTCTCGGCACTTGAAGGCTTTGCATACGTCTCCAAAGATTTCCTCGCGGTACCATGACAAAAGCTTTCTTGAAATCCACAAAGCAACAATACAGTTTTTTTCCTTTCAATCAATATGCTTCCATAAGAAGTCCAAGAGTGACAAGGTGATCAATAGTGCTATGATGCTTTCGAAAACATGATTGTCCTAGCGCACGTTTAGCGTTCTTTTCAGCCGATTCACTTATCTTCATCTCCATGATGTATCCAAATAAGTTTGCCATCAAAGAACCAACCATTATAGTGCGATAGTTGTTCATATTGTTTACATCTCCTCCTTTGTGCAAGGTTTGATCCAATTTTCACTCCAATCATGAGGCATGCCATGTTGAAGTGCAAGGTTAAACATATCGCATATCCAATATTGTGTTTTCTTGCTTGTCCATTTAATCATTTCAGTCTTGACACCTTGAAGGTCCCCTGCCTTGCGGGTAGCAAGTTTCTCAAGCCTGCAACATACATCTTCAATGGTAAAGAAGGGAGATATAAATGGAAGGGAGCTACAACACTCCATCTTATCAACATTGGGTTTCTCATAGAGGTTCTTGCAATGCGTATACATATCCTGAAGAGTCAAGTCACCAAAGCTCTCAACACTCTTGCCTTTTAGATTTTGCTAAAACTTGCCACATGCATGTGCTTTCTCTTGTGCTAAAAAAAATTGTTTTTTGACTTCCGACCTTCTCATCTTTTTATAAAAAACTGCTTTGTATATGTGTGAACTTTCCAAGTAACCTTCCTTGTCTTTGCTTGCATCCAACCTTACCAAGTGTTTTCGGGCTTGACTACATTCCATGTCGAACCATTTCTTCTTGGTGCTACCCATCTTAGATCTTTTGCAAGACATGTGTTTCACTGAAAAGCATTCCTTTGCACAAGAGAAAATGACTTCTTTGAAAACTTTCCACGTGCATTCTAATGTTGGGCTCTCTTGATGCATTGTCATGCTTAACATTTGGTCCACCATATCAGCATATATAAGTGCTCGTTTGAAGTCTAGACATAGGTATGAATGATTCACATCATGATTGGAGGCTACATGCTCGGGTCCTTTACGACACTTGAGGTCAATACATAGCATCCTATGATCCGATTCCAGATTGCATTCACTAAGTGTAAAGCTTTGTATGCATTCTAGAGTGGCTTTTGAAAACAACATATAGCCGATCACGCTATCACCATTGTGCTTTCTACATGTAGAGTCATTGGTGCCTTGCCATAAAGATACACCATTTGCAATGAGCATTCTGATACTATTTCACATATGTAGAAGTGACTTTCCATAGTGATCCAGTTCTTTTGCATCATTAGACCTTCGATTATACATGTATGAGTCATCCATTCTTCTTGAGACATGCGGCATGTCGACTTGTTGTGTGTCGTGTTGTAATGTATTTGTGCAAGCATTCATGTCTCCAAAGACAATGACTTCACCTTGGTCCTTGTAATGAGCAATGTCTTCCTCTAGTTCAACAAAGGGCTGATCTCTATCCATATCCAAGCGAGCATAAAAGTTGGAGTCATAGTGAGGAATGTAGCAACCAACCACAAACATGACTTGACCATTGGGTGGCTGATTTTCAGCCATAAGTAGCGTTTATACTTATCTTCTTTGAGAATGGAAACATCTTTCAAACTCTTTTTGATCATACATGCTATGCCTCCTTAGCCTCCACGTTGCTTTGCATTTTTGGTCCACATCAAAGAATGTACATCATATTTGTCAAATCCAATAACTTGTTGCGCGTAAGGTTCGATAAGAAGTACCACATTGGAGAGAGAGAGAGAGAGAGAGAGAGAGAGAGAGAGAGAGAGAGTGTGTATCGAGCCAATCCTACTCCACGCTCTATCCTAACTTATCCTAACTTCTCAGAGTAATGGAGCAAGCCCTTACCTCTGGAGGAGATTCATTGGAGGTGGTCTTTTCTACCCGAGAGAGAGATAAAATCAAGAATGTGCGAAGTGCCAAGCGTGTTGCCCGAGGGGGCGATGGACCTTCAAAGAGGCAAATTGCAGATGGATGATCAGAGTGGTAGATTATAGATGGGCTAGGTGCCATCCTCATAATATACTCCAACATTCAAGCCTCATGTTAGAGAGTGGAGGAAGCACATGTTTCCTACAAAGAGATCATTCATGGGTTGCACGATTTACAACCTGATAAAGGGGTTTATCTTTGCGGCTTAGAGGTGCATATGCATGTACAGATCAATGATGTTTTGCAGCAACAGAACTCAGTGCAAGTGCAACTTTATGACATAAAAACCAACCAGGACAAAATCATGAGCCTCTTGGAGATGTCTCTTCTTGAGAACAAACTTGACAAGGATGGCATTGATTTAAAAAAGGCATTGTGTCTGGATTGTGAAGCACCAGCAACAAATTGATTGCCATAGGAATACAACATAATAAGGGTGTACTTATGTATGTAGTGGATGGATGATGAACTCTCTTTTCTAAGTTTTTTTGCCATTATGTCTCGAGTCACACATCCAACAAATAGGGACACATGATCTATGAGACCAACTCACGCTTGCGAATAAGCTTTTGGAATGTAATGGGTATCCATGGAATGCGGGAATTGGCATTGATGAGCTTACCAATGACTCCGATGTGATACTTCTTGTCGAAACATGGGAGCATGATGCGCAACGAATTCTTGGATTTGACAAATATGATGTGCATTCTTTGATGTGGGCCAAAAATGCAAAGCAACGAAGAGGCCAAGGAGGCGTAGCATGTATGACCAAAAAGGGTTTGAAAGATGTTTCCATTGTCAAAGAAGATAAGTATAAACGCTACTTATGGCTGAAAATCAGCCCACCAAATGGTCAAGTCATGTTTGTGGCCGGTTGCTACATTCCTCACTATGACTCCAACTTTTATGCTTGCTTGAATATGGATAGAGATCATCCCTTTGTTGAACTAGAGTAAGACATTGCTCATTACAAGGATCAAGGTGAAGTCATTGTTTTTGGAGACATGAATGCTCGCAAAAATATGTTACAACACGACACACAACAAGTAGACATGCCGCATGTCTCAAGAATAATGGATGACTCATACATGTATAATCAAAGTTCTAATGATGCAAAAGAACTGGATCACTATGGAAAGTCACTTCTACATATGTGCAATAGTACCGGAATGCTCATTGCGAATGGTGTATCTCTATGGCAAGGCACCAATGACTTTACATGTAGAAAGCACAACGGTGCTAGCGTGATTGACTATATGTTATTCTCAGAAGCCACTCTAGAATGCATAAAAAGCTTTACACTTGGTGAATGGAATCCGGAATCGGATCATAGGATGTTATGTATTGTCCTCAAGTGTGGTAAACGGCCCGAGCATGTAGCCTCCAATCATGATGTGAATCATTTGTACCTACGTCTAGACTTCAAACGAGCACTTGTATATGCTGATTTGGTGGACCAAATGTTAAGCATGATAGAGAATCAAGAGAGCCCAACATTAGAATGCAAGTGGAAAGTTTTCAAAGAAGTAATTTTCTCTTGTGCGAAGGAATGCTTTTCGGTGAAACACATGTCTTGCAAAAGGTCTAAGAAGGGTAGCACCAAGAAGAAATGGTTTGACATGGAATGTAGTCAAGCCCGAAAACACTTGCTAAGATTGCTGAAAGAAGTATCCCCCTACCTCTCTCTCTCTCTCTCTCTCTCTCTCTCTCTCTCTCTCTCTCAGCTTGTGGCCATAACATGTTGAAAGAAGTGATCTCCAAAATTCTGTTATGCACCAAATCTCTCTCTCTCTCTCTCTCTCTATTAGATCCTCTCTCTCTCTCTCTCTAAGTGGTCATGCTAATTTGGTGCACAAACTCCTCTCCCCTTCTCTCTCTTGCCTCTTTCAAGGTGTATAGATTTTCCTCTTTCAAGATCTCTCTCTCTCTCTCTCTCTCTCTCTCTCTCTCTCTCTCTCTCTCTCTCTCTCTCTCTCAGCTACCTTCCAGAGTGGTCTTTGTGGGAAAAGTATCCCCCTCCCTCTCTCTCTCTCTAAAATTGTAACATGTTGAATGAACGGTGGGATGGCGTGCATAGGGACAGGGAGAGAAAGAGGGAAATCAAGAGATAGATAGAGAGACAAATGGAGAGAAACTGGGATAGAGAGAGAGGATAAGGAAAATATTTAGAGAGAGAGGGAGGAAAATATTTAGAGAGCGGGTGGTGAAAAAAAAATTGAGAGATAGGTGGAGAGAAAAGGAAGGATATGAGATAGAGAGAGAAGGGGAGGAATTTAGGCCCCTTGCCACATGGTGCAACCTCATGCATCCGGTTGGAGGTCCGCCGCCTGAGCAAATCCAAAAAATCCGAATGGCGGAGATGACCATGGAAAGCTGCCGGCATTCAGGTCGCGCGAGGTGCTTGAATGAACCTGATACTAGATGCGTGGGGGACACACACACAGAGAGAGAGAGAGAGAGAGAGAGAGAGAGAGAGAGAGAGAGAGAGAGAGAGAGAGAGAGAGAGAGAGAGAGAGAGAGAGAGAGAGAGAGAGATAGATAGATAGATAGATAGTTCTATTATCGTCCTGGGAGGTCAAATATGACCTATGGGACCAAATGAACATGTCACGTGGTGTGAGTGGAGTTCATAAGTGACTCTCGATGCTCAAAATGGCTGAAATGAGCGTCGCAATAGAGAGTCCACATCGTGGTTGGGAGAGGAAGGTATGTAGGGAGAGATCATGGCTAAGTATATGGGGAAAAGAGGACCTAATGTGGTCAAAAGCTGAGCACTCAAGTAGTGTGTGGTACTCACTCTCTCGCACTTGACGAGGGCATAAGGTGCAAAGTCGATGACACTCCTCGCCAGTGCCCCAACGTCCTGTCTCGCAGCGTAGAGAATGGGAGCTAAGACGAATGGAGGCAATGGTGTGGATCGCACTCAACGGGATGGGCTCAAGGATGTAGGAATGGGTTCGGTTACCTCGTTCCGAGAAGAAGAGAGATTTGTAGTTTGGGGCAACGTGTGTGGTGTAATGGCTGAAGCGAGAACCTCCGGATTTCTCCCAAGCCGTGATACATTGGCGTTGTAAGAAGGCCTCATTAACTTGGGAGTCGATCGACTCATCCTTGACCAAGTGACATGCATCCCATCTTCCAACCCATTTCTTGATATAAAGCATCCACCCCGAACTTAGTATTTTGCTCTTGTATGTCTTTTGAACCATTTGACTTGCTTCATATGCGACTCTAGGAAGTCAATGCAAAGGGCTACGTTGTGTCTTACGGATGTATTCCACAACCCTTTGCATGCCCAAGACCTTAATGGGAAGCAATCCGGACTCAAGAAGTAAGAGCATGTAGGGTGTTTGTGTCTTGACTTGGAGAAAGTTGGTGAGAAAACGCTTTTGGACATTCTCAAACTCTTTCCAAGTAGACTTCCCGATGTTTCCACCCCACACCTCCACTCCATAAAGAAGCACCGGTGTCACCAATGTGTCAAAGAGGTACTTTTTGAGAGCCCAACACTTGATCTCTCCTGCATTGCACATGTTCTCAAATGCATAATAGGCCCTCTTTCCGGCTTCCAAGCGACGCATTGCACAATCCTTCCATTTATGATTCAATGGAACCTCAAGGCCAAGGTACTTGAAGTGATCTACCACTTCAAGTTTCTCATTCTTATATACAATGCATGGATTTTCATCATTGAGGGTCTTTACAAGCATAACCTTGTTTTTGGATCCATTCACGATCAACCCGCTATGTAGGGAAAAGCGTTCCAAGACACTCATAAGCTTTTGTGCATCTTCTAAGATATGTGCCAAGAGCACTACATCATCGGCATAAAGCAAAAGCATGATCACCGCATTTCCAATCTTAACCTCTTCTATGCCTTCTTGCTGCATAAAGTCAAGAACCATGCATTCCAATTCATCAATGAGTAGCCCAAAGAGGGTTGGGGAAAGTGGGCATCCTTGTTTGACACCAATAGTGCTTGCAAAAAATTCTGAAATTCCATCTCCCATACGTAATCGACATATCACTTTTTGGTAGATGCGAAAGACTGCATGCATAAATTCTCTCGGCACTTGAAGGCTTTGCATACGTCTCCAAAGATTTCCTCGCGGTACCATGTCAAAAGCTTTCTTGAAATCCACAAAGCAACAATACAACTTTTTTCCTTTCAATCGAGACGCTTCCATAAGAACTCGAAGAGTGACAAGGTGATCAATAGTGCTATGATGCTTTCGAAAACCTGCTTGGCCAAGTGCACGTTTGCCATTATTTTCAGCCCATTCACTTAGCTTCATCTCCATGATACATCCAAATAACTTTGCCATTAAAGAACCAACCATTATAGTGCGATAGTTGTTCACATTGTTTACATCTCCTCCTTTGTGCAAAGGTTTGATCCAATTCGCACTCCAATCATGAGGCATGCCATACTGAAGTGCAAGGTTAAACATATCGCATATCCAATATCGTGTTTTCTTGCTTGTCCATTTACTCATTTCAGCCTTGACACTTTGAAGGTCACCTGCCTTGCGAGTAGCAAGTTTCTCAAGCGCGCAGCCTACATCTTCAATGGTAAAGAAGGGAGACATAAACGGAAGGGAGCTACAACACTCCATCTTATCAACATTGCGTTGCTCATAGAGGTTCTTACAATGCATATACATATCCTCAAGAGTCAAGTCACCAAAGCTCTCAACGCGCTTGCCTTTTAGATTTTGCCAAAACTTGCCACATGTATGTGCTTTCTCTTGTGCTAAAAGAAGTTGTTTTTCGACTTCCCACCTTCTCCTCTTCTTTTGAACAAGTGCTTTGTATGTGTGTGAACATTCCAAGTAAACTTCCTTGTCTTTGATTGCATCCAATCTTAGCAAGTGTTTTTGGGCTTGACTACATTCCATGTCAAACCATTTCTTCTTGGTGCTACCCTTCTTAGACCTTTTGCAAGACATGTGTTTCACCAAAAAGCATTCCTTCGCACAAGAGAAAATTACTTCTTTGAAAACTTTCCACTTGCATTCTAATGTTAAGCTCTCTTGATGCTCTATCATGCTTAACATTTGGTCCACCATATCAGCATATATATGTGCTCGTTTGAAGTCTAGACGTAGGTACAAATGATTCACATCATGATTGGAGGCTACATGCTCGGTCCGTTTACCACACTTGAGGTCAATACATAACATCCTATGATCCGATTCCGGATTCCATTCACCAAGTGTAAAGCTTTTTATGCATTCTAGAGTGGCTTCTGAGAACAACATATAGTCAATCAGGCTAGCACCGTTGTGCTTTCTACATGTAAAGTCATTGGTCCCTTGCCATAGAGATACACCATTTGCAATGAGCATTCCGGTACTATTGCACATATGTAGAAGTGACTTTCCATAGTGATCCACTTCTTTTGCATCATTAGAACTTCGATTATACATGTATGAGTCATCCATTCTTCTTGAGACATGCGGCATGTCTACTTGTTGTGTGTCGTGTTGTAGCATATTTGTGCGAGCATTCATGTCTCCAAAAACAATGACTTCACCTTGATCCTTGTAATGAGCAATGTCTTCCTCTAGTTCAACAAAGGGCTGATCTCTATCCATATTCAAGCAAGCATAAAAGTTGGAGTCATAGTGAGGAATGTAGCAACCGGCCACAAACATGACTTCACCATTTGGTGAACTGATTTTCAGCCATAAGTAGCGTTTATACTTATCTTCTTTGAGAATGGAAACATCTTTCAAACCCTTTTTGGTCATACATGCTACGCCTCCTTGGCCTCTTTGTTGCTTTGCATTTTTGGCCCACATCAAAGAATGCACATCGTATTTGTCAAATCCAAGAATTCGTTGCGCATCATGCTCCCATGTTTCGACAAGAAGTATCACATCGGAGTCATTGGTAAGCTCATCAATGCCAATTCCCGCATTCCATGGATACCCGTTACAATTCCAAAAGCTTATTCGCAAGCGTGAGTTGGTCTCATAGATCATGTGTCCCTATTTGTTGGGTGGACTTGCATCCTCCTTAAGTGGCTTTTCTTCTTGAGGTGATAACTTAACCTTCTTGCTTCTTTCCTCATATGCTTTGCGACGTACATTTTGTTGCATAAGAGTGCGATCCTCATATACATTACAACCTGTTCCTTTGAGGTAGATCCAACCATTGTCAAGGATGATCGTTCTCTTTACCTCATCAGCCATGGTACATACAATAGGTCTTTCTCCCGAGCGAGGGACTCCTTGTTTTCCAACTCGATGTGCACCATAAGCCATGATTCCTGACATGCCAAAGTGTGTAGCAAAAAACTCTTCAATAGCAACTGCAAGAGATTGGGGTGTTTCCATGTTTTCCTCCTTGATTCCACGAATGACGATGTTCTTTGAGCGTTTTTGTCGTTGGTGCAATTCTTGAGTGTCCACATTCTCTACATTCTTTGCTTGGACAACGGCTTGTGTGATAGGAGATGTAGAAACCACATTATCCTTACATATATCAGCCCATGATTTGGATGCATTTCTCATCTCACATACATCATGTCGTATTGTATCTATTGTTTCCTCTTTCAATACATGATCACTCTCAACTTTTCTCAAGCGCTCTTTCAATACATTCATGTCAACAAGAGAGCGTTTACATTCTTGAACTTCATTCTCAAGATGCATCAAGTGTGTTGTTTGCATTTCAAGAACCTTCTTGAGGTGCTCATTCTCCACAACGAGAACTCTTAAAGTACCATTCTCCATTGCAAGTGCGCGCAACTCTTCACCTTGTTTGTTGACGGTTTCTTGTAACGAGATCAAGTAAGCCATGATCATTGCTTCCGTTGTTGTAGATGATGTGGTTGGATTAGCATCCAAATTCCTTGGAGATTTTGCATCATTCTCCATGGCGAGTGTGGCTTTTCCACCCTTGCGAGTTTTGTCTGACATTGCCTTCAAGTCGGCAACAAAAACGCAAAGTTTTGACAGTTTTTTCAGTTCTGAGATGCTATTACAGCAAAGCCTTCCATTACACAAAAAAATTATGTCTTTACATCAATGCGTAGAGGGCTTCGTGCTCTTCGATTGAGGCTATAGATCACCTAAATCGGAGTTCGGATGAGCAAGTTATGATCAAAAGAGTGAACTGCTGTCTACTAGGTCAAAAAACGGCTGTGAGAGAGAGAGAGAGAGAGAGAGAGAGAGAGAGAGAGAGAGAGAGAGAGTCTAGTATAAAAGGGGGAGGGATTCAAGCCCCCTTCCACGTGGCATGACCTCATGCATCCTATTGGAGGTCCGCCTAAGGAAATCAAAAAAAATTGAATGGCAGAGGTGCTTGAATGAACGTGGTACCACCTGTGTGGGAGAGAGAGAGAGAGAGAGAGAGAGAGAGAGAGAGAGAGAGAGAGAGAGGTAGGGAGATACTGCTTGACATGCGAGAGAGGGAGAGAGAGAGAATCTGCGAGCTTCATCTGCCACCTATGAGAGCAGGAGAGATCGAGAATCTACGAGCTTCGTCTACCACCTGTGAGAGCGGGAGAGAGAGAGAGAGGCTGTGAGAACCACCTTCGTCTTTGCCAACTGTTGGTTGTTAGCTGGTGGTGGTGGTGCTACTGCTTCAACTGCTTCTACTGTTGTTGATTCCACTGCTGCTAGTCAGAGGCTTCATTGATTGCTGCTTCTTCACCTTTATCTAGCACATGTATGTCCAGCTCTGTTGTGTCCAAATTTGTTGTGTGCAGCTCAATCCATTTCCCGCCCGTTACGGTCGATCATCGTGCCGTTGCAATCGCCCGCCCCTAACCACCCTCCTTTGTTGCATGTAGTCAACCACCTTCCCACCTGCTATAGTCTCAACGAGTCGTTGCCCGCCTGCTGCATTCGACCGCCGCCCTACCGTCGCTGCACTCGCCCGCCCCTGACCACCCTCCTCTGTCCAGCCGTGCAGCTGCAACACTGTCCTTTTTCAACCCGCAGCCGGATCCACTGACCCGCTGCCCGTGGGAGAGAGAGAGAGAGAGAGAGAGAGAGAGAGACAGAGAGAGATAAAATGGTATATTAACAATAATTTTTAATTTTTTATTTTGTGTGTGTGTGTGTGTGTGTGTGTGAGAGAGAGAAAGAGAGAGAGAGAGAGAGAGAGAGAGAGAGAGAGAGAGAGAGAGAGAGAGAGAGATAGTTCTATTATCGTCTGCGGAGGTAAAATATGACCTATGGGAACAAATAAACATGTCACGTGGTGTGAGTGGAGGTCATAAGTGACTCTTGATGCTGAAAAATGAGTGAAATGAGCGTCAAAATAGAGAGTCCATATCGTGGTTGGGAGCGAAAGGTAAGTAGGGAGAGCTCATCGTTGAATATATGGGGAAAAGAAGACCTAATGTGGTCAAAAGGTGATAACTCAAGTAGTGTATGGTACTCACTCCCTCGCACTTGATAAAGGCATAAGGTGCAACATCGATGAGGCTCCTCGCCAGTGCGCCAACGTCCTATCTCACAGCGTAGAGAATGGGAGCTAGGATGAATGGTGGCAATGGTGTGGATCGCACTCAATGGGATGGGCTCAAGAATGTAGGGATGGGTTCGGTTACTGTGTTCGGAGAAGAAGAGATATTTGTAGTTTGGGGCAATGTGTGTGGTGTAATGGCAGAAGCGAGAACCTCCGGATTTCTCTAAAGCCACGATACATTGGCGTTGTAAGAAGGCCTCATTAACTTGGGAGTCGATCAATGCATCCTTGACCAAGTGACATGCATCCCATCTTCCAAACCATTTCTTGATGTCAAGCATCCACCCTGAACTTAGTATTTTGCTCTTGCATGTCTTTTTTGGACCTTTTGACTTCGTTTATATGCGAACGATTCTAGGAAGTCGATACAAAGGGCTATTGTGTGTCTTAAGCATGTACTCCCCAACCCTTTGCATGTCCAAGACCTCAATGGGAAGTGATCTGAGCTCAAGAAGTAAGAGCATGTAGGGTGTTTCTATCTTGACTTGGAGAAAGTTGGTGAGAAAACGCTTTTGGATATTCTCAAACTCTTTCCAAGTAGACTTCCCAATGCTAGCACCCCACACCTCCACTCCATAAAGAAGCACCAGTGTCACCAATGTGTCAAAGAGGTACTTTTGGAGAGCCCAACACCTGATCCCTCCAAAATTGCACACATTCTAAAATGCATAATAAGCCCTCTTTCCGGCTTCCAAGCGACGCATTGCGCAATCCTTTCATTTATGATTGGATGGAGCCTCAAGGCCACGTTACTTGAATCTATCTAGAACTTTAAGTTGCTCATTGTTGTATACAATGCATGGATTTTCATCATTGAGTGTCTTTACAAGCATAACCTTGGTTTTGGATCCATTCACGAGTGATCAGCCCGCTATGTAGGCAAAAGCGTTCCAAGACACTCATAAGCTTTCGTGCACCTTCTAATGTATGTGCCAAGAACACTACATCATTGGCATAAAGAAAAAGCTAGATCACCCCATTTCCGATCTTAACCTCTTCTATGCCTTCTTGTTGCATAAAATCAAGAACCATCAATTCCAATTCATCAATGAGTAGCCCAAAGAGGGTTGGGGAAAGTGGGTATCCTTGTTTGACACCAATGTCGCTTGCAAAAAAATTTTAAATTCCATCTCCCATACGTAGTCGACATATCACTTTTTGGTAGATGAAGAAGACTGCATGCATAAATTCTCTCAGCACTTAAAGGCTTTGCATACGTCTCCAAAGATTTCCCCGCAGTACCGTGTCAAAAGCTTTTTTGGAATCCACAAAGCAACAATACAACGTTTTTCCTTTCCATTGACACGCTTCCATAAGAACTCGAAGAGTGACAAGGTCTTGCAATGGATTTCTCATAGAGGTCTTGCAATGTGTATACATATCCTCAAGAGTCAAGTCACCAAGGCTCTCAACACGGTTGCCTTTTAGATTTTGCAAAAACTTGCCACATGTGTGTGCTTTCTCTTGTGCTAAGAGAAGTTTCTTTTTTACTTCCCACCTTCTCCTCTTTTTTGAACAAGTGCTTTGTATGTGTGCAAACATGCCAAGTAAACTTCCTTGTGTTTTCTTGCATCTAACCTTAGCAAGTGTTTTCGGGGTTGACTACATTCCATGTAGAACCATTTCTTCTTAGTGCTACCCTTTTAAGACCTTTTGTAAGACATGTGTTTCACCGAAAAGCATTCCTTCACACAAGAGAAAATTACTTCTTTGAAAACTTTCCACTTGCATTCTAATGTTGGGCTCTCTTGATGCACTTCATGCTTAACATTTGGTCCACCATATCAGCATATATAGGTGCTCGTTTGCAGTATAGACGTAGGCACAAATGATTCACATCATGATTGGAGGCTACATGCTTGGGTATTTTACCACACGTGAGATCAATACATAGCATCCTATGGTCCGTTTCTGGATTCCATTCATCAAGTGTAAAGTTATGTATGCTTTCTAGAGTGGCTTTTGAAAACAACATATAGTAATTCACGCTATCACCATTCTTCTTTCTACATGTAGAGTCATTGATGCCTTGCCATAAAAATACACCATTTGCAATGAGCATTTCGATACTATTTCACATATGTAGAAGTGATTTTCCATAGTGATCCAATTCTTTTGCATCATTAGAAATTCAATTATACATCTATGAGTCATCCATTCTTCTTCATGTCTCCAAAGACAATGACTTCACTATGGTCCTTGTAATGAGCAATGTCTTCCTCTAGTTCAACAAAGGGCTGATATCTATCCATTTCCAAGCGACCATAAAAGTTGGAGTCATAGTGAGGAATGTAGCAACCAACCACAAACATGACTTGACCATTTGGTGGGCTGATTTTCAGCCATAAGTAGCGTTTATACTTATCTTCTTTAACAATGGAAACATCTTTCAAACCCTTTTTGATCATACATGCTATGCCTCCTTGGCCTCTACGTTGCTTTGCATTTTTGGTCCACATCAAAGAATGCATTCCATATTTGTCAAATCCAAGAATTCGTTGCATATCATGCTCCCATGTTTCAACAAGAAGTATCACATCGGAGTCATTGGTAAGCTTATCAATGCCAATTTCCGCATTCCATAGATAGAAATTACAATTCCAAAATCTTATTCGCAAGCGTGAGTTAGTCTCATAGATCATGTGTCCCTATTTGTTGGGTGCACTTGCATCCTCTTGAAGTAACTTTTCTTCTTGAGAAGACACCTCGACCTTCTTGGTTATTTCCTCATATGATTTGCGACATACATCTTGTTCCATACGATTGTGATCCTCATATACATTACAATCCAATCCTTTGAGGTAGATACAACTATTTTCAAGGATGATCTTTCTCTTTACCTCATTAGCCATGGTACATACAATAGGTCTTTCTCCCGAGCGAGGGACTCCTTGTTTTCCAACTTGATGTGCACCATAATCCATGATTCGAGACATGCCAAAGTATGTAGCAAAAAACTTTTCAATAGAAACAGCAAGAGATTGGGGTGTTTCCATGCTTTCCTCCTTGATTCCATGAATGACGATGTTTTTTGAGCGTTTTTGCCTACACTTTCTCATAGAGAAAGACTAGCCATTCTTGCATGCTATCCTTGGACGATCAACTCTAATCAAAGAAGGTCGTGGACTTGGCGTATCAATGAAATTTGAATTCTCCCCTCTTCTTCTCTCTCCATCTATAATGGTGCCGAAGGGTTTGTCAAGTAAGATGTGTTCTACATTGATGTTTTCTTGATTTCTTGTTGTTTTTCTTTTCATCTCTAATTCAACATATATATATATATATCTAATCTCATCTCCTTAACCAAACCTATCTCTCTCTCTTAGTAATTCATCCTCTCTACAAAGTTTAGGTTCTCCTTGCTACAGGTACATCTCTCCCCGCAGTATCCTTATTGCCTACATGCAAGAATAGGGCTTGGGAGGGAAATTCTCTTCTCTTCTCTTCTCTCATATCTACGCTTTACACATACTAGAGTTATCCTAGATGAATAATCCACATGATGATAATTTCTATCGCATTCACTCTGTACGATCTATTAGAATTAACGTATGGATTAGCCGTAAAATACACTTTCAACAACGTATAGTGTTTCTCTTTGGCCCAGAAAGGCTCAATGAAATACTTCTATCACCAAATCCCATTATACTACCTCTCATAGACTATAACTTTTCTTTTGACGTAAGCGTAGTTAACTTGCTATGAACCAAGAGGATTTGTACACACAATTAATCCCAATCACTAGACAAAATATATATATTATGGTAAGCACAAAACTACAATTCCAAAGAACAATTTGTAGCCTATTTGGTCAGCCACGATTGAATGCCATTAACTCATCTATTAACCCTTTCATATTACCCATGATACGATATAACCATAGCCTTGATGTTTTCATCTTTGTGTTGTTTTGACACTCTCTTTTGTGTTCTTTCTTTGTGTGTGTGAGTGCAAGAGAGAAAGAGTGGGCCTTCTTTGATTGCACTTCTTTCCAAACCCTACTCTTCATGGCATCTATGGTTTAACTCCTTCATGTAGTTTTAGAGTTCTCTCACAAACTCTCACAGCCAAAAGCCGGGTGCTTTCCTGGCAAGACCGCAAATTTCTCGACATATTTTTGGTGAACCCGACGCAAACTGCTAAAGTGAGAGTTTGTGGGTAACCATGGGTGATCATGTTGAGCAACAGGGTATGCATTTTCACCCAACAACAATGCAAATGTTTCAAGCATTTGAAATGTTCATGCAACAACAACATGCCACTGAAAGAAGGGAGATTTCAGCAACGAAATCCATACAAGAGGTTGTCAACAGAATGGATCAATTCAACGGCAAAGATGTAACCAAGTACTTACGCGAGTATGTGAAGGAGATGGAGCTGCATCACGTGTCAGAAGGTGAGATGATTCAAAGATTTGAGCTTGTTGTTGCTCTAGAAATTAGGGAGCATGTTAGGGCAATTAAAGATGGGCATGGGAGAAATTGGGAAGAACTCAAAGTAACTTTAAAGGAGGAATATTTCATGGAGGACTCGGAGAGAGTGACCAAAAGGACATTCTTAGAATGGGTAGTCAAGCCAAAGCAAGGACTATCAATAACAGAGCTACTTCGGGAATTTGAACGGCGCTATGCACAACTCACCAAGACAGAAAGGGCCACACTAGATGCAAAGAAGACAGATCTTTTCTTACAAGCCGCAGGTAAAGAGTTTCAAGAAAATTTGGAGCTTCTTCTTGAAGATAAAGATGTTGAGCAAGGACTAAAGACCGACTAGAATGAGGTTGAAGGTGCTGTCTCACTGCTTGCCAAACGACAAAGAAGAAGGGACAAGATGGTAGTAAACACTACAAATCCTTCCACCTCAACTCCTGACAAAATGGTAAAGCCTACTTTTATTGCTCTGAAGTTTGATGAGTCCATGCTAGATGAGCTTGTGAAGGGAATGTGTGACTTGAAGGTGAAGCTTGCAAAGCTTGAAGAAAAAGGCCAACCGTCAGGGCCGCTTTCTAGGCAAAGACAACAGCCCAAAGAAGGGTTTGTTAATAGATGTATTTGGTGTGATAGTACAGACCATGTAAGAAGGGATTGTGATGATTTTAGTGATGCTTTGTCAACAGATGTTGTCTTTTTTAAGGATGGTAAAATACACTTAAGAGAGACAGGTCTACCCTTGAGAACTAACTTTGGGAATGGGGGAATGCAAACTTTAGTTGAAGATATGGCACTTAAGCATGCCACCTCTTCAGTTGAGGTAGCTACTTATGGTGTAAAAATTGAGCATTTTTGTGATGAAGAGGTGAGTGACCATCATGGTCAAATTTGGCCAAATGTCATGCAATTAGCTAAAAAGGGAAATCTTACAAAAGAGTTTCTACATGAAGTAGGTGATTGCATACGTCTAGAAACATGATGGAATGATCCAGTGGACTCATTGTCAGTGCCTTTTCAAACACCCTCAACACAAGGAGCATCTCCACCTGAAGTACTCATGGAGGAGTCTACAACAGGAAAGAAGAAAGAGCCAACAAAAGGTAAGACAAAAGGCCCAACTTATAAAATACAATCTGATATTGAGGTTTCTATAGATTTAAAGAAAGTCTTGGAGGAAAGGATCGTGAATAGCAAGATTGAGTTTACTCTGGGAGAAGTTCTTGGCATTGCAAAGCGTGAATTCCATGAGAAGATCATTGACATCATCAAGAGGAATAGCCAAACCCTTGCTGAAGTTTCTCGTCCACAGGTTGAAGGGGAAACCTTGAAGACACAAGGGATGCAGCTACAAAATAAGGAGGATGATGGAGCTGTGGTAGGATGCTACCAATCTAGTGGGAGAGTGAAGCAAGTGCATTTCTCAAATGATGATGAAGAATTTGAAGATATTCCTAGGAGCTACTATTCACGAAGTCACTGGGCAAGGGCTACTACAGAAACTTTGGTCAAGGTAGGTGACCTTGAAGAGCCATTTGTTGCCTTGATTGACCATGGTTCAGAAATAAACATAATGTCAAAGAGTCTCTACAACAAGTGTAAATGGCCGATGGACACAGATCATGGTTGGATGGTGAAAGTGGAAAACAATTCATCCGGTGAATTGTCTGCAGCATGTCCAGGTGTGAAGGTGACAATAGGTGATGTAAAGATTGACCAAAAATTCTTTGTACAGGATACATCTTCATATTATCTCATCCTTGGACAACCCTACATTGTGGGAGTTCGAATGGAAACAAAGGTAATGGATGATGGTTCAACATATGCTAGGATACGTAGCAAAGATGGTAAACAAGCTGTCCAATTTCACACAGTTTGTGTAAACCATGAAAGAAATCGTGAAAACCTCAGAGAACATCCTCTACCAAAGGTGAGCAAAGAGTTTCATGATCATAGAGAAATGATGGGTTTTGGCCAAGTACCATTGTAAAGCGGGATTACAGTGGTACAGAAAGAAAAAGGGTCTCGCCTGATCCAAAAATAGGTGAAACTTTCTCAACGAGCTCCTTAGTAACAAGGAATGGATCAGTATGTTTTACAAAACTTGAATATTTCAAGAGATGTGAGAGGCAATATGTACATAATGTACAAATAGGCATGAAAAAGAGTGGGTTACTAGAGCCTACTGAAAATGTTTGGGTTTGTGTGAACAAGTTTCTTTTGTAGATACTATGGGTGAGCTTAATGTTATAATGGGGTCTAGTTTGCATCTTGAAAATGAAGTTGTGGAAGTTTTCTCTATGGAAATGTATCAAGTAATAGAAGCCTTTAAAGAAAGCCAAATAGTTGGCCCAGAAGTCCATGTTGAAACTAAATACAAGAGTGTAGCAAAGAAGGTGAACCAGTAGCTTCACCCTTAGCACCCAACAACACAGAAAAGATTGAGCATGCTTCTTTACAACCAAGTTTGAGGAATCATAAAAAGATTGGGCATACCTTCACAAAGGAGTCTTTCTAAGAGTTGGAGATTTGTTACGAGGAGTTTCTAACACATGAGGAGACAAAGTGCTTCAAAGAAATGCTTTCAAAGCATGGTAAGGCTTTTGCATTTGAGCCACATGAGATAGGATGTGTTGATCCTTCTATTGTAGCTCCTATGGTAATTTTCACAATACCTCATGTGCCTTGGAATTTGCGGCCTATTCCTGTTCCAAAGCCTCATTTGCCAAAGTTAGTAGAGCTACTGAATGAGAAAATCAAAATGGGAATCTTGGAGCCTTTTTGTGCTCCATACTCAAACAGGTGGTTCACAGTTCCAAAGAAGAATGGTTCTCTATGCTTCATCCAAGATATGCAACCAGTGAACAAGGTAACATTTAGAAATGTAGGTACAGGTCCAATTGTAGATGAGTTTGCAGAGGCGTTTGCAGGGAGGGCAATCTACTCAATGGGGGATCTCTACTCAGGGTATGATCAATTTCAGCTTGCAATAGAAAGCAGAGACTTGACAACCATGAGGACACCTTTGGGTTTGGTAAGGATGTGTACCTTGCCACATGGAGCAACCAACTCGGTTGCACATATGATGAATGGGATGAATAAGGCCTTACGTGACTTTACTCTTCAAATCACAATGCCTTTCATTGATGATTTGCCTATCAAAGGATGTGAAGAAAGTGACAAAGATGAAGCTTTGGATCTCAGGGGATGTCACAGGTTTGTGGTAAATCACATAAATGATTGTGATAAAATTTTGTCTAGGTTGGAGGAAGTGAATCTTACTTTGTCAGGGAAAAAGCCTATGTTTGGTGTCAATGAAGTGCTCATTGTGGGGCACATGTGCGAGCCATATGGTAGGAAACCTTGTCCAGCAAAGGTAGATGCCATCATAAGAATGAACGAAACGTGCACTAGCATCATTGAGGTTAGAAGGTTTCTGGGAGCATGTGTCTTCTATGTTATTTGGATTCCACATTATGCACATGTAGGTGATCCTCTTTATCAGTTTCTTAGAAAGAATCAAAAGTTTAAATGGACAGAAGCACATGTAAAATCCATGAAAAAGCTAAAGGAGTTTCTCCAATCAGCAACAACTTTGAGAAAGGTAGACTATGAGTGTCAAAGGCCAGTAATTGTGACAGTAGACACCAGTCCTACAGGGATTGGATGGGAAATATGGCAAGATGACAAAGAAGGACACATGTATGTGGTAAGATTTGGAGCAAAGGTACTAAGTGCTCGCCAAAGAAACTATCCACAGATAAAGAGAGACTTATGGGGTATGGTAACAGCCTTGAAAAGTGGAAAAGAGTACCTAATTGGTGCATGTGTGGTTGTAGAAACAGATTGTATACCACTTCTTGGGATGATTACAAGTTGCTCAACACCATACATTTCTATGTTGCGATGGATTGCCTACATTAAGTCCTTAAATCCCGAGTTTAAGCCCATTGTAGGTAAAGACAATACAGTGGAAGATATGCTATCAAGGGCAAGGTATGAAGATGATTCACAAATGATTGAGAAAGCATATGGTTACTTTTTGAGGGATGGATACTTGTGGAAGCATCCTAAACAAAAGGGTGCTAAACCACAAAGGGTTGTATCTAAAAAAGAGACTCAAGTAAAGCTCAAGCAAGAGTTTCATGAGAGTCTATGGGCTAGACACAGGGGTGTGTGAGCAACCTTCTCAAAGTTGAAAGAAAAATATTGGTGGAAGGGTATGTATAAAGATGTATCTCAATTTGTAGAGTCATGTGTAAATTGTCAAATGTATTCAAATGTCCGACACCGTGATGGATTGCACCCTACATATCCACTAGCCATGCACTATCAATGGGTTGTGGATCTAGTCACAATGCCTCTAGGACTCTGGCAGATGAGATACTTGGTTCTTTCACGAGACAACCTAACTAACCAGGTTGAAGTAAGATCATTAAGAGATAAAACCACAGAAGCTGTGTGCAAATTCCTTCTTGATGAGGTGATTTTCCGTTATGGTTGTGTGGGAAAGATCACTGCAGATAGAGGTGAGCTTGATGCTGAGGAAGCAAGGGAGTTCTTTACGAGATTAGGAATCAAGATTTCTCTTACCACAGCTTACAACCCTGAAGGCAATGGAAAGAGTTAAAGAGGGCATCCTCCTATCATCAAAGCTTTGGCTAAGGCTTGTGAAGGAAGAGTTGGTGAGTGACCAAAATTGTTACCATATGCTTTATGGGCTGATCATACAACACATAGCTCAGTAACTGGCTACATGCCTGCGGAGCTAATGTATGGTCAAAATCCAGTGATGCCGATTGAAGATACAATTCCCACATAGAATGTACTACCTTGGCAAGAGGGGCTTAGCAGGGAAGATCTCCTTGCATTGCGCATAAGGCAACTAGAGAGAAGACATGGAGACATTGAGGCTGGAAAAGAACGACTCAAAAATGCAAGGCTAAAAAACAAGGACTGCTTTGATAAGTGACATTGGCTTAGGAGCAAAGAAATTGACAAAGGTGACTGGGTTTTAGTGTATGATAGTAGCCTTGATAACCTGCACACGGTCATGCGTAAGTTCTCAAAAAGGAGATGTGCATGAAAATGCTACTTACATCTTGTCTGAACTAGATGGTACATAAGTAAAGATTCCCATTGTAGGAAAAAGGATCAAAATATTTAAGAGAAGAGATGACAATGACCCCAAAAATGTTGACAAGAAGGAAGAGCAAAACACATGTGAAGATGAAACCTTGGAATCATCTAGTGAAGAAGAAAGCACGGAAGATGTACAAGAGGGATAATCTTACAAAGAGACAATGTGGCACATAATGGAGGATGTGCAGGTTTAGAGGGGGTGGATGTCGTGCTGTGTGACACGTACATAGTGGGAACGCATGCTACAAGAGTTATCTTGTAGCTTTTTAGATACATAGTTATATTTCCTATAATGTACATATACATATTTAAGTATAATAATATGCTTTCTATCTCATCCTATTATTTATCTCAAGGGTAACCTATTCTTACTTTACCCCATCAGAAAATACTATGGAAAAAGCGTCAATAGCTCTGCCTCTTTAACTTGGGGCAAAAAGAATTGATTCTTTCTTTCTACCATCTCATTATTATCTCACACCCTATCTAGATCCTATATCTAGGGTAATTTCCAATCTATATATATTCTATGTATTTTTTATATTTTTCTTATATTTCTTTCTAAATAGCTACTAGGAGGGAATCAAATCCTAGTGGGACACTAGGTGGCATGATTTCAAAGATACACTTATTTTAATGCATTATTGCAAGCATGATTACAAAACTTTGTCAAGGAGCAATGTCATGCTTTCATACGGCATGAGGTGTCCATTGGAATCAAATAAAAGTTTAGGCTAAGGGGACCACAAGAAGACTTTTGCTTCCAAAATTGTACCCTATTTTGATGATTTTTGTACACAAGGTTCCAATCCTAATTGGAAAATGCATATAAAAAGGAAGTCGTAGGTAATGAGTGGAAGTTTTTGTCCATATTTTTACTTTTATATTTGGAGCCACAATTGAGGAGATATGATCAAAATACTGGACCCTAGTCTGCCCACATCATGCAGGGACAACTCATTTCCAACTTTTCCAGTTTCTGTTCACACTGGCTCTTCTCTTCTTGTGTAATTTTGTTATTGCATTAATACATTGCTGCCTGTTTCATTTAGATGGGGCATTTAAAGATCAACCCAACCCGTAGAAGCAATTATGAATAAGGTGCCTTTGTTTTTGTGTTATCATTTCAATGCATGAGTCTCATACAAGAAAATCAATGTGATAAGGTGTTAGTATATATTATGAGGCTGATCTTGATGCATTGGGTTGAGGTCAAATACTTTCATTTGTGTATTATACACGTATCCAAAAATGGTTAAAAGCTATTTTTGCATGCATGTGATTATATGGTTTATGGTTGATCAAAGTGACAGGGTTGTTTTGAATCATGATTATATTGATGGAATGATGTGATGTGATGTATTGAACCTCACAAATGGATGTGGAACCCTCATGTGCATGTGTGTTTTTCTTTCCACCCTTCTAGGTCAAAACTAGCTCTATGTACTAGGGGGTGAGGTGTGGATATAGTGCATCAAATGTATGCATGGTTAGACTTAGTCAAAATTGGAGTTTTAAGTCATGTTTACTCGCTCCTCAAAGTTACTTTAAGCATAGAAAGTTCATATCCTAAGGGCCATGTGTGTGGGCTCAGGTTGATTGGAGTAGATGTGTCAAACTCCAAGTATGGGAGTCAGATCATTATCGAATATGTTTTATGGTCAGGGCTGAGATCCCTTATGGATTATGGTTGTGATTTGATTGTGGAAGCTGATGTGGCTCTTGAACCGTTTTTTGGGATATGGTTATATTGCCCAAATTCTTGCACCCATGTTATGTACTAAAGTG
Source organism: Adiantum capillus-veneris (assembly GCF_014529385.1). Taxonomy (NCBI): domain Eukaryota; kingdom Viridiplantae; phylum Streptophyta; class Polypodiopsida; order Polypodiales; family Pteridaceae; genus Adiantum; species Adiantum capillus-veneris. Next base: position 112,045,852 of record NC_140954.1, on the reverse strand, counting down.
GTTTTGCATGATTAAATGTGCATCACCCTGATCGGTGGAGTGCTCACCCATGTGATGTGATTGGATTATGGTTTATGGTTTGGATCGGAATATGAAGTGTCTTTGATGGTTTGTGGTGGACGAGTAAGGGTAGAGACCCTACACAGTCTGACTACTTAGAAAGGATTGTTTGTGCATATGGAAGATGCTATTGTGATTGGACTCATGTGTTATGTTTCTCATGAGAGACTCGCTACAAGACTAGAATCCCCTACATTGCTTATCCTTAGACAAAAGGATCAATGACTTGGGGCTTTGCTGGATCAAGGGTGTTTCCTAGGACTTCTTTTTTTTGTTAGGCTCATCCACATGGTTAGTGCATCGGGGGTTGAATGACCTACATGGCTAATGCATCAAGGATCTTGTCTTGTTCCTAAACACCCGATGATGGGCATCAAAGAGACATGGCTCCTAAAATAGTATGGCTAGTTTTGATACCCTACCACCTACTAGTATTTGGGATCCTTCCAGAGCTTGAGTTCATGGAGGGAAAAGAAACAGCCTCATCCTATATCTAGATCAGGTAGGTTGGAGGTATTCTAGCTCGCTCCTAGTGAAGTGCAATCCTTTCCTAGTAGAAAAGGAGTGGATGGGTGGACTGGTTGATCTCTACACAGGGTCCAAATGCTCTGCTAGTCATTTTAAATTTTTGATGTTATGGTATATACCGAGATTTTGTTATTTCATTAATACATGGTTGCATGTTTCATTTAGATGGGGCATTTAAAGATTCTCTTTTATCATTCTCCTATCTCTTTACATACTCTATTTCACCCTCCACTACTCTCTCTCTCTCTCTCTCTCTCTCCCCCCCAAAGCATGTACTGGTGGTACCAAAAGGGGTGCGTTGGAAACTCCTTTGGAAGTACTTTACAAGACCCATCTTCATGTGTTACATGTAAAATAAACTAGCATGTTATATATCAATGGATAGGTTTTTCAAGCAGAATATAAAAGTATAAAGTCCGACAAGTTTTGTGTTTTTTTGCAACAAAAAATTTACCGGTCCCCACTTTTTTTAAGGGAACCACCAAAAGGTGCAAAAAGTCCTACCCCCAATACATGCTTTTACCCTCTCTCTCTCTCTCTCTCTCTCTCTCTCTCTCTCTCTCTCTCTCTCTCTCTCTCTCTCTTCATGCAATGCGGTGTACACATATATTCACCCTCCACAATGTTATTTTTCTTGAGTACGCTTTCATTCATACCACCCATTCAGAGGTAGCATCATTCACTAGGTGCCTCTGGATGTAGTTCTGCTCATGGCCTGAAGTCCATGCTAGGTCAGGTGCTAAAAGTCCTCCCTTATGCAAAATCTTCCGCAACTCTGATGTATATTAAAATTGTATATAAAAAAAATTTAAATCTGTAAATTGTGTATTGTTGTGAATAGACCCTTGGGGAGGGGTATCTCTCACTGCTACCAAAAAGTCAGTTGTTTAGGCCAAAAAAAATATATTCAGAAAGTGTTGAAAGTCAAATAATAAAGATAACAAACAATTAAATTTGATCAAATTTCACCGTTGTGACTAGAACAATTATTTGCACTAGGTCAAAGTATTGTAGGTCAATTATGGGTCAAAGGTACATGGATCATGATCCGTGTTGGAACACATTTTGAAAATCTATTCATACCATTTGATTTAGCATGTTATTGGAATGCTATAGTTGAAAACGTTTGTGATTTGGATCATTTGTTTGGGATCTAAGCCAAAATCTATAAATTTTATGTAGACTTGGGGAATCTTGGTAGCTTTACAAGGGTTTTGATGTACAAATGACTTAAAACTTCAAGGGTAGGCTTTGTTGGTGGGAGTTGATGGCTTGTGGTTTGGAAATTTGAAAAAGGTACATGGATCGCAATCCATGGTTGGCCACATCTAGAGGTGAAACTTTAGGGACATGGTCATGTAGCCTATCCCAGCACACTTGTGAAATCTTTTCAGATTTGGATCTATGTTTCTTAAGTTTACCCAATTTCTCAGTATATGGCCCAATTTGGCCGCCTTTTTCCATATTGGTTTTTTGGGACCTTCTTCCTTGATCCATATGGCTAGAATGTATTGAGTTTGGTCGATCTGATGCTTTGAGGTTGGCTTTTACTCTCAAGGCTACCTGAGTATCAATTTCCACTTCATTCGGAGTTTGGCCATCATGGATGAGTTGAGAAGATTTGACCAGTTTTGACAAGCATTTATAGACTTATTTTTTAACTTGAAGCATTATAAAAACTAAGTTTACTCTTTACATTTTTGCTTATGGAAAAAAACCTTATTTGCACTTAACACTTTGATAGTGTACAACTTTTGGACTTGAAACAATTTTGCTCCAATTTCTTGACCAGTTGATGATTTTTACTCCTACAAACACTATGGACTCTGACTCTGCGAAATTTTCCCCTTAAGCACATGGATTGTGATCCATGTTTTGGGCCCAACTTGAACCAAACTTGAGGGGAATGTTCTTGACAAGTCCTCTAAGCTATTAGTCACACTCTTTTGGAGTTTGAATTAGTTTTTCATTGCATGGGTCAAAATGACCATTTTTAGACTAAATCCCAAAATTTTGGGGGTTTGGATCTAAAGGATTCCATTACTGCCAAAATTTGCAAAGTGACTCCCCCATGCTATGGTCTAGCTGCAGGTCAAATTTTGCATGAATCTAGCATAGTTGGATACATGGATCACAATCCATGTTGAACAAGATGTTTCAATTGTGATTCTAGTAGTGAGTAGGAACTATAGAGAGATACAACTAGGTGAAATCATTTTTCTTTTTGAGGTGAAGGAACATGAATCATGATCCATGTCCCATCCCTAATCTTGACGTTGGTGGTATGGATGGATTTTGTATTTCTTGGGGAGATCACTAGTAATATCTTTTTGAGTTTTCACCCTTTTTAATCCCCCTAAAGGCCCTTGAGAATTTGCTAACAAACAGGCCTTGATTTTGATTTGTGCAATTGATCTCGTCTTTTTTGTGCATTGTGGACCACATACATTGGTTAAGGGTTAGTAGACGAGCATACTTGTCAAATGTGGTGGGCGGTGGTGGTTCTAAATTCCCGTGCAAAGTGGAAATGCAGTAATTCCTCTCTAGGTCACAAAATCTCTCTCTCTCTCTCTCTCTCTCTCTCTCTCTCTCTCTCTCTCTCTCTCTCTCACGAAATATGTATACGGGTGCATTATCATACGACAGGCCCAAATATCCATCTACATATGGGCTTCTCTCTCTCTCTCTCTCTCTCTCTCTCTCTCTCTCTCTCTCTCTCTCTCTCTCCCCCCCCCCCCCCCCCCCGCCCATGAAAGGGAAGAACAAAATTAAATGTAGATTTAGTTGTGGACTTGAATAACAATGCCACATAATACATAAATAAATGCATCGTATATGGTCCCATATGAAACTGGCAACATATGGTTTTTAGTAAACAAAAGATAACTGCACCAAATGACCTGTACACGGTTAAATATCACGTTCGTAGTATATGGGTTTTTGGCAAACCAAAATTAAAGCACCAAATAGCTACACATGTGATACAAAGTGTATAAAATGATTGCAATTTTTCTCTCCTCTCATGCGCAAAACCCGAGAGCTCTCTACAAAGGTTTTTGTGTGCACTTGACATAATCGCTACCTTGTTTCATACACATAAACATAAACATTGTTTCTCACACTCACACACACACACACACACACAAAGCCAACTGCATACACTCCACTTATTCAAATTTTGTTACAATGTGAATGACCTTCCCTGACGTACTCCACTATAGGTCTAACTGACGTAGTCCCTACAACAAGTTTGGGGATGGATTCTTGATGATCCCTAGGTTCATTTTGCCGCATGATTGTCCAGGATTTTTTCCTATTGATTTTATATATATGCTTGATCACTCTCAAGTGATTAAATAGTTGGTTGATTTCCCCCTATCTGTTACTCTATTTGTGTGTAAACTGCTCCCAGACCATCTTAAGCCAACACATAAAAGTGGTTTGAAACTACATGTATAATTAACTCACCACTTTGTGTGTAAATAATAAAACTTTAAACACACCACAACATGGAAACATCACAGGAATGATTGTATATAGAAAATACATTAGACAAATAGCAATCAAAGTACGCAGTACAATTCACAAAATATACAAGCATCAACACTCATGGCAACCTCTTCCAACAGCTAGGTAAATTCATGAAATTTAATGAGTTGTGTCTATATAGGTTCTTCATAATACACAAAAGGATAAGAATAGTTAATACATGTTTGAAAATGAGTTATGGATCTTACTTGAGTAAAATTTACACACACACACATAAGGCTGATTATAGTGTGTGGCTAATTCCTTGGTATAAATTTATTGGGATTGTTGGTGTGAGATACTAGTACTGGTACTTGCTGATACTACTAGACTATACTGGTACATACACACACGCATGGCAGGTTATTGACTGTTGCCACTTCCCTGGTATAATTTGTTGGAACTGGTGGTCTAAGATACCTTTGGTACCGACTAGTAATACTGGAATACGCGAGTACTGGTAATGGCACTATACACTACTGATGCCAGTACTGCTATATTCATACTAATAGTGATTGGTAATGGTACTATATATACTGTAATGATACACACACACACATGGCTGGTTATTGTGTGTCTCTATTTACCTTATATAAATCACAAAAATTATTGAGATGTGTCTATATAGATTCTTCACAATGCAAAGAAGGCTAAAAATAGTTAATACATGATTAAAAATGATTTAGGGATCCTACTTGAGTAAAAATCTCTCTCTCTCTCTCTCTCTCTCTCTCTCTCTCTCTCTCTCTCTGCTCTACAAAAGGAAACCTGGCTGGATACCCAAGATAACACAATATCTAGCATAAACTGACAAAGCTATATACCTGACACCTCGCATAGCACATAATAAACGATGTACGCGGACAGAGAGAGACAGCAAGCAAGAGAGAGGAAGAGAACATGCGCATATGCACATCCTAGAGCGGAGTGCTACGCCTGGAATGGCGAGAGAGAAGAGAAGAATGAGACGGACACCGAGTGCAATCCCCCCCCGTGCAAGAGTGACCATTTCCTATTGCATGTATTTGTTTTATAGATTTCTTAAATGGTCAATTCTGAGTACAAACTGGCCGGCCGGTCATAAATGGCCGAAGCTCATAAAGATCACTTGAATAATACATGAAATATATTTCCGTATGCATAGGCCTTGCTCGGTCAAGCCTTTTCCACCTGTCAGATGCAATAATTAATAGAAATATCAATTCCATTACATACCTGTCCGTTTGAAAGCAACTGTCCTCAGTTGCAAGGATATGAAATCTGTGTCAAAAAAACAAGCATATAATAAAAATAGTGAAACTTAACAACATTTCATATGCCTACCATCATCCACATACTACCTATTCTAGTGTCCCATACCACTACAATAAGCAATATATGTCATATCATGATGAATCAGGATATCATTGGTCACACTCATCATTTAATAAGTCAATTCACATCTATGTCAATTGCAATTCCATAATATTGTCGTGACAAAAAATCATCTTATAGAGAATCCAACTCTAGTTCTAATTCCAAATATAATCCAAATCTCAAATATCTTTCACTTTCTATACCCGGGTAACAAAATCATACGAGTTACAGTGGTGGCCAGCCACTACAGCACGATTTTGTGATTGGTATTGTCTAAACCCGGAGAATCTACACCAATAAGACATGTTGCCTAAATCGACAAATCTGCACTAATGCTGCTTAAATCGGCGAATCTGCATTTACCAATGTGAATCTGTAATTTTTTAGTGTGCTGCCTAAATCGGCGGATCTGCATGGATAGCTGGTGTTGCCTAAATCGACGAATCTACATCAAGATGAGCATTTACACATTGCCTAAATCGGCGGATCTGTGTGCATTTGACTAATGGACTAGAGAAGACATAAAAAGACAAAACATGTACTACCTGTGTGACACCACATTGGAGTGTAGTTGAGTAGTAGACTACTTACAAATTTTTGTTCACTAACTCAAAACACCGCAACTTATATGAGTAGTTGCATAGTGTAATGCCAAATCCTTTGAATAGAAATTACATGCAGTGCAAGCACAAGCCATAACTTTAGGGATTCTGTATTTCATATGCCATAAGAAAATGAAAGGAAGTAAAAGATTTTAATTGCTTTCAATTTGTCCAATGTTATTATCCTTATTGCAAACTGCTTGACGTTGTGTACTTAAATATATGCACCAACAAAATAAACTTCCAAGCAAGTAGAGAAAGTGAGTATTATTGTAGGAGTATGCTAAGGGATGCCATTGCAGTATAGGCAGATGAGATATGTTGCATAATTGATGAGATCTTAAGAAATATGATTAAAATACCATGGAAAACAATGATAAATTACGTGCCTGGAGGTGATTTGCAGAAGTGACTAGTATCCAAATCGGCAAATGCTAAACAATTTCTTGAAAACAAAGGTCAATAGCAAAATTCATCATGTGAGTAATGTTATGCAAGTTAGAACAACCCAAAATTCAAGTCATACAGATGGGTGTCAGATATTGGTGAGGTGGACTGTATACGTAAGTAAGTGTTTAAACCATTGATTTTTGTCGCAAGAAAATTAGAAAGCTAGGAAAATTTCACCAGTGTTATTGAAAGTAGTTAAAATAGCAAAACATCGGCTAGATTCCATGCTTTCCTTCACATAAATCGGCAAAGTTTTATAACTTTTAGTGTGAATACCTGAAAACCTTTGAGTTTTGACCTAAAAACAAAAAAGCTTTAGGTGTGCCCTTATTGTCTTTAGTTAGAAAAATTGTTTTTGGCAAGCCCTAACTCGATCAACAAACATTGCTATGAGTACTCTGATCCAAAGAGAATTTGTCGTGAAAAATTTCGTAGGAACTACTTTCGATGGTCATCTTTGAATGGATACAACAAACACTAAAATACCAAGAGACATAGCAACGCTTATCGCCACCTTAAATATAGACACACAAATCTCAAAGCCAAAAATAAAATAAAATAGGCACAGACCGATAAGGTTGAAAACTATAACCCTTCCCACGTGGGGAAAGTGTGTCTCAGCTTACAATCATGCCCCTTGAAAATGCAATAATGCCCCTTAGGACGAGGAGGAAAAAGAATCAGTCCGCTTGAAATTTAAGAGAAAGTGTAAAAAGAAGAAAAATGCAAGTCATTCTTCTAAACTTTCCTCTTTCTATGTATGGTTAGGAAAAATGATTTGTCTTGAACACTGCTTCCCACCACAAGCATGGTAAAATAGTGTAGCTCTTCCCACCACTGATGTAAGACGCTCAACAAGTAGTTTCTCAAGGAAAAGAACCCTACACAATGACGGGTTCATCTTTTGGAAGCCCTTCAAGTATTGACGCTTAAATCATATGAATTTTTATAAATGGACAATGGTTAAGAAAACGGTGGAATGTAAAGTGTCCTGCTCTGATTGAAGGTAAAACCAAATATCATTGCATGTCCAAAATCCGAGGCAACAATAAAATTGTGCAAGAAACAAACCCAACGTGCACTAGTTCACCAAAATAGGAACAGAAGTGTGGTAGCATCCTTGGGAAGCTGGCGGCAGAGGGAATTTTTTTTTACAAAAAAATAACTCTGGCCGATGCTGAGCAGCTCAATTAGATGCTGAGGGGTCAGAGTGCACCGCATGTAGCACCTACCACTTTCCAAAAGTGCCCCTTGGCATACGCAACCATGTCGTTAGACAAAAAAAAGAGAAGGCTATAGCTTGATGCTGAGGCGACCCTCTCGATATTATTGCAGCCCCTTGTTTGACTGGGGCTCCCTTTGCCTGGGGAATGGTAGTGAAGTCTCGAGAGCTACTCATCTGACGCATGGCAGTTGAAGAGGATGCCGCAAGGAGAGAGAGCGAGTCAGTATCCGAAGGCTGCTATGAAGCTTGCTCATCAGGGGTTGGCAACTCAGAGCGAGAGAGCTACTGGTTGATTGAGATCCACGACAGGGAGGGAGGGAGGGATGGATGGTTGATCATGTTCTCAAGGGGGAGTTTTGGCAGTGCACCTGAGCAGGGCCATCAGGGGTATGATGCAGTAGTTTGACGCATGGTGCAAGAGAGGAAGGCAAAGAGGGAAAGAATTCTTTGGGCTGGGTTCTTTTTGGCGAAGTCAGGATCAATGTGCATCCCTGCAGTGAGAGCCTAAAGAGGTTGGTGCAACTAATGGCTTGACAAGTCATATCATGCATGGCGGGCTGCTGGCTGATAATTAGAGAGTGAGGAAGAAAGTTGGACTATAAGTCGATGTAGTAGGTGGTGGTCTGCCTCAGGACTAAGTGGCACGGGCATGGGAGGGTGGGATCTATGGCCGGGGGATTGTGGGTCGTAGATTTGGAATGCGGGTACCCTAGATTACTTTTGTAAAAAGTAAACTAGGGTACCCGAGTTTTGAAAGTAAACTAGGGTACCCACGTGGGTTTTGAACCCGTGACCTCACCCATGAGAGGCGCACATCCTAACCACTACGCCATGCGTGCGTTGTGAAACGTGGGGACCCTAATTTACTTATAACATGTATGCACAAGGGCGACAACCGAAAGTAATCTAGGATACCCTAGTTTACTTTTTATAATTAAAAAGTAAACTAGGGTACCCTAGATTAATTTCGGCGCCGTCACTGGGATCTACGGACCACAATCCCCCAGCCGTAGATCCCACCCTCCCATGCCCGTGCCACTTAGTCCTGAGGGGTGGCCTGGACTTTGCGAATTGAAGTGGAAAAGGGGTGGTCTGTGTTAAAAATATATATATATAAATAAATTTGACAGCTGATCCAGCTGATCTAATTGGTATGCACAACAATGGCGCGCCCCACCATTCGGTGGTTGCGGACGGTTGTCTAGTGGTACAGAACACTGCAGGCGGCCGCCTTTGCATGCAAGTGTATTGTGTAGCTAATTAAATATGTTGCATTGGCACAATGATTAATTGTGGCCTCTCATAAATGTGGGCTATCCTACCATCTTCATGTGTGAGGAGAGTGATAGAGAGAGAGGGTAAGTGGACGGTTGTTGGCAAGAGAGAGACAGGGCTGAGAGAGAGAGAGATGGAAACCATTTTCATGCCCACATACTAATTTGATGGCTGGATTTCGTGCTCAAATGGCAACTCGGTGTGTGTGTGTTGGCAAACGAGAGGTGCTTGGATAATAACAGGGAGAAAACGGGACTGGTGGGCTGGTAACTCCTACTGCATGGTCGTCCAAAAAAAGAGACAGAGGGGTGGGTGTATGGGCGCCGTCAGTCACCGACGTCGAGAGAGAGAGAGATAGAGACGAGATTGAGACTGATAGTCGTTTTGATGCGGGCCGCTAAAACGGGTGGCTGGCATAGGTTGGCGGCACCTCTGGATGCTAAACTGGCGGGTGATCATGCTGCTATTGTGTTGCCAGTAGGAACCACTGCGGTGTTGACGATGACAGGCTTTATTGGTGTGCTATCGTAGAGGCCTGTTTTTTTTGTGGTGATGGCATCCAGTGGTGGCCGCCAATGACGATCGGGGGTGGGTTGAAGACGAGGCAATCGGCCTGTAGAGTACGATGGTTGTGTGTGTGGGTGGGTGTGAGAGAGAAAAACAAAAAAATGTTCGACTGTACTCAGTGGGGCCGCGATTTGAGAAATAGAGAGTGATTGGGTGGGATGTGCATGTCAGAAGAGAACGAGGAGGAAGATGGTCTCTATGAATGGTGGCTTCCGATGACTTCTATGACATCAAAATTTCTCAGCCGCTTCTTCTTCTATTTCGTCTATCTCGCTCAATATCCCGTTCCTTATTATATATACATATTCTAGAAGTTCAATATGTAAGGCACATTTCCTATCTTTCACGGTATATTCCATTAGTCGATGCACAATAAGAACAGGAGAGGGTTTTGATAAGGCTATCAAGGTCAACAGCTAGCAAAGTGTTATGCATTAGCAATAAGTGCATTGATATGTGTCTTAATGATGTCGGGAAGGAGATTAAACTGTCATTATGAATAAATATTAAAAAAAAACAAAATGTACACATGTAGTTGACAGGTGTCATATAATAATAATCACCGATATTATTTAAAAAAATTAAACAGTAATGAAGTACATGTAAAAATTGCTTATCTTTGTTCGTATTGATGTCCGTAATCGTGATTATTGAAAAATAAAATAAAATTGGAGAACGTAGCCCAAGCTCTGATACCCCTGACAGACGGAAACCTAGCTGGCCTGCAAAATATCCAAGATAACACAATATCTAGCATAAACTGACAAAGCTACATACCTAATGCCTCACACAATAAATAATTAACGATGTACTTGAACAGAGAGAGACAGCAAGCGAGAGAGAGGAAGAGAACATGCCCAAATGCACCAACTAGAGCGGAGTGCTATGCCTGGCACGGCGAGAGAGGAGAGAAGAATGAGACGGAAACTGGGTGCAATCTCCCCCCGTGCAAGAGTGACCATTTCCCTCTTGCACGTATTTGTTTTATAGATTTCTTAAATGGTCAATTGTGAGTACAAATTGGCCGGTCGGTCATAAATGGCCGAAGCTCATAAACAACACTTGAATAATACATGAAATATATTTCCGTATGCATAGGCCTAGCTCGGTCAAGCCTTTTCCACCTGTCAACTGCAATAATTAATAAAAATATCAATTCCATTACTCTCTCTCTCTCTCTCTCACACACACACACACACACACACACATATGAATGATTAAAGCATGTTTCTAGTTCCCTGGTATAAATTTACTAGGATTGTTAGCGTGGGGTACGATACTAATTGATACTAATGGACTATACTAGTATTGGTACTGGTACACACACACATGGCTGGTTATTGCATGTTACCAGTTCCCTGTTATGATTTACTAAGATGGTTGACCTAAGATACCTGTGGTACTGATTAATACTAATGGACTACACTAGTATTGGTAAAAGAATTATACAATACTGATACTGATACCGCTGTACTCCTACTAGCACTGATTGGTACTGGTATGATATATAATGGTATTGGTACACACACACACACATAGATGGTTATTGCATGTCTCCATTTACCTAGTAGAATTCACTAGAACCTTTTGCTTGAGGTAGCTTTAGTAGTATGCGGTATGACTGGACAATATTGGCGCTGGTAATGGCACTATACACTACAGATATTGATATTGATATACTACTATAATTGTTCTAATAGTACGGGTTGTACTATTACTAGTACTATTGGACTATACTAATATTGGTATTGGTATACACACATGCACACTCATATGGCTAGTTTTATGTGTTATCACTTCCCTAGTATAATTCGTTGGAATTGTTGACCCGGGGTACCTTTGCTACCGACTAGACTATACTAGTACTACTAATGGCACTAGATACTACTAATACTGAGAGTGCTATACTACTATACTAACACTGGTAGTGAATGGTTTTACCGGTACTGTAAGTATTGGTACTAGTACACACACACACACACACACACACACATGGCTAGGTATTGCGTGTTTCCATTTCCCTGACATTATTCGCTAGAACTTCTGGCCTGGGGTACATTTGGTACGGATTGGTACCGTTGGACTATATCGTTACTAGTAATGTCCATATACTCTACATATACTGATATTGCTATACTGTTGGACTGGTACTAGTATTGATACTTACTGGAACTACTAGATTATATTGTTACCTGTACTAGTACACACACACACACACACATATTGCTGGCATGTTGGTGCTGCCATTTCCGTGATGTACTAGCACTAGTAGTGACTGGTTGTATTGGTACACACACTCACATAGCTGGTTATTGTGTGGTTCCATTTCCCAGACATTATTCACTAGAACTATTGGCCTGCGGTACCTTTGATATGGATTGGTACCACTGGACTATATTGTTACTGGTAATGGCCATATACATGATAGATATTGATATTGTTATATTGCTAGACTTCTACTGATACTGGTACTTATTGGAACTACTCGACTATACTGCTACTAATACTGGTACACACATACACACACACTCATATTGTTGGCTTGTTGGGGTTGCCATTTCCCTGCTATACTATCCCGAGTAGTGACTGGTTGTATTGGTGCTGTATATACTGGTACTAGTACTGGGGAAAACACATACATAGCTGGTTATTGTGTGGTTCAATTTCCTTGACATTATTTGCTAGAACTGTTGGCCTCGCGTACCTTTGGTATGGACTGGTACCACTAGACTATACTGTTACTGGTAATGGCCCTATGCACTACAAATACAGATACTGCTAGGCGTGTATTGGTAGTACTGATTGTACTGGTACTGGTACTTACTAGTAATACTCGACTATACTATTACTGGTATACACACACACACTCACTCACAAGGCAGTTTTTTTCATGTTTCCATTTCCCTAGCATACTTAGCTAGATCTCTCGGAAGGTTGTGGCCTGAATTAGGCCAATTACAATATCCAATCATCATATGTAAAGGAGGTGCACCCTTTACCCACCACTATGCATGAACATAATACCCGCAAATCACTGCCTAGGAAATCCAATATACTTTTTTACCAAAAGCACGTACGTAAATGAGGGAGAGTATGAGAGAGTTCTAGTGATGTGTGACAACGATAACAAGCGAGAAATTCCACTTGGATGCTGTCACCCATTCCTGAGGTTAGTTCTTACTAACAATTGGAAATGGTTGGTTGACAGGGATAGGTTTTTCCCTTCACAAAGGTAGGAGTGTCTCATCCGTTCCCCCCCGGTGGTTTGTAATTCCAAATGGATGAATTAAATGATTATATTTGACGATTGTACCTATAATTTTGAAATTCAAAATCCCAAAATAAGTATGGTTCATAATTGAGGGGATTTTAATATTATACTCTCTCTCTCTCTAAAATGGAAATGAACCCTAATTTTTTCTAACTTGCATACATGTGTCTGAGCTACCTAGAGTGCCAAGTGCATAGTTAACTTTCTTGCCCTGATTTACCCTCAGGGGGTGCACCTTTAAGAAACTATTGATATAACATGAGTTCAAAGGGTATTTTAAAAAAACCTTTACTTACATGCTTAAGGTAATAAAATGACCCATTTTTTTAAAAAAAACTTATAGGTTTTTCTCTAAAATCAATAAAAAAAACTCTTTTGTTAATATAATCTTGTTAAAATTTTAAAATTTTGGCAATTAAAAAACCCATTCATTTGAACTCACGTGGTAACTTACATGTCTAAGAGGTGAACCCCCTGTGGATTTCCCATGTGGCTCAAAAGGCTCATCATTTGGATACTCGATCGCTAATTACCCTTGATTTTGCAATTTTGATCCGTCGTAAGTTGGCCCAAAATTTGACTTGTGTCAAATCCTTCCCAATTTCACATGCTTAAATCTCTTGTTTTGTTGATCTAGTGTTTGCTTTGAAAACTTGAATCTAACTTTCTTGACTCACTTTATTAATTTTTTATCCTTATTAGCTAATAATTATATTATTTGACAAAAATATAGTCAAAATTATTCCACATACTTGTATATATATACCTCGGGGCGATCACTTAATAAATTTGTAACTAGCACATGAGTGCAGCAGAAGGGGTTATTTACTTTCATTTTTTCTCACATTTTCACAAATAGAAGGGTACCATAAAATGAAATCGAGAAAGCAAATTACACATTGAATAGAAAAAGGGTGTATTTTATTTGTCAAAAATTCACAGATAAGGAGTTTTAAAAATAGTCCTTGAGTGCACGGTGCGATAAACACAGTTTTTACATAGTGACGCCCCCGAGATATATACTCTCACTCTAGGCATTATGTTTGTCAAAAATTGTCGATAGAGCTCATTATTATGGCTAATAAGAGATAAATCTTGCTAAAAAGAAACTAGAAAATAAAAATTTCAATGCAAAAACACACTTTTTACATTGTGCACATGAATTCTCAACAATTTTCAGCTTAAGATCTCACAATAGATTGCTAAAGCTATTGCTACTCCCTCCTTCTCATTATGAGTCGTCCTGGATGACGACTAATGCACTGCACATGGGCACAAACATCCTGTTTGTGCAAGGCCGTGTGTAATGTAGCCCTATTATGCTAATGGAAAAGATGCATGTGTGGTAACAATGTGTTGTACAAGATGCATGTACTGAACTGACTCTTCAACAACTTGTGTGGAGAGCTTCTATCTAAACTACGTAGTCTAAATAGCACCTAATAGCCGAGCAGTAAAATACCATCGAAAGCCAGAGTCCCCAACTTCAAAATCCTCTATCCCCCACTACACTTTGACTTTGCCAAGCCTTCTAATTGAGGCCACCAAAATTGGTAAAAAACACATGGCACTTCATCACCGTCATTTGACACCCAGCTTAAACATGCCATCTCTCATTGTCCATGCATTTGATTGACAAGCACTCACTTCTTACTAGCTTCACATAGTATATACTACCCTTGAAAACCCTGTCAAAATCCAAAAAATCCCTTGATTGCACATTTCCCAACACGGTACATATAGCATATAATCGGCCCCTAACAAAACTTCAAAGCCTTGTAATTGGGCATCCATGACTCTGACTGTTGATCTGTAAAGACCAACAGGCTCCATATCAGAAGCACTTCACATCCATCTCTTGAAAGCAGCTTTAATCACATGTTGTCATCTACCATGTTTGTCTAGGATATGCAATGCATCCTTGCTTCAAGCTTCAATGTCTTTCACTCTATAGCTCCTTTTGAAGAACCGTGTAGACCAGATCTCTCAGCACTTCAAGATCTTCATTCCCAAGCAAAAAATGATCCCTATGAAAATATTTAGCTGGCATCCCATTGGGCCCTATTTGAAGCCCTTATGTCCTAAACAATTGCAACAAACATTCATCACTACTACCACCTGCCTACCTAGGATCTCTGTACTTGCTTTCGCCCTTTGTCATACACCTACCATCATACCTATACCTGCTTGTGCCATCTTATGTGCTTGACACCAACGCCCATAATCACTTCTCAACTTTAGTCTCCCAGTTTGTCTCTTGCATGTACACATACTTTGTTAGCATTATGATGATGTGCCCATTGGTACTCTCCGCTAGATCATGCATTGGATATGATAGGGAGAAGGGAATTGATGCTCAATACCCAATTTATCAACCAGTACATGCATGGACTTGTTTCTAAACCCTTGTCCTTTATAAAAAGTGAGCACCCAAGGCACTCAAAAATGACAATAGATACATTCACAAACAAACCACGCCACCATATGAGCATAACTACCTTGACCTGGACCCACCTAATAAGGTAGTCAATGGCTACCAAAAGGTACTTCTTTCCACTCATCGACTTAGGGTGTGGACCGATGGCATCCAAACTGCACTTCTCAAAAGCATTTTGGGCTGTGATAGTCCCCCTGTGATTCGGCTACCAATCGTATTTCATCCATGGTCTGACACTCATGGTAGGTCTTGCACCAATATTGCACATCTCCTACAATATAAGGCCACCAAAAATGTTCTCTAAGAATCTAGAATAGTACCTAACATTTTCCTTGATGTCCGCTCTCTTCATGACATTGCTCCAAAACTAGGGGAATCTCCTCCTTGTAAAGCACCACCCTCATTACTCCATCTTGGTCGAATGTCATCAGATCCTTCTCTATCAAGGTGAATCTGTGAGTCTATTTTACAATCGTTCTCTTCTACAGATTGGACAAATTCTCTCACCATTGCTATGTACTCAAAAAGTCATCTATTTCCTTCAAGGTCTCTCTACATGCATAGGTGGTAGGTGCCACATACGAGCCTGCTACATGCATTGGTACCCGACTACTAGCTAGCTGATGTGCTTCTTGGTTATGTTCCCCTTTTGCATGCTTGAATCACTGGCTTCAAAGAACTTTTACAGCTTCTAATGGCAAACTAGAGTGCTTCATTAGCCGCCGCAGAGTCCGAGGGTAAGAGAAAACAAGAAGCTCTAGACGACAAAAACTGTAAAGAATGAGGATGCAAGAGAGCTACACAAGACAAGCACAAAGCACACAGAGATGGAAAGCTTCTTCTTCCTCTTCACAGAAAAGAGAGTACAAAATGACTAAGTGTTAAAGCTGAAAAGTAGCACATATGTACATGCGGTCACTATGTGTGAACACACTAGAAGCGTACTAGGCTGGCACTATAAGTGTAGTCCAGTTGTAGAATCACTCGCAGAGATCCTCCGTGTCGGTCACCTAACGCGCTAGTGAGTAAATGCTGTAAGCGGTGAAGACCCGTAGTGGATGCCAGCTCAAGGTGTAGAGCTCGACATCTCAACACTCCCCCTTGAGCTCTGCATGTCGCAGAGTCCAAGCATAGTCCGGAAACGTCGAAGCTTCTCATCTCCGAGGGCCTTGGTAAAGATATCCGCTATCTGCTCCTCTGTGCTGACGTAGACCAAGTCGATGCCGCCCGCCAACACTCGCTCTCGAACGTAGTGGTAATGGACCTCTATGTGTTTGGTCCTAGCATGGAACATTGGGTTCCTAGCCAACTGCATGCTGCTGAGGTTGTCACAATGGATGAAAATCTGTTGGTCTACCTGCACTCCCAAGTCCTCAAGTAATGTGCGTAGCCAAGCTACCTCGCACGCCGCAACTGCTGCACCTCTGTACTCGGCCTCTGTGCTCGATAAAGCAACCGTAGGCTGCTTTTTGCTGCTCCAAGTAACAGCAGCACTCCCAAAAGAGAACATGAATCCACTCGTAGATCTCCTATCAACAATGCTACCTACCCAATCTGCATCTGTATACCCATACAATGCTAATGGTGCATCTGCTGCATAGAACAATGCGTAGTCAAGAGTACCTTGCACATACCTAAGTGTGCATCGTACTCCATCCAAATGTGGCTTCCTCGGAAGCTGCATGAACTGACTCTCCAAGCCTACTGTGTAGCTCAAGTCTGGCCTCGTGATAGTCAAGTAGATTAGACTACCCACAATCTTCTTGTACATGTTGACATCCTCAACAACATCACTCTTCTGTGCACTCAGCTTTGCATTCAAATCCAAGGGAATAGAAATTGGCTTACAATCAGCCATACCATACTTTGACAACATGTCCAAAGCATACTGTCTCTGTGATAGCCATACACCCTCTGGAGTCCTGATCACCTCAATGCCAAGAAAGTAGCACAACTCGCCTAAATCTTTCATTTCAAACTCCTGTTTGAGAAGACCCTTCACATGGTCAATCTCCATAGCATTGTCACCAACAATAATAAGGTCATCTACATATATGGTAATGACCACAATCCCCACATCACTCTCACGTACATAGAGTGAATGATGAGCATGAGCTCTCCTAAAACCAATACTGACAAGATACTTGGCAATCCTGTCATACCATGCTCTAGAGCCCTGCTTCAAAACATACAAAGCTTTGAGAAGTCTGCATACATAATCTGGGTAACCTGGATCGACATAACCAGGTGGCTGATCCATATACACTTCCTCTTGCAACTCACCATTCAAGAAGGCATTCTTTACATCCATTTGATGCATAATCCATCCTCTAGATGCAGCCACTGCTATGACAGCTCTCATAGTCGTCATCTTTGCCACTGGAGCAAAGGTCTCCTCATAGTCTATGCCATACGTCTGTGCATAAACCTTTGCGACCAGCCTTGCCTTGTGATGCTCAATGTTACCATCAGACTTATGCTTGGTTTTATACACCCATTTACAGCCAATAGCTTTCTTGCCACTTGGCAATGGCACCAACTCCCATGTGTCGTTTGCTTCCAATGCAGCCATCTCTTCATTCATTGCATCATCCCAATGCAAATTTCCAACTGCATCCTCAAAACATGTGGGCTCCATATCCTGTATCACCTTAGCCATGTAGGCTTGGTGATGCGCTAGATACCCATCATAAGTCAAATTCTGAACTGGATTTCTGACTCTATTAGATCTTTGCGGTCCTGGGTCACTCCTTTGCCCTCTAACATCTTCTTGTACTTTCCTTACACCAGGTGTCCTGACAGCCGAAATTCCAAATTCCTCATCAAGACTTTGTTCAGAACCATCTGAATCCATGTCTGTATGTGAAAAACCTGATGATGCATCAGCCATAAAGGGAGGTTCATCAACCTTTTCCTTTCCTTTTTGTGATACATTCCCTGTACCTGTTGGTGGAGTAACCTGCGTACGTAGTCTACCATTCCATGGTTTCTCAACAGAGCCACAAGAAGAGGAATCTTGTGGTCCACTCAAAACCTGTGACTGTGGCCTCACATTTTGTACAACCACATCATATTTTACATCAGCCCCAATAGTGCCATGTGCATTACTGTACCAGCTGCTCATCTCATCAAAGACTACATCTCTGCTCACTCGTAATTCTCGTGTAGTAGGATTGTAGCACCTGTACCCCTTTTGTTCAAGGGAATATCCCACAAGAATACATTTCTCTGCTTTAGGATCCAATTTCCTACGCAACTCATCTGGTACATGCACGTAAGCTATGCAGCCAAACAGTTTCAAGTGTGCCAAATCAGGCATTGTACCTGTAAACTTTTCCTTAGGTGTTACATCATGCACCGCAGTTGTAGGTGTCCTGTTCATAATGTACACAGTTGTATTTACGGCTTCAGCCCGGAAATGATGAGGCATGTTCTTCTCATTCATCAATGCACGTGCAACCTCTGCAATGTGCCTGTTTTTCCTTTCTGCGACCCCATTCTGTTGTGGAGTATATCTGCATGTAAACTGTCTGCGTATACCATGCATTCGCAGAAAATTTGAAAAATCATTGGAGAAGTACTCTCCCCCTCCATCTGACCTCATTTGAAGTCTTGAGAGTGACCAAACACTTCACTTTTGTTACGCATGAAGTAGACCCATACTTTCCTTGTATGGTCATCAATGAAAGAGACATAATACCTGCAACCATGTATACTTGCAGTATCGGTTGGACCCCAAACATCTGTGTGCACCACCTCAAGTGGCTTTTTACATACATTGCGCTCATGTGGAAATGAGCCCTTTGACTGTTTTCCAAACTGGCATGCTGCACACACTTTATGCATACCATCCACCTTGAATTTGGGCAAACCTTTTACAATCTGTTTTGATTGCATGTTGCGCAATCTCTGCTCATTGACATGGCCAATGCGTTTGTGCCAAATGTCAACATCAGCCACAACACCTGTGTCCTGTGCAAATAATGCAGCTTTTACCTCAGGCATGTCTATATTCAGCGTAAACATTCTGCCCACACATTTTCCCTCTGTGATCAGCTTACAGCCATTCTGGAAATCTTCTCCATAACAACCATTGGATTGAAGCGAACCTGCAAACCCTGCTCAACCATTTGTCCAACAGAAACAAGATTCTTTGTAATGTTTGGGACATGAAGTACATCTACTAAGTACTTTGATTTCCCACTCTTCGTATTTAGAGGTATATCCCCTACATGAGAAATGGGGTGAGCTGTGTCATCTCCTGTCTGCACATAGCCTGACACATCTGGTTTGCTCATATCTCTAAACCACTCTCCACGAGACGTCATGTGATTAGAGGCACCTGAATCCACATACCAAACATCATCTTGGGTGGAATTCTCTGCAGTCATTGTATTCATTACATGCTGCATAACAAACATGCGCTCGTTTTTGCTGTCATCTGCATCTCTGCTAGTAGATGCATAGTTGCCCTGTTCTCTCTTTCCACTTGCTTTTCCCTTTGGACAGTCACGTGACATGTGACCTCTTTCACCACAAGTCCAACATTCTCTGCTATCTGGAGTATGTTACTGCCTGCTTGATCCTACACCACAACCTCTTTGACTCCCCCTGTCTTGAGACTGGTTTCCCCTGCCACCTGTATTGTTTTGATTTGATTGACCTTCCAGAAATTGGCCCCTGCAACCCCTTGGGCCTCGACCACGACCTCTACCTCTACCTCTGTTGGAGTTAGAATAGAAGGCCTGTTTAGAATTATTTCTGCCATGAGAAGAAGATGTGTCAAGGTTCTTCTCCTCAAGAATAAGCATAGAAATCAAATCTTGGAACACGGGGATGTCGTCTCTTGTATTCATGGAAGACCTAAAATGTACATACTCATCTCCTAGACCATCCAAGCATGCACAGACAATGTCATCGTTTTCCACTGAGACTTTAATAGATCCAAGAGCCTCAATGATACTCTTGATCTTCAAGGCATAATCATTGATTGAGAGGTTGTTCCTCTTAACCTGATTTAGCTCCGACTTTAGTTGAAGCTTCCTGGCCTTGGTGTTCACCTAGAACACTCTGCCTAAGTTTCTCCATGCAATGGCGGGGGTTTCAGCATCCTGTAGATAGCCCATCATGCCATCTATGATGCTCATAGAAAGCCAATACATCACTTTGCTCTGGCCTTGTTGCCAGTCCCTCAAAGCTTTCCTTTGTTCTACTGTAGCATTTGCCTCGGGAATCTCTGGTTCCTTTTCATTGTCTCCTTCTACATAGTCCCAATAACCTTTTCCTTTTAGGAAATTTGTTATTCTGAACATCCATGCAGGGTAGTTATTTTTCTCAAGCTTCTCAGTAACAATCTGACTGAAACCGTCAGACATCTTGAAGCACTAAGACAAAATAGATGCAATCTGCAAAAACCTGCAAATCTGTTGAACCTGCTATCATGGTACCTGTAACGCTTTCTACACTCAACGAGTGTCCACAATCAAGCGTACATACAACCACTGTACTTGTATAGTAAATCTCTGTATACTGCACTTTGGAGACCTGTTCAGAAACTTGTGCGAAAAATCCCTAAAATCTTCTCGTGGATTGCGAACGAAGGGATTTTGATGCTCTTGCTCTCTTAGCCTCTCTTGCCTGCACCAGGCTCTGATACCATGTAAAGAATGAGGATGCAAGAGAGCTACACAAGACAAGCACAAAGAACAGAGAGATGGAAAGCTTCTTCTTCTTCTTCATAGAAAAGAGAGTACAAAATGACTAAGTGTTAAAGCTGAAAAGTAGCACATATGTACATGCGGTCACTAAGTGTGAACACGCTAGAAGCGTACTAGGCTGGCACTATAGGTGTAGTCTAGCTGTAGAATCACTCGCAGAGATCCTCCGTGTCGGTCACCTAACGTGCCAGTGAGTAAATGCCGTAAGCGGCCAAGACCCGTAGTGGATGCCAGCTCAAGGTGTAGAGCTCGACATCTCAACAAAAACTTGGGGGGCAGGGAGAGAGAGAGAGAGAGAGAGAGAGAGGTATATTTTTTATTATCCTGTTGGATGGAAAAATATAACTTGTAGGACCAAAGGTACACGTGATTTTTTATTATCGTTTTGGGTGGTAAATATGATGTATGGGACCAAAAGATACATGTGATGAACTATATGGATAAGTGACTCTCAATGCTCAAGGATTATGTGACGAGACACGGTGGAGAGCCCTTGCTATGGCTGGAGCGGAATGTACGTAGGTATAGGTCATGGCTGAAAATGTGAGAAGCAGTTTCAAAATTCGAAGGTGAATTCTTTCCAATCTAATTCATGACAAATATGAATGTGTTCATGGTGCTCAATAAAAAGTCTACCAAATACTACAAACCATCAAGTTTGCAATTTTGGAGGACAGTATTGGTCATTGAATTTTGGATTATCTGCCTTCAATTGCATAAGAGCTTCTATACCACTCTTGAACTTGTGAGGAGATTCTCCCAGAACGTGTGCATCCCAGCCTCTTTTTACGACATTCCAGTCATTCTATTTCACAATGTCCCAACAAAACTAGCTCTTCAAGACTGCATTGCAGACCCAAATCAAAGTGAAACAATCAACAGTGACAATTCCTATTGATCCTATTCCTATTGATCTTTCTTAGCTCTTAAGGTGTTTCCATGGATGCATTAAGACCCATATTAAAATCTTAGCAAGCTCTTTCAAACCAAAAGGCAGCTGTCGATATTTGGTAATCACAAGGTACCTCATAGTGATCCATAGTTACATGCATACGCCCCCCTCCAGATGCCAGTGAGGCATCGTCTCCTTGTTGCCGTAACTCTTCTAAATATTTATCGAGCAAAATATTGAAAGCTATATATACCATTTTAAAATTTCTCAAGTAAAAAATTTTATGAAAGGATGAGAGAGAGAGAGAGAGAGGCCACCGATTACCGTGGTTCAAAGGTGTACCTCGAAAAATGAGATACCGATCGTAGTGCTTCAGAGGGGTACCTTGCAAAAAACCATGAGGAGGGTTAGAGGTTTGGCAAACCCAATGTTCATAATCATACAAGATGTCAATGTTATTAATTGTTTGTTGTTCCAATTTTTATGTTTTAGAAAAAAAAAAACATGCAAGTTTCCTTGCATGGGGGAGTTTGCACAGTCCTCCCCAATTTTTATAATACGAGGGAACGCGCCATTCCCACAACAGCGTGCAATTCTCAATGTGTTCATTAACTTCATTCGCAGTGTCAAAAATGTCAAAAATCACAGAATGATAATGCTTACTCACCACGCGATTGAATGTCTGCCATCGATGCACCTTGCATGAACGATGTTGGGTATCTCCTGCTCTTAACCCACTGCAAGAGATGACAATGGAGGATGAAGGAGATAAGCTTGTGACTATTTGGGTGGAGGAACTTTAGGAAGAAGCAAGAATTTTTATATTTCAGCTTGTGTCAATTCAAAGCCTATCAAAATTCACTCGTCGCTTCATACGTGCAAATTTGGTGGAAGCAAGAACGATGGTTCTCAAGTATGAAAGGCACTTTGCATCTGATGAAAAAAGCCAAGCATTTCCTGGCCCTGATCTTGTTGGGCATATCCTGCAACAATCAATGCATTTCAAGAGACTACATCCCGGACATAAATCTTGTCAAGAACTTGTTGTGCTTCGGAAAGTACACTACACTTGGCATACATGTCAACCAAACCATTACCAAGCATGACATTTTTGTTGAACAATCCCCAACTAACAAGCTCATCATGAATTTTTTTCCCGTGTCGATGTCTTTCAAAGTTCCACATGCCTTCAAAATGCAAGCATAGGTGACTGCATCTGGAGAGAAGCCCTCACTTCACATCTGCTGGAAACATCCCAATGCTTCTTGGCCCTGCCTCTATTGGGCATAATCTGTAATCAATGCATTCCAAGAGACTGCATCTCGATCAGGAAGCTCGTCAAGAACTTGTTGAGCTTTCAAAAGTACACCACACTTGGCATACATGTCAACCGAATCATTGCCAAGCATGACACTTCTTTACAACATCCCCTCATTGACAATATCATTGTGAATTTGTTTTCCCATACAATGTCTCACATAATGCCACATGCCTTCAAAATGCAAGCATAGGTGACTGCATCTGGAGAGAATCCCTCACTTCTTATACAATGGAAAAAATTCAAAGCTTCCTGGACTTGACTTGTTGTGCATATACTGCAATTAATGCTGTGCAAGAGATGACATCTCGGTTGAGAAGCTCGTCCAAAACTTGTTGTGCTTTCCAAATACACCACAATTAGCATACATGTACACCAACGCATTGCCAAGCACGACATTCTTCTGCAAAAACCTCTGACTAGCAATCTCGTCATGAATTTTTTTACCCATATCAACGCTTGAATAATACCGCATGCCTTCAAGGCACAAGCATAGGTGACCGCATCTGGAGAGAGGCCCTCGTTTCGCAAGTGATGAAAACAGCCCAGAGCTTCGTGACCCTGCCCATGTCGGGCATATCCTGCAATAAGTGCAGTCTGACTGAAGACATCCCAGACTAGAAGCTCATCAACAACTTGTTGTGCCTTGAAAAGTGCATCACACTTAACATACATACTGGCCAACAAGCTTTGTACGTGCGAACTGCTTGTGGAGAAGATCGAATTGCTCCTGAGTGTGCCATGTGGGTTACTGAGAGGCTAGGGATGCGATTTCTAAAGCTTGTTGTGCTTTCCAAATTACACCACAATTAGCATACATGTATACCAACGCATTGCCAAGCACGACATTCTTCTCCAACAACCTCAATCATCGTTTTTACTTTCATTGGAAGGAGAAAATTCCACCTGTAATTACTAGCATAAACTGCACTTAATTAAATAAACAAAGAACACGGACCAACTTCTTTGTATTGCTTTCCATCACTAGATCGTGGTCCATGAGGTCGAACAGGGGAAACCCCCCGCACCCAAGCTCAAGCAAGTCCCCGCCTCTATCAACTCCTACAAAGATGTTTCTTTCTCTACTTCAGGCAACCTTCAACAAAGCAACGCAACTCCTCTGAGAGCCGAGAATGGTGGCAATAGATTCTCATCTTCCAGGCTTCTGTGACAACAATGAACCCATTTTCACTCACTTTCTCTACGTGCATCAGCCTACAAAGGCTATACTCTATATGTGCTTCCGTTTCCATGGTTTTTGGCTTTGCTTCACAAGAACAGGGGCAACACGCTGTTTTTTTTAGAGATTTCCCGGTGCTCTTTTTTTTTTAGAGCTTCTGGAGGGAAAGCTGGCGCTGTGGGCTTATGGAACTTTTGGAGGCAAAGCTGGAGCCACGTGGGATGTGAGACGGGCCAAGGATTGAATTATGCCCACTATGCTAACGAAGTAAAAAGTAGTGCTGCATTGAATCTACCACTGGCCCAAAAGCTACTTGATGACTAGTAGAGCATCCCCTTTCACTACTAACCTGGGAATAATAAATTCCACACACCGCTTCATTCCCAACCAGGTACTCTTTCTCATTTTTGGTGTGGACCCCTTCAAGATCATAGACCTTATAAAAACACAACCTTACCATGTGGATCCTGGATCACCACTCCACCTTTTTCTTTTGGGACCACTTTCTTATAATCTCCATCACAAAAGCATCTTCCTGATCAAGCTCCTTTTCAACTTGATCTTGTACCACTCTTGGGTACACTGGTAGATCAGCACCCTTATTGACCAAAATGTCTACCAAATGTGACTTGCTAGTATGATGGATCTTGAATGCAAATTTAAACTCCTATAGCTCTAGTACCAACTTAATCATATGCTTTCTAGGCTTAAAATGTAATACTACCTCAAGTAGTAGATTCTAGGATGTCACCACAAAAAACTCACGAACAATCAAATGCACCTTAAACTTCCTACAAGCAAAGACCAAAGCCATCATCCATTGCTTTGATTTAGTATATTTCATCTCCCTAGGACTTATCACCCTTTTTTTGAAGTAGATAGGCTATAGCTTCTCCCTACATTTTGAAGCAAAACCACTCCAATAGCAACAATACCCACAATCATAGCAATATACAAAACATCCTGACACTGGTGCACGCAAAGTTGGTATGTGTTGTGAGGTGTGTCGTGCGGTGCTAAGGCTATAGCCAAGTGCAAGCTGGGATGCTATCCCAGGGCAGTCACTTATCAAAAGACCCCTATATCATGTGCGTTCAAGAGGTAATTAATAATACCCCAATATACATACTATACTTACACTCTGAGCCTATTTAAAAAACCCCCACCCCCCTCTGTATGTATACGTTTTTATACATTTTGGTCTTTTAATAATCCTCTTCGGTTAGCTCATGTGATATCACTAAAAAGTGACCACCCCGGGAATGCTAGAGTAGGTACCAAGGACCTAGGTAGGCAAAGGCCAGCAGAGGTGTATGTTTGATGCTGTTTTTTTTTCCACAGGGCTCCACAAAGTGCCAATTGGGATGGAAGGTCAAATTATCCAAAGCTCAAGGATAGTGCTTAAGAATGTTCTACCCAATATGCTATAGAATCCCATCCAAATGGCACGTCAAATGGAGCCACGATGTGAAAGATAGATCTCTCTAAAGTTGAAAGGTCTTGCAGATCCTTGACGGATAAGGCAGGCATGGGCAAGTGGTCAACATTGTAACAGTGAATAGAATTGAAGTGCTTGAGTTGTGGAGCATGACAGTCTTTTCGGATTTTCAACGGGGTCACGAATGAGCAAGTTATGGCTTGTGGAATATTTGTCGGGGGTCGGGCATGCGCCAACTTGACTTCATCGATAGGCATGCCAAAAGGGATTTTTTTATAGCTAGCCAAGGTTCTCAAAGGGTGCATGCAATGTGTGAAGTTGGCCACAATATACGGCTTGTCGATCGAAGTCGTAGACACCAAGATCCGCCTAGTCCAAGTCTACAAACCCACCACTGGGAAAGGGATCGTATGGTTTTCCTCATTGTTGGACATGCTGCTTGAGGCCACAATGACATCCGATGGTGGAGGAGCATTGGTATTTTGGCATTGGAAAAGTAGGGCTCCCATGTGGCATGATTGGGAAATTTATTTGGCAGGCCCAAGTACATGGCAACACCGAACATTGTGGTGGAGCATATGCTAAAGAGATCCTTGGCTATAAAAAATCAAAAGGCAAAAGGTTGTCTGGAATTGAAAACAAAAGTAAAGTGGATAAGCTTCACAGCTAAATGGAAAAAAAAAAAGAAGTTGTTCGAGTGAGAGATGAAAAAGCACTAGCGGCATCTCTACTGCTTGTACTTTTTTAGAAGGTTGAAAAAAGAAGTTTGAAAAAAAGGATGGGGCCTCTATAAAGCTCATTTTTTTATTGTTTTTGGGCTTCACTTCGGCTGGCCCAAGTGGTTTTTTTTTATGAGACCAAAGAAGTTCTTTTGAAGGCGTTTTTGCGGAAGGGTGTGCACGTGGAGTCGAATGCTTGGTGAAAGCCTTGAGAAGCCAATGGTGTAGAGAAGAGTCAACTAGGGCTCATCCCATAAAAACAATTTCCAGAGAAAAAGTGCGGTGTGTTCTATTGGCGGAGTCGGCCATGTTTATGGCACTCGTGCCCATGTAAGGGTCCCTTTTAATGAATGGAATTTACATTGCCCCGCTTCAATACCGATTCGCCACTTCCCCCTTGTCTTTCTCCTACTCTCCTCTTTTGCCCAAGGTGTCGGCTTGTGGAAGTGTGTGCCCACCCAAACCGACGGTTCTTGTGTCCAGAGAGAGTCAAAGCGTTGGTGTGTGTGGTGAGAGGGTAGAGACAAACATCGGTGGAATGTGAGTACGTGTGATTTTTTGTCAATGTGTGTGCACATCGTGTTATGTGAAAATGTGGTTTGCATGTGTGAATGTAGATTTTTGAAGGTGAAAACTGGTGGATTGGGGTGTTGTGTATATCTTGGGCTATAGCAAGGCATTCTGTTGTTTTCTAGGTGTGTTCCCCCTCTCAAACAATTTGGAGGACACACTTGGATCTCTTCGATCCACTAAAAGCCGTGAACCTATTGGCCCATCTTTCAAAGGGGGTACACATATTGCGAGAGCATCCAAAAAAAAAAAACAAATACTTTAGCGTGTGCATGAATAAAACCAAACCTTGAGCACTTGATCAAGGTTCCATCAGCACTAGGACCTTGACCTTCTACGGATCAGCTTCTATCCCATTCTTTGACACCACATGACCTAGCAGCTTCTATCCCATTCTCTGGGTCATATTCTAGACGACCACACCCTAATTGAAAGTCTCATTGCTTGATCCTATGATGCCTCCTTTTCTTGCTAGTCTCCAGTTTATCCCTGCCTTCATATACCTTCTCTTTATCCCTGCCTTCATATACCTTCTCTTTACCTTTATGAGATTTGGTTTCCCACTCAATTTCTATCTCCATGCCACCTCTCGGCCTCTTGTTAGCCAAAAAATCCACGTCCTATTTGTCTACCCCAATAATATTGGTCTTGGGGACCTCACCCTACTCGGGCACAACTAGAAATATAGGATTTTCAATGACTTTCTCCCTTTGATCATTAAACTTCCCTTTCCCTCTACCCTTGCCAAACAATGGGTATATACCTCCTCTTTTCCTAGGCAGGTGTGAGAAATCAGGTGCATAATAACCCTCTTCTTTGTAGTTGTAGCATTTTCTAGGAAATTGCGTAGCTATACCTCTTTCTCCTTTTGGCTGTCCCTTGTCCATCACACTTAGTTACAGCTCCTACATCTTCTGAGAAAAATCTTGGAATGTATACACCTAATTTTATGGAACAACTACCATACATTGGTTCCTATGATTCTCTTCTTAAACAACATTCCAAGGGCTCTGTGGTTGAGTAAGAACTACCACCTCGTAGCCTAACACTCCCTGCTTGATTTTCTTTTTCTTCTTGATTTTTGACCGTGCAATTTCCACTTCCCTATTGTAGTTCTGGAGGCTTTCAAAATACACCTTTTCATGAAATTTGAAATGCATGAATTCCATGAACTTATCCAGTTTGAAATACACAACATTAGCGAGTTGCATGGCTACCGCTAACTCTACCCCGTATGCTTCAAAATGATCCAAAAACAGATTGAAATCATCACTCACATCCTGTTTAAGAGCCTTCAACTTTGCATCCATCTTGATCAGAGACATCTCCCTACAAAAATCATGTAGAAAACGTGTCTGCAGAGCTGGCCATGTCTGCCTTGGCTCACCTTTCAAAGCTTCAAACCGCACTTTAGTTTTGTTGTGCATCACCAATGGAAATTTCTACACCTTGCTATCCTCATTTGGCATATGGAGTGATAGCATGTATAGTTCAAAGTCTGCCATCCACTCATCTAGATTCTCTTCACGTATAAAAATTGGTCCATAGCTTCGTGTTGCCATGTTTCCAATGCAAAAACTACTTCTTTTTGTAACCCGAGGAGCAATTAGTGGGGTCATGAGAAGATGGAGAGGGAAGTTGGGGAACACACCCAAAACACACACAGTTGCCCCTGTATAGCTTAGGTTATTCATACCACCTCTATCCTCTAGAAAAAAACCTTCAAAAGAGGCAATTCACACTAGCAAGTCTTTGCCTATACACTTCCCAATACACATTTCACTAGCAAGATCATCGCAACACACGCACACACCATTGTGATTCATTTCTACACCACCAACTCACATAATACCTCTCACTCACTCTCTCAATACATACACATCATTGTTATGGGGTGCACACACCTCCACAACCAACACCGTGGAAAAAAGAGAGTACGATAAAAAGAGGGGAGAGGGGGAGATCAACACCACACTAGGAAAAAGACGGTATGGTTTTGATCAAAAGACGATAAAAGACGATTGTAACCTTCAAGATGCCATAGACATTGCCATTGATAGCCGTTTTTTCAGCTCTCTGTAATTGCCATAGTGAGTTATCTCACCCTATCAAATCACTCAAACACTGTGGTTACCCTCACCCTTTCACTGTATATAGGTGCGTGTGAGTTAGGGGACTTTTCCCATATCTCCTTACTGAAATAAAAAACCCTCAATTAGCTAGTCATTGGGCTAGTTGAGCCAAAAAAATAAAAAATATAAAAAATATAAGTATATTATGGCCCATGCGTATGTAAATATTTCTTTGTATATAGGGCCTAAATAAAAGATTTTTTCATAATTATTTTGGTATTTATTTAAATATTTCTACCTAGGTGTGTGTTATTTATGCTTTGTACATTGCCTCACCATTACCACAATTTTTCTTACCATTTTTCATACTCTTTATTCCATAAAGAAATATTTTCATGTAAGCTTCTCTTATATTTGGTGTAACTCCACCCCAACAAAATCCAAAAAAAACTAGTTTTATTTATGTGTATATTTTTTCACTATTGTGATTTTTCCCTTCCTACATCTATTTTGTTTTTTTTCTAAAAAAATTAGAATACCAAAAATATTTATCTTTTTATGGTAGCCTCATAATGAGAGAGATTTCTTTTGACCCCTTTATATTTTTTCCACTTATATTATTTATATATTTGACATGTACATATTATTTAGACCCCTCAATATTTGATTTTCTTAGTTGTACTATTCACTTATATCATGATCTCAACAATATCTTCAATTATAGACCTACCAAATAAGGTCAAGGGTAGGTGGCATGCATACACGCACTATGGAGGGCTCACTCTTGGAGGTATTCAAAAGAATCATCCAAAGAAGGACCCCACAAGGACCTTGTGCAGTGGAAAAAAACGGTCGGTTTTGCTAAATTTTTAAAGTTAACTTGCTCTCCAAGTTTGAAAAGGTGATACAAACAAAAGTTGTAGCTCCTGGGCTGAACTTTTGCCTCAAATTTTTTCATATTTTTTTGAGCTACGAGCTGTGAGCTATGATTTTATTAGTGGACCCCAGTTTTCCCATGCTATGCAGCCACACTCTCTCTTCCACTTTATCATTTTCCTCTTTCACACACACTTCTCCACTCATCATCCCCACCTCTCTCACCACTCCTCTCTGCACCCTACTCACCTTCTCCTCAACCTTGAAGAATAAGAGAAACCATGGTGAACTCATACCTCCCACACACAATTCCATTCCAAAATTGACCACCTAGTCTCATTTTTCCTCCTCCAAATTACCCATATCTATCAAAAAAACACAAAATTCAGCCTCTTCTCTTAAAAGACAGAATCATGGTGGTTGATTACTCAGCTTCAATTACCTTGTCTCTCAAGGAAGGTCAAGAGTGGAGAAAAAATGTACCGTCAAAGCTAGTGGACCGTCAACAAGCATCAAAATTGGCCCTACTCAAGACACTTGGAGCATCAACCTTGTAAGAAATCCACCTTTTCTTACCTCTTAAGAGTTTTTCTTCCTTATTTGTATCCTACATGGATACTCCCATTGTAAATATCCAATTCTATTTGTAAATTAATACTAACTCTACTAACACTAACCCACTATGAAAAGTCCTATCACCTCCATTTCTCTCCTCTCTCTTTCCCCACCAACTTCTTGATAATTCCAAGCAAAAGAAATTAGATAAATTGCTGAAAATCTAACCCAACCATGGTTAGAGGAGTAACCCTAGCCTTCAAAATTTCTATAAAAGGAGGGTGTAGCGAGCACAAAAGGGGGGGAGAAGAAAGAGCACTAGGCTATAGCTTGAGAAGCCAAGCTCAACCTCTTGAGAAGGAGCTCTTGAGTGGAATCTCATTAGCATTAGGAATATGTATGTGTTGTATTAGGGGTGATTAGCAAGTGAACTCTATGCCATTGTAAGAGAGAGTGATCATTAAATTGAGAGTAGGAAATCTATCGTTTCTCCTACTAGAGTAAGCCCAACATTTACTGAATCAAGGAGGGTGAATTTGGACTAAGCATGGATACCTTGTCTCCCTCCCAACATGAAGTCATGGACAATAATGATGTGTAAGTGTCTTGGTGTTTTATTTAAGTTCTTGATAGCTTGTCTCCGGGTATTGTTATCAATTTAGCCATAAATCCCACATGCTGTAATAGGGCGACAGGGTGGAGAGGACTCCCCTAGCCTTAAGACAGTGATTGGGGTGGCTTTTTTCTTGTGATGTGTTGTGGTGTAATTTACTCAGGCTATGTTGAACAAATACTAATCTCACTTTGATTGGTCATGACAGATTTGTAAGAAGGCATTAGTGCAACAAGCACCCCCTTCCCCCTTCTCTCTCTTTCTTACATATATATATTTATGTTTGCTTGATCATTAACGATACACTTCAAAGCAGCCCAAGCACCATCTCTCTCTCTCTCTCTCTCTCTCTCTCTCTCTCTCTCTCTCTCTCTCTCTCTCTCTCTCTCTCTCTCTCTCTCGTGTTTTAGTGTGTGAGAGTGTTCCATTGGTGTTAGGGTTAGTGTAAATTCCTTGCTTGTTTGTGGGTTGCTCTAACGATTCTCCTCTTTTGCGTCCTAGTTCGCTCTTAAACTAGGTGGTGCCCCTTGTGTAGTTGGGATTTGGCTGTGGGTTTGTTGTTTTGGTTTGTGTTGTGTTGTGCCCCAGCCCCATTGAGCAGCACGGGAGCCTTGAAGGGTGTCTAGAGGTTGCTCTTCTTATTGCCGGCCCCGGACCGCCTCAAATTGGTGCCCCCACGGAGGACAGGCTTGTGTATGTTTTGTGAAGGCTCAACCTTTAGCATAATCAAGTAGCTTGCATGAATCACGAGAATTTGTATGATCCTTTCATTCCCATTGCAAGGCAAAAGGTACACATAATTGTTAGTACTAAGTTGCAATTTCAGCGAGTAATTCGTAGAATTTTAGGTCCTCTTAGGTTGGTAGAGATAAACGCATCAGTAAATTCTTTTATTTTGCCTCTCATTAGGTATGACCTTAGTTTGGACGTCTATATTTTTATTTTGTTTTAAGAATTAGGTCATGCATAGACCATGGATAATGGCCCAGGAATACAGGTTTTTCCCTTTCACTTCACTCCACACATTAGAGTAAACATTGCAATTAGTAGAAAAATCCATTTTCAACAACGTATGGTATTCATGTTTGGTGCCCAAAGAGTAGGAGAAATTCTCGCGTCACCAAACCCTGTCATTCTACCTCTTATTGATTATCATAGGTCATTTGATGTGAATAGTTTTATTTTGTTGTAGAATAGATTGCAATTTAGAAAATATTATTGTGTAAATCTTTTAAAGAAAGAAAAAACAAAAACGCGTCACTTTGAAATCAATTCAATGGAGAGCCAATGCCAAATGTCTGGATATCCTCTTTTCTTTGGAGAGCCTGGAGAGGATGCAGAATTATTTCTAGCAAATTTCAAGATGTCATGCCGTATCAAGAGGATAGTAACTGATCAAGAACGTGTAGAAATGTTTGAGGTGGTCCTTAGGAAAGATGCTAGCACTTGGTTTGACTCTTTGCCTGAGGAAGTTAAAGGGAATTACACGGAAGTTTTGAATCGTTTCAAGAAATACTTCTTTGATCCCCAAAACACTCAGAAATTATGGCAAGACATTGTTTCTCATAAGCAAAAAGACTTAGATGACTACTACTTGTACAAGCAAGAGTTCCTACGTCTTTGGGCTCTATGGATACGAAATGTTGCTAACCCTAGTGATGGTGCAGAATTTCTAAAGAAGGAGAGGTTCATAGCCGGACTCTTTCCTCACCTTAAGGTAAAAGTTGAGGCGGGTGCACCTGCTACCTTTGATGCAGCGGAAACTAGGGCTGCTGAGAAGTATAGGAAACTCAAGTGCTTAAGGGGAGAGGTTCCAATATAAGGTCTTAGACCCAAAGGTAAGTCACAAGCATCAACATCTAGGGAGCTTCCTGAGGTAACGGCTGAAGTGATTGAGAAGCTAAATGAATCTTTAAGCAGCCTTTCAATTCACCTTGCACAAGCTGTAGGTCCAAAGGGACAAGCAAAGAAGTCAGAAGAGAGAGCCACGAACTAGGAGAGTCTTGCAATGTTGGAATTGCGATGAGTCTGGACATGGGACGTATAATTGTCCTTGGCCCCGTGGGGAGCCAGGGAGACCTAACTTGAATTACCCAGTGATGAATGCAGGTGAAGGAACTAGTCAGCAACCACGGCTTATACAAAGGAAAAATGGAGCAAGACCACCTCCACAAGGAGTGGAAGGAGTTCCACCTTTGCCAGACCCAAACGTGCATGTGGTAGAGGTGACAAATTCAAGAGAGGTTGACATGGAAGCAAATGGCATTAAGCGTGGCCGAGGGAAAGGTAAGGAGAAAGAAGGAGTTACATCACAAAGTGACCATAGACGAGAAAAGAAGGCAAAGGAGACCAAGGAAGCTAAGAGGACTCGATGTCGTATCAACCTCCAAGACTTTCCTCTTGGACATGGAATGGCTCCATACAACCTGTTGGAAGACATGAGAGGTAAGGGTCCTGATATCTCATGGCCTCAATTTCTTACATTATGTCCACAAGTTAGGAGGGATTTAACAAGGGCAGTTAGCACTAGGAGAAAGGTAAAAGAGAGTGTGCATGTTGTAAAAATTGCACAAGCTGAAATGAATGAGGACATTACACCTGTGCTAGACTATTACATCAAAGGAAGATTGGTTAGGAAAGGTCTAGTGGATAGGGGTGCACAAATTTGCATCATGACAGAGGGACTCATGCAAAGACTAGGCATGCACATCCATGAGACACCTGAAATCAAAGTCAAGATGGCAAACAATATCAAGGCTAGGTGTGTAGGCATTTGTAAAAATGTCTTTGTAGAGGCCTTTGGCATTAATAAAGCGGTGGATTTTTATGTTATGTCGACCAAGGGAAGTGGTTATCCATTTATCCTAGGAAGACCATGGCTAATGAAAATGCGAGCTTTGCAGGATTGGGAGAGTGGGAAATTAATTTGCAGGAATGACAATCATAAGAAGGTTGTCTTTGACATGAAGGAGCAACGCCAAGAGGAGCTCCATGAAGAATCATCTCAAAGTGAGACGGAAGAAGGTTGGACTGATCGCACTTCAGAAGAAGAAAGTAGCGGCAGCATTACTGAAGAGGAGTCTTCCATCGAAGTCATGGGGGTAAGGTTTAAGCCAAGCAACCAAGAGACCTCTTGTCAAGGCTTGGAGGAGGTAGGTCCTCAAGAGAACGAAGGTGTTCAAGATGAAGGGATGCTGGAAGGTATGCTATCAACAACACTTACAAAGGATGAAAGAGAGGAGTTCAAATGTGTGCTAAGGAAGTTTCCTAGGCTTTTTTCTAAAGACTACACCGACGTGCGTGGGGTAGATGTTGTTCAACACAAGATTGAGTTAAAGCCTGAGGCCACACCTAAAGCTCAGAAGCTACGAAGGCTAGGAGTTATAAAGGAACAGGCTCTACTCAAGGAGGTAAGAAAGCTTCTAGCAGCAGGTTTCATTTATCCAGTGGAGAATTCAGAGTGGGTCTCTCCAATTGTTGTCACTCCTAAGAAAAATGGCAAGTGGAGGGTGTGTGTGGATTACCGTCTCCTCAATGAGGCAACAAAAAGAGATCACTTTCCCCTCCCATTCCAGGATGAGATACTAAATGAGGTAGCTGCTCATGAGAAGTACACTGTGTGCGATGGTTACTCAGGTTACTTTCAAATAGGGATTGCATTGGAGGATCAATTGAAAACAACCTTTATCACTCCTTGGGGTTGTTATGCTTTTAGAGTCATGCTATTTGGTCTGACAAATGCTCCTGCAACATTCCAACGTTTCATGAATATGGTGTTTCAAGCATTCTTTGGAAAGTCAATTAGGGTGTTCATTGATGATTTTTGCATTTATAGCTCAAAATCATTGAATCTACAAAGGGTAGAAGAAGGTTTAAAGAAGCTCTACGACATGGGAGGTCAACCCAACCCCGACAAGTGCCACATAGGTGAGGATGAAGTGATCTTGCTCTGTCACAAGGTTTCCTATAAAGGCATTGAGGTGGATCCTTCAAAGGCAAAGGCTCTTATTGAGCTCCTATCACCGAAGAGTCTTAAGGAGGTCATCTCTTTCATTCAGAAGGTGAAGTATATGCCACGCTTCATTCACTTAGCCTCGGAGTTGCTTCATCCTTTGCAAAAGTTGACACAACAAGTAGAATTTGCATGGTCTGATGAGCTTGAAGAGTATTTTTGTAGCATTAAAGTCATTTTGTCAGAGCTACCAACACTCATGCCTCCTTGTTGGGAGTACACATTCTTTGTTAGCTCTAGTGTTGGAAGGGAAACAATTGGTGCTGTGTTGCTACAACAAGATCCCCACAATACAAGGATGCGACCCATCTACTTTTCTAGTAGGGTCATGAATGCTTTGGAGAGAGACTACACAGAAGCAGAACTCATGATTCTTTCTCTCATGTTTGCGGTGAGAAAGTTTAGATCCTACCTGCTACCAAAACCTTTTGTAATTCTCACTGCAGAAAATTTGTTCCCTTGGGTGTCATCTCAAATGAATCTTAGTACTAGGATCTCAAAGTGGATTATGGAGTTGCAAGAGTTCTAATACTCTTTCAAGGTAGAAGATAGTGTGTGTGCACAATTGGCAGGGATTCTCACTTATAGGGTACATGAGAAGGAAATTAAGGTGCCTCAAGTAAAGACCCTACCATTGCCACCACCAAAAAGTATTCCTAATGATTTTACCTTGTTCTTTGATGGAGATTTTCGTCGAGCTACAGGAAAAGCAGGGGGAGGGCTAGTGTTGCTCAACCCAAGTGGAGAGGTGGTCATGAAAGAGAAGGTCAATCTACCAGGTTCAACTAGAAACAATGAAGCAGAATACAACACACTACTTCCTGGTTTGAAGATGTGCATTGGCCAAGGGATAAAACGTCTCATGGTAAAGGGAGATGCACTTCTCATTGTTAAACAGATTTTAGGCATTTGGGCATGCAAGAATGAAAGCTTAAGGACAAAAGTTCATGCCATTCGTAGGATGTTTAATCAGTTTGAAGAAGTGCAACTATATCATATTCCAAGGAAACAAAATGAAGATGCCGATTTACTTGCACAACAAGCAGTTACATGTGTTGAGAGAGAAGTGCAGGTCATCATAGTGGTAGTAGTTGTCAAGCAACCGAGATACCAGGGATTGGAGTCATTGGCTCCCATTATTGGCTACATTTTGGAGGGTGAGTTTCCACAAGACTTCACGAAGGCTCAGAAGAGGAGACTCATGAAGAAGGCAAGTTTCTATCTCTTCCTAGAAGGCTCCCTCTATCAAAAAGGGAAGGATCAAGTGTGCAGAAGAGTACCAACTATCGAGGAAATTCCAACCATTCTAAAAGGTTTGCATGAAGAGGCATGTGGTGGTCATTTTTCCCAAGAATTAACTGTGAAGAAGATTTTGCTTGCGGGGTATGTTTGGCCAAGTCTGCATGTGGATGTCCAACATTGGTGTAAAAGTTGTCACAATTGTCAGGTAAATGGGAATAGAAGATTGATTTATGGTCCAAGGAAAATCGTGCTTGCAAATGGACCCTTTGAAAAGTGGGGCATTGATGCTATGGGTCCTCTGCCTAGGACAAAAAATGGTAAACTCTACATTCTAGTGGCTGTAGACTATATGACTAGGTGGGTGGAAGCACAAAGTGTGGCAAAGGTAAATGAGAGGACAATGAGCAAATTCGTCTACACTCACATTTGTTGTAGATTTGGCACACCTTTGGAGATTGTTTCTGATAATGGTCCAGGGTTTAGAAAGGGATTGCTCACAGAAGTCTGTGAAGAACTTCACATTCTACATCGTCACAGTACACCCTACTATCCCCAATCAAATGGTTTGGTAGAAAAAGCTAATGGTGTCATTGCAGGCATCATTAGAAAGATGGTGAAAAACAAGACAAAGTTGTGGGATGACTTCTTGGATGGTGCCTTGTGGGCGTATCGAACCACATATAAGGAAGCTATGGAGTTCACACCATTTCACTTGGTCTATGGTCAAGAGGCTTTAAAACCAATTGAGCTAAACATTCCAACAATGTGACTTCATGGCAAATCAGCACAAGATGATCAAGAAGCATGGATGGATCGACTTCTTACCTTAGCTGAGCTTGAGTGGAAAAGAGAAGCAGCATACGAGTGCTATAAGAGGAAAGCCACACAGACAAAGGAGAAGCTTGACAAGAAACTGAAGGACAAAGGCATCAATGAAGGAGATCTTGTGCTAAGGTATGACAATCCACTCGATAATCGTTTTGATGCCAAATTTGAAACAAGATGACAGGGGCCATACATAGTCAAGAAGGCTTTCAATTCAAGTTACTATCAACTTATGGACTTGAATGGGAAAGAGCACTCCAGGAAGGTAAACGGCTATCGCTTGAAGCCTTACTTGAGTCGCCTTCTACCAAAGGATCTACCAGAGCAAAAGGCAACTATCCTATGTAAGTATTGTTCCATGAAGCATGAGTGTAACACAAACCAAAATTCCAAGGGGCCAAACAATGAAGATCTTGTCAAGGACTCTGAAGCACTCTCTTTGGAAAAGATTCTTTATGATGGTACATGAATATAACATCAT
Organism: Adiantum capillus-veneris; assembly: GCF_014529385.1. NCBI lineage: Eukaryota > Viridiplantae > Streptophyta > Polypodiopsida > Polypodiales > Pteridaceae > Adiantum > Adiantum capillus-veneris. The sequence goes on along the minus strand of NC_140954.1, from coordinate 112,008,043 downwards.
CCTGGGGGAGGGCTAATGATAGCCTTTTTTTCGGCTCTCTGTAATTGCCATAGTGAGTTATCTCACCCTATCAAATCACTCAAACACTGTGGTTACCCTCACCCTTTCACTGTATATAGGTGCGTGTGAGTTAGGGGACTTTTCCCATATCTCCTTACTGAAATAAAAAACCCTCAATTAGCTAGTCATTAGGCTAGTTGAGCCAAAAAAATATAAAATATAAAAAATATAAGTATATTATGGCCCATGCGTATGTAAATATTTCTTTGTATATAGGGCCTAAATAAAAGATTTTTTCATAATTATTTTGGTATTTATTTAAATATTTCTACCTAGGTGTATGTTATTTATGCTCTGTACATTGCCTCACCATCACCACAATTTTTCTTACCATTTTTCATACTCTTTATTCCATATAGAAATATTTTCATGTAAGCTTCTCTTATATTTGGTGTAACTCCACCCCAACAAAATCCAAAAAAAAACTAGTTTTATTTATGTGTATATTTTTTCACGATTGTGATTTTTCCCTTCCTACATCTATTTTTTTTTTTTTCTAAAAACATTAGAACACCAAAAATATTTATCTTTTTATAGTAGCCTCATAATGAGAGAGATTTCTTTTGACCCCTTTATATTTTTTCCACTTATATTATTTATATTTGACATGTACATATTTTTTAGACCCCTCAATATTTGATTTTCTTAGTTGTACTATTCACTTATATCATGATCTCAACAATATCTTCAATTATAGACCTACCAAATAAGGTCAAGGGTAGGTGGCATGCATACATGCACTATGGAGGGCTCACTCTTTGAGGTATTCAAAAGAATCATCCAAAGAAGGACCCCACAAGGACCTTGTGCAGTGGAAAAAAACGATCGGTTTTGCTGAATTTTTAACGTTAACTTGCTCTCCGAATTTGAAAAGGTGATACAAACAAAAGTTGTAGCTCCTGGGCTGAACTTTTGCCTCAAAGTTTTTCATATCTTTTTGAGCTACAAGCTGTGAGCTATGATTTTATTAGTGGACCCCAGTTTTCTCATGCTATGCAGCCACACTCTCTCTTCCACTTTATCATTTTTCTCTTTCACACACACTTCTCCACTCATCATCCCCACCTCTCTGCACCCTACTCACCTTCTCCTCAACCTTGAAGAATAAGAGAAACCATGGTGAACTCATACCTCCCACACACAATTCCATTCCAAAATTGACCACCTAGTCTCATTTTTCCTCCTCCAAATTACCCATATCTATCAAAAAAACCACAAAATTCAGCCTCTTCTCTTCAAAGACAGCATCATGGTGGTTGATTACTCAGCTTCAGTTACCCTGTCTCTCAAGGAAGGTCAAGAGTGGAGAAAAAATGTACCGTCAAAGCTAGTGGACCGTCAACAAGCATCAAAATTGGCCCTACTCAAGACACTTGGAGCATCAACCTTGTAAGAAATCCACCTTTTCTTACCTCTTAAGAGTTTTTCTTCCTTATTTGTATCCTACATGGATACTCCCATTGTAAATATCAAATTCCATTTGTAAATTAATACTAACTCTACTAACACTAACCCACTAAGAAAAGTCCTATCACCTCCATTTCTCTCCTCTCTCGTTCCCCACCAACTTCTTGATAATTCCAAGCAAAAGAAATTAGATAAATTGCTGAAAATCTAACCCAACCATGGTTAGAGGAGTAACCCTAGCCTTCAAAATTGCTATAAAAGGAGGGTGTAGCTAGCACAAAAGGGGGGGAGAAGAAAGAGCACTAGGCTATAGCTTGAGAAGCCAAGCTCAACCTCTTGAGAAGGAGCTCTTGAGTGGAATCTCATTGGCATTAGACATATGTATGTGTTGTATTAGGGGTGATTAGCAAGTGAACTCTATGCCATTGTAAGAGAGAGTGATCATTAAATTGAGAGTAGGAAATCTATCATTTCTCCTACTAGAGTAAGCCCAACATTTGTTGAATCAAGGAGGCTGAATTTGGACTAAGCATGGATACCTTGTCTCCCTCCCAACGTGAAGTCATGGACAATAATGATGTGTAAGTGTCTTGGTGTTTTATTTAAGTTCTTGATAGCTTGTCTCCGGGTATTGTTATCAATTTAGCCATAAATCCCACATGCTGTAATAGGGCGACAGGGTGGAGAGGACTCCCCTGGCCTTAAGATAGTGATTGGGGTGGCTTTTTTCTTGTGATGTGTTGTGGTGTAATTTACTCAGGCTATGTTGAACAAATACTAATCTCACTTTGATTGGTCATGACAGATTTGTAAGAAGGCATTAGTGCAACAAGCACCCCCTTCCCCCTTCTCTCTCTTTCTTACATATATATATTTATGTTTGCTTGATCATTAACGATACACTTCAAAGCAGCCCAAGCACCATCTCTCTCTCTCTCTCTCTCTCTCTCTCTCTCTCTCTCTCTCTCTCTCTCTCTCTCTCTCTCGTGTTTTAGTGTGTGAGAGTGTTCCATTGGTGTTAGGGTTAGTGTAAATTCCTTGCTTGTTTGTGGGTTGCTTTAACGATTCTCCTCTTTTGCGTCCTAGTTCGCTCTTAAACTAAGTGGTGCCCCTTGTGTAGTTGGGATTTGGCTATGGGTTTGTTGTTTTGGTTTGTGTTGTGTTGTGCCCCAGCCCCATTGAGCAGCACGGGAGCCTTGAAGGGTGTCTAGAAGTTGCTCTTCTTGTTGCCCGCCCCGGACCGACTCACCATCTTGAGGAAAAAAAAAACACTTCCTCTTGCCTCCACAAGAACCACACACTCTTCTCTTGGCTTGACAGGTACACCCTTCTATCAAGGAGTGTTTTTTGGTCTCTCTCTCTTGAAATGTTTTTTTCCAACCTCTTATAGAGGTCCTTTACATTGTTTGGAAACTGTCATTTTATTGGTCCATGAAGCCACTTGAACTTAGAGTTTTTGAAGGGGTGGTACCCCCTCTTGCACCACACATTATCCATGCTCTTGAGCATGCCACTGTTCACTTGTATGGGAAGCTATACTGTCAATAAAAGGGTTGGCTTATATGGGTACCCCTCACGTGTGTGAACACTGAACGGCCCCTCATGGGCACAGCCAGGTCTGCCAATGGACAGCGATCAGAAGCCACCATCCTCCATGAACTTCCCTCTGAAACTGTGCCGAGGCCAAAAAAATTTCTAGATGGCATGCCTATCGAGGCAATCAAAATATACACAAACTAGCCTCCTTGGAAACTTCATATGACCATAACTTGCCCACCCAAGCTCCAATCAATGATTCAAAAAGACCCATATGCACTACAACTTAAGCACTTTTAGTCGATTGACCCACATCAGCTTTGACCATCCATTTGCACCTACTCAACCCGTCGCGGATCTGCAGAACATTCCATCTTTGAACTGGGATATCTTGCACACCGTAGCTCCAATTGAGGAGCCATCTAGACCGGCCTACAAAGCATCTTGAACACTACACCTTGGTACATATTCTTGACACTTCAGACACCTCGAATCATCAACTTGTATAGTCTCGTGTAGGGTCTTTTGTGCCTAGAAACTACCTTAGGCATACATTTTGGATACCCTTAGCTATCATGAACCTTTATAAACTCCTTAGCACCCGGTTTTCATTTGCGAGCATACACACCCATGCATGTGCCCATTTCTAGCTTTGACCATCTTTGGATGCACTAACATATGTATGTAAGTGTGTATATATACGTATGCATGTACGTATGTATCTCTCTACCTTTCTCTATGCTCTCTCTACAACTAACCTACTTCTATTTTCCCTCTACCTACACCCTCTCCATTTACCTCCATCTCTATGCCCCTTCTATCTACCTTGGTCTACCTCCCTCTCTTTCTACCTTACATAGAGAGATAGGGGTGTGTAGATTAGGTAGAGATATAGTGTAGAAACAGAGGTAGATAGATGCTTGGAAATCTATCTATCTCTCTCTCTCTACGCTCTCTCTAATCCTAGTCTACTTCTATTTTCTTTCTCTCTATGTGGTATAGATTAGGTATAGAGAAGCGATGTAGATTAGGTGTAGAGGATAGAGATATGATGTAGACTAGGTGTAGATACATAAAGATGTGTAGATTAAGTATAGGGATATTAGAGAGAGATTAGTTCAATACAGACAGATTAAAATTTTGTAGATGTCGAGCAATAGACCACCTACTGGGGAGCATGTGCTATAGATGTCAGACTATAGCATCAACCACCTCTTTCTCTCTCTCTGTCTCTCTCTCTCTCTCTCTCTCTCTCTCTCTCTCTCTCTCTCTCTCTCTCTCTCTCTTTCTTTCTCTCTCTCTCTCTCTCTCTCTCTCTCTCTCTCTCTCTCTCTCTCTCTATGAGAACCCTAGGAGCTAGAGACCCGGATCCACCTCCCAACCGCCCATACTTATAGGCTCTTAGCCCTAGGATCCCCTGTCCACACTGCTAGCTGGCCTGTGGCCGGGATCGGTGACCCCCCCTTAGCGTAGGGCCCTGCCCGTAGGACCAGTGTCCTAACATTACTCCCCCCTTTGGAAGAGTTTTCGTCCTCGAAAACACAAGTGGTGGTATCTTCATAAGAGCACTAATGTTTTCTATCGTGGCATCCCTCATGGATCCAACGGTTTGTTGAATCGGAACCTGGCTCATTGGGAGCTTCAATGAAATCAAGAATAACATCTCGAGTTTCCACATTGTTGTCCCTGTACAACCGTCTTGGTTAACCGACCCATAATCAAAAGAGCGTGAAGGCTCCATTTAGAACTCACTTGAGAATGCTAAACGAGTTATCACAATGTCGAGGTGTTTAAATGCATACCCAGGTTTCAGACTTTTTGAAGGTACTGGAATGTGCAATATAACCTCGGCTCATCTTTCCATGAACGTACTATGCTGACATACTCATCAACAGCAACCAAGTCCTTGACTTGCGATGGTTTCTTGCCAATAGTCAACCTCATCCAAACTGATGATTAAGGTTGATAACTTGAGAATAACAGGCAGAGACTAGAACTAGCCGTAACCACCCTTTCATGATATGAAGCAAACTCCAAACCAGAAAGGTAACCGATCTAGTTGTTTCACTTCTTGCACTTAGCATATCCTTTAGCGTGCTTTACTAACATATGCACTTTTCATATCCTTTAGTACTAAATAGAATGCTTGTAATCTGCCCATCCTACGCAGGATGAATAGCAACAGTAAGAGTGAGGTGCTTTTCCCCAACCACTTACAGATAGTCGCCCACGACTGACGACAAACTATGACTCAATCATTGAGTATCCAGCCAGATACTCAATATGGAATGGAGACAACCAACTAGGTTGAAAGAAGATTGGAGTTTCAAGCATCCAATCACAAACACCCATACTGAGCCATCACCTTGTATGGAAGGGTGTAAACTCATACTAAATCTGCAAGAGAAATTGCACTGATAGTGCAAAAAATTGCAGAAAGAATAAAGTCCATGAGTTTGCATGCCGCTCCGAATAAATTTGTGTTAAACACTAGGGCCCATAACACCTAGCGTGCATGCATTAAACACAAACATATCCGAACTGCAATTCCATGACGAGACTTTCCACTATACTTACGTGAAAATCTTGCAACAAAAGTTGGACCATAATAGAAGGTGACAACCCGGTCACACCTAGGAACCAACCATGAGACATTCTCATGAACGTAGCAGACTTTGCTATATGTAGAAACAACCCTCCGTTAAGGTGGTTTCACAGCACTTGTAATCACCACAAGTCTGTACTTAGTACTCGACAATTTCTGGCCGCTGAAATTGTACTTGATACTGTGTGCTCAAAATGGTCGAACCAATGGATACAACCAGCACCTAGGGACTTTGTCGCGACACATTGTTAGAAATTTGGCGCCAGTGTCGGTCCCAGAGACTCCTATTCTCCACATGTGGAATATGTCTCAAACAAGGATATCAAGAAAAGTGGCATCCATCAAGTACGAGATGTACTTGTGTGTGGAGGTAACTGCAAACACTCTGCGACAAGAGTGAGAGGGACCCTCATTCATTGCTCCACACTGGCTAAACCGAACTCCTAGAGTTCCTAGACCATGTTGTATCCCATGTGACAACATGTGCCAAAGTGAACCCTACAAGTAGGTTCGTAACAGCAAATGACAGAAAGATAGATTGGACGCTTGGCCCAAAAGACTTTGTGCCGTCATGCCCTTGGCATGGCTCTATAACATTCAAGCGTACTTATACGGCTTGAAAAAACCAAGTAAAGCATACTGAAAAAGGAATAACACCAAATCAATAGATGCGTACCTGGAGATTTGAACGTAATGTTCACTTACCCGTATTCAAACGGAGAGGAGCACGTCTCCTACCTGGAAAGCCAAACAATATTGCACTGGAAACCGTGGGCGTTGCCTTCGCAATCCAACCCCTTTGGTTAAAATTTACGTAGTCAAACCCCCTTGGTAAGACCCTTTGTAGAAATTGCTAAACTAGAAGGCAACAGTAACCAATATAGTTAACTGTGTAGATAATGATTGAAATCAACTTGAAAAGTTGAGTGTGTCCGCTACCGCGTGGTAGATTGCGGAATTCTTTCCTTGAAAGGCTAACTGGGAGAGATCAAACTGTGATCCTTAATGCCTATGGGGTGATTTAGCAGTCACCTGCCGGGTCGTACCCCAAACAATATGTCCATAGACACTCCATGGTGCTATAGAGAGACCAGGGAATCCACACAAGTGAACTTCCTAGCTCTGATGGACAGCCATGCTATCGCAACTGATGGCTACATCTATACTTCCTTGTAGAGATCAGCTGATGTGAGTTGAAGATTATCAAAAAACTCACTTGAGTGCCGCACTGAAAATATGTAGTGCAAAAATGACACCCTAAACATCCGTAATGACAAGACTCTTGCTTGTCCATTAACATCGATGTGTACTCCCCTGGGTAGATCTGTTCAATCTTGAGAACAATCACCCAAAAAATGCCAATAGCTGGGTCTTACCCTTGGCACGACAATGGATCTTAGCTTGAGTGGCTCATAGCCCTTGTGAAAATGAGTGTTCAATGGACGAACCGATGAAGACTAATTTGAGTAGCATCTTAGCCACGTTTTAGCTGCGAGTTAGAGCACCTTGGCTCAGGCTGACTCATGAGCAAAACACGTATCAAAAGCTTCTTAGAAGATTTTCATTTTTTCCCTTAGAGAAAGAGAGAACGAGAGAAGAAGAGCGTACTGGGCTGAGGAACTTTCCTTAAACGACTATGACTTGTATAGTTGATTGGCATGCTCTTGTGAATCTTATGCCTAATGTGCAGCTTATCCTATAAGCATGCAGCAAGTTTTTGCTATAAGTATCGCAACGAGAGAGGTAACAAAAAAACACAACCACATTTTGACCTACCTTCCTTGCAGGGGTCATGATTGTATGAAAATGACTTAGCATTGGCACCTTGCCTGTGAAATAAGTGTAGTTGTATGTTGACAACAACCCAAAAACATTCCAGAACGTATCTTGTCTGTGACAAAGCATGACGTGCATACAACATTTTAAGCCCTTGGCAAAAGTGATGGCCTCAAATGTGAGAGCCACAAGCATAAGTGCCTTGCACAATTTAAACTGGTAGGGACTTCGTGAGCGAATATTCCCTAAGTTGCTAGTTCCCCAAACTTGTGTGCCAATACCCTTGACTCCAAGTCATTGGGCAGTACCTTGGCACAAGGGAGAAGCCTTGCTTCATGTAAAATTGCCAAAGCACTTTGCTTTACACAATGATAGTAATTTCCAAGCAAAGTGTAAACATGGAGAAAACAAGAAAAACTTAAACTTGGGCAAACCTGGTTGTTGTTGTAACCAGTTAGCCCGATATTCCGTGGAAGAAAACTTGCTTAAAAATGCCACATAGCCATTTCTGCTGCACGAGTGGGGTATGTCGTATGTACAGATACGTCCCTTGTGTCAGATACGCCTGTCTGTTTCTCATGAAATAACCTGCTGGTATATTGTCAAGTCCATCCCAAGTTTGTATGCTCATAGCATATGCCGAACATGGAAGTCTTATCTTTGCATGATGCTTTTCAGTAGACCGAATTTGGATGCTACCATGCCTTGGATCTACAGATACTCTCGTACATGTTAGGCCAGATTACTGTTATCTTGAAGAGTTGGAGATAGAGCCTTGCTTCCTTCATGTCTTAGCAATGACCGTGATCGACCCGCCTACTTGTTAAGCAAAATTGATGACCAATTAAGTTTATGGAGTCTTGTTCCTCGTAGGAACGTTGCGGTGCATCGGCATTCAGTGCCACCACCGCTTTGAATAAGAAGTAACTTGTGCAAATCTCTTTAAAAACCCTTGGAATGTAAAATTATCAAAGATATAGGAAACTTGAAAAACCTGAAAGATCAAACCTGTTGATCATGGTGCTCTTGTGCTCCAGTCACCATGAGTATATTCTTTGGGTTGAAGCTCCCTTGGAGAGTTTTGATAACCCGCTATTTGGTAATTTTACCTTGGAAATCGGTCGAGCATCCGACCCTGTCAAAGCTGAGCTATGAAATATTGGGTGCAGAAACTTCAAAATGCCTGTCGGGTTCGTGAAGTGTAATAACGAGTCAGCCCAATTATTGCTGACAATTCGTGATTACCGTCGTCTCAAGTAAAATCCCAATGTTTCACATGGTGTCATTGATGTCTTGCTCTGTGCAAGCTCCATGGCTTAGTTTAAGCTGGATTCGTGTCAAAAAATATGTGAAGGGATCCTAGTTGAAGGATCCTGCTCTGATGCAACCTTGTTGAGCATCATGACTGCCTTTCTCAAACCTATGCCTCCCTTGGACATGCGGAGAAAGAGAAAAAAATAAAATAAAATCCGAAAACCTCATTGCAAACTGGCTTTGTTGGACTGCAATCTCTAGATTCATGGTATTGTGAAATGGTCTTGTTTGTCGTGGTTCGACTCATAGTCGTGGCATGATGGAGCTCACAGTTAAGATAGAGACGGCCCTTGGCCTTCGTCCGACGGCCAACACCGGCGCAGGTGGTGTGCAGCCATGCACGCCTTGCATGCACTATATCTATACATGACAACTCAAGGCATGCAGAGGATATATGTTCACAGCTGCCTATGGGAACGACCCCTAGGGTGGTTTTCACCTTATGGAAATATAAAATTAAAAAAAAAATTAAACCTGTTGGCGATGGTAGACTGCCGCTTGCGCGCAGGGAGAAGAGAACTGTGGCATGCACTTAGAGCCGCGTGTCGAGTTGATGAAGAAACGAGATATGACCAGGATGCTGGTGCACTCCCAACAAGCCAAATTGCCCGCGATTTGATGCAGGTCCCAAAAGATGCTCATTCCCGGCCTAGGGCTACTGCACACGCCGACTCCATGGCAGCGGGTTTGAGAGAGGCCATGAACGCTTGCTTCATGCATGCTTTCATGCAGTCCTCCCCGCCCTCTGAGAGAGAGATCGAGAGAGAAAGCCACGCTGCTTCCCTTCCTCCATGGCTGCCCCCCTGCTTCTTTCTCTCAACCTTACTCTGATACCAATATGAGAACCCTAGGAGCTAGAGACCCGGATCCACCACCCAACCGCCCATACTTATAGGCTCTTAGCCCTAGGATCCCCTATCCACACTGCTAGCTGGCCCGTGGCCGGGGTCCATGACCCCCCCTTAGGGTAGGGCCCTCCCCGTAGGACCTGTGTCCTGACTCTCTCTCTCTCTCTCTCTCTCTCTCTCTCTCTCTCTCTCTCTCTCTCTCTCTCTCTCTCTCTCTCTCTCTCTCTCTCTCTCTCTCTCTCTCTCTCTCTCTCTCACTACTAGAATGCTCATCTTTTGGTCACATTCAAACTTGCTTCTCTCACATTTTCAGCCATGAATGAGACCTACACGCTTTCCTCTCGTAGCCACGGTGTGGGCTCTCCATTGTGACTCTCATCGATACAGTTTTGGAACATCAAGAGTCACTCATCAGCCATACACATACTAAATCAAATGTAACTTTGATCCCATAGGTCACATTTGACCTCCAAGGACAATAATAAAATTCTCTCTCTCTCTCTCTCTCTCTCTCTCTCTCTCTCTCTCTCTCTCTCTCTCTCTCTCTCTCTCTCTCTCTCTCTCGTGCAATGTTATGGAACACTCTACAAACGTAGAGTGCAAGAGCGAGTGGTGTGTTTACCTACCGGACTCATAGCTCCATACATGGGGCACAAAAGATTGGCATGTTTACCTACTAGGCTCATTGCTCCATATATGGGGTTGCAGGGTGAACATGAAGGTTAGTGATTATTACAATAGATAGTTGCACCCAAAACATTTCAATGGATAAGTTTCATGTATTGTCCATGTGTTGAGGGAATGACTCGCTTGTAGCAGATACTATTTGTCTACGAGTTATCTCCATAGAACACATACCATAAAATATTTATCTACATTCAGAAAGCTATAGAAGTGACAAGTAGAAGGAGCGATGAATCATGAAGAAGAGGATTCCACAAATGAGAGAGCAAGAAAGATTGCAAAAATAATTGTAGAGCACTGGCTAGGTACTAGTGTAAACAATCAAAGGGGATAATTGATAGTTTGCCAATGAAGATTGTAGAACTCCAACTTTCTCAATATTCCACCAACATACGTGATACATGGTGGAGAACTCAATGGAGAGAGGCATCTTCTCAAATATTAGCAATATGTTGTTTGAGGTGAATATTGTTGGTGCCACTTACCCGGGTTGGATACATCATAGGCGTTTGACCACTCATCACTTGTACACACTTTATTCTTTAGTAGATAGAGGAATAAGGGGCTCTCTCACACATTGTCTGTTGGAATTAGGGTTGCAGAGAAATGCACATAGCTTGGAGAAGACGAAGGAAGTTCAAGGCACACAATAGAGAGTGTATTACTTAGTGTGCAACGGAAATATAGATATCCCTAGAGTGATGGGCCTATTTAAAATGCAGGGGGAAAAAAACCTCCTAAAGAGGGGGAAAATGCCCGGCGGTCCTAGTGTGTTCACAGACATCACAAACACATGTATATGGTAACAAATCCCCCCTCAGGTGATGTAGTGAGCGAGAGATGGCACATGTGTAAAGGGAAGTGTCATGCCTTGAGGACATGATCAATCCACAAAGGGGAGTACACCCAAAGCTTTGCGACAACCTTTGAGCTTTCATGAGACAATGCCTTTGCTAAAACATCGACAAGGTTGTCCTGCGTTGGCACATAAGACAAGCTAATCTGTCTTGCTGAGAGCCTCTCCCTGACATAGTGGTAACCTCAATGTGCTTTGTGCAAGCATGAAAAACTAGATTCCTCGCAATTGCCAATGCTCAGTGTAGATAGTGTTGGCAGTGTCCTGTCCTGTTGGCAATGTCACGGGTCTGAGCCATACACACTCAACCGTAGCTATGTTGAAGACTGCAATGTACTCAGCCTCACAACTCAAAGTGGCCACAATAGGTTTCTTCTTGCTCAACCCTGATATACATGAACTACCAAGCATGAAACAAAAATCACTTTTGGACACTCGTGTGTCAAAACAACCAACCCGATCTGAGTCCTAAAAAGCATGTAAGTCTGGTGGCAATCATCCCCCCTTAGGATAAAACAAGCCGAGATGTAAAGTGCCACTAAGGTAGCGGAAAATCATCTTCACACAGCCTGCCAATGCTTAGACCCTAGAGGCGCCCTAGGCTATGCATAAATGTGCCGACTTGTGAGACTGCAAACTAAATATCGGGCCTCATGTTGCATACATAAATGAGGTAACCAGCAGCAGTTTGGTAAAGAGTTACATCAGCAGGATCACCAGCATCATGTAGACTCAACTTCAAACATGTTTCCATGGGAGCGGCAATAGGTTTGCAATCCTCAGGTCCAAACTTACATAGCAATGTCTCTATGTAACTTTTCTAACACAAGGAAATACCACCATCACACTGCTTAAACTGTATACCCAAGTAATGATGCAGCAGCCCCAAAACTTTCATCTTATAAGTAGCATTCAAATTAGCCTTAAATTCAGCAACATGTCTCTCATTTTTTCTAATGATCAGCAAATCAACTACATAAAGAACCACAATGAGAAGTACATCACCCTCACGCTTTACATACGATGTGCTTTTTGTTGGACTATTATGAAAGCCTTGGTTGTCCAAATGAGTGTCATCTTTCTCATACCAAGCACAAGGAGATTGATTCAACCCATACAAAGCCTTCTTACATCTACACACATTGTTCTCTTGTCCTTTTATGACAAAACCGCGATGCTGCACTACATAAACTTCATCAAATATGTCACCATTCAAGAAAGCAGTAAAAATGTTTGACTGATGTACATCCCAACCAAAATGAATTCCAATGCAATAGAAAACACACAATAGTCATATGACAAGTGGGAGAAAAAGTATCTTCATAATCTATGCCTTTTTGTTGTGCATAACCCTTTGCAACAAGGCGAGCCTTATGGCGATCGATCTCACCATCCGGCTTGCGTTTCAACTTGTAAACGCACTTCGTACCAATGGCCTTTTTGCCAAGAGGCAAATCACATAAAGTCCATGTGTCATTTTCTATAAGTGCATCATATTTTGATTGCATGGCAGTCATCCAATTTTTTGAATTTTGTGCTTCATCAAACGACAGAGGTTCCTCAACATCATACAAGCCAGACACAACCAAAACATAACAATTTGATGCATAAGATGCATGGCAAGAGCGTGAACGAGTACGACTAGACAAAGGTGCATGCAATTTATTGTCACACAATGTATGCACCAACCATTTTGGCATACCTCTAGCGTGCTCATTTCGAGCACTTTCCTCATCAAGTACATCATGCACATCTGCATCAGTATTAGGATCTCTAACATTTTTGAAAACCCCTATAGGTTGTACATTTGTCTCATTAGAATACATTCAAACTTCCACCACTGAAAAGAGGAAACAAAGTGCCATAAATGTCCTATGAGCTTACATTATTGTCGCTAGTACTTGACAGCAAGGGCTGAACAAAATCTTCCACAAACACTACATCTTGTGAAACGAAAACACACTTTGTTTGCGGATGATATAACTTGTAACATTTGCTTTCAGCACTATAGCCAACATAAATACATTTGATAGCCTTATCATCCAATTTTCTATGCTGTAGTTGTGGCACTAACCCATAAGCCAAATAGCCAAAAACACGCATGTGCTCAATAGAAGGCTTTCTATCATGCCATGCTTTATATGAAGTAATAAACTGCAAAGCTTTTGTAGGACATCTGTATAGTACATAAGTGGCATACATGATGGCCTCAAGCCAAAAACAATGCGGCAAAGCTTGACTTTTGACCATACATCGTGTCATTTTCGTAAGTGACTTGTTTTTTCTCTCAACAACGCCATTTTTCTCCAATGTATAAGGCACTATAAATTGGTGTTTTATCCCACGACTAGCAAAAAATGCACTGAATTCATGAGACATATACTCCCCCCCTCGATCAGAACGGAGGGTGCGCCCATAGTACATTTCGAGACATTTTTAGCCATAGCTAGAAATTGTTTGAAGCATACAAAAACTTTGAACTTCTCTTTAAGCGGAAATACCCATGCATGTCTGGAGTAGTCATCAATGAAATTCACAAAGTAAAGGTAATTTCCCAAGGATGGAGTTTTCCTTGGGCCCACAAAGATCACTATGCACAAGATGCAACCTGCATGTGGCCCTAGTTGAACCATCCTTTGGAAACTTTGAACACTGCATCTTACCCAAAATATAGCCTTCACAAACATGTTTGTCAGGTGCTTCAAGAGGTGAAAAATAAGCAACCATATCAGATTTCTGCAAATGCATCAAACTGGAAAAATTCAGATGATCAAAACGTGCATGCCAAAGTTTTGCATCTGAAGTAGCCCTTGAATCTGCAAACTGTATTTGCAAAAATTTTCTCACACTTGTCATACAAAGTGATCTTATACAACCCATGACACAAAAGGTCAGATGCAACAATTTCATCACCAAAACTAAGATCATGTACTGTACATCTGTCATCCACAAATTTGACTACAAGTCCAAGTCTAGCAAGTGCAGACACAGACAAAAGATTCTTCTTGATCCCAGGTACATAAAGTGCATCAACAAGTGTGAAAGACTGCCATTTGCAGCAATAAGCAGAATATTTTCAACTCCCTAAACCAGATAAGAGGCATTGTTGGCACAAGTGACTGAATTCCCATGACTCAAGAGAGGTGAACAATTCACAATGTGAGGTAATGTGTTTTGTAGCACCACTGTACAAATACCACACATGTGAATCTGTAGCAGTTGACATACATGCATCATAGACAACAGGATTGTAAGTGCACTCTGCACTAAAAGCCCATTCTGCATCAACATCAACATCACAGTCTCCTTTCACAGAAGACTCAACAATGGCTGCATTGGTAGTGGAACTAACATTTGCAGTGAAACCACCCGTTTTCTTCTTAGCCTCTTTGTCTTTCAGCTTAGGACACTGCTTGATCAAGTGATCACTAGCTTTAAAAAAATGGCAATGAAATTTTTTTGGCCCTTATCACTAGAATTGCCAGATGAAGTGCTACCAGCAGAAGCATTGGGAACATAAGTTTTGCCACTCGCAGTAGAACCATAAAAAGTGGTTGCATTGCTGTTATCACCCTTTCTTTGAGAAGTAATAAAAGCCTGTTCAATTGCACGCTGTCTAGTCGTGTTTTTTTTGGAAGTAACTCTTGCAATAGCAATGTGCATAATGCATCAAACTTGACAACTTCAAGATTTCCTTGGGTCATAAGTCTCCAAGTACTGATGGGGGCTTTTCACAAGCCAAGCTCCCATACCCCTCTTCTCTCGTCCCCACCCCATGAAAACCTCCTCTTAGGGAGGGAGTGATAAAAGGCATTGGAAAAAGTAAGAAAAAAATAAAGTATGATTATGTAAATATATGAGAAAGGTAAAATAGGCCACCTCATGCCTGCGGGGCAGCCCATCCCCACCTTGCCTCCTTTTTCTTCATTGTTGCCCCGCCGTGTGTCCCTTTTCCTCTCCTCCACTCAAAAGGTCAACCCCCTCTCTCTTCCCCTTGTCCTTTCTCCTTTCTCTCTCCCCTCAAGCTACCCCACCTCTCACCAATAATGCATTCTAACTCACCAATAATGCACCCTAACTCACATGCAACTTATCCTATCTTCCAAAATAGTATACCCCACACCCCCTTTCTCTCTCCTATCATATCCCATGACCCAAATACCCCCCTCTCTCTCTAAAGGGCTCCATGTCTCTTGTATTGTAACTAAATAACCTCCCCCACACTCACACACACTTAGTTTCACTGAAAAAGGTGCCCAGAGACCCATCCCCACCTGGTGGTTACCTGATTTTTCTTGTGTTCACACACATCTGCACATAGATTCACCTCTAAACACACTCCCCTCTCTCCCCTCTTGTAATTACTTTATTCTCCATGTCACCTCTCACTTTTTTTCATCAACCCATCTCTCTCTCTTAGTCTCTCTCTCATGAGACTGTTGTTCTGGCACATATACACACAGCCAGACAAGTGGGGCCCATAGTCACATGGCCTATGTAGATAATGATTTCTTCATTTCTAAATTCTAGAATTTCTCCCCCCTCCTCCCCTATATAAAGAGGGCTCACCATCACACTAAACACACACACACCATCACCAAAGAGTACACTATGTACTGTGTGTGCCTAGTGCACACACACACACCCACACCATCACCATCACCGCAATCACCATGCTCGTCTTAAGCATGACCTCTACAGCCTTGGGCTATGGAAGATGAAGGGAAACTAAATGAAGGGTGATGGCCATAACCCTCGTGCGAGTCTTCGCCATCAACTCCCACCTATCCGCCATGTGCTCTACCACGCTCTCCCTTCTCATTCCCCTACCCTATGCTCCCCATTTCATCGCCTTATTCTCTAAATAAAGCTTGAGGTTTTGTAAGTATGTTTTCTTGCAATGTTTTGCCCATGTGAGGTGTGCGGAATCGCCACCTAGTCTTGTGTTTGGAGTGAGCTTGTGTATGTGTGAAGGGTGTGCAGATTCGCCATCCTTTTGTGGTGCCTAAGTACTAAGCCGCTATACCCCCTCCCTCACTCTCTCTCTCTCACTTGATCTCATTTCCCTTCCTCTTCATCATTACTCCCAAGCATCCATCTCTCTTGGATGAAAAATTTGTTATGGTGGTGTGTTGTTTGCGTCCTAGCCGCTGATGCTAGGTGGTGCCCCCTGTTTGCTTTACCATGACAGGCTCAAGGCGCGCCATTCGGTCCCCGGTGTTTTAGAGGCCGTCGAGGTTCGGGGTTCGCTTTGCTCCCATCATTTGGTGCCCCCACTGAGGATCTTTTCATGAAACCCTTCAGTTTACAAGACTGAAACCCCTAAACTATTGTGAATGGATGAATGGCTAGCAGGATTTGCTAATTGGACAACAGAAGAAGAAGAGCTCGAAGCACAACTAGACGAACTCTGCATATCCATCGAAGCTTGAGTGCCAGGCGTAACGGTAATCGATTTGCAGTGGGAGAGTCAACTAACACGCCAAACCCAGTGGATATACATAGGCCAAGTGCCAAGAAGAAGAAGGAGAAGGTCGAAACCATGTCCGCAACCTACAACCAACCAACAACAAAAAAATGGAAGGAGCTCTGCACAATAGAGAATCAACACTATTCTACTTTGAGAATCGGGTAACTCAAGTCACCGAGGTAATTATCACAGTCAGTTTTCAAGTCGCACCTGATGCTGCAGCACAGATAACGCAAGCATTGGCTCACACTCTCACTAGAGAAACTAGGGATCTACTGAGTTTGTTTCAGGAAAGAACACCACCCTCTCCCACAAGCTTGGACAGTGACTAAGCACCTCTAAGCTTCACATGAATCAGTACAACCTACCTCAAGACAGATCACACATACCAACACGTGTATGCTCAATCAAGGTAGTACTAGATTTGAAGGCTCACTACCAGCACGTCATTGACACCATGCCGGGTGGGGAGCGGTTTTTTGAGGTTCTGGAATCAGATCAACCATTTGTCCTACCTTTGGTACAAGGCAATGTACCGTTTGAAGTTTTAATCTATGTCCTAGTATAAGAGGGTATACACGCCTCCTTGTAAAGAAGAAAAAAACTTTTGCAAGCTAAGCAGTGTGTCTTTCTAGCTCTCTCTCAGTAATCATGGCAAGTGTAGCATTTCCAACATTTAAAGGAAAGAAGGGGGAGGATTTGGTAACAGACTTCCTAGATGACTTTGAAGTAGCATGTGTAGTGAGCAACAAAGATACGGATGAATCCCGGGTTAGAATCTTTAAGCATCTCATGAAGCTAGAAGCTAGATCATGGTACAATGCACTTCCACAAGCAACCAAGGATGACTGGGAACCCTTAAAAACCACTTTTAAGAGGCTCTTTGGGGGAGGTACCACTTCAGAAAAGTTGTGGGACAAGTTGAGAGACTTGAAGCAGGAGGGTCTTTTAGAATATGCCACCTATGAGTCCAAATTTGTGGATTTGTGGGAATGGTGGGTTGAGTCACTGGCAAGGGGGGAAGCTGCACCCGATTTCCTAAAAAAAGATCGGTTCATGCATGGCTTATGGCCGCTTCTCAAGGAGAAGGTGAAAGGTAGATTCCCGGCTACGTACGAGTTAGCCGTTGAGATTGCTCACCTTAAGGACAAGAAGCTGCGAATGAAAGCCAAAGAAACCGAGTCAATAGAAGCAGGAACATCGCGTCGACCAGCAACTATGACAACCACCATTCCACCACCACCACCGGCTCTTGGGGTAAGAGATGACCGACAAGATATGTTGGCCCATATTATTGACCAACTGCAGAATTTGTCTATCCACTTAATACAGCAAGGGAGGATTCAAGAAAGAGATCAAGACCCTGGAAGAGCACGACGACAAAACAGAGAGTATCACTGCTACAACTGCGGAGAAGACGGTCACAGTATGTACTACTGTCCCAAACCACGACAAAACTATAATAGAGGAGGTAGGAGGAACCAATTGTCACCCCCTAGAGAAAGAACACCCCCACCCCGAGCACCAGCCCCACCAACACAAATTCTACGTCGGCCACAATCACCACTTACAATCATCCTACGCCCACCATCAATTGGTACCCGCACACCAAGTATCATTGGTCTTGTAGAAGAGGTCAAAATGAGTGTAACAGAAGAAGGATTAAGTAAGAAGACTATTCAAAGAACTGAAGCAGTGGAACAAGAGGTTAAAGAATCAGAAGATGCTACCCAAGTGGGGGAGGTAAGTCAAGAAAATTGTGTTACAAATGTGAGTACATCTTTAACCTTGAATGAAATAGGCACCAAAGCAATCAATCAACAGCATTGGGCAGTAAGGATAAGAAGGTGTAAAGTATTGATTAGGCCTCGTCAGAGTAAGAGGAATGCAAAGTTCATGAAAGATACAAGAGAAGAGGAAAACCAGCCTATTAGCAAGGCTTTGCAGAAGATGGACAACATATCAAGCAAAGGGGAGGGCTTTGAAAACGGAAGCCTGTTCACCAGCATGGACCCAGGACAGTGTAGCAAGCTAAAGGAATCTTGCATCAAGGCAGTTTCACTTGAGGACCATAACGAAGAGGTAAGTATGACTGAAGGTTTGGAGTTGGGTATTTCTCCAGAGGCTTGGCAGTCGAGCAAGACTTTATTGTGTAGTGTTATAGACTTGGAGATGGGTAATGCCTCTAGTCTACTGAAGGGTGTTATAAACTTGGATATGGGTAATGCCTCCAGTTTATGTGAGGGTGTTCAGAGTAAGTTTGATGATCAATATGTTGCCAACCTTTTAAGGATGTTCCAAACTCCTCCACAACACAGCATTGTGTTTGCATGGGATGCATCAGACCTATGGCTATGGCTAGCTGCTATAACATATAGAGAGAAGATCAGCATGGAGATAAGAGCAAAGGAGCCATGGATAGACAAAATCCTGATAGAATGCAAGAATGAAGACCTCATTCGCAATTTGGTATAATTTTTTACAAATAGTGCATCCTCTCTTTGGAGAAAGGTAAGTGGATTACGCTTGTGTTTAAGCCGCAAGGTAGGTGGCTTGCTATTAGCATCAGTAAAGGAAGCTGACATGTTTGAGCACACCCAAAAGAAGCATGATATGCTTGCATTTTTTTCTAATGGTAGTAAGCAGGACTCTGAAGACAACTTCAGCTCACCACACCAACAAGGGGGCCATATATGGTGGATTCTTGGTACACTCTTGGGAATCATAATTTTCAGTTCTGTCTTTGCAGGAGCCAAGATGCTCATTTCCCCTCTCGCTACTGGTGGTTACAAATTTGATCCAATTTGGCATGCAAATTTTATTGTTCGGACACTGCAAAAAATGATCCTATTTTTCACTTGGGATCCAGGAGGACACTGGCACAAAGTTCTGGAAGCCATGGGCTTCCCCTTTAATCAACCGACACTATTCCAAGGAACAAGCTATCACCCGGACCTGTTACAGATTCATGAATATCCCAGAAATCTCACCAATGGCCAAATGGAATGACTAGTTCAGAAGGCAACTCAATATCGGATCCTACAGGTAAGCGGAAGAAGAAACAAATGAGCTAGAGGCATGAATGCCTCTAGCCAAAAGGGGAGGGCTAATGATGGGGGCTTTTCACAAGCCAAGCTCCCATACCCCTCTTCTCTCGTCCCCACCCCATGAAAACCCCCTCTTAGGGAGGGAGTGATAAAAGGCATTGGAAAAAGTAAGAAAAAATAAAGTATGATTATGTAAATATATGAGAAAGGTAAATAGGCCACCTCATGCCTGCGGGGCAGCTCATCCCCACCTTGCCTCCTTTTTCTTCATTGTTGCCTTGCCGTGTGTCCCTTTTCCTCTCCTTCACTCAAAAGGTCAACCCCCTCTCTCTTCCCCTTGTCCTTTCTCCTTTCTCTCTCCCCTCAAGCTACCCCACCTCTCACCAATAATGCATTCTAACTCACCAATAATGCACCCTAACTCACATGCAACTCATCCTACCTTCCAAAATAGTATACCCCACACCCCCTTTCTCTCTCCTATCATATCCCATGACCCAAATACCCCCTTCTCTCTCTAAAGGGCGCCATGTCTCTTGTCTTGTAGCTAAATAACCTCCCCCACACTCACACACACTCAGTTTCACTGAAAAAGGTGCCCACAGACCCATCCCCACCAGGTGGTTACCTGATTTTTCTTGTGTTCACACACATCTGCACACAGATTCACCTCTAAACACACTCCCCTCTCTCCCCTCTTGTAATTACTTTATTCTCCATGTCACCTCTCACTTTTTTCATCAACCCATCTCTCTCTCTTAGTCTCTCTCTCATGAGACTGCTGTTCTGGCACATATACACACAGCCAGACAATTGGGGCCCACAGTTACATGGCCTATGTAGATAATGATTTCTTCATTTCTAAATTCTAGAATTTCTCCCCCCTCCTCCCCGATATAAAGAGGGGTCACCATCACACTAAACACACACACACCATCACCAAAGAGTACACTATGTACTGTGTGTGCCTAGTGCACACACACACACCCACACCATCACCATCACCGCAATCACCATGCTCGTCTTAATCATGACCTCTACACCCTTGGGCTATGGAAGATGAAGGGAAACTAAATGAAGGGTGATGGCCATAAACCTCGTGCGAGTCTTCACCATCAACTCCCACCTATCCGCCATGTGCTCTACCACGCTCTCCCTTCTCATTCCCCTACCCTATGCTCCCCATTTCATCGCCTTATTCTCTAAATAAAGCTTGAGGTTTTGTGAGTATGTTTTCTTGCAATGTTTTGCCCATGTGAGGTGTGCAGAATCGCCACCTATTCTTGTGTTTGGAGTGAGCTTGTGTATGTGTGAAGGGTGTGCGGATTCGCCATCCTTTTGTGGTGCCTAAGTACTAAGCCGCTATACCCCCTCCCTCACTCTCTCTCTCTCACTTGATCTCATTTCCCTTCCTCTTCATCATTACTCCCAAGCATCCATCTCTCTTGGATGAAAACGTTGTTATGGTGGTGTGTTGTTTGCGTCCTAGCCGCTGAAGCTAGGTGGTGCCCCCTATTTGCTTTACCATGACAGGCTCGAGGCACGCCATTCGGTCCCCGGTGTTTTAGAGGCCGTCGGGGTTTGGGGTTCGCTTTGCTCCCGTCAGTACTAGCAAAAGTCTAGTAAGAATCTAGTAAGGCATCAAAAAAAGTCTGCACAAGGGAACTGTCTGAAATAACTTCACCTGCAAAAAAAAATTGCTCATTGATATCCTTGACACCAGAAAGGAAAGTGTCCAATCACCTTC
Source organism: Adiantum capillus-veneris (assembly GCF_014529385.1). Lineage (NCBI taxonomy): Eukaryota > Viridiplantae > Streptophyta > Polypodiopsida > Polypodiales > Pteridaceae > Adiantum > Adiantum capillus-veneris. The sequence goes on along the minus strand of NC_140954.1, from coordinate 111,986,693 downwards.
CTCATGCATAATCTTGGAATCCAACTCTTTATGCAGAAAAGCAATTTTAGCCTCAATTGCAACTTGCATAAGACCAACCAAAATATCCCAAGCCCGTTTTGTAGATTTTGCTAATTGAATGTGAGGAACAATGGTGCGCTTCAGAGAAAACACAATCAATGCATTAGCTTGTGCATACTTTTCATCCCAGCGAGATTGTTCTGTCGTAGGCAAAACAACTCTAATAGCAGCAATCCTTGCAGCAAGACCTACAACATCCTCAACATCATCTGCATCCTCAAAACCAGGATGTACATCAATGCCCTGCATAATATTCTAGATGCCCTTTGACACAAGAACATGTTGCATCATGTAAGCCCACATAGGGTAATTGTCTCCATCCAATCTGTTCTCAACAGCAAATATCTTCAACACATCTGTGTTGTTGTCAGCCATGATAAATGCTACACCTGATGTGAGAATTGCCTAATAAAAGAAGAAAAAAAGTGGAACAACACGTGCTATACAACACAAACCGTAGTAGACTCTAAGGCACCTCTTATGCAAAAAACGGCACTGACAAATTTTTTGTACAAAATGACAAAATAGCCTGTGCAACTACCTGTAGTGGAAATAGAGACCGAAATAAGCCCGAATCAAAAGCTTTTGTCAACCTGCGAATGCTCTCCAAAGCTCACTGAAATCGAAGAAAATGAGTAGGCGTGTGTTGGAGCTACTGGCGACTAAGCCCGGGAGGACGCAACCTGCTCTAATACCAATTGTTGGAATTAGGGTTGTAGAGAAATTCACATAGCTTGGAGAAGACGAAGGAATCTCAAGGCACACAATAGAGAGTGTATTACTTAGTGTGAAATGGAAAGATAGATAGCGATAGAGTGATGGGCGTATATACAATGCATGGGAGAAAAACCTCCGAAAGAGGGAAAAGATGCCCCGGCAATCCTAGTGTGTTCACACACATCACTACCACATGTATATGGTAGCATTTTCATGAGCTACTCCACCCACATCATGTGTTCTCTCTCTCTCTCTCTCTCTCTCTCTCTCTCTCTCTCTCTCTTTCCTTCTCCTTCTTCACACATGCACTACATTTGTGCACTCACAATTGGTATCAGAGACCAAGTGAAGGCCTTGCATCATTCCAACATTGTAGTGGAGAAGCTATAAAATTTCTAGCCCTACTTTGCAATAGAAATTTTATTGAGTAAAAGATCAATATTCAACTTGGTTCCTGCCACCCTTGTCAGAAATGTCGTAGTCTACAACTTTTCAATTGAAAGTTTTTCCAAATCCAGCAATGTGAAGCTCGTTTCACACCCATTCCCATGAATCCGTACACGATGTTTTTAAAATTATAAATTTATTAGCAGACAATGTATGCATATTGTGGTGATTTAGAATGCTTTAAAGATAATTTGCCACCTTGAGCTTGTTTGTTCTCTTGTTTTGTGTATTCATGGTCTGTTCTCATTGAAGAGAGTGTGGGCTAAACATTTTATCAAATTGATGTGCATAAGTTGAAAACATTTGGTGGGTGTATGCAATCTTGCAGACTCTTAGGATTTGAGGGCAGACTCATCACAAGTTATGTGCGTTGCCTTGTGCTACTGAGCCAATTTCAGAGAGAGTGGTGCACGATTTTGCAGAGATTTTTTCACAAAATTTTTGCATTGATTCAGTGATTTGATTTATGTTCATTGACGGCATTGATTTAGTGCTTTGATTTATGTTCATTGACGGCATTGATTTATGTTCATTGATGGCATATTGCATATGGTTACGGTGCTTGTTTATCCACGATCACTCTATTTGTGTATGTTGAGTGTGGATTACAATTTTATTTACAATATGGAGCCATTTTAGCATCTTGGATGTCGTCTATGGTCTCAGAGTTTTCATTAAATTTTCCCTCATATTGATGGGTGACTCTGTTTAACTTTGCCTAGAATTCTTGTCATAATTTTGGCTGGTTTGCCATACACATTTTGCAGTCATTGGATTGAGACAGTGGTTCTCTCTTGTTATGATCAACCTTGTTCCCACATTGACAAGCATATGGTTTTTTTTTGGACTCAAATTGGTATTCTTGTATCCACTCTCATAAGAGTGAGTTTTGTATATGCGTGCAATGGCAACAGGGAGACTTATGGTAAGCATTGTTTACAATCGACAAATATTTTGATCATGAGTTTACTGCATACAATTTACAGGTAGTCATTGACTAAAAATTCCATGTACTTTTGGCATTTGAGACTTGTATCAGTGTGATTATCGTAGAGCATAGTGTGGCTACACTACTATGGGAGATTCTATGCGTTGATCCACTTGAGCACACGACCAATTGTGACACAAGTGTAGTGCATGTGGGAAGAGGGAGAAGGAGATGTAAATTTGTTGTTACCTAGTAGTGCATCTTATATGCTACAACATGTGTGTTACATTCCATCGCACAAAGTTTGATCTTGGCGATATACTTGAGTGACAGTGGATGTCAGGTATTGCTCAGAGAGCAGTTCTTCTAGATGTGTTGCGGTTTGATTAACTTGGTTTACCCTATGCACCCCACTGAGGTGCAAGATGGTCTAGTCTCAATTACATTACAATCATGTTAGTGAGAGACTAGACACATATTTTCATGGATGAGCTCCAGAGTGTTGTGTGCGACATGTTTGTAGATGTAAAACTAGATCATGCTCTAGCAAGCCACAATAGGTTAATCATCTTAGGATAGAGATGCCTCCTATCATGGAGATGAGTGATATGGAGATCTTTGACATGATCTTGCTAGAGCTTAATATGATGATGCTCGGACATGTGGATCTAGTCCCTGTGGATGATGAGGGATTGATGACTACGCGAAAGCTAGGATTGATACATCCATGCATGACTAGTTATGGTGGTGATGCACTGAGCATCAAAATAATTAAGGGGATCGGAGAGCACCACAGACGGAGAGTGAGAGAGAAGGAGACACAAGACACACAGATATGGGTGGGGAGACTCCAAGACTAATCAGCCCCCTATACACTTATGCTATGTATAAGGTATACAAGTTTGAAGGGGATCGGGGAGCACCACAGACGGAGAGTGAGAGAGAGAGAAGGAGACACACACACGATGTGGGTGGGGAGACTCAAAGAGTGGCAGCTCCCCTTATACAGTATACAACTATAAGTATAGGGTAACAGTGGGCGGGCGCCCATGACCTGGGCGACCGGTCAAGGCACATAGGCCTTAACCCCAACAACCTCCCACTTAAAGGCCAATGTGCCTTTAAGCAAGATCTACTAGTGTACAACTAATAGAAGGTGAGATATTCTCTCAACCTATGCCCACTGACTCTCAATGAGCTAGTGCATCCGGCTCTACTAATAGACAAACATCCCGCTGCGGAAGCCACACAGAGCTAGCTCCAAGCTCTGCAAAGAGTCTACAAGAGCTCATGCACTCCTGTAAGTATCCGTCCAATACCTGCAAACCTCCCCTATGCTCTATGCCGAGATCAGTCATCGAACAACTAATCAACCCTGCTGCAAATGCTCCCAATGGAACTGCTATGTCGGGCCTCAAGATCAGCATCTCGTACATGAGGACACCGAACGTTGATGAAACCCTGGCAACCTCTGCCACCTCCAACTCAGAAATCAACTCATGGCAATCCTATCCCCTATCATAGAGACCATGGCACTCTGACTCCGAGCTCTGGAGTGACTCCTCGTGCCCACCACATATCACATGTGTACCAAGATTATCCATCTGTCCTGAATCTGCATCAAGCTCTAGCATAAGAATATCAAGAAATGACTCCACAATAGCCGACATCTCAGCATCCATGTGAGTCATCTCTGTCATCACCTCTAATGACTCATCCTTCTGTGACTCACTAGAGTTATCCCGCTCTACCTGTGCATCCGTAGACACAACTTGCACAATAAGGTCACTGCTCTGCACTACATGCAAAGCATCCTGCAACCCACAAGCAAAAGAGACTCTCTTGCTCTCTCGCTCTCTACTTGGCTTCATGATCTCAGAGACTACACCGTCTCTCGTGTGATCCACATGCAATGGGTAACCTGTACCTCTCGCAATCACTAGTGAACCCAAATGCATCACAAAATCTCGCTCTCGTAGCGAAATCTGACATCCACAATCTCTAAGCTGACCAATCGAGATCAAACTCACTGTCAAATCTGGTACATAGCGCACATGTCGTAACAAGTAAGATGCACCACTCGGTAATGAAAGTCTCACATCTCCTACACCTGCAATCGCATGCACCGATCCATCGGTCAAACGTACACTGCCAAGCATCCCGCTAGAATAGCTACAAAACCATTCACGATGCGGCGTGACATGAAACATAGCATCTGCATCTAGCAACCACTACAAAGGGAGTGCACTATCCACATGTATAGCATCTCGTGCATAGCTCAAGGTAAAAGTGACATCCCCGTCACTAGTATACTCAGACACTACATCTGCCTCAACTGTCAAAGAAACTGAGTCCATGGCATCACTACATACATCTCTGAGACTGCCATGTCTCCTACGATGTCGCATATGACAAAAACAGCGCCGTCTAACGTGTCCACAATGACCACAATACCAACATATCACCTGTCGGCGTACTCGTGAATGTACATGTCTCACCCGAGTCCTTGATGACTCAGATCTATCATACATATCATGTAATCTGCGCCAAATTGCTCTCAAAGTAGTCTCATACATAACAAGAGCATATACAGATTCCGCAAGGTGCAAAGAGAGTGTAGATAGTGCCATCTCCTCTAGCTCCTGCCACTGATCGTCAGACATGTTTGAAGGTCTACGTGCATCACCACTCAATGGTCGATGCAACCCTCGTTGTGTCAATGCATCAAGCATACACTCTCTCCATGCTGCAAAGTCTGACCCATCAAACATGCACATTTCAAAGAGATCATAATCTGAGCGATCACCTATCTGTGCCATGAGCACAATGTAGCAAACTAGAAAGCAAAACCACCTCACCAACAACACTTGGAAACTGTCTACAAATATGGTCAGAAACACAATGTAAAACCTGTGAGACACACTCAAAAATAGAGCTCCCACAATGTCAATACAAGCCTCGCCTGCTCTAGTATCACACTGCAATCTGTGAGCTAATCACCAAGCCCACACTGTGCGGTATCGATGCATACACACACACAAATCTCCCACCTGCAGAGAACACCGCATGCAAATGCTGAGTGCAACCCGCAATCTCTACCTAGATCGCATAAATGATGCGCATAAAACTCTTGGGAAAATTTTGCCAGAGTTTCGACGCACAATGGCTATCAACATGAAATAACCATTGTCCTGCAAGCTCAATACAACGAGCAATCAATGCGCATCAAACTACACTCAACATACATGCATAAGCTCTGCAAACCTATGTCCAACAAATACTCACAAAGAGTACCACATGTGACCATACATGTCATCCACAACCAACCTCTGCACTTGCTCACAAGATCTACTGCTCACCACATAAGCATACATAGAGCATTACCCGCTCAAAGACCATGTATGCAAGCCACAACACTGCAGAAGAACCACTCAACTACAACTGGCAACACCTGTGGGAGTACTAAACTCAACCTGTACCTGGGAGTCAAACCCGATCTTGTAACACCTCATATGTGCCTGCTACTTGCAGTGTGCACGGGTAAGCTGTCTGCAGCAAAGAAAACAACAGAGCCCAAAACTGTCATGAAAAAAGTCTCTGTGTTTTTAATTTCAGACCCATCTGCACTCTGAATTAGAAAACAATTCCTTCTACAAAGTCGTAGAGCTCAAAGCCAGCTCCGTTTTGAACCAAAAAGTTTTGGAATCAGAGCTTTGTAGCTCAAGTTATGAGCAAAATAGTAGATTGCTGTCAAACTGCCAAAAATTGAACGACTTTCTTCTGTGCTTCTTTGAGCTCATAGAAAGGCTCAAACTCACTTCCCACCTCGATGCGTGAGCTGAATGTATCAATCTCACAATGCTTCCATGTCTATGGAAGCTCCATTTCTTTGCTTAGATCTGTGACCTCTCCGCCATAGCCGACGAGTTCATCGCGAAGCCGTCCATCTATGCTCTCACACCTGTCGCTCTGATACCAATTGAAGGGGATCGGAGAGCACCACAAACAGAGAGTGAGAGAGAAGGAGACACAAGACACACAGATATGGGTGGGGAGACTCCAAGAGTAATCAGCCCCCTATACACTTATGCTATGTATAAGGTATACAAGTCAGTGGGCGCCCAGACTCTGGGCGGTCGGGCAAGGCACATGCGCCTATAACCCAACAAATACCTACTATGAATAGATTGGCAGAGGTCACTACACATGGCGTTGATGAAATTGGCAGGGATTATGCGCTTATTATCAACTTTCGTGACTCTCATGTATGACCTTTTAGTATTGAGACCCGATATAGTAGCTATAGTGGGAACATTTGTAGTTGGGGTTGTCAATCGATCAACGAGACTGACACTAGCATGATGCATCATGGAGCAGTGTAATTCATTACAGGGTACTTGTAGGGTATGCATGTTGAGTCTAGTAGAAATATATTCTTTTGTACATTGGTAAAGCCTATATAATGGCATGCATCAACTTCAAGAGAGCCAATGGACATAAGTTGAGATGGCATTCCTCCCTATTCCTCATGTACATACTTCCTCGAAGGGTGCACTATGTAATCATATTAATGTATAAAGTGAGTTCAAAAGGAGGGGTTTTAAAATTTTAAAAAATGCAATTTAATAGAGATACATTAAAATGAGGGTTTTTTATATTCAATCTTGGAAAAAATCGTAAAAATTCAATTTTATCTTCAGACATGTTAAAAGAGGGGTTTTTTTTAATACCCCACGAACGCACGTTATATGGGGGGTACTAAAGGTGACCCCCCCCAAGCATACTACTAGGTCTTATAGCACTACCACTTATTGGCACATTCTTCTTTAAGTGGGATATTGTTGGGGTAAAGGAGGTGCACTTTTTACCTCTGTCAAATGCATCAGAGGAATCGGATCACCCATCACTTGTACTCACCTTATTCTTTACTAAATACGGGGCTCTCTCACACATTGTGGTGAGTTGGTCCACCCACATCTTGTACTCTCTCTCTCTCTCTCTCTCTCTCTCTCTCTCTCTCTCTCTTTTCGTGTGTGTGTGCACGCGCGCGCGCGTGTGTGTGTGTGTGTGTGTGTGTGTGTGTGTGTGTGTGTGTGTGTGTGTGTGTGTGTGTGTGTGTGTGTTTGTGTACGCGTGCACACACACCACATTGGCACACTCACAAAGATGCCACATTCAAATAATGAACTAATTTTTAAAAGGGAAATTGTCATGGCTTGCCTCAATGGAAATTTTGCAGCTCTCACAAACCAATTGAGCAATAGAAATGTTGCAAAAGCTTTGTGTTTACACGAATGAAATGTTATTATTTCCACTGGCCAACTACAACTTGAATATGAGAATGGATTGCTTCCTTTGGTATTGTGTCACAGTTAAGCACATCGCATAGCCAAAATTACTATCTAAATCAAGAAGATTGTGTTCAATTTTTCGTCAATTGAGACATGTATCTCTTGTAACAAACAAAAGAGATACAAATAAGCACATAGTATAGCCACAATTACTATCTAAATCAAGAAGATTGTGTTCAATTTTTGGTCAATTGAGACATGTATCTTCTGTAACAAACAAAAGAGATGCATGTTGAAGGAGGATGGGCAAAAGAGCTTGTGTGATGCATCTAGTGGTACACAACCTATGAAATGTCTAACATTGCTTTATAATGCTTTTAGTCATTGTATATCCATTTACATGATTAATAATGCTTGAGACTACGGCTATGAAGTAGCTTGTGGTAGGTACAGTTGGGAGTGCTTCTATATTTGTAGTGCTTTGTAGGCTTTCACAACAGCGATTTGTAGTGCTTCATGGTGGTTTTTAATGCTTCGCAGTACTTTGAAATATTTTGAACACATGATGTTTAGGGCTTCATAGTGTTTTTTGATGCTTTGTAGTGCTTCATAGTGCTTTCAAGTGCTCCATAATGTAATCAAGTGATTCAAAGTTCTTCATAGCACTTCAAATTTCCTCAAAAAGCTTCATAGTCCTTTGCTAGTGAACTACTTTGAAATGCTTCACAAGGCCTCAAAGTGCTTCATAGTGCTCATAATACCCCACAATGCTTCATAGAGCTTCAAAGTTCTTAAGACTACTTAATAGTGCTTCTTAGTACTTCAAAGTGCTCCATAGTGCCTCAAAGTGCTTCACAATGCTCTGAAGTACTCCAAAATGCCTCTAAGTGATTCACAACCCTTGCAAGTGCTTTGAAGCGATTTAGAGGGCCTCAAAATGCTTCATAGTTCTTTGAAATGATTCATAGTGCCTCAAAGTACTTCTTCCTAATGATTCACACTTTCCTTTGAGTGCTTTATAATGCTTCCCACTACTTGTTAGTGCTTCATAGTGTTGAAAGAAATTCTTTCTTGAAGTATTTTCTATTGAGCATCTCATTATCGAGGGTGTACTTACTTTATTTGTTTGGAGAATGAATTTTATTACATATTTAGTGAGCGCATCCTAACATAAATATCTTCCTTAGATGCTTTGAGGTTTTGAAGCCCAAAATTGTGTGCAACTTGAAAGATTGCAACAGTTGTTGTTGTGAATATCATGTGGATCTTGTGTACTTTAATGAATCCTGGAATTAATTGCATCAAGGAAGATTTGGACAGCATGATTGGTCATGTAATTGAAGTTACCTTATTTCTACTTAATCAACATGATAATTTTCTATGCTCTACATATACATCCATGTTTTCAAGCTTACACACCTTTGGGAATCTGTGTTGTGTCCAATGCCCATCATCGACTCAATTTTTCATGAAAGGAAGTACCTACTAGGAGCTTGCAAACAATGTGGCATTTACATGTTTGCACTCTATCCAAGTTAAGAGTGCGACAAATCCTCTTTGGTGACTAGGAAGGTGTTTGTTGATGCTGAAAAGTAGGAGTTGGATGATAAAGGCCTAATCAAGAAAAGAAAAATATATTATTGTTTCACAAGTAATCTCAAGAGTTTCACGTCCTTTTCAAAAGCAAGTTAGTCAGCTTCACCAAACATAATTACAAGTGGAAATATGAGCAATTCAAAGAATGTTTGCAAAAATTTCTTGATGAAATTGTGGTGTTAGTAGTGGACTTTGCAAAAAATTACACTTTCAAGATGCAAAATAAGATCCAATCAATGCACTGGCTCTCAAATATGGCAATCATCTTGGTTGACATCTCGTATGTGCATTCACCAATGGGTGAATTCATAAGACCACCCATTCTATATTTCAAATGATAATACCCATACACATTGTTTGTGAAATACCATTTTTTTCTCCACAATGATTGGCTATTTGAATGCAAAGCAACATTGGGTATGGTACGATGTAGTCGCTTCATAGTTCAATGCAAGAGCTTGATAAACCGCTTTTGGTGTGTACAAAGTAGCGTGTATATGCATGGGAATATGTACAATAATGTGTAAATACATGCATTTGGAATATTTGGAAAGTGCTTTTGAGTTTCAAACATGATGCAATGTGTGCACATTGTAAATAATCATGTTGTGTGGCTGGCAATCGAGCACAAATACATGTCTGAATAGGGTATTGAAGCCTTGGATGTGGTCCTAAGTGGCTTATTTTTTTCTTTATAGAAGGTTTTTGAGCTTTCTATAATGTAAATAATGCAAGAAAAAAGTGTGAGCACCTGAAAAGTTTGACACATGCGGTAACTATCTATTTGCGGCGCCTGGTATGTAATGATGCACGAACTACCCAAGAAGTTGTCAAAAATGAAATGTGGGTATGTGGAAATAAATTTTGGGTATCAAAGACCAAGTCTACAAAGTTTTGTGGATTTTGGAGTCTGTTTGGTATTTTCCCCGTGAAAAATGCTCTTCAGGGGTCAAAACTGGGCAAAAATGGCCCAAAAAGGGTCAAAACTAGTGTGAAAGGGCTTAAGATTTCCACGTCACTCATGGTGTAATGAGTGTTGCGGCTGAAGTAGGGATTTTTAAGTTCATCATCACTATTTTTACACCTTTGAGTGTGGGAGAAAGCAGGGTTTCTAGAGGTGATCTTATGTAGTCCCGTCTTGTTCAGGTCCTGTTTTGAAGTTTGTATGTCAAATATTAAATACCAAACTCCACAAGAGGTTCCGTGGAGTTTGGGGAAACAATCTTTGACATTTCTTGTGTAGATGCTCTCATCTTTCCCTTTCCTTTCTCTTATGCTATGTTATGTTGTGTTGTGTACTCCCTAATCAAGTCTACATCTCCTCTCTTACACTCTTTCATTATCAAGCTTATGTGTATGTGTGCTATCATAATCTAGGTGTGTGTACACCTGGAAATTGGAAGAGATGGTGAGAGGTTGACAGTGAAGTGTGCAAGCAAGATTTAAATTGGAAGCATCCGTTCTCCCCGTATCCTTCCCAACAGTGGTATTAGTGCATCAGGTTCGAGGAAATCAACAACTCATTTCAAATTTTAAGGATCAATTTTTGAAATTTCAACCTCAAATTTTCACAGCAAGGCTTAATTGGTGATTAATTGGCAAATCAACCAATTAATCAGGCTTTTGGATCATCAAACTTTGGTATGTCAAGCTTTTAATTGGAAGTCAAGGGCTAAACTGGTAGATTATGAAGGGCAAAACGAGCATAGAGATATGAAGAAGATCTAAAGGAATTTATGAAATTAAAAATCAATAGGAATAAAGAAGTGGAAATAAGTAAGAAGACAAAGTTTGAGGTCCTTCAAGGCTTATAAGAGGAATTGAAGTTGCAGCAATTGAATAGCTTGGAAGGTGTCAAGATGTACAAACCTTGAAATCAAATTGCAACCTTGCACTTGAAGTCCGATTTTCGCCGAGTAGGATTTCTGCTGGGTCGGATGTTGGTTAAACAATTGTTGGTCAATCAGATCTTGCTTAGTCAGATTCTATTAGGCCGTAGGTTAAAGCTACAAATTGTAATGTTGCTGAGAAGTTTTATGAACGACTCTATACATAAATCAATTTTACGAGTTATTTCTCTCTCTCTCTCTCTTCTTGCTCTCACTCAATCTTTATGCATGCAGTTTTGATAGTCTTCTCTATGTTTTTCCCTGTTGAGGGTGTATGCCCTCAACACTTTGGCAATCACGGTGTTTTAGTGATGAAGACTTACCATTTCTTGTACTACTGATATGCAGTTCATTGACAAACACATACACACACACACACACACACACATAGAAATCTTTTGTGGGATCCCAAGGGATTCACCATGGAAAACTCACAGCACCATGTAAGTGTAGGGGAGGGGGGTTTTTAACAAGTTACATAAGCGTACAAGGTAGGGGCAGGCCCCCAATACTTTATCTCCTAAGCTTAAAAATAAGGGAGGGGGGTATCGGGGGGGGGGTGGCGAGGGGACTAACTCTGGCTGATTACTTGTAAACGATTGGTCATCGGTGTGCACTAGAACTCAAATGAATTTTGGAAAAGTTTTTCTCAGGTCACACATCAAATTTTGCATCAAGCTGGACAAAGATAAGGGATGATTTGGAGTAGGTCAAGGGTTGATTTACACCAACTTTGGATGGTTCATAACAATTAACCAGAGTGCAGGCTGATCCGGCACATAGTTTGAAAGTCAAACTAGGACACGTTGAGGGTACATCTAGTTATCAACAATAGTTGTTCCTCAGTACATTGTCTATCACAATGCTACACACTCGTTGACTAGTTTTACTTAGTTAGATCATGTGAGACCTAAATTTTATATGTAAGATATGGGTATGATAGTTTTCTTCATTGATTGTCATATAAGCGTAGAAAGAGGAGTCATATTACCTAATATGAGACGTATATAGGGGTTTATCAAAGTTGTTCCCTCGGAGGTGGCGTCTTGTTTTATATATAGAGTGAATCCCTGGGGGGTGGGATCTTGCTGGATCTGTTGCACTTGCATCATTTGATTCTTCCTACACATGTTCTTTGCAGCAGTCATCTCCACTATTTGCAAGCAAAGTTTCCTTCATTCTCTCTTGTAGATTTCCAATTTATGATTTATGATTCCAACTTCTGATTTCTGATCCCAATTTCTGATTTTTGATTTCAATTTTTGTTATGTTATTTGTATTTCTGTAGCGTTATCTTTGATCTCGTTCTCTATAGTTGTCTTTACATCACTTAGCATAATCTGAGAGCAAGCTTTTATCCAAGAAGCCCAACTTTGTAACTGCAGATTTTCATGAAGGAAAAGAATTTGGAAGACATGGTGCAAGTGAACAACATCAACCTTGTTGTAGTCTCCGATCTTTGGATTGGTATTTCAAGCACACTACTGCTGACATCAAGAAGGAAAATTACAGCAACATGCAAACAAAAAGCATGGACATTAGATGGTGTATTTCCGAAGCGGTTTCAAGATAATGACTCTTGGCAAGGACAAAGTGATTCAAAGGGGGCATATTGGCAAAGTGAAGATCGGATGTACTACCTAGAGACACGGAGCCTGCAAGAAGCACGAACTTGGACAAACTAGTGAATACTCTTTTGGTGAACCAATGCCACATGAAATCATTTTTCAACATGTTTCATTCTCAAATCTTTGTAATCCTATGCCATGTGATAAGGCATTTGACTGTGATCAAGGGATGTGTGAATCAGTGTCAGATTTCTATGAAAACCACCACTGAGACATGCCATGTGCTGACTGGATATTATGTTGAGTCAGATATGTGTTAACCCTACAGTCAAAGTTATGTTTAGCTAGTTAGATGTTGCTAAGTCATAATTATGTTGAGTCAGATTTTTGCTGAGTCGGATTTTTGCTGGGTTGGATGTTGGTTAAACATATGGTGGTCAATCAGATCTTGCTTAGTCAGATTCTATTAGGACGTAGGTTAAATCTATAAATTGTAATGTTGTTGAGCAGTTTTATGAACGACTCTATACACAAATAATTAAGTTTTACAAGTTATTTCTCTCTCTCTCTCTCCTCTTCCTCTCACTCAATCTTTACGCATGAATTTTTGAGAGTGTTCTCTGTGTTTTTCCCTGTTGAGGGTGTATGCCCTCAACAATCACAAGTTGCATATCCTAGTTAAAGCATAACGAACTATTTTTCTTTGAAATTGTGAACCACGTGTTTGAATATGGAGCACAAGAAGGCTCCAGAATGCCCATCTTGATCTTTTCATTAGGCAACTCAATGAGTTTTGGCAAACTAAACCTTAGGAACTGGAATAGGATGTAAGTTCCAAGGTACATAAGGGATAGTGAAGATCACCATAGGAGAAACAATGAAAGGATTAACACACCCTACCTCATGTGGCTAAAATTGAAAAGCCTTTCCATGTTTGATAATCATTTCTTCATAGAATATTCTTTCAACCTCTATGAAACTATCCTCACTGCCAATCTTTAACCCCTGGAAGAATCATGTGTAAACTTATGCCAATCATGCTAGGGTCACGAAGACTAGGGTGCAAAGAAGATTGCTCCATCTTATCCGTGCAGTCGTTTGGTAGAGGTAATGCAGTTGGTTTGACTTTCTTTGCCACTGGCTTATACTTGGTCTCCACTTGTACATCAATACCTTGAGCATTTTTGAAACCATCAATGACTTTATACATTTCTATAGAGCATCCCTTCACAACCTTGTTTCTCATATGCAAATTGCCACACAAATAGTAAGGAATTGAATCTCATGCTTACCATATATGTTCCTTATCCTAGCATAGGTCTGGGTGCCCAAGGATAAGAAGGTATGTAGAAATCTCCTGGACAATTAAATTTTGGCCATCTTTAACATCCCTTATAGTCACCCTTACATTTGGACAAGCTCCGTATAACTCCCTTGATGAAATGTTTGTTGCACCGATCATCCATCCATGATCTATATCAATTGGCCATTTTCCCTTTGATACAAACTCTCGAAAATAAGATTAATCTGTAGCCCATGAGCTATCAAGGCGATATTTGGCTCTTCTTAGTCTCCCACTTTTACAAGGGTCTCAGTAGTCACTCTTGCCCAATGACTCTTGAAGTAATAACTCTTGTGAGTTGTCTCAACTTCATATTCATCATCCAAGAAGTAGCCCTGTTTTTACTCCTCTCCTAGACTTGTAGCATCAAACAACAACTTCATCACCTTTCTCGCCATAGACCTGTACTCCCTCTATTTTTAAAGTCTCCCCTTCACCCTATACATGGAAAGATTTAGTAAGAGATTGTCCCTTTCTCTTTATGATATCATATATTTCTTCGTGGAACTCTCCCTTTGCTATGCCAAGGATCTTACTCAAGGTAGATTTCACCTTACTATTCAAAATCCTCCCTTCCAAAACCTTTTTAACATCTATTGCTGCCTCTATATCAAATTGGAGCTTGTAATCTAGACTCTTTGCTTTACCTTCATTTGTTTCCTTCTTTTTTTCTTTGGTAGCTTCTTGCATAGGCACTTCAGAGTAGGTATCCCTTGTGGAGAACTTGATCTAGGAGGCACTCTGTCATTTCTACCTCCACTTATTGTGGCTTTTTTGAAGGCCCTTCATCCACATTCTCATGTATACGTTTCTCTTCAGTAATGGCCTCATTGGCTTGACATTTGACAATGTACGCATGCACTGAGAAAGAATCTATAAAGTCATTCCAACTTGTTTCTAGAGAAATGAAATCTCTAGATTCATGCAAAACCTCTTTAGTCATCCATAGAAGATTCTATTCCGTATGGCCAAAAGTCTCCAATATCATAAAATGATGCTTCTTCTCCAAACCTCACTCCTTTCTTGTTAATAGGCTCCATCTTCAACCCATAGGCAACAAGTTTCCAAATCATTGAGATGGCATGGCTAGTAGCCATGTCCTCAACTTGCTTCTTGATCCCACCTTTGCCAAAGTTTGTGCCCAATCGCTTACTTGTTTCACTAAAGTGAATATTGCCATGTTTAAAGAAAACAATATTCTTCATCAAAGCATCTTGGAAACTTTCAAAATCCCTCCTTCCATGGTCAGTACTACCACAACATATTCATCTATTTACAAATCCTTCTCTATTTTGAGGTCTCTACCCTATAGACTGACCCGATGCTTGTCCCTTTTCTTCTAGCCTTGTAAGCTTTAACTTTCACTCTTGCATTCCCTTGACAATATCACATAAGATGATTTTTTCACTCTTTGGTACCACAATGATAGGCTTTATGGGAATTTCAAGAACACTTGGGGAATGAGTAGGGTTAAAAATCATCTTGTCTCTCCATCAGTTTTTCTTTTCTAGCTGTGAAATAGCATCATCAACCTCATTTGAATCAAACTTGAAACCATGCTCAACATCTTTGTCCTATAGGATAGTAAGTCCAACTTCTCTTGAATCTCTTTCCTACATCCTCTAATAAAATCTTTCTCTTCTCTGAGTTTAGGGTTTCCCTTTCAATCCTTGATAGTTGATCATAACGTTGCTCAATTTTTCTTAGTAGTTCGGTAGGTGAAAGCCCCTCTTTTGACCTAACTACCCACTCTAGGAATGTTCTCTTTGCCACCCTTTTGGATTACTCCATGAAATAATCTTCCTTCAAGGCTAATTTAAATTGCTCCCGAGTTCCCCCATGATCATTTCTAATTCCCCTTACATGCTCTCTAATCTCATGAACCACGACTAGCTCAGAACTTTGTACCATCTCTACTTCCCTTGGCACTCTATGTAGCTCAATCTCCTTTACATACCCACAAAGAGACTTTGTTACATATTTACCATTAAATATCTACATTCTCTTACCATTTATTAAAGATATTTGGTTGAGGAAATCTCCCTCCTTTCAGTGGCTTGTTGCTGATGCATAAACAGAGCGAAGGGGCTTGAAACATTTGCATTGTGACAGGATCAATCCACACCGCCTCTTGCTCTTATTGTTGTTCCATAGCTTTGAATATTTGATTTGAGACCATCATTGAATCTTTTCAACCCTCACCCTAGACTACCTTCGTGTCAACTTCACCAAAAATGTGTCAAGAAGTGCATAGTACGACTAGGAATGCATTTGACGCTGTGAGGGTTCGCAACAAAATCAAGAAATCCGTAGAATATTTAAAGATAAAGGAGCACTTTTATTAAAAAAAAATCCATCCATGAAAGATTCACTTTGAAAAGGAGCATGTGTGTGATGATTTGGTGTAGCCTCGCTCCC
This sequence comes from Adiantum capillus-veneris, assembly GCF_014529385.1. Lineage (NCBI taxonomy): Eukaryota > Viridiplantae > Streptophyta > Polypodiopsida > Polypodiales > Pteridaceae > Adiantum > Adiantum capillus-veneris. The sequence continues at coordinate 111,970,437 of NC_140954.1, read as the reverse complement.
AAGAACAGAGACATAGTGCTCTTTCGCCTTGATAAAAATCATAAATGAGCGCCTCAATTCTTTATTTTATCCATTTAATGGAAGCCTAAAAATTTCATTAAACAATCCCAACTAATTAATATATTGAAGAGGGGAAACCCTAATTGGTAGCCTCACAATCTTGAACATGTAGTGGAAGCAGCACAGGACTGCACTAGGACCCTCCCTTAGAAGAGTTGTATCTCTTTTTTTATTCCCCTAAAAGAACTCATTATTGTCTCTAAAAACTCACACACATCTTGGAAAACAAATGCACAATCTTTGGTGTGGCATTTTGAGCCCCTTTTGCCTATTTTGGGGCTATTTTTGATCAGTTTTAGCCCAAAAATATCGCTTTTTGCTCATAAAGTGCCAAATGACCTGGGATTAATCCCTAAATTTGTTGGAAAATTCATTTAGACTCAAATTTAGTTCTAAAACTCATTTTTTCATGTGGCAATCACTTAGGACACGTCTTTTACGATCATGCATGAAACTTGCTATTTTTGGTTGAGATTGCTCATATTAAACTTTCTAGGCAAAATGAGCATGCCACTTTGAAACACTTGACATTTATACATTTCTAAATAATACTATGCATTTTTATACGTGATAAAACATGCAACAATGCCACGTCTTCGGCCTCACCTTCTCGATAAGGTATGTATACGGTTGCAACTTTGGAATCCATTTTTGCATATATCACACTATGTACATTATAGCATTTAGTCCCACATAGCAAAAGCATTAAGAATGAGGTGGATATTTTTAGTTTCATTTTATGCATGTCCCATGGAACAACGAGCTGAATGATCTCTTACAGAACAACGATTGGAAGCTAAACACCCAAAAGCACAAAAAGAAATCGACCATACAATTTAAATTCAAGCACCTACCAGAGCGGCTAATACATGAAAAAAAACGTACTAGGTAAAAAATGACACGGGTGAAAAAAAAAATCATTTCAAGCCATAGAAGCACAAGTTTATAAAAACGTTTAGCAGATAAAAGAGGATTGCTTTGAAGAGTGGTATCCTTTGGCAAAGCTACATGTGTGGTTTTGGTTGTGGACTAAGGAATGGTCCCTAATGTTGGAATTAGGGTTGCAAAGAAACGCACATAGCTTGGAGAAGATGAAGGAAGCTCAAGGCACACAATATAGAGTGTATTACTTAGTGTGCAATGGAAAGATAGATATCCCTAGAGTGATGGGAGTATAAAGAATGCACGGGAGAAAAAACCTCCTAAAGAGGGAAAAAATGCCCCGACAGTCCTAGTGTGTTTACACACCTCACTACCACATGTATATGATAACAAATCCCCCCTGTAGTGATGCGGTGAATGAGAGCTGGCACATGAGTAAAGGGAAGTGCCATGCCCTAAGGACATGATCAGTTCACAAAGGGGAGTAAGCCCAAAGCTTTGCGGAAAGCTTCAAGCTTCTCACGAGACAATGCCTTTGTGAAAATATTTGCAAGGTTGTCCTGTGTTGGCACATAAGCCAAGCTGATCTCTCCTACTGAGAGCCTCTCCCTGACATAGTGGTAATGCACCTCAATGTGCTTTGTGCAGGCATGAAAAACTGGGCTCCTCGCAATTTCCAATGTGCTCTCACTGTTAGTGTAGATAGTGCTGGCAGTGTCCTATCCAACACCCAAATCAGCCATAAGGCGTGTGAGCCATACACACTCAACCGTAGTTGTGAAGACTGCCCTGTACTCAGCCTCACAAATCGAAGTGGCCACAGTAGATTTCTTCTTGCTCAACCATGATATACATGAACTGCCAAGCATGAAACAAAAACCACTTGTGGACGCTCGCGTGTCAAAACAACCAGCCCAATCTGAGCCCGAAAAAGCATGTAAGTCTCGTCGAAGCTGGGAGATGGTCTATGCTAGGCAGAGGCAATAGTCGAGTGCAGTGCAGAAGGCTAGGGTAGGTGCCAAGGCCCTTGGCAGCCAAAGGATAGCGGGAATGTATGCTTAAAGCGGATTTTTAGGCCAAAAGTGCTGCAGGATGGTCCAGATGGGATGGCAGATGAACGTGTCCAAAATGCCAAGTGAGTGTCCTGACATGTAGTGTTCAGCATGCTCTAGAAGCCGGTCTAGACAGCTCATCAAACGGAGCCCCGGTGCTCAACATATTGCAGTTTAAAGTTAGAGTGTGTAGTAGATCCCCGATGGGCAGGGCAGCTGGGGATAGGTGGCCCGGGCTGGTGTCAGTGCATACATGTGTAGTGCTCAAGTTACAAAGCATGCTTGTCTTTTCGGATTGCGAATCGGAGCTCTGGTTAGCAAGTTAAGGTCAGTTGAATTTTTTTTGGGGGCCGGGTTTGAGCCCACTTGGCTGCATCGGAAAATGCGCCATCTAGCATTGTTTCAGCCTCACCAAGGTTCTTGGTGGAAATGTGCATCATATGGAGCTAGCAAAAATTGACTGCGCGTCAATCGGATGCTTGGTCGACCAGATATAGGAAGATGGAGATGGGAGAAGTGGGTAGTGAAAGGTTGAAGAAGATTTTCTCCGCTTCTTGTGGCCTTGGATAGCGAACTCTGGGGAGTCACAATGTAGTGGGGTTTGCACAGCTCGGGATCCAATACAACGGAGACCCTGCATGGCTTTGCAGTTTGAAGATCCAACCCTGGGGTGGTAGAGTAAATCTTGGAGAAGAAGGCAGGGTAAAAAGAGGTTTTTTTTAAATTGAAATGTGAGGTTTTTTGAAGGGGTTTGGAGAGCCCCAAAGGCTACCACCTCACGGTGTTGGAAAACAAGCAAACTGGAACACCTCTATAGCAATGTCACCCTAGAGAGTTGAAAGAGAACTACAAGACACCAAAAGATTTGCAAAATCATTTTGAAACACCACAAGTCCAATAGGAGTAGACCCTTGGGAATTTACTAGCCGTCGCCCACCCAAGAGACTATGTCACATAGGAGCAAAACCCTGGCAAAGCACTGATTTACAGCACACGCCGACCAATGCATATGAAGACAAGAGCCTCTCCTTTCACAATCAAACATCACAAACCCACAACTTCAACATAAATTCCACAATTCATAGATACATGCCCTCCGAATCTGTCTACACACAATTTGCCACTAGGATGCCATAGCCATAACCCCACAGAGAACTAGTCGTAACCTGATGAGCACAACTCCAATTGGAGCACTTTAAAGCTTGAGAGAAAGATTTAAAAATGACTGGCGAGAAAGCTGAATATGACTAAAATTTATTCCATATGCCCCCATGAGCAAAATTGATGCGAACAGAGAGCTGTCCCAGCACGGCTACATGTAGAGAAGGCTAGTCGGGGCAAAAAAATGCATCCAAGAGAACCAAGGAGAGAGAACGAGCTAAAACCTGCAAATTTATGATCTTTGGCTGAAATTGTTTTAGTTTGTACATGAGTTTAAGTTATATACAAGGATCCCTTCAAAAAACTCACTCACGGGCACTTACAGTAGCCAGACAGCTGTCACTAGACTAGCGACTTGCAGTGCATGTACATGTGCTTGCTAAAGCAAGCTAAAAACCCCACAAAAATAAATCCCACACGTCCTTTTGACATTGAGCTTCATGTACATATGTACAAATTTAAAAAAAACGGGGTGTCAGAAATGCGCCCAACATAGTTTTCCACACCCCAGCCTGCTAGATCATTCATGATCAGCAGCACAAAAGAGATCCTGTAAACCACATGAGGAAGTCTTCAACTCGTCTTCATCATTAACCACATGATCAGAAAATTATTCAACAGAAGGCTCATCCTCAATCATAGTCATCAACCTTGCAATATACTTCTTCAACTTGTATCCATTCACACGTGCTTTAAGCGGGGTACCATCCAAGTCAGCAAGCTGATATGTGCCATTCGGAAACCTGTTTAAGACCAAAAAAGGACCTTTCCACTTGATTTGAAATTTCTTTTGAAAAGTGCTATCAAGATTACTATTGTAACGAAGCACCATGTCACCCTTCTTGATGTCCTTGTTTTTTACCTTCTCATTTTCCTTTGCTTGACTCTTCTTCAAGACCTGCTCATAATGCTCAAAATCTAACACCCTATCCAATTGTACACATTGAAAATATAAAAGTCTTTCCTTGAATGCATCCTTGGGCTCTTCTTCAAGCTTTAGCATCATCTTCAAGGATGGTATCTCCACCTCAATAGGAAGTAAAGCCTCTTTGCCAAAAACTAGATGGAAGGGAGAAAAACCAGTACCTGATTTGATGGCAGTCCTATAAGCCCATAGAGCACAAGGTAGCTCTAAATCCCAAGTCTTCACATTGTTTCTTGTCATATTTGTAAGCATCCTTATGAGCTCTCCATTAAACCTTTCATTCGTGCCATTGCATTGGGGATAATATGGAGTAGTAAACCTGCGATGCACATGAAGCTTTTCACATAGATAATACACCAACTCTCCCCTGAAACCTGGACCCTTGTCAGAAAGTAACTCCAATGGCATGCCAAATTTTCAGCAAATATCTTCATATATAAATAAGGAAACATCTTTACTCGTGATGTGCTTAACAGCTTTGGCTTCGGCCCACTTGGATAGATAGTCAACATCAGTAAGTATGTAACATTTGCCTCTAGCTGTCATAGGTAGAGGACCTATTGCATCAATACCCCACTTCTCAAACACATCATAAGCCACAATGGTGCCTCTAATTTCTGATTTGAGAACCCTATTTTGCATGCTTTGACACTCTTTATAAGACTTGCACCAATGATGAACATCACGTTGAACACTTGGCCACACATAACCCTCCTGCAAGACTTTATGCAAAGTGATCTTTGCAGCAAAGTGACCACCACAAGAACCCTCATGATTCTCCTCTAAAATTTTGTAAATTTCCTCTTTCCAAGGCACTTTTCTCATCACAAGATCAGCCCCCTTCATATACAAGGCATCACCAAGTAGCACATACCTTTTGGCACGACGTAGGAAGGCGTACTTTTTTGGCTTTTCCAACTTTGATGGAAGCATACCTATTTGTAGAAACTCTTCCTCCCTCTCTAAAGCTTCCCATTCCCAAATAAAGAGGAGAATCAGCCCTTATCACATACAATTGCCCAATTGAAGCTTGCGCTGCACCATGTGCTTCTTCATTTTGAGACCTGTCCACATGCCTTAAACTCCAAGCTTCAAAATGCTTAAGCAGATTCTTCACTTGAAAACACATATTTTTGAGCCTTGGATTCTTACTTTGCCACACCCCAAGTACTTGCTTCACCACCAAAAGAGCATCACCTCTTACCCTCACACGACGGATGCCAAGCTCAAGGCAAAGGTTGAGACCTTTCTCCAAAGTAGCATACTCAGCTTCATTGTTGCTTTGTGCTGTAATCTTCAAACTCCTTTTAGTTACAAAAGCACCTTGAGGATCATAAACTAACACACCTCCTGAAGCTTCACCATGCGCTTTCCTGTAAGAGCCATCAAAAAACAATAGATAGGCATTGTCTATGTCAGGAGCTTCCATGTGTTTCTTCTTCACTGCATCCTCCTTAAGAAGAAGAGGGCTTTCCTTATAGGTAAGAAAATCAGCCAATGTAGCACTTGTACTCTCCTCGACAAGAAAATAGAATTGGAATTCCAGTAGCTCCACATTCCACTTCATGAGCCTCTTTGACAAAGTAGGGCTATTCACCAATTGAGGTAGAAGAGTGTAGCTAGTGAGGAATGTGAATGGTTTAGGGAGAAGGTAGTGCCTAAACCTTCTACATGCATAAATCACACTCACCATAATGAGCTCCACCTTAGTATAGCCTCTCTCCACCTCTAGCATCACCCTGCTAGCACAATAGATAGGCTTCATGTAGTGGGAATTGTTACCTCGTTGAAGAAGCAAAGCTCCAATAGCATCCTCACCTACTGATGGATTCACATAAAACTCCTTATCCCAATTAGGAGCTTGCATAGTAGGAAGAGAACCAAGAACCTCTTTGATACCTTGAAAAACCTCTTCACATTCATTTGTCCATTGTAGAGGATCCAACCTTGCTACTTGTTGTAGAGGATAAAGAAGTTGAGAGGACAAAGGAATGAACCTTGCCATATACTTCACCTTTTGAATAAAAGTAGAAAGTTTCTTTGTATCTTTAGGTGATGGGAGGAGCACCAAAGCCTTCACTTTGTCAGGATCCGCTTCAATCCCATTCTCTGAGATCATATGCCCCAAAAACTTCACTCTTGGTTGAGCAAGATGACATTTCTTTGGGTTGAGTTGACCTCCACTTTCATCATATTGCTTCAATGCCATCCCAAGCTTTGCACAATGATCCTTTCTAGAGCTATAAACACAAAAGTAATCAATAAGATCCTTCACAAACTTGCCAAGAAAGGGAGAGAACACCTTGTTGACGCGCTTTTGATACCACACATAGCCATTCATAAGACCAAAAGGAAGCACACAATAACAAAAGCGTCCCCATGGCGTGATAAATGTGGTCTTCTTTCAATCTTCCAAAGCCAAGGTGAGCTGAAAATATCCAAAGAATCCATCACATACGCTATACCTCTCATGCCCTTCAATAGAATCAAGTATGTCATCTATGAAAGGAAGAGGGTATGGATCCCTCTTCATGGCTGTGTTTAGAGGCTTAAAATCAACACATATCCTCCACTTTCCATCCTTCTTGGGTGTGACAACAACAGGACTCACCCATTCTGCAGTGCTCACAGGACATATGAAACCTGCTTCAAGAAGGTTGTCTACCTCTTCCTTTAAAGCATTAAGTTGTACCTATCCCATTCTCCTTAGCTTTTGGCGTATGGGCTGAGATCCTTCCTTGATTGGAATGTGGATTTAATCTCCCTTAAAGCCTCTAATTTCCTCATAATAAGTGATGAATAAATGGGGAAATTGTTGTATCATATGTAGGTACTCACCCTTCTCATGACTAGTCAAGTCGGAAGACAACATACCTTGTATCAGCTCCTGTTTGACATTAGGTTGAACTTTGGGTTGCATCAGCTCTTCAATTTGGTCATAAGGACCAGAGATATCCTCATTCTCCATAAGGCCAAGAAATCTTTGTTTCTCATCATGCTCTTCTTCAAGAAACAAGGAGGAAACATCTAGATCACTATAGCTGCTATCTTCCACTTCATTGCCCTCATCCCCATTGTCTTCTTCTTCACTTGAGTACTCTTCTTCATCACTTTTATCATCAAAATCAGCATCCAAAGATTGCTTTCTATCCATGTCAAACCTCTTCTTATCACCCCTTCTATTGTAGAGAGTGACGGTACCATGTCACCAATCCTGTATAGCTTTGGTTGCCTGTAACCATGGTCTTCCAAGGATGAGAGGGAAAGCACCAATACCCGCGGGCATAACATGGAAATTGACGAGTACTTTAACATCAAATACATCCACCTCCATGTCCTTTACAACTCCTAAGCACCTCACCCTTGATTGGTTGGACAGCTTTATGCGAAAACCTGAATTCTTCACCATGTTGAGTCCCAACTTTGATACACAAGCTTGAGTAATAACACATACCTGTGCACCTCCATCAGTATAAGCCACTCCAATGCACTTCCTCTTATGCCATGCATCCATAGTAGGACATATATCAGGTAGCTCATTCAAAGACAAGACTCTCACTGACCCCCTTGCTGGCTCCTTCTTCATGGGGTTGACTCCGTGCTTCCATTGCCTCTTTAACTTGGGACACATCTCCATGAGTTGCCCAAAGGTAACATCAGCCTTTCTACCCACCAAATCAGCCCTAAAACTATAATTTGGTTTCCCTTCTCCCAAAGGAAAGTCGGATGCATTGTAATGTTTCCTGGGCTTTCTCTTCTTCTTCTCTTTACCTATACCTATTTCAACCTGTTTCCCTCTTTTATGGCTGGGACTTGCATCACTCATGTCATGATCTCTTGTAACCCTCTTACCTACAGGCATGACCATAGCTCCCAAATCATCCTCTTTCTTCTCCAAACGGATTATGCTTACCACTTTTGTTTTGCCCTTCTCTTCTGTTGTCAATCCACTTGGTCCTGCTTCCCCTTTAATCTCAATACCATAATCTTGAGCTCGAGAAGGAATTTGTGGAGGAAGAGGAAACATGTCGCCACCCATTCCCTTTGGCTTGTCACATTGAGGGCTTTTATGACCCCATTCACCACAATTATAGCATTGAAACATATCCCCTCTTCCAACCATGCCTCTTCCTCTACCACCTGTATAACCCTCATTGCTTCCGCAACCACGTCCATATCCATAACTTTGACCTCTTCCACATCCCATCATATGCACACTAAGATTCTTCATAAGACCTACAACCTCTTGCATCTCCTTGCGAAAGGCATTCACATCATGAGAAGCTTGTTGATCATAACCTGGCTCCCTGATGAGGACCCTTGGTTGCTCTACCACTTTCACTTCAAGCTTTGGCTCCACATTGATTCCAAGTTGATGAAGACGCTCTGCTTTCCACTCTTTATTCTTTGCAATTTCAATTGCCTCCTCAAAGGTCCTTGGTTGCTTAAGCTCTACCTTCAAGCGTAGGTTACTCCTCAAGCTTGCAAGAAACCTGTCCTTCTTCAACATGGCTGGAGGAATTTCAGCCCCCAAATATGTACACCACTATGCCCATAACGCATTGAATGCCTTGACAAAGTCTTCTATGGTTTGGCCTTCATCTTGTACTAAGCCTTGAATAGACTGCCATACCTTTTGTGGGTCTTCCACCTGTTGAAAGTGTGTAAGAAAATCATGCCTTACCATTTCATAAGTCATGACTTGAGGAGGTTGGGCTGATTGTAGCTCCTTTTTGTAGCCTTCCAACCATTCCCTAGCATCTCCCTTCAAACAGAAGTAGAAGATTTGTAGCACCAACGCTGGGTCTTGCTTGTCATCAAGAAGGCAAGCAAACTCCATTATCTCAATGAAACCTTTAGAACTTTCATTTGATTTCCCACTAAACTCCGGAAAATTAAACGCCATGTCTTCAAAACCTGTAAACTGAAGGTAACTTGAAGCAATTCCTCCGTGGGGGCACCAAAACACTGTTGGAAAACAAGCAAACTGGAACACCTCTATAGCAATGTCACCCTACAGCGTTGAAAGAGAACTACAAGACACCAAAAGATTTTCAAAATCCTTTTGAAACACCACAAGTCCAATAGGAGTAGACCCTTGGGAATTTACTAGCCGTCGCCCACCCAAGAGACTATGTCACATAGGAGCAAAACCCTGTCAAAGCACGGATTTACAACACACGCCGACCAATGCATATGAAGACAAGAGCCTCTCCTTTCACAATCAAACTTCACAAACCCACAACTTCAACATAAATTCCACAATTCATAGATACATGCCCTCCGAATCTGTCTACACACAATTTGCCACTAGGCTGCCATAGCCATAACCCTACAGAGAACTAGTCGTAACCTGATGAGCACAACTCCAATTGGGGCACTTTAAAGCTTGAGAGAAATCTTGAAAAATGACTGGCGATAAAGCTGAAGATGACTAAAATTGATTCCATACGCCCCCATGAGAAAAATTGACGCGAACAGAGAGCTGTCCCAGCACGGCTACATTTAGAGAAGGCTAATCGGGGCAAAAAACTGCATCCAAGAGCACCAAGGAGACAGAACGAGCTAAAACCTGAAAATTTCTGATCTTTGGCTGAACTTTTTGTAGTTTGTACATGAGTTTAAGTTATATAGAAGGCTCACTTCAAAAAACTCACTCATGGGCACTTACAGTAGCCCGACAGTTGTCACTAAACTAGCGACTTGCAGTGCATGTACATGTGCTTGCTAAAGCAAGCTAAAAACCCCACAAAAAGAAAGCCCACACACCCTTTGGACATCGAGCTTCATGTCCATATGTAAAAATTTACAAAAAACGGGGTGTCAGAAATGCGCCCAACAACGGGCTGCCACGTGCCAGGGAGAAGTCCCACATCGGCATTTAACGTGCGAGGAGGCAGGGTATATGAGCATGGGCGTGGCCCCTTGTACAAGTAAAATGGGAGAAAGAGCTCCCCAGGGGCTCAACCATGGTGCCCCTAGGCGGCGCTGTAGCAAGTGGTTGCGTGGAGCTGCAGAGCGAAAACGGAGGGTGTTTTGGCCAAGGGTGGGGCAGTGCAGTGGCACGCGCCCGCGTGTGGAAGTGAGAAAGGTCGGCTGATGAGGTGGCAAGCACGTAGGGGGCCATTCCCGTGGCCCTGATTTTTATGAGGAGGGATCACCCCCCCCCCCCCAATAGCGACCTCACTATTGCTATCAAAAGGGGAGGGTCTCACGGCATGGATGTTAGGCATAGAGACAAGGAAATAGCCCAAGGGCTACCGGGTGTACAAAGCAAGAGCAAGGGGCCCACTTTGAGGGCCATCCCGCCAAAGTTGGCCAAGAAAAAATGAGGGCCACATAAAGGCCAAAGACAAAAAGAGAAGGCCGTCGAAGCAAAGAGTAGAAGCAAAATGCAAAGATTGAAGTTGGACCAAAGAGGGTCCAAATGGAGAGAGGAAAAGAAGAAATAGGAGGAGCAGCCGGATAGAGAGAGAGAGAGAGTCAAAGTCAAGCCAATAGAGCAGTGCATGGTTGAGTCCATAAAGGGGTAAAAAATGAAAAATGGAAAAGCTAGGGGGCAATAGCGACATCGCATTATAATGCCCTCCCAATGCAAAAGAGAGAAGAAGAGAGCAGATAGAGCAAGGCGGTGCCCCCTTTCCCAAAAAATGCCAATTCAAGGTGCCAAGTGGACCAATTAAAAGTTAAATTCCCAAATTAAAGCCCCCCCCTATAAAAGTCAAAATTGGATCAAATTTAGGGCTTCTTTCCTGGCCTTTTGGGTGCCATTTGAAGCGTGCAAAGTGGAGTTCTCTAGCAAGCTAGCCCCTTTGTAACTTTTGCTTCAAAATGGCCATGGTAATTGAAGTGGAATCCTATGTACATGTTTTTTGAAGTACAATCAAGCCGCCGGTGCCTCCCCTTGCTGTTGTTTCCCCTTCCCCCCTTCTCTTTCTCCTGCTTTCATGTTTCCCCTTGGTGCCGGTTGTGTGGAAGTGTGTGGCCCCCTGGACCGACGGTGTTTTGAGTGAGAGAGTAAGATCGAGTGGTTATTTGTGTGTGTAAGGATGGAGACGGGCAGTGGTAGCAGGTGTACCTTGTGTGGTGGTTTACGGAGTGTGTGAGCAGTGGATATTGAATAGGCGGTGGTCTGCTAGTGTAAAGTGTTTCTTTGAAGGTGTTTTCTGAGAGGATAGGGGTGCTGTGGATATCTTGAGCTATAGAGAGGACCTTGTGTTTGTCCCGGGTGTGTTCCCTCATTCCCCCTCTCCATCTTCTGGTGCCCCCACTAAGGAGGACACTGATTTCTCCCAATTAATCGAAAAAAAGCAGTTTCTCGGGTGGGAAGTCATGGCAATTGGCTAATGGGGACTACTTCAAGTTGGATAAATTCATGGAGTGTCTACATCCCAAGGTGAGAGAGAAAGTTGATTTTGAGAGCCCAGAGAATTACAATACCATTGCACGGTCAAAGAGCAGAAAGATAAAAAAGAAGATAGAGCAGGGCGTGTCAGGCTACAAGACCATGGCCCATGTTCAACCGCAGAGTACGAGAGAGGCTGCACATAAAGATAATCATGGAAACGGAGGTGTAGCTGTTGTGCCACAAAATTGGGTGCGCACGGTGCAAGATTTGTCCGAGCAAATACAAGAGTTGCGGCTCAGTGTCATGGATAGAGGACAACCAAGATGAGCAACGGGCAGGGCAAGGCCACTGCTTGGTAGGTGTTATAATTGTGGAGAAGAAGGGAACTTCGGACCCGATTGTCCTCAATCAGAGAGAGAGAGAGACAGAGGAGGTATGTGGGTGAAAGCATGTTAACTTGTCGCGCTTTTTGTGCTAGTTAGCAGTTTCAAGTTAGCACATCTTCAAAAAGTTGGACGTCTGGTAAATTTTTTACAAATAATATCAAAATTTGTCGAAGGTTGTACATTTGGATTCCTTGTTTCAAGTGCTTTCTATTGATATATCATATGTCATAGATCTTGGAGATGTAGCTCAAGTTACTGTACTAGTTAGCATATGTCCAAATTGTGCTAGTTAGCATTGTCGAGGACATGAAAAAGCTTGACAGGTTAACATGCTTTCACCGATGTACCCGCTTTTTGGTACAGGTCGAGGTCAAGGGCAATAAAATGGTCCAAGAGAGCAAGGGGTGGAGAATCCTGTGCAGCCGGCTCCACAAAACGGAGGTGAGGTCCCAAGAGTAAACATCATAGGGGTGTAAAAGCAGGATGTTGAAATTTTGGCCAATAAGGGAGCAAGAGCTGAGAGGGAGATAGAGACAGAGCGGGAAACTAGAGCTCACAAAGGAAAAGAGAAAGTGTACAAAGGTAGAGAGCAGCCCGAGCCTAGCAAGAGAAGGAGGCTTCGCAAGATCAAACAGACGGATTTCTAGCTAGGGCGTGGCTATCTTGAGTACAATCTGGTGAGTGATGTATAAAATTTAAAGGAAAATATTACTTTTGGTCAGCTATTAGCTTTAAATCCAAAGTTAACACTAGAATGGTAACCTAACAGGACATAAAAGTGTCCTTTCAGGGTTTTAGGAAAATTTTCTAAAACCATAGTAGATCCACTCATTTTGAAAAGTCCTTTCATGAGCTTATAGTTCAATAACTACTACATATGGAAAAAATGAGAAACTTGTAATTTTTCTCATCCCTTCGTCACTACAAGCCTCCAAAGTTGATGGACTAGTGCATTTTGCCCAAAACAACAATTTCTTATGGTTGATTGCATATAAATAAGAGTGGGGATTTTTGTAGGACATGAGATAAAATGCCCCGTTAACTTCAATGGGTTGGTGACCAAAACATATGGTTGCTTTTACCTCACTATTTCTTTTTTGGCAAAAAAAAATAAGTACACGAAAGTTGCATTTTTACCATTCTGCGGACCTATCATCAAAGTTTCTATAGTCACTCTCAATAGAAATACTATATACATGTTTTCTTAGTTCCCTTTGGGCCTTTGGATTCAAAAGGAGCCATGGAGCATGTCAAAAGGATAATGGATCTCTTACAATTGGAACCTTGGGGGCAATGATAAAGTGCTAAATACAGCAAACATGAAAAAACTGGGTTTTGCATTATGACCTCTAGAAACCCATAGAAAGTACTCAATATCTAGCCAAGTTTGTAGTCTATGATTATATATGGTTACTACCTACAAACTACACACAATTGGACTAAGAAACAGCAATATTGAGAAAGTTATACTTGCTACTCTAAAATGTATCGTATTATTTAGCAATCAAAAAACTCAACCATCATCATATACTATGCTATATAGCATATTAGGTCCCCCAAAACTCAAGGAAGATTATATTTATGTTATAAATTACACTTACACAATCAAAATTGAATTTGGATATCAAGAAATCCACCAAAAAAATAATAAAAGTGCTAATTTTGGCCAAAAAACAGGATTATGCAATTCTTGTAAATTGGTCATAACTTTCAATTTTAACACTTAGCTCTCCCTACAAGCATCAAAACATGTTGAGAACTATGAAGTCCTAACCTCTAGCTATCTAAACCTCACAAACATGAAGTTTAGAGTGATATAGTTGCCAAAAATTTAAAAAAAGGCAAAAACAGGACCCGTTTTTTCACACAGTTTAGGTTCAAAAATGTTGTGCAAGAGTAAGGTTAATGGTGAGATAGTTACTCAAAAAAAAATGCCAAGTTTTTTCCATCTCAGAAGGCAAATTTGTGGATATATAACACCTAGAAATTCATTTTCATACTCTTCAAATAATTCAAGAAAAATGGTCACTTAACAGGACACAAAAGTGTCCAAGGACATAAAAGTGTCCTGTTACCATTCTAGTGTTAAGGAGGTAGTGGTCCACAAGTGTTAGCACCAGGCTGCCAAGAGCTAAGGGGGATGTGCAAGTAGTGAAAAAATTGGCTTTAATGTAAGGTAGTCCCACTGATGTTCTTCTGTTGGTGGATTCGGAGGATGCAGGTACAAGCCTACATAGATGGTGGAGCACAGGTTTGTGTCATGACAGAAGTAGCCATGAAAGAGACGGGAGTCAAGACAATAGTCAAGTCAAATGTGCGCATGAGGATGGCCAACCATACCAAATCCAGGTGTCTGGGTGTGGCTCAGGATGTGAAGGTCAAGGTAATGGGCATAGAGTGCTTGATAGACTTTTTCATTGTGAAAGCGGGGGATAATGCTTATCCAATTATTTTGGGTAGGCCATGGCTTTTGGCAATAGGAGCAAAGCAGGATTGGTAGAGCAAAGTATTCACTTTGCCTGAGAAAGAGAAAGTCAGAAAGATTGTTCTTGATTTGAAGACCAAGCTAGGAAAGCACTTCTCATCCTATGGCAGTTAAAGACGAGGGCGACACAACGAGCTATGAGTACGAGACAGAGACGGGCTATGATGATGTCTATACTTAGCACAGAGGAAGAGGAGAGCGAGGATGACATGTTGAAGATAGATTCAATCTTATTCGGGGTCCACCATAGATGACTCCCCGCCGAAAGAAGAAGATATACAGCCTCAAGCTCATGGTTTAAGCATAGAGAAGGTTTCAATCATGATAAATGAAGACTTAACCAAGGGTGAAAAGGAAGGTTATATTCAACTATGTGAGTCCTATCCAAATCTATTTGCGATGGAGTACAAGCATTTGTGAGGTGCAAAGGGGTGGAGCACAAGATTGTTCTTAAGGAGGGGCATAAGCCTAAAGCACAGAAGCTGAGAAGACTAGGGGAAATGAAAAAGGAGGCTTCATGGGGTTGCTTTGCTTACCGCAGGATGCCATTTGGATTAGTGAATGCATATGCCACCTTCCAAGATTGGATGAACAGGGTATTTGGTCCATACCTCAGCCTTTTTATTAGGGTCTTCATGGATGATGTTGGTTGTTACAGTTCAAGGTTGGAGCACCTATCAAAGCTCAGCTATGATTTCAAAGGCTCAATGAAGAAGGAGGTCAGTTAAACCCCAAGAAGTGAAAGCTAGCGTAGCCTTGAGCACAGCTGTTAGTTCATGTGGTGTTGCAAAACGGTATAGAGGCTGATCTCAAGAAGGTGAAGGCATTGGTGTTGATGGAGCCACCATCAGATGCTCAAGGTTTGGCTCCATTTTGTTCATAAGATGAAGTATCTATCACTTTTATTTTGGATGCTGTCGCAATATGTGCATACTCTTCAAAAGAGAGCTTAACAAGTGCATGGTTATGAGTGGGATGGGGAAGCTCAGGAGGCTTTTGATAGAGTCAAGGAGATTTTATGTCAATTGCCAGCGGTGTTTCCTCCCAATTGAGAGGAGTACTTTTATGTGTCTATGACAGTGGGCATGGTTGCTATTGGAGCGGTACTACCACAAAAGGTAGGGGGAAGCTACAGGCTGATATATTTTGAGAGTAGGGTGATTAGCCCAGGAGAGGCTACCTACACTAAGGCGGAGCAATGGGTGATTTCTTTGGTCTTCGCTTGCAGGAAGTTCAAAGTCCATTTGATTGTATGTGAGTTTTTTGTGTTGACGGCTAATAATCTATTTCCAGAGGTAGTGCTACATTTAAAGCCAGGAAGGAGGATTATGAAGTAGGTGTTGGAGCTACAAGAGTTCGAGTTGAAGTTTAAAGTAGATCACACGAGTTGGTCTCACTTGGCAGACATTCTTGTCAGCAAGGCCATCGATTTGCCGGCCTATCTAAGAGTGGTGCGAGAGGAAGCTAAGGAGGAACCGGACTTGGAGGATGCTTTTACAATGTGTTTTGACGAAGCATATCGAAGGGTAGTGCAGAAGGCAGAAGGAGGTGTGGTGATACACGACCCACACGGCAAAGCTATATTTTTGAATGCGTATGATGTGGAGGATGTCCACACCAATAATGAGGTGGAGTATCTCACTCTGCATTTGGGTCTTAAACAGTGTATAGAGTTTGGCATTTCAAGGTTGGTGGTGAAGGGAGATGTGTTGCTAGTCATCAAGCAACTGTTGGGCCATTGGCTGGTAAAGCACGATTCTTTAAAACATTGGTTTTTTCCCATCAAGAAGAAGTCCAATTCAAGCATGTCAGGAGAGAACAAAACCAAGAGGCGGATCAGTTAGCTAGGAGCAAAGTACAGGTGCATGCCACTTATGTAGGTAGGGAGACTCTAAAAGAGATTGAAGAGTTTTTGAGTGCAGGGCAATGTTCAGAGAGTTTGTCCAAGCTGCAAAAGAGAAGAGTGTTGCAAAAGGCCCGCAAATTCACACTGGTGGGTGAGGATCTCATGAAATGTGGGCGGGACGAAGTGCTTAGAAAGGTATTCTACTAAGAAGAAATAGGGATGGTGCTGGAGCATTGCCACAAAGAGAGCGGACACCAGGGCAAAGACCAGGTTCTATTTCAAGGACTTAGAGCAGGCTTTTGGTGGACTTACATTGTGAAAGACGTGCATTATTGGTGCAAGACGTGTCACGAGTGTCAAACTATAGGTGAAAGACGACTGATAGCGGAGTCAGAGGCCGCCATCATCGCACAAAGTTCTTTTAAAAAGTGGGGTCTGGATGCCATAGGCCCTCTCCCAAAGTCTACAGGCGGTAAGAAGTACGAGGTGGTAGCCATTGACTACCTTACTAGGGCCGAGGCCAAAGTAGTGATGGAAATAAATGCTAATGTGGTGGCTCAGTTTGTGTTTGATAACATCTGTTGCCGTTTTGGTGTTCCATGGGTGTTAGTTTCTGATAGGGGTCAGGGGTTTAGAAGCAATCTCATGAGTGAATTAGTGGAGAAGTTAAAGATTTAGCATCGGTTTTCCTCGCCCTATCACCCCAATGTAATGGTGTAGTCGAGAGTGCCAATGGGCAGATCGTCAAGATGTTAACAAAGTATGTGTATAAGCAGGAAGCTGAGTGGGAAGAAAATCTGAAAAAGTGTCTATGGGCATATAGATAGTCCTATAATGTGGCTATAAACTTCACTCCATTTGAACTATTCTATGGTAAGGAGGCTGTGTTGCCAGTACATGCATATCTAGGTGCTTTAGAGGATATGTGGCGTCTCAATGCCACTCAACAAGGAGTTCTACAGGATCGAATAGCCAGTTTGGAGGCAACGATAGACTACTATGTGAAGCAGAGAGAGATGCAGGTGGCCAAATTTAATCAAAATCTGCGGGACAAGAATATAGAGGAAGGAGACTTGGTCATGAAGTACCAATGCTACCTAGATTTCACATTCATAAGAAGTTCAAGAAGAAGTGGATGGGTCCGTATAAAGTGCAAAAGGCCTTTTCGAATGGGACCTATCAGCTGTACTAGAGAAAACGGCAAGCTTCTTAGGAACAGGGTAAATGGTGTACGGCTCAAGCTATATTTCGAGAGGGATCTAGTGCCTAAAGTGCAACAAAGTATAGTCGAGGGGGGTGAGCAACGCCCCTACAGCGTGCAGTGTGTGAAAGGAAGGAGATGAAGCTTTTGTACATAGCCTGTTCATATGGTTATGGTTTTGCGAGTGCTTTTAATTTTCAGTTTGGTGTGTCAGTTTCAAAGTTTTGTACATATGCTTTTGGTCAAACATAAATGTTCGCGACGAGGGGACTGGGTGATGATGGTGTAACCAAAGTTGGTCGAAGCAGGGAGATGGTCTATACTAGGCAGAGGTAGCAGTCGAGTGCAGTAGAAAAGGCTAGGGCAGGTGTCAAGGCCCTTGGCAGCCAAAGGATAGCAAAAATGTATGCTTAAAGCGGCTTTTTAGGCCAAAAGTGATGCGGGATGGTCCAGATGGGATGGCAGATGTAGGTGTCCAAAATGCCAAGTCACTGTCCTAAAATGTAGTGTTTAGCATGCTTTAGAATCCAATCTAGAGGGCTCGTCCATTAGGAGAAATATGGACTTTGCATGGGCCTTGTAAGGAATCCTAATTTTTAGGGATTAAGGCTAATGTTGTGTAGGGTTAAGGGGACAAGGGCATTCAAGAAGCTAGTTTTGAGTAGACTTTTCTAGCCTTTTTTTTAGACATATGTAGGATGTGGACCTAAGAGGTCACTTTCTCTCTCCAGCTTTTGGAAAGTGAAGGGAGTAAAGGGGTGTGGCCACATCAGCAAAAATATGGGTCACTAAGAGCCAAAATTTGACTTTTTTTCAAAAATGTTAGTTTTACTTATTTTTGACTTAAAACTCCCTCCCAACATATATACACATCAAAAAATCATTTTTTGACAATTTTTTAAACCTACAAACACTTAAAGTCCACTTTTTCAAAAACAAAATCCCCCCCCAAAAAAAAACCCTTTGTTCTCTCCTCCTCCTTCCTCCTCTCTCCCTCAACTCTCCAACCCTACCCCCTTCTCTCCTCCTCCTCCCCTCTCTCTCCCTCTCCCCCCTTGCCCCCTTCTCTCCTCCCATGTTCCTCCCTCTCCCTCCCCCCTCTTTCTTTTTATTCTTTGCTTCCTCACGCAACAGCTGCCACGGTGCTCACGGACATCACAAATCGTATGCCTCCACCACCATGTACTCCGCACAACAAAAGTGTACATATTGCTTGTCCGCGGTGTTTGCACCGAAGGCCACACGTGAGGGTGAGCAGAGGTCATCCCAAGATCGTCATACTGTCAGTGAGACGAATGTGTATGGTTCTTCAATATCTTGGGAGGGGAGAAGTAGGCTTGTTAGGCTATTGCAATTGGTTGTGTATGGGTGCAGGTGCTTCGTTACATTCGTGGATGCACGAATGTCAAGCTCTTCAGCTCAAAAGAGTGGCATTACAAGAAACAGTGGGTGCAGGTTAGAGAGGTCAAGTGTCACCACTTTTCCTCTAAAACAGCCTTCTTTGTTACATCTTGCAGGTAGGTGCTTCAAATCCATCCTTATTAGAGGTGGGTAATCTCATCCTAATGTATATTTTAGGATTTTTTATTCCTAGTTGGATGGAAATACTTGCAAATTTGTACAACATATACTTAACAAGTGTCTTTATTATACAACTTAAAAATGTTGAATTCATACATATTTTTGTTTGAAGAACATGTCTCTAATGCGTCATGATACAAGGTGACCTCTTACTATGCTAGTTACGTGGCGTTGTTTGCAAGAATGGCTCAAGGAACTGGCATAACATGAAGCTTTTACGGTGGCACAAAGCTCTCCTCAAGCAATGTGGCTCCCACTACACCAAAAATCACTATGCTAACATGGAGAGATCCCTAGTAGGACAATACAACAGCTTTTCATCAGCAGCACACCCTTTCCTAACATGAGGGCACCCCCACCAGAGATATTTTTATATGATAGGTCACCCCATGAGCATACCATGTCATGGAATGGATGTAAGAACTATGAATGCACTACCCCTTGGAAGTTGTTCACGAATTATGTATGTTTATCAAAGTTAATGAGAAGACGTTTGGACTTATTTGTTTGTTGATGTGTAACAGCACTCTTGGTCTACCATATTTTAGATTGTTTCATAAGTTAAATAAGATTTGTAGTCATTTAAAGTGTCAATTTTTTGTTTTTTTGGTAAGATTGTACATGAGAAGACATGATAAAGTACAAGAGATCTTGACAGTGTCATGCTGTGACACGTACATAGTGGGAACGCATCCTACAAGAGTTATCTTGTAACTTTTTAGATACATAATTATCTTTCCTATACTGTACATATGCATATTTAAGTATAATAATAAGCCTTCTATCTCATCCTATTATTTATCTCAAGGGTAACCTATTCTTACTTTACCATTAAAAAAAATACTATGGGAAAACCATCGATAGATCCGCCTCTTTAACTTGGGGCAAAAAGCATTGATTCTTTATTTCTACTATCTCATTATCATCTCATATCTAGGGTAAACTCCAATATATATATATTCTATGTATTTTTCATATTTTTCTTATATTTCTTTTTAAATAGCTACTAGGAGGGAATCAAATCCTAGTGGGACACTAGGTGGCATGATTTCAAAGATACATTTATTTTAATGCATTATTGCAAGCATGATTACAAAGATTTGTCATGCTTTCATATGGCATGAGGTGTCCTTTGGAATCAAATGAAAGTCTAGGCTAAGGGGACCACAGGAAGACTTTTGCTGCTAGAAATGGACCCTATTTTGATGATTTTTTAACACAAGGTTATAATCCAAATTGGAAAACAATTTTAAAATGAAAATCGTACCTAATGAGCTGAAGTTTCTTACCATATTTTTACTTTTTTGTTTGGAGCCATGGTTGAGGAGATATGATCAAAATACTGGACCCCAGTCTGCCCACATCATGCAGGGACAACTCATTTTCAACTTTTCCAGTTTCTATTCACACTGGCTCCTCTCTTCTTGTGTAAACCCTTGGGGGTTCCCTTCACCTATAAAAGGGGACCTCTTCTTCCTTGAAAAGTAACTCAGGCACTCAAGCCATTGATGAGAGGAATTTTTGAGGGAGTGAGTAGTAATGCCTAATTGTACTTAGCCATTCACATAAGCCCAAGCCTACACTTTCTCCTAGAGGAAGACTAGCCATTCTTGTACGCTATCCTTGGAAGATCAAATCTAATCAAAGAAGGTCTTGCACTTGAACTTGGCGTATCAATCAAAGTGGATTTGTCCCCTCTTCTTCTCTCTCCATCAATAATAGTGCCAAAGGGTTTGTCAAGGAAGATGTGTTCTACATTGATGTTTTCTTGATTTCTTGTTGTTTTCTTTTTCATATCTAATCCAACATATATATATATATATATATATCTAATATCATCTCCTTACCCAAATCTATCTCTCTCACTCTTAGTAATTCATCCTCTCTACAAACTTTAGGTTCTCCTTGCTACAGGTACATCTCTCCCTGCAGTATCCTTATTGCCTACTGGCAAGAATAGGGCTTGGGAGGGAAACTCTCTTCTCTTCTATTCTCTCATGTCTACATTTCTCACATACTATCCTAGATGAATAACCCACATGATGATAGTTTCTATCGCTTTCACTCTGTACGATCTATTAGAATTAACGTATGGATTAGCCGTAAAATACACTTTCAACAACGTATAGTGTTTCTCTTTGGCCCAGAAAGACTCAATGAGATACTTCTATCACCGGATCCCATTATACTACCTCTCATAGACAATATCTTTTCTTTTGACGTAAGCATAGTTATCTTGCTATGAACCAAGAGGATTTGTATACACAATTAATCCCAATCACTAGACAAAATATATATATTATGGTAAGCACAAAACTACAATTCCAAAGAACAATTCGTAGCCTATTTGGTCAGCCAAGATTGAATGCCATTAACTCATCTATTGACCCTTTCATACTACCCATGATACGATATGACCATAGCCTTGATGTTTTCATCTTTGTGTTATTTTGACATTCTCTTTTGTGTTCTTTGTTTGTGTGTGTGAGTGCAAGAGAGAAAGAGTGGGTCTTTTTTTATTGCACTTCCTTCCAAACCCTAGTCTTCATGGCATCTATGGTTTAACTCCTTCATATAGTTTTTTTTGAGTTCTTTCACAAACTCTCACAGCCAAAAGCCCGGTGTTTTTCTGGCAAGACCGCAAATTTCTCGACATATTTTTGGTGAACCCGACGCGAACAAGCCGGGGTGAGAGTACATAAAGATGGCTAGAAAATTGGAGCAGCTATATGCTGAAATGAAAGAGCTTGAAGACAGATGCAAATGGCTTGAAGAAGAAGACCAGATTCAAAAAGCGATTGAAAGCGTTAGGCAATCCGTATATAATTAGCTTAATATATTTGAAGGCTATGATCCAGAAGAATATCTTGAGTGCTATGTGACAGAGATGAGGCTTCAAGAAATTCCAGAAGCTCGGATGATTGCAGCATTTGTTGAACTTGTGAGTGATGATTTCAAGCACCAAGTTCAAGACTATGCAAGTGTATATGCAAGCAACTGGGGTGAGTTTTCTACAGCTATAACACAGGTATGCTTGGAACATCAAGACCAAGAGATGAAGTCGAGTGGAAGTGGATGTGACCAACTAGAGTTGGTGTCTCCTGTAAGCCATGCAAGTGTCAACACATCCATACATGCTAATTTAGAAGCGGTAATAGATGCATATCTTTTACAAGATGCAAATTTATTGTATGCAGATGAAGCAGACATAGTGGAAGCTATTTATGCACGTTTGGGTCTTGTAACCTTCATATCTCAAGATAATGACTCTCATGATGCTATCCAAGCGCCTGAAATGGCTCAAAGCGACTTAGAGGATGATGCAAACTCGTCGGCTATGATAGATGATTTGGACGCTCCTTTTGATTCATTTGAAGATGCACATGAGTGTATATACAAGGATGATCATGCTATGGTTTTGACAGAGGATGTGAAGGGAAAACAGGTGAAAGACGGCTATATTAGTGATGTTCTACAATCTACTTTTGAGCAGATCCAGGAACTTTTACCAATTTTAGAAGAGTCGGATGCCTATGCTGAAGACATATACCAAGATGAAGAAGTCATTATCAATGCTTTCCTATGCAAGTTTGATGCATGTGGTACTACCCAAATGGATATGCCTAGCTGCAAAAGTGCTAATTTAGAGGGGGTGACTGAAAATCTCTTCCTTTGTGAGTATAGCTCTGCTAGTAGCATTGTAGATTGTGAAGTACCTTAGCTAGACGAGGTGGAAGAAGAGGAGTGCATTGACAGAGTAATATGTATGTCTTGTATATATGGGGTAGCAGATGTGATGCATATGACTCATGAAATTGTTCCTTATTTAGAGCTAGATGTAGCAAGCTTTCACAATTCCATGGTAGAGGAAGGAATGACAGATGCAGATTCTCTGCATGAGGATTGGGGTTCTGCGGATGAAGCTATGAATCTTCAAGATTCACAAATCAAAGATAGAGAAATGTTTGGGAATGCTATACAGGTTGAAGTGACATCAGAGGATAGAGAAGAAGAGCAAGAAACCTCTTCGGATATGGTCTGTGATTGGGGTGATATTTCTAATCTGCGTGAAGATGTAACTAAAAATGCTTGCCATAAAGTGCCTACTATACAGGGTTTTAAGAATTTCAGTTGCCTACAGGTATGCAAACAATATCTGAGGCATAAAAGGGATTTAGGTCTTGTGTCACAGGGTATAAATTGCAAGCAGGTTTTTGAGCATCTATCTGCTATGGATAGGAAGGGTATACATGGTGATGCCTTGAAGCAAGAAGAGGATGCTAGCTCTATGCTGACACCAGAGTCATGTAATGAAGAAGGGTTCTCCCTAGATGAGTGGAGACATGATTTAGTTGAAGATAATTTAGGGATGGGTCAAAAAGGAAGAAGGGGTGAAGATATTTTGTCAGAGACTAACTCCAAGGAGGTTTTTGAGCAGTCGGTTACAAGTGACCGGGAGCATACCTACCAGCATGATTTGGAAAGGGAATTAGACACCATATTTGAGAGGTATGCAAAGTTTTATGATGTAAAGCTGAAGAGGTATTTGGTAAAAGGTGAGAGAATTGATGAGAGGTTTACCGTGAATATTTTTGAGGTTTCTCTCGATGTTGAGAAAGGCTATCTAGAGGATTCTTTTGAGAATGAAGATGCAGATTCAAACTTCTATGCGAAAGAGGTACATATGGATTTAGAGGTTGGTGAAAAGGTTGAAGTGCAGTTTCAAAAATCTTTCAAGTATATTACAGGAAGCTTAGAAGTGTTTTTTAAAGAGGAGGATGAGGAATTTATGTCTCTACGTCATGAAGATTTTGCGCATAATGCAGATTTGTTACAGATGTTTTGGAGACAGATATATATAACAATTCCTTCTGATCCAAGAGGAATTAAAAGATGCCGAGAATCTCAATGCTTAGTACAATACAAGTTTTTGAGTTACCCATATGACCCTGGAGGAGGTCATGGGATGACAGGGGATACAATTTATTTCACAAGTTACCATGAGGTTGGCACATGCCGGAGGATGTGCAGGTTTAGAGGGGGTGGATGTCATGTTGTGACACGTACATAGTGGGAACGCATCCTACAAGAGTTATCTTGTAATTTTTTAGATACATAATTATCTTTCTTATAATGTACATATGCATATTTAAGTATAATAATAAGCCTTCTATCTCATCTTATTATTTATCTCAAGGGTAATCTATTCTTACTTTACCATTAAGAAAAATACTATGGGAAAAGCGTCAATAGCTCCGCCTCTTTAACTTGGGGCAAAAAGCATTGATTCTTTATTTCTACTATCTCATTATCATCTCATATCTAGGGTAAACTCCAATATATATATATATTCTATGTATTTTTTATATTTTTCTTATATTTCTTTTTAAATAGCTACTAGGAGGGAATCAAATCCTAGTGGGACACTAGGTGGCATGATTTCAAAGATATACTTATTTTAATGCATTATTGCAAGCATGATTACAAAGCTTTGTCAAGGAGCAATGTCATGCTTTCATATGGCATGAGGTGTCCTTTGGAATCAAATGAAAGTCTAGGCTAAGGGGACCATAAGAAGACTTTCGCTCCTAGAAATGGATCCTATTTTGATGATTTTTTAACACAAGGTTATAATCCAAATTGGAAAACAATTTTAAAATGAAAATCGTACCTAATGAGCTGAAGTTTCTTCCCATATTTTTACTTTTTTGTTTGGAGCCACGGTTGAGGAGATATGATCAAAATACTGGACCCCAGTCTACCCACATCATGCAGGGACAGCTCATTTTCAACTTTTCCAGTTTCTATTCACACTGGCTCCTCTCTTCTTGTGTAAACCCTTGGGGGTTCCCTTCACCTATAAAAGGGGACCTCTTCTTCCTTGAAAAGTAACTCAGGCACTCAAGCCATTGATGAGAGGAATTTTTGAGGGAGTGAGTAGTAATGCCTAATTGTACTTAGCCATTCACATAAGCCCAAGCCTACACTTTCTCCTAGAGGAAGACTAGCCATTCTTGTACGCTATCCTTGGAAGATCAAATCTAATTAAAGAAGGTCTTGCACTTGCACTTGGCGTATCAATCAAAGTGGATTTGTCCCCTCTTCTTCTCTCTCCATCAATAATGGTGCCAAAGGGTTTGTCAAGTAAGATGTGTTCCACATTGATGTTTTCTTGATTTCTTGTTGTTTTCTTTTTCATCTCTAATCCAGCATATATATATATATCTAATATCATCTCCTTAACCAAATCTATCTCTCTCACTCTTAGTAATTCATCCTCTCTACAAATGTTAGGTTCTCCTTGCTACAGGTACATCTCTCCCTGCAGTATCCTTATTGCCTACTGGCAAAAATAGGGCTTGGGAGGGAAACTCTCTTCTCTTCTCTTCTCTCATATCTACATTTCTCACATACTATCCTAGATGAATAACCCACATGATGATAGTTTCTATCGCTTTCACTCTGTACGATCTATTAGAATTAACGTATGGATTAGCCGTAAAATACACTTTCAACAACGTATAGTGTTTCTCTTTGGCCCAGAAAGACTCAATGAGATACTTCTATCACCGGATCCCATTATACTACCTCTCATAAACTATAACTTTTCTTTTGATGTAAGCATAGTTATCTTGCTATGAACCAAGCGTAGTTATCTTGCTATGAACCAAGAGGATTTGTATACACAATTAATCCCAATCACTAGACAAAATATATATATTATGGTAAGCACAAAAGTACAATTCCAAAGAACAATTCGTAGCCTATTTGGTCAGCCAAGATTGAATGCCATTAACTCATCTATTAACCCTTTCATACTATCCATGATACGATATGACCATAGCCTTGATGTTTTCATCTTTGTGTTATTTTGACATTCTCTTTTGTGTTCTTTGTTTGTGTGTGTGAGTGCAAGAGAGAAAGAGTGGGTCTTTTTTTTTTGCACTTCCTTCCAAACCCTAGTCTTCATGGCATCTATGGTTTAACTCCTTCATATAGTTTTTTTTGAGTTCTCTCACAAACTCTCACAGCCATAAGCCCGGTGCTTTTCCTGCAAGGAATGCAAATTTCTCGACAATGGAATAAACCTCGATGAGATTCCCGACCATGCACTTGTGACACCATACCTCTCCTTGAACCCTTTGACTTCTATCGTTGTGGGGAGTCCATGGGGGGGCTATTTTCAAATTTTTAGCATAACTGTTTTTTGAAGGAAATTTTGGTTATTCTAAAGTTTATACACAGTCTAGGAGTTCATTTTGATTATTTTTCTTCAGTTTCAAATTTTGACCGAGTGCACTCCTTGGAAGCCACTTTTGAAGGTGTTAGGGCGAGATTTTGGGAATGTTTTATATGTAGGAGAAATACAGTCCTTAACATAATAAAAAACAATGGTTCTTTCAGTATTTTAAAAAATGTATGTTTTACATCATTTTTAAATAAATTGTCAACTTGCACGTTGATTTTTGGAGAATGCGAGCAAGATATGATTTTTTCTCATCACATGATGGTTGAAGAATGCGATGAGATGAAAAAATTCATGTGAGACAAGCCCATACAGATTCGGAGCCGATTGAAATCTAGAAGCTGTTGAAAACAACCGAAAAGTTCAACACTTTAAAAAAAAAAAAACAATAAAACTTTAACACTTGAATCATGGCCATGCATCAAAAATATGCTCACACGGTGAAGGAGGTGCTTCAAAGCTATGGAAATCAGTATAAAATGCAAGCAATAGCATTGGAGGCTATTCAAGAAGTTGTAGAGGCTCACATCATTTTAGATGACTTTGCAATGACAAAATGATTAAGAGTTGTGTCTACTATCTCCATAGTGATTTGGCTTTTTAGTTTATCCATGTGTTTTAAGTTAAGTGGTTCTAGCTATGAAGAGTTAAATTTAAATCAAATATTAACATTTTTGCCATCCTAAGGGGCAAACAAATCTAGAAAATGCAAAAAACAGGGTGGCCACAAGGGCGCGCAGATGGCCCATCCAGTAGTTTTGGATGGCTCATCTGCGCGCCCTTGTGGCCACCCTTTTTTTTTGCATTTTCTAGCTTTGTTTGCCCCTTAGGATAGCAAAAATGTTAATAGCTGATGAAACTAGATGTTTATGTAGCATGAGACTAGATTTTTATATTGTCCAATGTGATTTGGACTTTTGGTGCAGGGAACTAGTAAGTTGAGTTGAAGGAAGGCATAATGTGCTTGAAAAGTTAAATTTTACATTCATCTCACCTTTTCCAAAGTCCTGGAGTGCAACAATAGCCTAATTATGCAAAAAAAAAGGGTGGCCACAAGGGCGCGCAGATGGTGGCATCCAACAGTTTTGGATGGCTCACCTGCGCGCCCTTGTGGCCACCCTTATTTTTGCATTATATGGCCTTGTCTGCCCCTTATAATAGCAAGAATGTTAATATTTGATGAAACCAGATGTTTATGCAGCATGAGACTATATTTTTATACTGTCCAATGTGATTTGCCCTTTTGGTATAGGGAACTAGTAAGTTGAGTTGAAGGAAGGCATAATGTACTTGAAAAGTTCAATTTTAGGTTCATCTCATCTTTCCAGGGTCCTGGAGTGCAGCAATAGCCTAATTACAGTTTTGGATGGCTCACTACGCGCCCTTGTGGCCACCCCTTTTTTTGCATTATATGGCCTTGTCTGCACCCCAGGATACCAATTTTTTTTAGATTAAGTGAAAGCAAATCTTTATGCAACATGACATTACAAATTCCACTTCTTTTCACTCAGATGTAATTAGAGCTCCCCCCCCCCCCTTTCTTTGTGTTCAAAGGTCGAGAGCATTCACTATGTAAAATTTTCCTATATCACATGCGTTCACTAGAATGGATTAAAAGTACCCCTTCTAGGCCTTATCTACACATGTTTCTGCAACTTTACAAGAATATAAAATCCCTTTTGTTGAACACATGTGCTATGTTACATATAGTTTAGTGAACTCCCCATGTCAACTGCCTCACAAATCCTGTGCACTAAACATTAAACACTAGAAATCGACCAAACAAGGAGCCAATTTTTACTTCCTTGTGTCCACCTAGTGTTTTTGGGAATGTTTTGGTTAAGACATTTCTTTGGTATTTGAAACCACATGTGACCCCTATTGTTATAGTATCCAACCAAAGGTTTCTTGATTGGAAGTTTACATAGGCTCGAGTGGTACATATCTTCTATGTTAACAATGCATGTATCTATAATTTATGTTTAGACTTTCTCTATCCAAATGAGCTACATGGTAAAAATAAAATCCCGAATTTAACGGTTAAGTTCACAAGGTGATAGCTATTGGTATCATCTTTAGCAATACCAAAGAAATAGCTACCAATAGCCAATGAATAGGGATATTTAAGAAGATTTCATACCAAAAACTTGTCAACACTACTCAAAAAGTTGGAAACTCAAAGGCTTTACAATATATGTATGATGAAACAAGAATCAATAATAAGTCACCCCTATACATAGACACCTCCATCTCGAGTGATCATTTCTCTAATCAAGCTTCGCATATGCATAGTATAGAAGCAATAACATGTTGGAAAGCAAGAGTTTAGCTTTCTTAACTTGTGAAACATTGCTAATGATATATATTCAACATCCCCAAATGAGGACATCTTCACAAAGTTTATGATCCACTTTAATAAGAATAACCATTAATGATTAAACTGAAATCAAAATGTTGCTTGAATTTCTTCAAGGTGGAGTGATTAAGACTTACGACTTGAATCATCGTACAGGCAAATCAAAATATCCATAAAAGTAAACAATATTTCTCAGATCTGTATGAAACTTCAGTAATCTAAATTAAATACTCTCACTCAATGCGACACCATTTAACAAAAAAACATATTTATATTGCATTTATAAAGGAATCCAGCCTCATGAAAAATAATTACAAATGGAGACAATGTTGTTGTTGCTAGGCTTCTCTTACAAGTATTTGCCTTCCTCATCTAGAGATTCATATACACTTGAGTATTTGTGTGTCTATGACACTAAGGAAGATAGTAGTACTATATGGATGGCTTCTATTAGAGCTCCTAGAGAGTCCCTATTGGTTCAAGATTCTAAAAAAACACCTACTATTCTTATCAAAATCTTTTAACATGGTAGTGAAAGGTTCCTCAAGGAACAAAAATAGAGTGATTTCTATCTCTGCACATGGTTGCTTGCTCATGTCCTGTTAAAACAAGTTGAATTTGTAAGTAAACAAAAGATTATGTGAGCACAAAGTTATAAAGTACAAAATGATATCATTCCAATTATCTAATGACAATTATATGAAGAATAAATTACAAGAAAAATCTTTGACAACTCTCCATAGATAACACAACTTAATTACATTGTGAGACTCAAATCACATGCTACACAACTATAGATGGCGCACCAAAGCCATCAACAAAATAGCACCACCCAGTGTTATGAGGTGTGAAGCCTAAACACTGAAAGCCATAAAGAGGTTAATTCTCTCCATCATGATAAACTTAAAGATGGAGATGATGTTAAGCTCTGAATGTAAGCTACAAGGGTAGTTTTCTTACCATTCTATCTTTATGTTGGAGATGAACCCTTGCAATGCCCACGCGATATTCACACCTCCTATTGTTGTGGTATGCAACTCATGTGAGCTCATACTTTTGCCATCTTCAAGAGTAGAGGTTTCCATGTAGTGTGAGTGAATGAAAGTAGAAGGATTAGAATCTTGTTTCATGTTGTAATGGAGGTGAGAGAAGGGAGAGGAGCTAGCTTGGTGTGAAACTATGTGGTGGGCAAGGGGAAGAGATGGAGGAGAAGCTTGCTTGGTGCTACAATGGAGGTGGGAGAAAGCTAGCAGAGAGATAATGATGGACTATAGGGGGTGGATGAGGTTGTTGCAGCAATGGAGAGCTTGGAAAAGGATTTGTAGAGAGAGAAAAACACTTTTTAGCTATAGAATAGGTTTGGAAAGACTTTGGAGGGTGAAAATGATGTTTTGATTTGTTTTTAAAAAAATCAAATTTTTGGATTTTTTAGTGCATGTTTTTAACTTTTGAAGGTCAAAAATACTTTTTTGACCATGAAATAGGTTTGGGGACCTTTTAAGGAGGGAAAACTTGAAATTTGAATTTTTTTGAAAATTTAAAATTTTTAGTGTATTTTTAAATTGGGGCCAAAAAGTGGGGGAAAAGAGGTCAAAGTGGTCCCCCCCCCCCCTCCCCCCCCTCTTTCCCCTAGCCACCTCCCTTACCTTCTCACTAGGTAAGAGGCAATTAAGAGGTGTAAGGCTACCTTGTCCGCCTACTTTTTTGAGGGTATAGAGTGTGTCCACCACCCTCTTCCTATTGGCTGACCTCTAATTAACCTTAATCCCAAAGGGCCCCTAGAGGGTTCATACTTTTCCTAATGCTAACGGAGCCCCAATGCTCAAGATATTGCAATTTAAAGTTAGAGTGTGTAGGAGATCCCCCACGGGCAGGGCAACTGGGGACAGGTGGCCCGCGCTGGTGTCAGTGCATACATGTGTAGTGCTCGAGTTACGGAGCATGCCTGTCTTTTCGGATTGCAAATCGGATCTGTGGTTAGCAAGTTAAGGTCAGTTGAATTTTTGTCGAGAGCCGGGTACTGAGCCCTTGGTGCAAATGTGCATCATATGGAGCTAGCACGAATCACTGCCTATAAATTGGTGACAATTTTTGTTTCGGCTCTTGGTGCAAATGTGCATCATATGGAGCTAGCACGAATCACTGCGTGTAAATTGAATGCTTGGTCGGCCAGATATAGGAAGATGGAGGTGGGAGCCGTGGGCAGTGAAATGTTGCAGCTGATTTTTTTCCGTTTTTTGTAACCTTAGATAGCGAACTCCGGGGAGTCGGAATGTAGTGGGGTTTGCACGGCTCGGGAGCCAATACAGGGAAGAGCCGGAATGGCTTTGCGGTTTGAAGATTTGACCCTGCGGCGGTACAGTAAAGCCTGGAGAACAAGGTAGGGAAAAAAAGGTTTTTTTTATAATTGAAATGGGAGGTTTTTGGGAGGGGTTTGGAGAGCCCCAAAGGCTACCACCTCACAGGCTGCCACGTGACAGGGAGAAATCCCACATGGGCATTTGACGCACGAGGAGGCAAGGTATATGAGCATGGGCGTGGCCCCTTGTACAAGTGCCACCAGGCGACGCTGTGGCAGGTGGTCGTGCGAAGCTGCAGAGCAAAAAGGGAGGGTGTTTTGGCCAAGGGCAGGGCGGCGCGGTGGCGTGCACCTGCGTGTGGAAGTAAGGAAGGTCGGTTGATGGCTTGGCAAGCGTGTAGGAGGCCATTCCCGTGGCCCTCACGGCCCTGATTTTTATGAGGAGGGATCACCCTCCCCCCCAATAGTGACCTCGCTATTGCTATCAAAAGGGGAGGGTCCCATGGCATGGATGGTAAGCATAGAGATAAGGAAAGAGCCCAAGGGATACCGGGTGTACAAAGCAAGAGCAAGGGGCCTACTTCGAGGGCCGTCCCGGCAAAGTTGGCCAAGCAAAAACGAGGGCCACATAAAGGACAAAAACAAAAAGAGAAGGCTGTCCAAGCAAAGAGCAGAAGCAAAATGCAAAGATTGAAGTTGGACCAAAGAGGGGCCAAATGGAGAGAGGAAAAGAAGAAGGAGGAGGAGGAACCGGATAGAGAGAGACAGAGAGTCAAAGTCAAGCCAATAGAGCAGTGCAAGGTTGAGCCCATAAGGAGGTAAAAAATGAAAAATAAAAATAAAAAATGAAAAAGCTAGGGGGCAATAGTGACATCGCTAATGCCCCCCCCCCCCCCCCCCCCCCAAGTGCAAAAGAGAGAAGAAGAGAGCAGATAGAGCAAGGCGGTGCCCCGTTTCCCAAAAATCCCAATTCAAGGTGTCAAGTGGACCAATTAAAATGTAAATTACCAACTTAAAGGTACCCCCTATAAAAGTCAAAATTGGATCAAATTAACGGATTTTTTCTTGGCCTTTCGGTGCCGTTTGAAGCCTTCAAAGTGGAGTTCTTTAGCAAGCTAGCCCCTTTGTAACTTTTGCTTGAAAATGGCCATGGTGATGGTAGTGGAATCCTGTGTACATGTTTTTTGAAGTACAATCAAGACGCCGTTGCCTCCCTTTGCTATTGTTTCCCCTTACCCCCTTCTCTTTCTCCTGCTTTCATGTTTCCCCTCGGTGTCGGCTGCGTGGAAGTGTGTACCCCCCCGGACCGACGGTGTTTTGAGTGAGAGAGTGAGATTGAGTGGCTGTGTGTGTGTAAGGGTGGAGATAAGAAGTGGTAGTAGGTGTACCTTGTGTGGTGGTTTGTGAAGTGTGTGAGCAGTGAAAATTGAACAGGCGGTGTTCTACTAGTGTAAAGTGTTTCTTTGAAGGTGTTTTCTGAGAGGATAGGGGTGTTGTGGATACCCTGAGCTATAGAGAGGCCCTTTTGTTTGTGGCGGGTGTGTTCCCCCATTCCCCCTATCTATCTTCTGGTGCCCCCACTAAGGAGTACGCTGATTGCTCCCAGTTAATCGAAAAGAAGCGGTTTTTCACGTTGGAAGTCATCAACACATCTAGAATCAATGGACTGATTTCATAGGAGAAGAGAGGGCTGATGAGTGGATGGCAGATTTTGAGCTGTATATGCTATCATTGCGTATGCCGAATGAGGGTAGCAAAATGCAGACTTTTCTTTTGGTGATGTGTGGTAGAGCTAAAGCATGGTACGAAGCATTGGAAGGTGAGC
The DNA here is from genome assembly GCF_014529385.1 of Adiantum capillus-veneris. NCBI lineage: Eukaryota > Viridiplantae > Streptophyta > Polypodiopsida > Polypodiales > Pteridaceae > Adiantum > Adiantum capillus-veneris. The sequence continues at coordinate 111,937,784 of NC_140954.1, read as the reverse complement.
CGAAGCAAGCATGGCCGGCTTTGCAGGCGAGGTTTCTTCACGACTTTTGCAAGGAGACTTGCCCGATCAAGATGGATGCAAAGTTGAAGGTGCTTAAGCAACATGTAAGTGAAGAATTCAATCTCTTTTTGGGTCATTTTGAAGAGTGTTGGGCAGAATTAGCGGCAGCCATGCAATTGGCTAACGGGGACTACTTAAAGTTGGATAAATTCATGGCATTTCTGCATCCCAAGGTGAGAGAGAAAGTTGATTTTGAGAGCCCAGAGAATTACAATGGTGTGGTAGCCATTGCACGGTCGAAGAGTAGAAAGATAAAGAAGAAGATAGAGCACTGCGTGTCAGGCTACAAGACCATGGACCATGTTCAACCGTAGAGTCCGAGAGAGGCTGCACATGAGGATAATCATGGAAACCGAGGTGTAGTTGTTGTGCCGCAAAATTTGATGCGCACGGTGCAAGATTTGTCCGAGCAAATGCAGGAGTTGCGGCTCAGTGTCATGGATAGAGGACAACCAAGAGGAGCAAGGGGCATGGCAATGCCGCTGCCTGGTAAGTGTTATAATTGTGGAGAAGAAGGGCACTATGCACCCGAGTGACCTCAACCACAAAGAGAGAGAGAGAGAGAGAGAGGAGGTATGTACCCGCTTTTTGGTAGAGGTCGAGGTCAAGGGCAATATAATGGTCCAAGAGAGCAAGCGGTGGATAATCCTGTGCAACCAGCTCCGCAAAATAGAGGTGAGGTCCCAAGAGTAAACATCATAGGGGTGGATAAGCAGGATGTTGAAGTTTTGGCCAATAAGAGAGCAAGAGCTGAGAGGGAGATAGAGATAGAGCGGGAAACTAGAGCTCGCAAAGACAAAGAGAAAGTGTACAAAGGTAGAGAGCAGCCCGAGCCTAGCAAGAGAAGGAGGCGTCGCAAGATCAAACAGGCGGATTTCCAGCTAGGGCGTGGCTATCCCGAGTACAATCTGGTGATGAGTGATGTTCAAAATCAAAAGGCAAATATTACTTTTGGTCAGCTATTAGCTTTAAATCCAAAGTTAAGGAGGAAGTGGTCCACAAGTGTTAGCACCAGGCTGCCAAGAGCTAAGGGGAATATGCAAGCAGTGCAAAACATGGCTTTGAGGGTAGGTAGTCCCATTGATGTTCTTCCATTGGTGGGTGCCATTATAGTAGAAGAGGATGCAGGTACAAGCCTGTATAGATGGTGGAGCACAGGTTTGTGTCATGACAGAAGCAGCCATGAAAGAGACGGGACTCAAGGCAGTGGTCAAGTCAAATGGGCGCATGAGGATAACCAACCATACCGAAGCCAGGTGTCTTGGTGTGGCTCAGGATGTGAAGGTCAAGGTGATGGGCATAGAGTGCCTGATAGACTTTTTCGTGATGAAAGCGGGGGATAATGCTTATCCAATTATTTTGGGTAGGCCATGGATTTTGGCGATAGGAGAAAAGCAGGATTGAGAGAGCAAAGTATTCACTTTGCTTGACAAAGATAAAAACAGACAGATTGTGCTTGATTTGAAGACCAAGGAGAGAAGTTCTCGTCCTATGGTAGTTAAAGATGAGGGCGACACGATGAGCTATGAATACGAGACAGAGACGGGCTATGATGAAGGCTATACTAGCATAGAGAAAGAGGAGAGCGAGGACGACATGTTGAATATAGATGCAGACTTATTTGAGGTCACCATAGATGACTCCCCACCTAAAGAAGAAGATATGCATCCTCAAGCTCATGGTTTAAGCATAGAGGAGGTTTCAAGCATGGTAAGTGAAGACTTAACCAAGGGTGAAAAGGAGGGTTATATTCAACTATGTGAGTCCTATCCAAATCTATTTGTGACGGAGTACAAGCATTTGCGAGGTGCAAATGGGGTGGAGAAGAAGATTGTTCTCAAGGAGGGGCATAAGCCTAAAGCACAGAAGATGAGAAGATTAGGGGAAATCCAAAAGGAGGCCCTTTGGCAGGAGATCAATAAGCTGCTAGATGCTGGCATCATATTCCCTATGAAAGAGTCAGAGTGAGTCTCGCTAGTGGTCATAACCCCTAAGAAGAATTGGAAATGGAGAGTGTGTGTCCACTACAAGCCATTGAATGCCACGACCAAGAAGAATCACTATCCATTGCTATTTCAAGATGAAATCCTAAACTAGGTAGCTGGACATGAAAGATACTCAATTATGGATGGCTTTTCGGGGTACTTTTAGATAGGGATTGCGCTTGAAGACCATCTAAAGACCACATTCATATCTCCATGGGGTTGCTTCACTTATCGCCGCAGGATGCCATTCGGATTAGTGAATGCATATGCCACCTTCTAAGATTGGATGAACATGTTATTTAGTCCATACCTGGGCCATTTTATTAGGGTCTTCATGGATGATATTGGCTATTACAGTTCAAAGTTGGAGCACCTATCGAAGCTCCATCTATGATTTCAAAGGCTCGATGAAGAAGGAGGTCAGTTAAACCCCAAGAAGTGCAAGCTAGCGCAACCTCGAGCATAGTAGTTAGGTCATGTGGTGTTGAAAAATGGTATAGAAAATTATCCCGAGAAGGTGAAGGTGTTGGTGTTGATGGAGCCACCATCAGATGATCAAGGTTTGGCTTCATTTGTTCATAAGCTGAAGTATCTATCATGTTTCTTTTGGATGCTGTCGCAATATGTGCATCCTCTTCAACAGAGGGCTCAGCAAGTGCATGGTTATGAGTGGGATGGGGAAGCTCAGGAGGTTTTTGATAGAGTCAAGGATATTTTATGTCAATTTCTAGCAGTGTGTCCTCCCAACTAAGAGGACAACTTTTATGTGTCTATGACAGTGGGAACGGTTTCTATTGGAGCGATTCTACTGCAAAAGGTAGGGAGAAGCTACAAGCCGATATATTTCGAGAGGAGGGTGATTATCCCAAGAGAGGCTACCTACACCGAGGCGGAGCAATGGGTGATGGCTTTGGTCTTTGCTTGCAGGAAGATCAAATTCCATTTGATTGTGCGTGAGTTTTTTGCGTTGATGGCTAATAATCTATTGCCAGAGGTAGTGCTACATTTAAATCCAGGAAGGAGGATTATGAAGTGGGTGTTGGAGCTACAAGAGTTCGAGTTTGAGTTTATAGTAGATCACACGAGTTGGTCTCACTTGGCCGACATTATTGTCAGCAAGACCATCAATTTGCCGGCCTATCCAAGAAGGGTGCGAGATGAAGCTAAGGAGGAACCCAACTTGGAGCATATCGAAGGGTAGTGCACAAGGTAGGAAGAGGTGTGGTGATACACGACCCACATGGCAAAGCTATATTTTTGAAGGCGTATGATCTGGAGGATTTCCTCACCAATAATGAGGCAGAGTATCTCACTCTGCATTTGGGTCTGAAACAGTGTATAGAGTTTGGCATTTCAAGGTTGGTGGTGAAGGGAGATGCGTTGCTAGTCATCAAGCAACTGTTGGGTCAATGGCAGTTAAAGTGTGATTCTTTGAAGAATTGGTTTTTTTCCATCAAGAAGATGTTGAAGTCTTTTGAAGAAGTCCAATTCGAGCATGTGAGGAGAGAATAGAACCAAGAGGCGGATTAGTTAGCTAAGAGAAAAGTACAGGTGCATGTTGTGGGCCTATATGTGGCCCCAACCAGTTACGCAGGTAGGGAGATTCTAAAATAGATTGAAGAGTTTTTGTGTGCATGGAAATGTTCACAGAGTTTATACAAGCTGCAAAAGAGAAGAGTGGTGCAAAAGGCCCGCAAATTCACACTGGTGGGTGAGGATCTCATGAACTATGGGCGGGAGGGAGTGCTTAGAAGGGTGTTGTACAAAGAAGAAATAGGGATGGTGCTAGAGCAATGCCACGAAAAGAGCTAGCACCAAGACAAAGACCAGGTTCTATTTCGAGTGCTAAGAGCAGGCTTTTGGTGGCCTTCCATTGTGAAAGACGTGCGTTACTGGTGCAAGACGTGTCACGAGTGTCAAACTATAGGTGAAAGACGACTGGTAGCGGAGTGAGAGGGCGCCATCATCGCACAAAGTGATTTTGAAAAGTGGGGTCTAGATGCCATAGAGCCTCTCCCAAACTCTACCAGGGGTAAGAAGTACGAGGTGATAGCCATTGACTACCTTACTAGGGCCGAGGCCAAAGCAGTGAAGGAAATAAATGCTAATGTGGTGGCTCAGTTTGTGTTTGACAACATCTGTTGCCGTTTTGGTGTTCCATGGGTGTTAGTTTCTGATAGGGGTCAGGGGTTTAGAAGCAAGCTCATGAGTGCATTAGTGGAGAAGTTAAAGATTCAGCATTGGTTTTCCTCGCCCTATCACCCCCAATGTAATGGTCTAGTCGAGAGTGCCAATGGGCACATTGTCAAGATGTTAACAAACTATGTGTATAAGCAGGAAACTGAGTGGGAAGAAAATCTAGAATGGAATATAGTACATCCTATAAAGTGGCTACAAACTTCACTCCATTTGAACTCCTCTATGGTAAGGAGGCTGTGTTTCCAGTACATGCACACCTAGGTGCTTTAAAGGGTATGTGGCGTGTCAATGCCACTCAACCAAGAGTTCTACAGGATTAAATAGCCATTTTGGAGGCTTTGCAAATGGATAGAGAGGCAGCGGAAGACTACTATGTGAAGCAGGTTGCCAAATTCAATCAGAATCTACCGGACAAGAAGATAGAGGAAGGAGACTTGGTCATGAAGTACGAAAGCGACCTGAATTTCACATTCTAGAAGCAGTTCAATAAGAAGTGGACGGGTCCGTATAAAGTTCGAAAGGCCTTTTCGAATGGGACCTATCAAGTGGTAAGACAAAATGGCAAGCTTCTTATGAACAAGGTAAATTGTGTACAACTCAAACTATATTTCAAGAGGGATCTAGTGCCTAATGTGCAACAAATTATAGTCAAGGGGGGTGGGAAACCCACCTAGAGCGTGCACTGTGTGAAAGAAGGGAGATGAAGCTTTTGTACATAGGCTGTACATACGATTATGGTTTTGTGAGTGCTTTTAATCTTCGCCAGTTTGGCGTGCCAGTTTCAAAGTTTTGTACATATCCTTTTGGTCAAACATAAATGTTCGACGAGGGGACTGGGCAATGATGATGTAGCCAAAGTTGGTGCAAGCTGGGAGATGGTCTATGCTAGGCAGAGGCAGCACTGGAGTGCAGTGCAGGAGGCTAAGGCAGGTGCCAAGGCCCATGGCAGCCAAAGGATCACGGGAATGTATGCTTAAAGCGGATTTCTAGGCCAAAAGTGCTACGGGATGGTCCAGATGGGATGGAAAATGAAGGTGTTCAAAATTCCAAGTTAGTCTCTTGAAATGTAGTGTTTAGCATGCTCTAGAACCTCGTGCAGACGGCTCCTCAAACGGAGCCCCGGTGCTCAAGATATTGTAGTTTAAAGTTAGAGTGTGTAGAAGATCCCCGACGAACAGAGCAACTTGGGACAGGTGGCCCAGGCTTCTGTCAGTGCATACGTGTGTAGTGCTCGAGTTATGGAGCATGCCTGTCTTTTTGGATTGCAAGCTAGATCTCTGGTTAGCAAGTTAAGGTCTGAGCCCGCTTGGCCGCATCGAAAAATGCACCATCTAGCATTGTTTCGGCCTTGCCAAGGTTCTTGGTGGAAATGTGTGCATCATATGGAGCTAGCACGAATCGAGTGCGCGTCAATCGGATGCTTGGTTGCCAGATATAGGAAGATGGAGTTGGGAGCCGTGGTTAGTGAAAGGTTGTAGATGATTTTTTCCGTTTTTTGTGGCCTTGGATAGCGAACTCCAGGGAGTCAGAATGTAGTGGGGTTTGCACAGCTCGGGAGCCAATACAGTGGAGACCCAGCATGCTTTGCGGTTTGAAGATACGACCCTAGGGCGGTAGAGTAAAGCCTGGAGAAGAAGGCATGGAAAAAAAAGGTTTTTTTTTAAAATTAAAATGGGAGGTTTTTGGGAGGGTTTTGGAGAGCCCCAAAGACCACCTCACGGGCTGCCATGTGCCAGGGAGAATTTCCACATGGGCATTTGACGCGCGATGAGGTAGGGTATATGAGCATGGGCGTGGCCCCTTGTACAAGTGTAATGGGAGAACCAGCTCCCCGGGGCCTCAGCAATGGTGCCGCTAGGCGACGCTGTTGGTGGCAGGTGGTCACACAGAGCCGTAGAGCGAAAACGGAGGGTGTTTTGGCAAAGGGCGGGGCAGCGCAATGGCGCGTGCCCGCATGTGGAAGTGAGGAAGGTCGACTGATGATGTGGCACGCGTGTAGGGGGCCATTCCCACGGCCCTGATTTTTATGAGAAGGGATCACCCCCCCGCAATAGCGACCTCTCTATTGCTATGAAAAGGGGAGGGTCCCATGGCGTGGATGGTAGGCATAGAGAGAAGGAAATAGCCCAAGGGCTATCGGGTCTACAAAGCAAGAGCAAGGGGCCCACTTCAAGGGCCATCTCGGAAAACTTGGCCAAGCAAAAACGAGGGCCACATAAAGGCCAAAGAGAAAAAGAGAAGGCCGTCCAAGCAAAGAGTAGAAGTAAAATGTAAAGATTGAAGTTGGACCAAAGAGGCGCCAAATGGAGAGAGGAAAAGAAGGAGGAGGAGGAGCTGGATGGAGAGAGAGAGAGAGAGTCAAAGTGAAGCGAATAGAGCAGTGCATGGTTGAGCCCATAAAGGGGTGAAAAATGAAAAATAAATATAAAAAATGAAATAGCTAGGGGGCAATAGCGACATCGCTAATGCCCCTTCCCAAGTGCAAAAGAGAGAAGAAGAGAGTAGATAGAGCAAGACGGTGCCCCCTTTCCCAAAAATGCCAATTCAAGGTGGCAAGTGGACGAATTAAAATGTAAATTCCCAAATTAAAGCCCCCCTATAAAAGTCAAAATTGGATCAAATTAAGGGCGTTTTTCTTGGCCTTTTGGGTGTCGTTTGAAGCTTGCAAAGTGGAGTTCTCTAGCAAGCTAGCCCCTTTGTAACTTTTGCTTGAAAATGGCCATGGTGATGGCAGTGGAATCCTGTGTACATGTTTTTTGAAGTACAATCAAGCCGTTGTTGCCTCCCCTTGCTGTTGTTTCCCCTTCCCCCCTTCTTTTTCTTCTACTTTCATGTTTCCCCTCGGTGCCGGCTGTGTGTAAGTGTGTGCCCCCCCCGGACTGATGGTGTTTTGAGTGAGAGAGTGCGATTGAGTGGCTGTGTGTGTGTGTAAGGGTGGAGACAGGCAGTGGTAGCAGGTGTACCTTGTGTGGTGTTTTGTGGAGTGTGTGAGCAGTGAAAATTGAACAAGCGGTGGTTTGCTAGTGTAAAGTGTTTCTTTGAAGGTGTTTTCTGAGAGGATAGGGGTGTTGTGGATACCCTGAGCTATAGAGAGTCCCTTGTGTTGGTGCCGGGTGTGTTCCCCCATTCCCCCTCTCCAACGCCCATCACTCTAGGGCTAACTGATCTTTCCATTGCACATTAAGTAATAGTACTCTCTATTGTGTGCCTTTAGCTTCTTCATATTCTCCAAGATGTGCATGTTTCTGTGCAGCCCAATTTCCAACAATTGGTATCAAAGCAAGTTGCATCTTCTCGAGCATAGTTGCCAGCATCGCTAGCACATGCCTGCTCACTTTCTCACGTTTTGGTGGGCTTTGGTGAGCATTAGTAGGTTGATAAGTACTTTTGGACAGCTCATACAACTTGGTCTACTCAAGATTTTGATATAGGCTCTCAGGGGGGTCACCGTCCAGTACCCCCTATATAACGTGCGTTCGTGGGGTATAAAAACCCTCTTTTAACATGTCTAAATGAATAAAATGACCACTTATTTTAGGATTTTTTTCCAAAATTGAATATAAAAATCCCTAGTTTAATTTATCTCTGTTAAATTGCCTAAATTTTTTGTATTTTAAAACCCCTACTTTCGAACTCACATCATACATTAACATGACTACATATGCACCCCTCGAGTTGAGGTTCTTTTTGGCCTATGTTTCCACTACAAGCAAGGCATCTTTTTCATTTTGTGCATCATTCTTATCAGTTTCATTTTTTGCATAGCAGGTCCCTTACACTCTTCTTTGGGTTGTGCTATATAGGATGTGTTAGTCCCTTATATTCTCTTTGGGTTGTGTTATATAGTATGTGTTAGTCCCGCTTTATTTTTCCTCTTTTTGAACAGTTTTCACATCAATAATAGGCATTCACCATGGCTAACAACAACACAGATGTGTTTGAGATGTTTGTTGTTGAAGATAAATTGGATGGAGAAAATTACCCAATGTGGTACTACATGATGCAACATGTTATTTTGTGAAAGGGAGATTGGAATGTTATCTAGGGCATTGATGTATGTCCTGATTCTATGGATGTAGGCACAATTGAGGATGTTGCAGGTTTTGGTGGTAGGATTACTGCTACTAGAGCAGTTTGGCTTACAGCTAAGTAGGCTCGTTGGCATGTTAGAGATGCACATGCTCATTAATTTCATTATCTATGAAGCACACTATCACTCATCTAGTTCAACTAAACAGTATTGGGACATTCTGGTTGGTCTTTATGCAAGCGGTCTCGCAACGAGGTTTAAATTGCATTGCTAAGTTTTCGTTCCACTTTGTGGTTATGAGGTGAAAGAGGAGGATATACAAGCAAATCAATATTTTGAAAATTATTGGATCTATGCCAAATTTGTTTATGAAATTAGGTTGATAAAAATGTATGCTTATTGTTGGTTTTAGGGCCACTGTATGAAGTTTGATGCTTGAATTACTGAGATGTAATGATGCCGCTAAAATGTGATTTAATAGTCCAAAATTGTAGTGCTTGAAATCCTCTACAAGCACGTCTTCACGGCTTGTTGATTGAAGTTTGAATGCAAAATGTCATAAAATCTAATATCTAACCAACCAAAATAATTTTCTCATATTGAACGGATCATTTAATGTGGGAGAATAAACGGGAACCAGGGTTAGGATATAGACATGTGCTTATAGATCTATCTCAACACCGGGCCAATGGTAAAGGGGCCCAAATGAGAGATGGTATGTCAAAGAGCAAGGCTACCCAATGGAGCTTAAAGACCTTAGCGTAATATTCATCAAAGACCTCCAATAGTTAGTGTTAAAAGTCCTTTGACCTTAGGTAATCTAGGGATGTACTTGAGGTGGGAGCTCGGCCCAAGCTCGCCGAGCTAGAGGTGCTTGTCATGCCTAATGACTAAGATGCTTGAGATGCTTGAAGTGCTTGATGATTGAGATGCTTAAGGTGCGTGTCATGTTTGAGATGTTAGGGCTGTACTTGAGGTGGGAACCCAACCCTAGCTTGAGGGCTTAAGGGCCAAGCTTGTGGTGAGAACTGGGCCCAAGGTTGAGGGGCTTGAGGTGTCACAAAATTCAAACCAAATCCCTACAAGAAGGGGGCGAGCCATGAAAGAAGAGGGGGTGGTTTCTTGACCACTCTCTCTCCCAAAGGTCACCCATTTCCCAAGAGGCAAGCAACACACATGTCAAGCCCCTAGCTAGGTTACCCTCATGGTGTGCTCAAAGCCCATGGGTTGGACTTCCAAGGGGTCTAATGATACTTTAGTGGATTTAATTAATTTTTTTAGCATTTATGAAGACCTCTCTCTCAAAGGGGAAAGGGGGACACTTTTCCCGAGGCTATCCTTGTTGCTTGATATGCCCTTACTTGTGATTGGCAGGTCAGAAGGGGTCCAATGAGATTTAATCATGAGCTACAAGGGGGAGTCGACCAAAGCAAGCTAGGGGGTTTCTTGAGGGGTATACTCTCCCACACACCCTCACACACACTTTCATTGCCTATTGTGCAATGTGCAAGAGATCCCTCTCCTTATCCAAGCAAGTAGAGACGTTGAGAGACTACACCAACACGCTTGGCTATGGAGTGAAAATCCAACCAAGAGCCATGCTTCAATGCTTAAGATTCCCATCTTCTCCATCTTCATTACTATGCTATTATGTACGCTAGGGAGAAGAGTGATGATAAGTGATGAACTAATTCTTTCACCTATGGAATGTTTCCTCTTCCTCTTCCCTGCCCTGATTCCCTACTAGCTCTCTCCACTTTCGAAGGTGTTTGAGGTCTTGGGACTGAGGCTTGGAATAGAACTAATTCTTTCCACAAATTTTATGTTATTCTTGTGATGCATGAAGCTTTCCATCATCATTGCGTCACCTATGTCACAAGGAACACAAAGATTGTATTGTAGCAAGTATTTCTTGATGGGAGAAACTATGATACAAATGTCTATTGGAGGGGGATCCGGTTCCACATAAATCTGGTCCTCAATTGTTTCATGTTCTCTAAACTCTCTCTCTTGCAAAAGTTTTGTTCATGCCAAGTTAACTAAATGCTATGTTTATGTTGCTACCATCAATTAAGTTCAAGTGCTATGCTCACAAAAGTAATTTCCTAGAAATACTTCTCTAATTTCCACTACTTTCTATTACACACAAGATATATGCAATTTGGCATTTTCTAGGGGTCGGATATGATATCTTTCAACCGGACCTAAGATACATTTTCAAGTGATATGCTTCAACTTGATAGGGATGATGAGGATAACATCTGGCAAGGGGTAGAGCATGTGCTTTACAGGGATCAAACCGGCCAATAATTGCTCAACTTATAATCAGTTCAATTTACTCCACGGCCAGGACATCCATGAGTAGGGCAAAACAAAGTGGATGCAATTAATGATGTGCTTGATGTGCTGCTTTAGTCAAAATCTTGGGTTCTTGGTAATGCTTTGAATGGTATGCAATGTTAATGCTATGCCTAGAGATGTTTGGGGCTGGTATGTATGCTAAGTGTGATGTTCTCATGAAGGCATAAAAAATTCTTGGCAGGCATTCTCATTTGTATGACATCACTTGTAATGCATTGATGGAGGGTATGGGGGGAATTTTAGAAGAAGATGCAAATCTTGGTATTGCTTTGGTTGAACATGTATGCTACAGGGCTGCTCGCCACAAATGATATGCTAAGAAAAGCCTCCATCGACATAAATAAAATGTGGGGTACTTAATAGTCTGACCGCCCAATGAGCTCAAGGGACATCCAAGTGTTTAAAAATGGTGTTAGTAAGTGTGAATGAGGGAAAATAAGTGTGAATAATCTTGGTAGTGCTTTGGTTGAGCTTGTATGATACAGGTCTACTGGCCACAATGAGGTGCTAGGAAAGCAAAGAAGTACTTGGATATTGAAAATACCAAAATTGCTAAAAGTAATCCAAATGACATTGAAATAGTGTCACACTTCATTACACAACTTCTACTTGATCAACATGTAGATCAAATGTGGGGTACTTTATAGGCCGGCTGCCCAATGAACTCAAGAGGTGCCCCATTGATTAAAAATGGGGTTAGCAAGTGTGAATAAGGAGCTATCCATAAGGAGAGTGAGGTCGAACAGGGCGAGAGAAATGAGCATGGGAAAAGATAGGTTTTCATAGGGAAACACAAGCCCCTCGGTGTTGAAATGAGAAGGGACTAGAATTCCATGGCGACGCTGGTTGGTATCCCTAGTGTTGAAAATCATGCAAGCTTAGATGCCATGTCATCATTGTGGATCCTACTGGTGGCCACAGTAGTGGTTGGCCATAATTAGAAAGAGGTGTTACCATGCAAGACAAGGATATAAAACCAGGTCAAGATTTATTTTAATGATATAAGGGGGGAGATTATAAAGTGGGAGATTATCATAGAGGAGACATATCCGAAATCTCTACAAGATCTCACTCTCTCTAGAGCAAGCCTCCATAACCAAGCTCCCTTAAGGAGCTCTCTTAGACATACCTTCATAAATATCTGTCCCTTAGGCCTTAAGGTTTGATGTCTCTCTTGGATTCAAATAAACGTAAGCCGTAGCTTTGAGCTCCCATTGCCATAGCCATCTCACTATACTTCATGCTCAAAACAACCATAGATCATGTCTCTCTCTCATCGTCATTATAATTGAACATCATATCATAATCACTCATAAAAACCTTTGTAAGCCTAAACTTCCATAATCAAGCCACGATGGTCTAATTTCTCAAGAATGAAGAGAGCAAAACGGGGAGCATTAAGGAGGGTCTTGAGGGCATTAAGAATGTCAAGGAGGTAATAAAGCAAGAAGGATGGTAGCAGAGGGCATAACCTCACTCTTGTTTTCTCTGACATTAAAGATAGCAAGAAGGGGGCCATAAAGAAGGATAGTATTTTGGGCAATAAGAAGGGGATCAAGGAAAAAGGTTCAAGTACAAAGATGAAAAATGGTTCAAGTACAAAGATGAAAAATGATCAAAGACAAAGAACAAGCGACGTTAATTAAGGGTTAAAATCTAATATCGTTTCCTCGGATTTGGGATGGGATTTTGATAGGGGCAAACAAAGTAGGGTTTTGTGTGAGCATTGGTTGAAAACGGTTGCATATAAAGCTTTGCACTTGGACATCATGTGATCAGTACAGGCTCATGAGAATGCCTCCAACGTTGTCTTGAGCATGCGATGGGCAAGAACCAAACTTATGATCAGTTGGAGGACCAGGCAACAGGAATTCATTGTTTTTGGGTACCATTGCTTGGGATTCTATCATTACCCAGGGTTTTCTTTTACAATTTTGATGATTACAGAGGGTCATTGTGGATTTTACATTGTACATGAAATGGAAAATTTAATGAAATCAGGGTTGGGTTTAATCTGCGTTGCAAATATCATGCTCTTTTAGTCTTGTTGCCTCTATCTCTCTCTATTCTCTCACAGCCAAACGCCCAACGCTTTCTCTTTCAATCCTAGAGAACCGCACACTCCGATCTTTTGGGTGAACCCAATGCAAACTTGACCAGGGTGAGAGAGTGAAGATGGAGCAACAAGGAGGGATATGCCATATTTTGTAGTACATAAAAGCTATGAATTTCTCTAAGCAAATACAACAGACTCAAGATTTTGCAAGATTGATTCAAATGATTTATAAATTATCAAGCAATGAAGATGAGTCGACCCAAAAAGAAGTCTGGGAGCAGTACTTGACCAAGTATATGCTGCAGAAGGTGTTTTTGGTGGGAAAATGCACATGAATATCTTTCATTTTATAGATTCAAGACGAGACTCAGGGGTGTACCTGATGATCGTATGATCATGATGTTTGAGCAGATGGTAAGTCCAAATCCGTGTGAGTATATGAAAATTCAAAGCATATTGGGACTATTGGCAAACTTTGGAAGAGGTTGTTTTTCAAGTAAGTGCACGTTTTCTTGCTTCCCAATCCAAGGAGTCTTATCTTCATACAAAGAGTGCTCTAGAAGAAACAGGTAATCAATTGTTTGAGAAGATATCAAGCTATGCGAGTGTTCAAGGATCTACTAATGCCAAACTAGAAGCTGTGGTGGATGCATGTCTACTAGAAAATGAACATCTAATTTTATGCTAAGTAGTAGTTTATTCTAAATTGGATCCTTCAATTTTTTTCTTAAAGGATAATACACTTTGGGGTATTAAGCAAGATGAAGGGCCATCAATAGTTAACATTTAAGCGAGTAAAGTTTTTTCAAAGAAAGCCAAAGTTAATGCTTGTGCCATTAGCAACTTAGATGATGCAAGGAAGGAAGGTATTTTGCATGCTAGTGATTAACTTATGGCAAGGGAAATGGAGCAAGCACCAAATAATGAAGAATATTGGAAACAAACTCGGGGGGGGGGGGGGGGGGGGAAGAGAGTATGTAAGCATGTTAATGTATAATGTGAGTTTGAAAGGAGAGGTTTTATGATTCAAAAAATTAAGGAAACTTAATAGAGATACATTAAAATAAGGGGTTTTATATTCAAAAATAAAAATAAAATAAGGGATCATTTTATTCATTCAAACATGTTAAAAGAGGGGTTTTTTTAGTACCCCACGAAAACACATTATATAGGGGGGTATTGAACGGTCAACCCCCCGAAGAAACAAATTTGCACAAAGCTAGCCTCAGAAGATGATGCTTTGGGAGATGTTGCACAAATTTAAGGGAAAAATATTGAAAGCAATGCAGATGGAAGATGGAGATGGGTTGAGTGCGAGAGGTTGAGGGAGAGAGGTGGAGGGTGAGAGGTTGAGGAAGAGAAGGTATCTCCGACGTCAAGACAACATAACTTTTGCTTCTAAGAACTTATGTGTGTGTTGAAAATGAGGGAAGGAGGCCTTCATATAGGCTCTCAAAGACAAGAGAGAGTACTAAGAATAGAAAAAAGCAAGAAGAAAAACTCGTGCACCTTTGTGCCTATTAAAGAATAAAAATATAAATAAAACTTTTTCTTTTTGCACACGTGTCCTGATGCTCGATTTTCAGACCCTAATTGTAGGAGAGCTTGTTTAAGAAGAAAGAAGCTCTAGTCTTGACCTACCTTTCTTTCTTTCCTAAAAACACTCTTTCTTCCTAGAAACACTATTTCTTTCCTAAAAATACTCCTTCTTTCCTAGAAATTAGCCAAAAGTTTCTCCTTCTTTCTCAAGGGTCAACTCTTATCTTCAATTATAGCTTCTAACCTTAGCAACTTATCATTTCCAAGTGAGTAAGGGCCATAACTAATAGTTTTGGGATTTGATTTTTCAACCAATTTTTTCGTTAAAACTCTTTATGACTTAACAAAAATCCAAACCTCATATACTTTTGCAAAGTATCTAAAATAGTTATTACTAATAAATCTTGGGTATGTTACAAAAGGTGGTTTTAGAACATGCAGTGAAGATAAGAACTCACTCTTAATCTTGTGGAAGCCTCAAATTCAATCTAGAAGACTTGCAATTCCAAAAACATATACAAGGCACCTGTGGAGATGAGATATTACTGAGGTAGAAAGAGAGAAGACATTTGAACAGAGAGAAGACATTTGACACACACAGAGAGAGAGAGAGAGAGAGAGTGAGAGAATGAGAGAGATGTAATAAAGGATCTCCATGCTGATAACAAACTACTCATACAAGTGACCAAGGGTGGTCCAGTGCATAGAATTGACATGCCCGAGTGAATAGACCCAAGGTATGCACAATGGCGACTTCTATTGACATTGACAATTTCTCCTACACATGAGACCTCTGCCAAAAATTGAGAAACCATTGAGCAATCAAGAGGAAAACAAGCCTAGATTCTTCTCCCAGCAAAAAAAGACATGCCTTGAGGACATCGGATCTAGGAATGTTGTACCAAGTGCGTAGAGAGTTGGTTGTGGAATGGAGGAAGAACCGTCAGGGTATCTAACTAGAGATAACATGTTGCGTGCATATCCTACTATTGCTCATAGCTAGCTAGCAAAAAATTTAGATCTTGGCTACCCAAAAAAGCTAGGGTTTCCCCATGTGAAAGGTACAAGCTCCCCCCTACTATTTCCCATAGGTTTACCCAAGTGAGGAGTCCCCCCTCTGGGGCTGAATTGCATACTGCATAGGTGAGCTACTTGCTACAAAAAAGGTTCTAGAGACCCATAGGGCCCTGGGAATGGAGGAATAACTAGAGAAAATACCCTAAGGAAATCTGGTCTTATAAAATCAATGCATCTCCATGACCCACTATGCTTGCTTCCTTAAGTATTGTCTTAGAGTATGTTAGTGCCAAATAGTTGTGCTATAGACATCCATCGTGCCCGTCTGCTAACAATGCGATAACCCAAAAACTTTATCATGGATGAAGGACTTGAAGCCCCCAATCTACAAAGGTGAAGATTGAGAATGAAAAAATATGAATCCAATATATGTTTTTGTATGAATGGATAGATTTTCATCATCTGCACTCAAGACAAGATATTGCACATCCTAGAGAGCTGACACTAGCCTTGACGTAAGGCATACAAGTGGTGGATGGTATTCCACTACCATAAAAACCCTCTTAGGACATAAGACTTAGCTAAATAGATATTTGAGTAGATTACTTAATGGAGAGAGATAGATTTCACGCACAAGAGATTTTAGAGTAGAGAGAGAGAGAGAGAGAGAGAGAGAGAGAGAGTACACACGATATACGTGGTTCACCCAATGTGGGCTACGTCCATGAGAAAGCAGCCACTTAATGGCTTTAGTACTTCAAAACAAGACGTAGTTGAAAGGGATTATACCCTTAATAGAGCTCCCGCCTTGCTTCACTCTCACCACCTCACACCCACCTTGTTGCATCAACTTCACACTTTTGTCTAGAAATGGCCTCCTTTTATAGGCCAAAAGGGCTACCCTCTCTCATGAGAGGCAGCCGTGTGTAGCCACCCTTGTGTAGATAAGTCCAAATCGGACCCTCCAATCCGCCCATGTGTGGCCGCCCTTGGGAAGACAAGTTTGCTTTTGAATTCGGCCACCGGCCATTGAATTCGGCCATCAGCCACCCGCCATTGACTTTGGACCACCGGCCACCAGCCAACCGCCGTCCGGCCCGAAAAGGAATATTCCCAAAAATTGCCCCTGAATTTTGGTGGCCATGAAATGTTTTTATTTCCGGCGAGTGATTTTACTTCACGCACGATGGCTTCTCCTCATAATGGGGACCTTACAAATGTGCATTTTTACCACAAAAAATTACAACGGGTAAATCAGGCTCCATACTTAACAATATCCCACTTGGAGACTGATCTCCAAACCAAACCTGTGAATGCTTTCCATCCTTGCTCCTTTCTTTCTTGAATGTCGATTGAAGATGAGCAAAAGCTCAACTTTTCCTTGTTAACCACCTTTGTAAACATGTCTGCTACAGGATTGTCACTTGTATGCACCTTTCCTAGCTTTAGCTGTCCCTCTTCCAAAAGAGTGCGTTTGAAGTGATATCTCACCTCAATGTGCTTTTTCCTTGAATGAAAGGTTGAGTTCTTCGCAAGATGGATAGCGCTTTGGCTATCACTGTACAAGACACAATTGTCTTGTTTGAATCCAAGATTTTCTAAGAATCTGTGAAGCCACAGAATTTCTTTGCTTGCCTCCGTCATTGCTACATACTCGGCTTCCACGGTATAAAGTGAGACCACTTTCTGCATCTTTTAAGCCCAACTTACTGCTGTGCCTCCAACCGTGAAGACATAGCCGGTAGTGCCACACCACATCTGCATCAGCATACCCTTCTAGAAAAATATCAGTTCCTCTAAAATACAAAGCATTTGTTGTTGTCCCTTTTATATACCATTAGGGAAAATTTGGACTCTCAAAGGGGCCTTATAAGAAATTTGACTTTCTCTTTCTTGTCGAAAACGGGTGCACGGTAAAATTTCTATGAATCAAATCAAAACTTGTCGGACCTTTTGGATTTAGAATGTACTCATCTCGGGATCTATCCATTGATATAAAGCATGCCATCAGATTCCTTATATTCTAGAAGATTCCATTTTTTGATGTGACAACTCCGTCTTATAAATGGGATCTCTCTCTATATTTCAGCTTCAGTGGGGAGGCCATAATTTCTACAAATCAACTTCAAATTTTTCGGAGTTTGGGGATTTAGAACCTACTTTCTACGATATTTCCAGTGATATGTTGGTTGACAAGGTTTTGACAAAGCGTTTATGTTCACCGGGTTGCCTACTTTGGACAAGAGAGGCAAAGTCAAACCTCTTTATAGGGCCCCTTTGAGAGTCCAAATTTCCCCTAATGCTAAGTATCCACTTCACAGCTTTCCAACGATCTTTACCTAGGTTGTCCATGAACCTACTCACAACTCCCACTGCATGTGCAATGTCTGGCCTTGTCCAGACTATAGCATACATTAGAGAACCTACCGCTGCAGAATATGGAAGTTTAGACATGTAGGCTATCTCCTCTTGTGTCTTCGGACACATATCCTTCGTTAGTTTAAAGTGACTAGCCAAAGGTGTAGAAACTGGTTTTGCATTTTTCATTTGCAAACCTTTCTACTACCTTCTTGATGTAATCCTCTTAAGATAGATTTATTGTCTTCTTCGTCCTGTCCCTTGATATTTTCATACCAAGTATCCTCTTTGCAACACCTAAATCTTTCATTGAAAAATATTTATACAGGTCCTCTTTTAGGTCTTTGATGTCCTGCACGTTAGCACTTGCAATCAACATGTCATCAACATACAACATTAGGATGATCAGTTTCCCATCTCCCAAATTCTTCGTGTAGATGCAATGATCCAAGTTGTATCTTGTGAATCCATGATCCAACATCCACCAATGAAACTTCAAGAACCATTGTCTTGATGCTTGCTTTAAACCATACAAGCTCTTCTTTAATCTGCAAACCATTTTCTTCTTACCTTTTACTTCATACCCCTTTGGTTGAAGCATGTAGATTTCCTCCTCTAAGTCACTGTGAGGGAATGCCGTATTTACATCCATTTGCACGAGATTTAGATCATGAGCATCCACAAGGATTAAGACAAGACTAATTGAGTTCATTTTTACAACAGGAGAAAATATTTCATTGAAGTCACTACCTTTCTTTTGAGAAAACCCTTTTACCACAAACCTAGACTTGTACCTTTTATTTCCACCTTCTTCTTCCTTCAGCTTGTACACCCATTTGTTTTGAAGTGCCCGCTTACCTTTAGGCAACTCAACCAACTACCATGTTTGGTTGCGATGGAGCGAGTCCATCTCCACTTGCATGCTCTTTGTCCATTCTTCTTTGGATTCGTGTTGCATAGCTTCTTTGTATGATCCAGCTCTCTAGAATCTAAGATCAAGAGATGGTTGAAGGAAGGAATAAAACTTTCTAGAGGTCTACTTGCTCTTGTAGATCTTTGGGGAATAGGTTGAAGCTCCTCATTTGGTTGACATTGTTGCACATTGTCACCATTTGTAGTCCTTTAGTCTTCACCATCCTCAGGCTCTATTTACTCATCACATGTTTCTTTTGTTTGTTTTCTTTCCAAGTAATCTTTCTACATATTTTTTTCGTTAAAAATTACATCCCTACTCCTTAATATTTTACCATCTTCAGGATTCCATAGGCGATACCCAAAGTCATCTTCTCCATAGCCAATGAAGAAACACTTTTTGGACTTTGCATCTAGCTTTGACCTTAGGCTTCTATCTATGTGCATGAAAGCCTCACACGCAAACACTTTGAGAAATGCATAATTCACCGGTTTACCTGTCCATGCCTCTTCGAGAACTCCACCATGCAATGCCATTGAGGGTGACCAATTGATTAAGTACACATACGTACTTACAGCTTCCGCCCAAAGCTCAAGCGGTAGGCCTGCATGTATCCGCATGCTTCGTGCTTGCTCCATGATTGTCCTATTGATCCTTTCCAAAATCCCATTTTGTTGAGGTGACCTTGGGGTTGTCCTTTGCTCTCGAATGCCATTCCTAGCACAAAAGCTTTCAAAAGCTTGGCTACAATATTTGCTTCCATTGTCGGATCTGAGGCATTTAACCTTGGTACCTGTTTCATTCTCCACAAAGTCTTTCCACCTTTGAAATATGGAAAATACATCGAACTTATTCTTCATGACATAAACCCATGTTTTTCTAGTCGCATCGTCTATCAGTGTTACACAGTACAATGAGCCACCAACTGATGCTGTACTTGCAGGACCCCAAATATCAGAATGAACTAACTCAAGTTTTATATTTTTTCTTTCATTTCCTGATTTTTGAAATTTTACCCTCTTTTGTTTACCATAAACACAATCTTCATAGAACTCTAAGTCCACTTCTTTCAAACCTGGTAGAAGATTCTTCGTTTGAAGGTTTTGCATTCCTTTGGCACTCATATGCCCGAGCCGGTAGTGCCACACCACACTGTCAACTTTTGTAGTTGCTGCACAAGCTGAAGGCTGTGTGATAATAGTACACAAGTAAAGTGTACCGACCTTTTCTCCCTTGGCAACCACCAAAGATCCCTTTGAGATCTTCCACCGTTTGTTTCCAAATGCAATGTTGTGACTTTCATCGTCCAATTGTCTTGTAGAGATCATATTTTTCCGAAGAGAAGGAACATGCCTACCATCTTTAAGCTTCCATTCATTTTTGTTAGCAATTTTGGCAAAAACTCTACCTTTTTCGACAATCTCACAAGCTTCATCATCTCCCAAGTATACATACCCAAAATTACCTTTGGTGTAATCTTGGAAATGTTGCTTGTGTGGTGTTGCATGGAATGAAGCCCCGGAATCTACTATCTAGGAATTAGACACATTGTTTAATGAGAGAATTAGAGCATCTTGCTCTACTTTACCTGCCACATTGGCCTCCGATGTTGTCTTGTTATCTTGAGACTCAGTTTCCTTCTTCTTATTGGACCTGAAATCTTTCTTGACGTGGCCCTTCTTGTCACCCGCAGTTCCAACATTCAAGAACTGACTTTGTACGTGACTTGCTCTATCTTGAGCGATCACGACCCTTTTGGTTTTTGAACCTCTCCTCTTGTCTCCACTGACAGTGCAGCACTTGATGATTCTCCTATGCTTCTCCTTTGTATTTCCTCACTTAGGAGAACACCCACAACATCATCAAACTTTAGAGTATTTGTGCCAGAAATATAATTACTTACAACCATCACAACGCTGTCCCAACTATCCGGTGGAGATGATAGTATAAGGAGAGCTCGCACTTCATCATAGAAATTTATTTTCACCGATCGAGGTTGACTTATGTTTGTGTTAAAGTCATTTAGGTGTTCTGCAACTGAACTATTCTCTGCCATCTTTAGATTGAACAAGCGCTTCATAAGAAATACCTTATTGGACGACGATGGTTTCTCGTAGAAGTCGTCAAGTGACTTCATCAAGTCCTCCATGGACCTCATCTCTGAAACATTGAAGGAAACCGTTGACGCCAAGCTTAACCGGATTTTTCTCAATGCCTTTTGATCAAGGACAATCTGTGCTTCATCTGCCATTGTTGCGGGCTTCTTCGCAAGACTGCCTAGTGGCAAATAGAAGTCCTTCTAGTAGAGACAGTCTTCAATCTGCATCTTTCAATGTTGGTAGTTTTTGCCATTGAACTTCTCAATCTTGAGCTTCCCTTCCTCCGCCATAACTCTCACTCAATTCAAGGAATCCTTTCCTTGAGATAATTTACCTACGACCAAACCTTGCTTTGATACTAGTTGTTGGGAAATAAGACGTAGCTAAATAGATATTTGAGTAGATTACTTAATGGAGAGAGATAGATTTCACACACAAGAGATTATAGAGTAGAGAGAGAGAGAGAGTACACACGATATACGTGGTTCACCCAATGTGGGATACATCCACGGGAAAACAGCCACTCAATAGCTTTAGTACTTCAAAACAAGAAGTAGTTTACAAAGGGATTATAGCCTTAATAGAGCTCCCACCTTGATTCACTCTCACCACCTCACACCCACCTTATTGCATCAACTTCACACTTTTATAATGTGTCTAGAAATGGACTCCTTTTATAGGCCAAAAGGGTTGCCCCCTCTCATGAGAGGCAGCCATGTGTAGCCGCCCTTGTGTAGATAAGTCCAAATCGGACCCTCCAATCCGCCCATGTGTGGCCGCCCTTGGGAAGACAAGTCCGCTTTTGAATTCGGCCATCAACCACCACTGGCCATTGACTACCAGCCACCCTCCAACCGGCCAACCAGCCGGTCGTTTTTCGACCACTTTCAGGCCGCCATCCGGCCATAATATTCCGGCGAAAAGGAATATTCCAGCGAAGAAAAAAAATTAAATTTGCCCCTGATTTTTGGCCATGAAATGTTTTTTTTTCCGGCGAGTGATTTTCCTTTACGCACGATGGCTTCTCCACATAATGGGGGCCTTACAAATGTGTGTTTTTTACCACAGGAAATTACAAGGGGTTAATCGGGCTCCAAACTTAACAAACCCAAGACGTGGGTGTAATTTGGCCATATGTTTTAGAAAGTAATTTTTCCAACCCATGAAGTAGAGAAGAATTGAAAGGCATGGGACAATTGCTACATACACAATTCTTCTATAACCAATTATAACTCCAAGTATCATGAGATTATCCTTAAGCTCGATGGATTAAACAAGTTTCACAAAGTTTGAGTTTTTTTTTTGGTGGTATCCATACTAATATGAACACTTCGCTTACTCATTTTCATCCAAAGAAAATGGAAGATGCAATCGTAGAAGATTTGGTATATGATGCAGATAAAAAAGGGTTGCAATAAACATAGTCGGACTCCAATAGTTGAATATCCCAAGAAGGGCAAGTTCTCTATAGACTCTTCTTCTGCTAGTAATTTTGCATGATCAAAGAGAAAAAATTTATGCTTTAACTTTTTGTTAGATTCACATACCAAAAGTGATTTCCCTTTATTCTTAGAAACAACGTAGGATGGCGCTCAGAGCATGGATCATCAACTAGAATCTCTATAGTCAAGAGCTATTTTTCAAGTTTGATACTTTATCAATGAAAGGAAATATTCTTTCGTAGGTGACAGCATAAAGAAGCCATAGAGGAAAGAGAGGGAGAGAAGCAGATAAGGTAAACATAAATGAAAAGAGAGTTTCTATTAGGTTTTCTTAGGCCTTTATAGTCATTTACAACGCGTTCACATAGTTCTTGGCCATCTAAGTTGGGTTGACCCTAACAATTTCCCCCTTCAACCAAAATTGGCATAATCATCATCATAAGTGTACTCCTAAGTTCTACTGATTTTTAACTTTGCGTGTCATCCTTATTATTATTATTATTTATATTCAGTTATGGACCGGGCTTGTCAACCCCGTAGGTCTATAGTCTAGGGTTGGTGATCGCCACCAATGAGAGTTGCACTAGACTATGCACCAAACTCATTTAGTTCCTATTGGCTAAATGTGGGTGTCCGTATGTAAAAAGGATGGACCCAACCCATAGATAAGGTTGTAAAACTAGTCTTTTGGAGGATTCTAGATGTATGAAGATTGCTCTTGCCTTATCTTGTCTTCTTGTTTTGTCTATCTCTGAGCATGAGAGAGAGGGAGAGAGGCCGTAGGAGATCAAGCAGCAGGAGTATGGTAGTACCGAGGATGATGGTATCAAGTAGAGACTTCTTCCTATTGGCCCATGTAGGATTCCCTCAGTGGCAGTAGCGCAAGAGGTGAGTGACACACCATTTGTACTTGTATAGCTTTTCTGTGTGTATAGGTTGTGTGCTAATAGCCCCTATGACTCGCACACAGCATTGGGAAAACTCCCCGCATTTGACATGTTTGGCACCATTTTCAGGGAGTCTCTTGACGCCAAGCTCCAACCGTAGCTTGCATATTGTGTTGAGGTCATTTTTTACATGTTAGAAAAGTTGGGAGTGGGTGTGTGGTTTTTGTGTGTGCAGATTAAGATATGGTGATATTAGACAAATTACTATTTTTGGTCAATTATTCCTTTGTTTCATTTCTACTCACTCTTTTCTTTGCATTTTTATTCACTTTTTATTTGTATTTCAATGATCAGCTATTTTTTGTTTTCTTTAAACCTATGTTAAGGTATTGTAATCTTAGTTTTTTTTGCAAATCTATTTTAATTTTTTGTAAATATATATTCTTGTTGAGTTCAACTTAAAAAGAAGAAAACTTAAAAACAAAACCAAACAAAAAACAAAAATACCTTCCAATTGGCTGGGATTTTTTAAATGCCCCATTAGCCCAGAGCCAAAATGGTCTTGCTCTTCATTTATATATATAGGAAGTAGGGTCGTCCCTAGCTTCCTTCCAAGTGAAGGAATAGTGGATTTCATGTTATATATATATATAACCCACTTCTCAAGGATAGAAGGAAGCATGTGGGATCTAGGCTTCACCTTTTTCCTCCACTAGTTTCCTTTAGACTTTCCATCTTGTGCCTACATGCCCAAGTAGAAATTGACTATTTTGGGCATCGAGAGTTTTTGATAGCCAAATTTTGTGTTGTAAATCATACCATATCCCTCCAATTGATGCACTCATTTTGAGCTATCACATGACCCATTCCACATCACACACATCAAAAAAGGGTTTAAAAACGAGAAAAAAATTGTAAAACCAACCAAAATAGCTATTGGAAAGGCTTCTGAGGGTATTTGTCCACACTGTTAAGATACACATATCACATGTACTTACTCTCTAGAAGAGTTATAAAGTCTAAGCAATTAGATAGTGCCTCAAATTATATAGGGATCCGTTATCCAACCACGTTAGGTTATGGGCCTTTGTCCCAATGTAGTGCAACCCAACACCCACACATCGTGGTGGTGGCTAGTGACTCGTCCTCTGATTTTAACATGATGGAGGGACACCCTACCCCATACCCAAAAAATAAAAACCAAAATGTACATGTCTCAGCCCCACAACCAAGTGCTATAGTGTGTTTAGTCACTTGATAGAACCATTAGTCGAGCCACTCGTTTGGAGCCTACAGGTAGTGATGGGGAGGTAGATTTTCTTTTTATTTATTATGTAGACCCTATACTCCCCAAGAGTGTGCATGTTGATATCCTAACCCCTACATTCACTAGAAACCCTACCAAGCCATCACCCTCTGAAATTATACTACCCAATGGTAGGAGTCTTACCAAAGTACAAGAGATCGAACAATATATGCAAGTAGCTAGGAAAAGGGAAATTGCAATCCTACATATAATATAGTAGCATTGAGCCATGAAAGCAAAGAACCATATGAAAAAAATCATGCCAAACAAGCAAACCAACTTCTCCCAAATTAGTAGTCATTGAGGGTCCGACCATAGGAAACCATAATGCTTCTACTCCAAGGGGAACCTCCAGGACTCCAGGCTTCGAGGCCGTATTTTTGACTAAAAGTTGGGAGTATGGCCTGCAAATCTAGACTTTGACTAACATGTACACGGGATACACATACCATGTGAGCTGGTTAGAGGTTCTACAATCCATGTCTAGTGCCATAAGTCTAGAGGAGTGGAAAGGGATGGTATGTGATGTCATCCATGAGGTTGTCCAATCGGAGAGGCAAAATAAGGAAATTAACATTCATTAAATGGGTCCTATGAGATACTTGGATACAAGAAAGGCGAAACAATTGACCCTATAAAAGATGGAGACTCCCTCAGTAAGTCCCATGGATTTTTCATATGTTGCTTCACTTGGAGACTTGATACAATCTGAGCCCACAAGCAATAGTTTTAGCTTTCCAAATTTATCTCATGTTTCCCTCCAAACACTATGGCTAATATGCCTATCCCAGTAATGAGAATGGGAAAAAGTACACCTTGGACCTCATTCGTTAGTAAAAACACTACTACCTAGTAGCACAGTGCCTACAACAATACCTACATTGTATATCAATCATATATACCTGTTGACCCTCATGCCCATGTAGCTCCTACACCCCCAATTGTTTTGACAGCTTAGGCTCCACGCCCACCCTATCCAACTCCCTATTCTAGTGGATCCATACCAGCTAGCATTAACATGTCACATCGTGCTTTTTCTATGCCTAGGGCCACTCATATGAACTTTGATCCACCACATGATGCAACGTCATACCAAGCTTGGAACCCAAGAATCACCCATATGTCAAACCCAATGCCAATTCCCATTCCACATGCAGTCTCAAGAGAGCTCTACCCACTACATCTGCTTACTTTGGTAATCTTGCAACATTTGATCAAGCTATCTGTTAACCACCAGTGTCCACTTCTATTCATGGGTCGGGCTTGTCAATCCAATAGGAAAAGGGTAAGAGTGATCGCCGATGAGAGAGGCACTCTAACTAGAACATTCAAGGGTTAGTTGGCTAAGCATGGGCACCCAAGTGTGAATAGGTGAGCTCATATAAAAGTCACGTAAACCTAAAAATCACTCATTCTCTCATTTCTGCAATTGAAGAGTGCTCTTGCTCCATCTCCATATTCTTCTTCATCTCCTTGTGTGTGTGTGTGTGTGTGTGTGTGTGTGTGTGTGTGTGTGTGTGTGTGTGTGTGTGTGTGTGTGTGTGTGAGAGAGAGAGAGAGAGAGAGAGAGAGAGAGAGAGAGAGAGAGAGAGAGAGAGAGAGAGTGATCGAGCATTGCGATGGCACCGCGGCGGCGAGGCTGTTGAGCGCGGCACGACATTGCTCCTTCTTCTTCGCGGCCAAGAATCCTCCACAAAGGTGATCATAGGGCGGTGAGTGACACACCCTTGCTCTCTTGATCTTGCTAGCTTAATTTGGTTGTGTTCTTGCATCTATTTGTGGCTTGCACACTATGTACGACAAGTCCCTGGCTTTGACACGTGCAACAGATGTGCACATTTTTGGCACCATTACCGGGGAGATGACGTGCACTAAGCTTGAATATGATGCTTTGTGGTGCAATGTGAGAGATGTAGGAAAGGTAGAGAAAGAATGTGTGTGGCTATTGAGAAGGATTTGTGAACTTTGTTTTTGAAGCAGTGTACTGTTTTCTGTTAATAAGGTGTTAGATTTTTTTGTTGCAGTGTATTGTTTTCTATTTGATAAGGTGTTAGATTTAAAATATTAGATTTAAGGTATTAGATTTGTAGGTGCAGTAAGTAGATTTGTTAGCTAATTAGTTGCTATAGTATTGTGTTAAAAAATGTGCAACAGTAACTCTGTTAGTTGCAAGTAGGTAGGTTGGTTATGTGTGTGTGCGTGTGCGGTGCGACCGTGACGACCTTATCCTCTAGAAAAAAAAAATTAAAAGGAAGGACCCCCAAGCCCAAGCCTAGGCTCGAGCCTTAGGCACCCTTTAGACTTACTTATTTTAGCCTCATGCATGCCTAAGTATAAAATCCACCCTTTTGAGGGCCATCAGAGCTTCAGGTAACCAAACACTATGCTGTAAAGCACACCACCACCCTCTGAGTGATACGCTCATTGCAAGCTATCACACGCTCTAATCCAAAAATCGCTCATAAAAAGACATTATAGAACATTATAAAACATCAAAAAATAGGTGCAAAACACCCACAAAATCAAGCAGTTAATCTTCCAGGGGATTCACCAATGCTTGTAGGGTGCCCAAGGCACATGCATTTGGGCTCTGGTCATGTGCTAGAGGCCAACCAACTAGCGAGCACTTCGACTTACACGGGTTCTCAATACCCACATACCTCAGGTTCCAGCCCCTCAGTGGGGACCCAAGGTAGTACAACCCAAGACCCAAACATAGGCTAGTGACTCTTCATTTGACTATGATATTATGGATGGGTATCCTACACCAAACCCCGAGCAAGTAAACAAAATCGTACCTGTCTGGTCCCCACATCCTAGATCTAGTGTGTTTAGTCGATCTATAAAAACCTTTAGTAGAGCTACTTGCTCTGAACCTATACTCCCCAAGAGCCTATGCCCCTTGCTTTTATGGAAGTCCCTACAAAGCAAGCACCCCCTGAATTTCTACTACCCGATGGTAGGAGTCTTGCGGAGATGCAAGAAGTTGAGTGCTATATGCAAGCGGCTATGGAGAGGGAAATGGAGAGTCTCTTAGAACAACACCGAGCCTTGAAAGGAAAGACCCCTATGACAACATTCATAGAAATCAAGCAATCAAATGCTCCAGGGTTAGTAGGCAATGTGAGTCAAACTGTGGGGAACAAAAATGCTTCCACCTCAAGGGAAACCTCTAGTATGTCAGGCCTAGAAGGGTTATTTCTCGATGAAAATTGGGAATATGACCTACAAACCAAAAAGTTCACTGACCTGTACACGGGCTACACATACCAAGTAGGTTTGTTAGAAACTATATAATATACTTGTAGCGCCACAAGTCTAGAGGAGCGGAAACAGATGGTCTACAATGTCATCCATAGCATCATCCAATCGGAGAGGCAAAACCGAGGGATTAGAATTCCTTCAATGGGTCCTATGATATTCGTGGATATGGGCAATGCTAGACAACCGACACTATCACAAATGGAAACTCCTTCAATGAGTCCAATGGACCCTTCATATATTGTGTCGCCTGGAGTTTCTATCGAGTCTGAAACCACAACTAGTAGTTTTACTTTTCCAAATCTAGCTCATTTGTCTCTCGGAGACGCTGCATCTATGATACCTACTCCAGTGATAAGTACAAAAAGTACACCTTGGACCTTGTTTGCTAGCAGTGCACTGCTACCTAGTGGCACAATGTCCCCAACATACCTACAGCTCTGCATCAAGCCTATGTACCTATCGCACCTCATGTCCACTTAACTCCCACACCCCCAATTATACCAAGGGTTTACACTCCACAATAGCATTATCTGAGATCTTAATCAAGTGGGGCATACCATTTAGCAATAACACGTCGTATCCGGCATCGGCTATGCCTAGGGCCACACCTATGAACTTTGGACCACCACGTGGTATACCACCATATGAGGTATGGGACCTAAGGGCCACGGGTATGCCAAGGCGAAGTCCCAACTCCCATCCCCTATGTAGTTCCAAGAGTGCCTCCACCTACAACCACTATAACTGCTTATTTAGGATATTTGGCAACATTTGCTCAAACCATCGATCCATCTATTGCTGACAATATGCGTAACACGTCTGATAGAGAGACTAGAAGTAAGGCATTACAAATAGCCAGGCTCACACAAAAGTTTAGTGAGATGGGGATGTGAGAAATCACATCGAAGTGTTTGAACAAATATGCGATTCTCTAGGAGAACACAGTGTCCTGCATAAGAGTAATGCTTTAAGTCTAAGCTTAAGTGGGAAGGCTGGGATTGGTATAGAAACCTAAGGGTGGAAGAAAACATGATTTACCCTATTGTTAGGAGACTTTTTTTGAAAGAATACATATAAAGAGGGAGTGCTTTGGAGTGTAGCCTCTCAGCTCTAGAAAGCCCAACGAGAGCAAGGAGAGTCGGTGAGAGATTTTATTAGTCGCTTGGAGCATTTGAATTCTCGTTGTCATCCAAATGAGTGTTTCAATAATAATCAATTGCTTGATAGATTCATTAGTGGATTATGACTGAGGATCTCGGGGGATTCACCACAAAAAACTTACCCCACCACGTAAGTGCAAGAGATGTTTTTTTTTACAAGTTACATAAGCGTATAAGTTAGGGGTAGGCCCCCTAATAATCTATCTCCTGAGTTTAAAAAAAAAGGAGAGGGGTATCATACTTATGGGGGGGGGGGGGGGGGATAAGTGACAAAAGGGAAAAATGAGGAAGTTTTTGTGTTTCAAAGCATGACTTCCCAAAAGAGTTTGCCCTCAAACTTGTGAGGGTCAATAGCTACAAAGATACATTTATTGAGGGATGAAAGCTATAAACAGTTTGTATAGATGCAAATTTACATGCAGAACCTAACACAACTTTATAGCCATGTTTCTTGAGAAATTAAGATTGTCCAGAGTGTAGGCTAATCGGGCACATAGTTTGAAAGTCAAAATAAGACACATGCAGGGTACATCTAGTTATCAACAAAAGTTGTTACTTAGTACGTTGCCACTCACTATGCTACACACTCTTTGACTAGTTTTACTCAGTGAGATCATGTGAGACCTAAATTTTATATGTAAGATAGGAGTATGGTAGTTTTATTCATTGATTGTCATATGAGCATAGAAAGGAAGGTCATATTCCCTAATATGATTCGTATATAGGGGTTTTATCAAAGTTGTCTACTTGCACATGGCGTACCATTTTGTATATAGAGTGAATCCATTGGGATGAGGATATCTACAATGGCTTAGTTATTAGAGGTATCACCACTTGGGAAGCAGTCACCACCAATACAATCCAATTGCAGGATAATTTAATGATTCAAGGAGAAAGAGTGTCTATTGAGCCTAAATCTACTAGCTCGCAAGCATCAAGGACATCAACTAATGACCCTAAAGCCAAGGGGGCAAAGATATTTGAGATGACTTTAGTAGATCTCACCAAGGATATTCAAGAGATTCTTGGAGACAATCGTGCTCCATAAAACAATAATTTGTATCCAAGAAGGGAGCAACAATGGTACTCAGTATGCTATGGTCCACATAGTACAAGTGAGTGCCCTACTTTTAGAGTAAAATTCAATGGGAATTGCAATGCCCGTGGGGAGGTATAGTCGACAGGCTAAGGGATTGCATAGTATTTAAGCGCACGATGGACAATAGACCAACCTTATCATGGATAAACACACCTCAAGTGCCTGCATTGATGTCAGCCCCACCTCTTAAAAAAATGTCACAACACATGGTCCCTAGGGGCCAGAATATTGTTCCAACAACACCCTTACCACCTCTAGTGCTAGGACCTCAACCACTACATCCAAGAATCACTTTTGTGAATCAAGTGGGTCGTGAGTCATCTATTGCTTGTTTGGAAGGAACAACGTCTTAGACGCCCAAAAGAGTCCTATCTAGGAATCAGGGAGCATTTTTTGAAGACACTGATGATGATTCATTGGAATCTGAGTCACCTGTACGATATTCAATTGAACTAAATAGCCTCTATGAGAGAGTACTATATAACACATTACTCGATACAGGAGCTCAAAATAATTTGTTATCCTATGCAGTTTGGTGTCAGCTAGGAAAACCACCCCTATCCACAAGCACCATCCAAGTCAAGGGTTTCAATAAGAAGAAGACCACTGTTTTTGGAATCTGGAACACTCCTGTTATTTATGACAATGGAACCGTGGTTCAAAGCTTTTTGGTCATCCCTGTTGGTACTATGGAGGGTAATATAAATCTGGGGTGCAAATGGATGTCTATAGTCAAATGTAATATCAATTAGGATATCGGGAGTATCACGACGCAGAAACCAACTCACGGCCCTACAACTGAAGCAATAACACCTAAAATCTCACCTCTTGATAACACAATAAACAACAAAATATTGCCAATCCAAAAAGTCACAACATCGTTGTCAATAGCATAGCCCTCTAAAGTTTCAACTTCCATGGCTACGACAAATATTGCTACATCAGAGGCTCCACATGATCTGACCAAGGGTACATATCAATGGGTCCCCAAGGTATCGTTATCGGACACCCCTATGGTTCAAGTAAATTCACAAAGGAAACCTCGAAGGAAGGTTTCCACTGAAGTTAAGAAGGTGAAAACCAAATCATGTTGGATTCCCAAACAACTATTAGAAGACCAAGGCTACTATGATAAAAATGATCAAATTTGGGTACCTAAGCGTAAATCATGTCTTTCCCTATCCACTAAAAAACCATGTGAGTCAAACCTTCTGATTACAAAGCCGATGCAAGACCCTGGGAAGGGAAAGATCACAAAATACTACACACCTATTCTAGAGCTAGTTTGGGTTCCAAGGCAAAACCAATCTATTTAGCTCGGGAAAGGGGGAGTTCCATGAATCTTCTAGCTCCTCATGTAATGCATCCATAGAGTTAAAAGCTTCTACACAACCTCCACCTACCATAGGCAGCCTCCATGAAGCTACAAAAGATTTGACACCTCCTATTGTTCAATTATTACCTGATGCACTACTTCAAGTTCGTTCATGGGAGAGTACCTTACCACCCTTGCAACTCAATGAGGCACCCAAGGTAGTAGAGGACTATTGGCTAAAATCCTCACCTATTATCAATTGGAATAAGTGGTTCCAAAAGGTGATGACATCCTTTTAAAGTATGATCTACCCAAGGAACAGGGAAGTCTTCATTCACGTCATCCTATGGAGTTATTTTCCTCTTACCCTTGTTTCCCTGACCCTTGAGATTTTTGATTTTAGGAATTGTATATATATAGATATATAGTAACTAGCCACCCTAGTTTCTCTAAAAAAAAGTAAAGAGCAAGAGAAATTAGTAAACGAGTGTGCACCATACTAGTCAAAATCATTGACCCAGACCTACATATGTCATATCAGGTACACTAAAACAAAAACCTATGTCATCAAACACCTAACCATCCTCTATTTGTGTTCACAGATATGGATGATTCTTATGAATATTCTTTTTACCTGTCCCAAGTAATGCATTTATGTTATCCTCATATATTCTCTGAATGGATTCGGTTGAAACACTCGCTTGTGAGAGAAATGTTGAGGAGTTAGAGTGGCCGCCTCTTGACTACAAGAGATCCCTATTCTATCCAGAAAGTTCTCCCAATTTCCCAAGTTTACCCTTTTGCCCAGGTTGAGTATGCACGCCTTGTGACATTCCTAATACTATTCCGCACGGAAGAGGACGAGGACAATAATGGTGATTGGACAAACAAGACACATGGACTTACCAAAGATGATTACACCTACCTTGATAATGAGGATGGCGTTTTAGCCTTAGAGCTACCAACCAAGATCTCCAAGCTCCACTTACTTTGATCCTCATCACTCGAGTGATGGAGGGTAGGTAGGATTAGTACGATAGGAGTGTTTCTATTTTAGAGTGGATGTTTGGAGGTGACTATTGTGCCGTTTGTGACTGCATAAGGATGCCTTTGAAGGACAATGACAATGGATGTTTACATGTTACAATGGATGTTCTCCATTATATCAGGTGTACTACTTCCTTTTATCTATGCTTTCCATAGTTACATGTTTGCATCTTGTCATTTGAGTTTCTAACAATGCATAAAATTTATGAAGTTGTGACATTGCCAATTTAGATGCTATAATTTTTTTTTACTTCTAGTACGTCGTTCTTGTCTTTGAGTTTGGTCTATTAGTTGGCTTTAAGTAGGTATCAGGACCTTAGGATAAACTAGGCCACTCAATTGTGGACTTTAATTTCTAAATTGTCTACTAATTGTAGTATCTTTAGTAATGTTTTAGTCTATGAGGATATAGTTCTCTCTAGCTTATTCCAGCTAAGTGTGACTTGTGTTGTGGAAGTCCATGTGTTAAGATGGTATTTGAGGCCTAGAGTCTCTCGGCTAGTTTATGCTCAAGCTGGTATTTGAGACCTCGAGTCTCCCAGCTTAGCTGCTGGTATTTGAGACCTCTAGTCCCCCAGCTACTTGTAGCTAACTATGACCAAAAAAGGAAAAAGAGAAATCAAATAGCACAAGCTTCCTTGTGTTTTATGTTGATCGCACTTAAGTGGTATTAGTGACAAGATCAGTAGTCTTTAGACCCTGATGAGTATCCCTAGGGTTAACTACTCTTTAGTCAACATTCTTTAATTAATGTTGGTCAATCTAGTGCTTACTTTAGCCCTAGCTCTTGTATACTTCTCTTAGAGTCAACCTAGTAGACCTTAACTCAATTGCATTTTATTCAGATACTAAGCTTGTTCTAGTTGGCAATGTTACAATTCATGAAATTTTTTTATTTATTTTTTTGCATTTCCTAGAATATCATGTATGCATCTCAGTTATTGCACACCTGCACTGCCATTGAGCTTTCACAATGTTGTTTTTCTTCTGCTACTACAGGTACTCCTATCGTGGATCCCGATGTTGCACTGTTATATTCCAGAGACGGAATTTACATCAGGAATTGGGGCATGTTAACCACCAGTGTCCACTTCTAGTAGTCATGGGCCAGGCTTGTCAATCCAATAGGAAAAGGGTAAGAGTGATCGCCGATGAGAGGCGCACTCTAACTAGAACATTCCAGGGTTAGTTGGCTAAGCATGAGCTCCCAAGTGTGAATGGGTGAGCTCATATAAAAGTCGCCTAAACCTAATAATCACTCATTCGCTCATTTGTGCAATTGAAGAGTGCTCTTGCTCCATCTCCAGCCTCTTCTTCATCTACTTGTGTGTGTGTGTGTGTATGTGTGTGTGTGTGTGTGAGAGAGAGAGAGAGAGAGAGAGAGAGTCAGTGTGTGTGTTTGATCAAGCATTGCAACGACACAGTGGCAACGAGACGGTTGAGTGCAACACGGAGGTAGGGTGAGGAATCCTCCATGAAGGTGACCATAGGGTGGTGAGTGACACACCCTTGCTCCCTTGAGCTTGCTAGATTTATATGTTTGTGTGCTTGCATTCATTTGTAGCTTGCATACAATGTACGTCAAGTCCCTTGCTTTCACACTTGCAACAGATGTGCACACTGTCAGTTGATCTATTGCTAAAAATTTGCGTAGCACACATGATATAGAACCTAGAAGTAAGGCAGTACAAGTGTCCAAGCTCACACAAAAATTGAATGGAGATGGAGATGTTAGAAATCATATAGAGGTATTTGAACAAGTATATGATTCCTTGGAAGAGTAAAATGAACTACATAAGTGCAAGGCTTTAAGTGGAAAGGAAAGAGATTGGTATAGAATCCTAAGGAATGAAGAGCGCACGTACTATCCTACTCTTAGGAGATTGTTCTTGAGAGATTACATACAAGAGGGAGTCATTTGGGGCATACCATCTCAGCTTCAAAAATCACAACGAGAAGAAGGTGAGTCAATAAGAGACTTTATCAGTCGCTTGTAGCATTTGAACTCTCATTGTAATCAAAAAGAGTGTTTCAACAACAACTAACATCTAAATATATTCATTAGGGGACTAAAAATAAGGATATCTATAATGGCCTAGTCATTAGAGGTAGTCACCACCAATGCAATCCACTTGGAAGACAATTTAATGATTGAAGGTGAAAGAGTGTCTGTTGAGCCAAAATCTACCTGCTCACAAGCAATTGGGCATGAGCCGGTGACCCAAAAGCCAATTGTGAAAGAGCCAAAGATATTTGAGATGACTTTGGCTGATATCACCAAGGCTATCCAAGAAACAATTAGGGGTAATCAAACACCAAAACATAATCATATGTATCCAAGAAGGGAGCAACAATGGTCCTCTGTTTTTTTGGGACCACATAGCACCAGTGAATGTCCTACCTTTGGAGTGAATTTTAACGGGAATTTTAATGTGTGTGGTAGGTATGGCCATCAAGCTAAGGATTTCCTAGTGCTGAAACACATAATGGAAAATAGACCACCCTTAGCTTGTACAAACTCATCTCGAGTTCCTACATTAATGCCTTCCCCACCCGATGAGAAACCATCATACTATATGGTACCTAGAACCCAAAATGTTGTCCAAACCACACCATTACCCCCTCCACCAATGCTAGGACCGTAGCCTCCACATCCGAGATTTATCTATATGAGCCAAGTAGGTTGTGAGCCATCTAGTACCTATTTGGGTTGCGAAGATGACATAGAATCAAGTATCACCTACGGAGTAGATACTCTTGAGGAGTGTCCCTAGTACTATAGGGAGTACCATTGGGGACAAGTCAAACCTATATATCAAGCTATTGCTCTTGCAGTAAGCGGCCAAAACATCAATATCATTGTCAAGAGATCGCCTCTTCAATGCTACAAATGTGGTGGACCACATTGAGTAGCTTAGTATCTAATTAGAGTGAAAAGGAATGTTGCACCAGTGCAAACAAGTCAATAAATCACATCACAATGCCATATCATTTTAATAATGAATAGAAAGTTTCTATTTTTGATAGTTTTTCCACCTCTAATGAGATAATGATGAGTATATTGATGTAAGCTTTTAAAAAATGACATTCTCACTTTTTTGTCACTTTCGTCCAAAAATAGTAATTTTTGAGGTGCTTTCTCCCACCAAAACGCGATCACCTCGTCTAAATCTACCTCATTTAAAGTTTCCATAAAAATAACCATTTGCTGCAAAAATTGCTAAATATAGCATGTGTGTGCATTGCACACCTTAGCTTGTCATCCTCAAGCTCGTCTTTTAATAAAAACTTTCAAAATTGAATTCTAAAGGGTTAAGCTCACTTTAGCCAATTAATTCTTATCCTAATATTAATAAATTAGCTCATAGTCTAAGGCATGTATGTGTATGCATGTGCATGTGTATGCATGTGCATGGGCATGTCTGTGCATGTATGTGCATGGGCATGTGTATGTATGTCCATGGATGCCCATATATGACCCATATCCATGGATCCATCTCTTATGGAATGGTTGACTATAAGCATGGAGACTACACGAGGTGTATCTCCTAAAAGTAGTATAGAAGGATACCATTAAAGGGAAGTGGGGAGCTTGAGACACCTCCATGCCCTACTTGCCCCCTCTACTAGCAAGAGGGGGCAAGTAGGGATGTATGAGCATGACTTGGGTAACAAGGGACCTCTGAAACTCTATATAAAGATAAATTCTCACTCATTTTACACACAAAATAAGACACACTTGAAGACAAGGAGACTCTGAGCTGTTGTGGCTACTCATTGGTGAAGCTTCTACGAGACCTGGAGAGATCAAAACCCCCTAGGAAAAATCTCGTAATCTAAATTTGTTTTATCAAATTAGTTCTATATCTATATATTCTTCTCTTCTCGAGAATTTCCAACATACTACTTGTTGACCCATGGGTCAACAATACAACATACCTCAACAAAGTCTTATTTTTGAGAGTTATGAACTGCTGCGGATTATGGTCATAAACATCATTTGTAAAGAGTAGCTATTCTAGTTGCTGAAGCCGGGGTGTAGTGGCACTTCTAAATTGTAAATACAAAGCCATTTTACCCCTTGAACTCTATTTTAGGTTTAACCTATGGTATCCTTAGTATAAAAGGTATCTAGATTGTTGTAGAGCAAACTTTATCATAATCAAAGTTTTAAGATGTTGTCGACTATGTGTGAGAGAGAAAGAGAGAGAGTGTGAGCTTCGTCTTGGCACTACTTCCTGATCGATCATTGCATTGGAGATTCAACTGCACCATCATAATAGGCTCAAAGAGAGCTATGAAACAACACCAAGCATTCCATGTGAAACGGAGCACATTCGAGAAGGGAAAAGGGGAACACACCCAACACACAACACACAACATGCAACACAATGCCTCACTATAGCCCAGGTTTACACAGTGCCCCAATCCACTTGACGTTATCCACAAGAAAACCACCGCCTGCACACGACCATACTAACACACGGTCTGCAATGCATCAAATGGACCCAATCATTCCGCTATGTCCAAATCACGGCCTTCTACACACACACAGTCTCTCTCTATCTCCTATTGCATTACAAAACTCAGGCGGGCACACACGCCGACAGACGCTCCGGAACACATGCACACAAGCAAAGAAGAGAAAGGGGAATGACACCAAGATACAGCAATGTTGGCTTCCTTGCATACACACAACCATGTACAATAACTTTCTTGTCGGCACAACCCTCGGTAAAAACCAGCCCAAAAAGCCTCTGGCAAAAAATCACAATTGCAAAATCCCCTAAAGGTTCTCATTCATCCCCTCTTATAGAGGGTGCTAAGTCCAAAAAAAAGAAAAAATGTGGTTCCCTTAGGGCGTGCACTTCAAATTAAGCCCCTTTTAGAATTTTCCTTGCATTGCTATCATTTGGCATATGTAATTTTGGAAACATTTGCATGGTGGACACATTGGTTAGTCTGGTTTCTTTGAACTACACTCTAGGCCGCCATTTGTACTTGCCCTTTTTCTCTTTGAACCCTCCATTTTATTGCGTTGAAACTTTCCTCGAGACTCTCTCTCTGCCTCTCCTTGCCCTTTGACCAACCTTGGGCCCTCCCTCTCACACCATGTTTGCTGTCATGGGACACATTTCCTCACCCTTGTCCGGCCTCCTCTACATGTGGCTATCCCCTTGCCCCTAGCACTAGAAACATCGCTAGTAGGGGGGGCGCTTTAACTTCACTCCGAAAAGGTGTGGCCCCTTCATGGGCATGGGAACCCAGCCCTACTGGGCACCTCCCACGTCACCACCCACCGTTGCCAGCTCACGGGTGTGCCACCGCCCGAAAGCACCCACCACCGCCATCGACCCTGGCCAAAACGCCACCAGGTTCTGCCCAACACGGCTAAATGCACCACCAACGTAGCACCGAAAGGCATTCACCATCACTATAGCTCCACGCCAAGGGGAGCTCTCACTCCCTCATACACACCCACTAAGGCTCACAACTCTACCTTTATTCCATGGGCTTCATTGCAAAATCCCCGCATATGGGATATTTTTTTGCCATGTGGTAGCTCGTAGGAAACACATCTTCATGCAAAAAAAACCTTCATTTCATGGGAAAAACCCCCCATTGGGGTACCAACTTGGCCCAGCCATTTGTGGCTTCAAAATCTGGCTCCCAATCCGCAAAGCTTGGTTGAGACTCCTTGCTTCTAGCTTCAAGCCACATAACCCCTGCCTCATCTAGGATCTAGTATGACCTTAAACCAAGGCCACAAAAACATGAACTTTCATATGCAACCAACCTCAAGCAACAACATCCAACCTTCCAACTACTATAAATTTCCGCTCCGGGCTCCGTTTGTCTATACACCACATAGCACCTTCTCAAACTCTGTCAAGGCCCAAGTTTCCGGGAAAGAGAACAGACACTTGGGGCCTTGCAGGCACACACCTTTGCACAAAAAAACCCGATTCACCTTGGCTCCCCTACAAATGGTAGGCCAAGAACCCCTATCACAAAAATCCTAATGGTCAAAAGCCTAAAAAATGGCTTATAGAGGGGATGCTCTTTAAATTTTGGTATCTCGCCTTTGATTGGTCCATTTGAGCACTCTTTTTAGTAACTTGGGAGGTGTAGCCACCCTGTATTTTCTCTCTCCTATTTGCTCTCTCCTCTTTGCCTGTGCTTGAACTTGAGGGGGGTGCACTAGAGACATTGCTAGTGCCCCTAGCCATTTTCTTATGTTTTTATTTTTGCCACATTTTGCTCTTTTCTCTTTCCCTCACTTACCACTTTACCACCTTGGTATTACCTCCTTGACACATTGGTGACACCGGTGCTTCTTTATGGAGTGGAGGTGTGGGGTGGAAGCATCGGGAACTCTACTTGGAAAGAGTTTGAGAATGTTCAAAAGAGTTTTCTCACAATTTTCTCCAAGTCAAGACACAAACACCCTACATGCTCTTACTTCTTGAGTCTGGATTGCTTCCCATTGAGGTTTTGGGCATGAAAAGGGTTGTGGAGTACATTCTTAAGACACAATGTAGCCCTTTGCATCGACTTCCTAGAATCGCATATGAAGCAACTCAAAGGGTCCAAAAGACATGCAAGAGCAAAATACTAAGTTTGGGGTGGATGCTTGACATCAAGAAATGGTTTGGAAGATGGGATGCATGTCACTTGGTCAAGGATGCGTTGATCGACCCCCAAGTTAATGAGGCCTTCTTACAAAACCAATGTATCACGGCTTGGGAGAAATCCGGAGGCTTTCGCTTCAGCCATAACACCACACACGTTGCCCCAAACTACAAATCTCTCTTCTTCTCCGAACGAGGTAACCGAAACCATCCCTACATCCTTGATCCCATCCCTTTGAGTGCGATCCGCACCATTGCGTCCATTTGTCTTAGCTCCCATTCTCTACGCTGCGAGACAGGACGTTGGGGCATTGGCGAGGAGTGTCATCGACTTTGCACCTTATGCCCTCGTCAAGTGCGAGTGAGTGAGTACCACACACTACTTGAGTGCTTACCTTTTGAACACATTAAGTCCTCTTTTCCCCATATATTCAGCCATGAGCTCTCCCTACATACCTTCCTCCCCCAACCACAATGTGGACTCTCTATTGTGATGCTCATTTCAACCATTTTTAAGCATCAAGAGTCACATATGACCTCCACTCACACCACGTGACATGTTCATTTGGTCCCATAGGTCATATTTGACCTCTAAGGATGATATTAGAACTCTCTCTCTCTCTCTCTCTCTCTCTCTCTCTCTCTCTCTCTCTCTCTCTCTCTCTCTCTCTTTGTGCCCGCATGACACATCCCCTATCCCTTGGCACTAGTGAGGTAGCTAGTGGGTGGGGGCGGGGGGGGGGGGGCAGCTTGGACTTTTCTCTCAAAATGGGGCACTCAAGAGGGCACGAGAATAGCCACCTAGCATGCCACATCATCACTCGCATGCACCTGCTGCTGCTTGTCACACGATGGCCACCACAACTGGCCGCACCATCGCATTGCCAAAAATCAAACAATTAGCATTGGCGCCCCATCAATTGGTATCAGAGCTTAGTAGCACTTGATGTGCTCACACTAAAATGCATGTGTCCCTATAATGATTAGTAAAGAAATTGTAAGGGTGGTTTCCCATGGACACCTAGCCTACATCCCAACAACCTTTCACTTGAAGGTCATGGTGGCCAATAGTGTCATCAATATAGTTAGTCTATACAAAGTTTATGAAGCATCGCCTAGGCTTCATCCTACAACCATAATTTCTATGCAATGTGTAAATCGCTCCGGGGCTAGGCTCTTTGTGAGAGCATCTGCGGGGTTTTCATTAGTGTGAACTTTGACAAGCTCGATGCGCTTGTCAGCCAATGCACCTCGTATGACATGGTATTTGACCTCTATGTGTTCTCACTTTGAGTGAAACACCGGATTCTTTGCCAAAGAAATGGAACTCTAACTATCACAATGCAGTACTGGAAACTCGTGAATGCCCAAATCTCCACTAGACGAGCTAACCATATGGCTTCCTTGCTTGCGTTAGAAGTAGAAACATATTCTGCCTTAGTGGTAGATGAAGTGTGCAGTCTTGGAGACATGATCTCCAAGAGATAGATGCTCCAAAAAACATGAACACATAGCAAGATGTGAATCTTCTATGATCCTTGCAACCCACATACTTTGCATCCGTGTAACGCGCAATAGATCCATCGCTCATTTCGAAGAGTAAACACTTTGCTAGCTGTACCCTTTATGTATCTGAGTATTTTCTTCACTGCTTCCCAATGATTCTTGTGAGGGTTTTCCATGTACCTACTCACCACTCCCATACATGTGCAATGTCTAGTCTTGTGCTTGTGGCTACCATAGCGTACATCAAACTGCCAACTGCTAGCACTTTCACCATTTTCTCTTTTTCAACAACTGTCTTGGGAGAATCTTACTTGCTATGTTTGGAGTATGCTTTCATTGGGGTGCTCAGTGACCCCCCCTCCCCCCCCCCCCCCCGCATACTAAAACTTTTCAAGACTTTGTGGATGTACTTTTTTGGAGTCTCTCTTGATGCGCACACAAAGAAAGTGATTGGAATTCCCCAAAGATTTCATGGAAAACTGAGTGCTTAGCATCTTTTTCAACTGATTGATCTCATCAATTGAGTTGCTTGCGATAAGCATGTCATCTACATACAAGATCAAGACAGCTTCAAAGATTTGTGAGAATTCAATGGGAGCTTGTGAGCTTAGTTGAGAGTGATGTATGCTCTTGTGGAAGCTTAGAAAGGAGTGTCGAAGATTGTGTGTAAGTGAAGGTGCTATGCTAAAAATTGTGTGGGTAGCAGTACTGCCTTCAAATTTATTTATTTCCTTATAGAATGAAGATCATAGAATTTTGCCCATTGTGCCCATCCGTTCTAACATGATCTACAACTTTGCAGAAGACACGTTTTACAAATTCCTCACCGTTTTGTTGATATTCAACTCAGACTCACTGTATACAAAAATTGCAGGTTTTATGTTTTCGCATAGTGTACAAGTTTGATGCAATTTTGGAAGCACGTAAATTCTCAAATTTAGGTGCTCACATTCTCAAGTGAAGATAAAATTTCAGCTTGTACAAAGCTTGTGGTTCGAGAGTTTTTTGGTAGATTTGGGCAAAGAGTCATGGAGGCATTTACACACCATTGAAGCGGTCTCTTGAGAGACACGGTTTTTGAAGCACACAGGTGGAGCAACACAGGTTCTCACAAATTACTACTGGCAATGATTTTGTGCTTGGATTCATGGTCTTTGCAAATGGGTTTGCATATGGTTATGGAGCATGGTTGATGCCCATTATACGTGCATTCATGGCGAGCACTTTTGAGTGTCGATGAGCTCTCTTGAGAGGATTGGTTTTGCATTGATCAAGTTTCCGGATTGCAACTCTTTTGGCACTTGCTTAGGTGCGGTCACTTCGTTGATGTATGTTGAGTGCGGATTGCCATTGTATGTGAAAATGTGGAGCCATTTTGGCATTTCTACTCATTGGCATTGAGCAGTGTTATGGTTTATGGTAGAGATTGTCCTTGAGTTTTTGCTCAGTTTTCAGGGAAACTCTGGTATATGTTTACCAGATTCTTGCCATGGTTTATGCGTATTTGAATTTTACTCTCTATGGTTTAGTGGTCGAGTTGACTCCCACTCTAACAGTTATCTGTAGTTTTCTGGCGTGCGGCCTGCGTTGAGTTTTGGCTCATTGTGCAAAGGAAACTCTCTTTGTTTTCCCCCATCTTCTTGCCATAAAAGTTTGCAGTGTTATGCCATCTTGTACAGTGGTCGATATATTCCAAATTTGATAGTGATTGCGTGTTTACTCTCATTTTGAGAGGTTTTGTCAGCCTGGACACATTTTGGTGTTCTAGTACCCACTCTCGTAGGAGTGAGGATTGCGTATCCATGTGTGGCTTTAGAATTTTCTAGTCACATGTTTCACAAGTTTTTGCAGATTTTTGCAAGCAGCTTCTCTTGTGGGATGCGTCTTGAGCTAGTTCGCTCTCTACTTGCGTATACGGTGATACGCTTTACGGATGATTGAGTAGTTTATCCCAAGTTTTGCTTGCATATAGCAAATTTTGGAGTGGCTTTATGCATATATCAGCATCGGTCTTGATGTGATTGGTCATGGCTTTCATGATTGTGTAGTGGTTGACTGATCTCCCACTTTTGTTGCCATTTTTTGGCGTTCAGTTATGGTTGTAGATATGTGTGACAGTGTAGAGTCCACTACAGTGACTTTGGAGAGACGGCGGTCTCGTTCTTTCCGATACTTGCGTTGTTGGCATTGGGGTCAAACAGGGGACATTAGACACCGTTGTTTCAGACGTATGAGATAGCAGCGGAGATGTATGCAAGATGCAGATACGGCTTTGACACAGGTTAGAGAGGAAGTTCCAGTGGCAGTCTATGCTAGTGACAACAATATCATGCTTGCCTAGAGTGTATCTCTTGCAGATATCTCTATGGTTAGCACACTCTCTCCACAATGGTTACTAGATAGCGATGCTACTTTCCCCATCACACCATGTTGTGAGTGGTTTAGCATATTTTCTAGTGGGAGACTTGGATGTGTGCACTTGACCGATGGTTTGGTGTTTGACCTAGAGGGTGGAAAAGACTTTGTTTTTCTTTTCCTAGTGGTGCATCATACACGCTACAACATGTGCACTATGCTCCTCATCTAAGGCACAACTTGACCTCAGTGAGACAATTGATAGAGTTTGGTTGTCAACTACTGCTTAGAGAGCAATTTTTCCACATGCATCACGGCTCACTAGTGATAGCCAGAGGAGCCTACAACGGCCTGGTATATCCTATGCATGTGTTTTAGGTGCGAGATGGTGTAGTATCAATTTTGTTGCTGGTATGCTTTGAGCGAGAGACGGGACGTGTCTCTTTCACAATGATCTCCATCATGCTCATGAGACAGAGCATTTAGCTGTGCAAGACGTGCTAGTAGACTGTATAGAGACAGAGACACAGAGTGGGAGTGCTCTAGTGAGACACAACAAGTATTGTCAGACTTTTTGGAGATAGAGGTAGAGTAGGTCTGCTCCCTAGAGACACAGATAGAGCTGAAAAATATCGAGGTTTTTGACATGCTCATGTTAGAGGATGATAAGTTGGTGCTAGAATGCACAATTTTGTCTATGGGTGAGAGGGATGTAACTTCCCTAGTATCGGTGTTGACATATCCATATGTGATGGGTAGTCTTGATGATGTAGTGATTGCAGGTAGCATAGGGGAGGCGAGTATAGCCAAGTTTGTGCAAATTTTGACAGCATTTGAGCATCTCATGTTTGACTTACTAGTGCCGAGGACCGATCTAGCAGCTCTACATTGGGAGCATTAGCAGCAAGGATAGTCAATTGTATTGTGACTGACACTAGCATGATGCTTCGGGGATCTTTGTAGACCATACAGAGTAATCTGTGGGATTTACATACAGGCTCTAGTGTGGGTACACACACTCACCTACCACTGGGGCCAATACGACTGTGTGTAGATTGACAGAGTGAGCCAGTGGACATGGGTTGAGAGAGTCTCTTACCTAGTTTCTTATACATAGTAGTAGTTTTGCTAGTAGGTATCACTTATCGGTGCATCGCCTTTAAGTGGGAGATTGTTGGCATAAAGACGCTACGCCTTTGCCCGGGTCCAAACGTTCAATGTCCGGCTGCCCACCCACTGTGTATACACACTTCCTTATTCTTTCTATACATAAGAATACGGAGCACCTCAGTCACTTGAGTCACTTTTTGAGGTTGCACCACCCATATTGTCTTGTGCTCGTCCGCTTCCCCACACGCATTGCACCGTGCACGCACGCATGCACCCACAAACAGGTGCACTCACAAGGATTTTGATTGACGCACCACCAATTCCTGCTAATATCACATGATGTATACTACCTTCTCGATCCCCTCCAAGGCCCAAAAGATGTAAGATGGCACCTCCCTCAATGCGGTCAACCCGGCCCATAACTAACCCCGAAAAATCTTCTGATGGCCATAACTTGCCCTCTAAAGTTCTAATTAGCAATCCAAAAAGACAAGCATGCTCTATAATTCAATCAATTCACCTGTATCCACTGACATCTGCTCGGGCCACTTGTCCCACCTTCCCTATTTGTCGGGAATCTACAAAACCTTCCAACTTTGAACTGCAATATCTTTCACACCATGGCTCCGTTTGAGGATCCGAATGGACCAGCTTGCACATCATCTTGAACTA
The DNA here is from genome assembly GCF_014529385.1 of Adiantum capillus-veneris. NCBI lineage: Eukaryota > Viridiplantae > Streptophyta > Polypodiopsida > Polypodiales > Pteridaceae > Adiantum > Adiantum capillus-veneris. The sequence goes on along the minus strand of NC_140954.1, from coordinate 111,893,372 downwards.
CACATTCTAAAGCACTGACTTAGCACTTCAAGCACCTTGACCATCCTACCTGGACCATTTTGGAGGCTTTTTGGCCTAAAATCCATATCGGACATACATTTTCACTAACACCCACTTGCCCATGTCTTCCACATTCACTTTAGTAGTTTGTCCTACACCTGCTAGTACCCTTTTCTTTGCATAGAACACTTCTCTGCACATACCAACTTTGGCTGCACCAACGTGGTTAGGACATCGTCTTTTCAAATCCCTCACCGATTGTTTTCATGAGACATGAAATGAGAGGTTCATACTTACTGCTTATTCCTCAAAAAATTAAGCATGATACCCAAATTATCTAGTGAGAATGAGGATCCTTTCGTCAAGATGAATGTATAAACCTTTTGGTAGAGCACAACCATTCAGATGTCAACAAGTGAGCATTGCGGCTAAGAAAGTGTCGAGCCTCTTATTGTGAGGGTTCAAAGTAAAAACAAGCAAGTCGTAGAAGATTTGAAGATAAAGACACACTTAAAAAGACCAAAACTCTAGGCATGAAAGATTCGCTTTGAAAAAGAACCAAGATCGTATAAAATCTCTTGTGTGTGTGATGATTTGGTGTAGCCTCGAACCCGATTGCACAAATGTAGTGCTCTTTCGCCTTCATAAAAACCCTAAGTGAACGCTTGAATTATTCATTGTAGCCATTTCATGTAAGCTTCAGTATTTCATTAGCCCAAATGATTAAGTGATGAGATAAAACCCTAGCTGGTAGCCTCACAACCTCGAACATGTAGTGGAAGCAACACGAGACTGCAATAGGACCCTACCTTAGAACATATGTATGTCCTTTGTTATTCATCCAAAATAACTCAATAATGGCTCTTAAACCTCACAAAAATCTTGGAAAACAATGGAATTTTCATTGATGTGGAATTTTGAGCCCATTTTTGCTATGTTTAGGCTATTTTTTGACCATTTTTAGCCCAAAAATTATCCTTTTTGTTTGTAAAATGCCCAAATGAGCTAGGAAAAAACCCTTTGGATTCAAATTTATTTTCCCATGTGGAAATCACTTTGGACACATCTTTTATGATCATGTATGAAACTTGCTCTTTTTGGCTGAGATCGTTCACATTGAACTTTCTAGGAAAAATGAGCATGCCACTTTGAAACACTTGAAATTTGTACATTTTTAAAGAAAATTAGGGGTGTTTATATGCGATAAAAAATGCAAAAATGCCACAACTTGGAACTCACCTACCCACGAAGGTATGTATAGTGCTGCAACCGTGGAATTCATTTTTGCATACATCACACTATGTACATTGTAGCGTTTAGTCCCACATATCAAAATCATTAAGAGTGAGGTGGATATTTTTAATTTCACATTATGTACGTGCCACAAAAAACATGAAGGAGTGCAAGTGGATTCCCCACTCCTGGTTATCACTCCTAATAAGAATGGGAAATGGTGGGTGTGTGTTAACTATAAGCCATTTCATGCAACAACTGAGAGAAACCACTACCCCTTGTAGTTTCAGGATGAGATCTTAGATCAGGTAGGTGGCCATGCGAGGTATTCCATCATGGATGGGTTTTCAGAAGGTACTTTCAAATAGGGATTTCATTTGAAGAAAAACCAAAGACGACATTTATCTCTCCATGGGGATGTTTCACCTATCGTAGGATGCCATTTGGTTTGGTGAATACCTATGCCACCTTTTAATATTGGATGAGCAGGGTATTTAGTCCCTACTTGGGCACCTTCATTAGGGTTTTTATGGACGATATAGGGTGTTATAGCTCAAGGGCATATCATTTGTCAAAGCAGGTGCATCAGATGGCATCTAGTGGCGTCAGGAGGTTGAATGGGGTCAATATTTGTACGTGGATAAGTACGGACACAACGTGGGTGTTTTCTTGTGATAATTATGTAAAACGGTCATCATGAGAATTGTATTTGGGGGCCACTTCACGTGATTATGAGATGCATTATTGGAAAAATTTGAGTGCCAGGTGTGCAGATGGATGCAGCAGGGTGACAACTATGCACTGCGAGGCTACTTTTTGGCATGTTCGAGTCCGTTTGAGGTGAACTAAAAGGCCAAAGGTGCCCAAGTAATAAAGCTAAGTGTGGAAACTGAAAACCCTGAGAAAAAGACCATCAAAACGTGGAGAAAAGAGGAGGAATAGCCGCAACTGCATTTTTGCTGTTTTTAGAGTCTGTTTTGGCCATAAATTGCTCATCTGAGGTCGGATTTGAGCACTTTGATATTGTAGACTGGGATTTTTGGCCGTTCCAGAATCCACACCTCTCTACTCTCTTCCTAAATCCTAATCTTATTTATTTACTCTATACCTAATCTATATATCTACCCTCAAACTCTTTACCTTCTAAACATAGAGAGAGAGAGCACTAAATAGAGGTAAATCTCTACACTCTCTCTAGCCCCTCTATCTATCTCTACACTCTATGTATCCTCGGTCTCTCTAATATGTACTCCCTCTTTCTACATCTTAACCTCTCTCTACTCTCCATCTACATCCTAACCTCTATCCACACCTCTCTCTCTCTCTCTCTCTACCTAATCTCTATCTCTACACCTTCTCTACATACTCTCTACCTAATCTACTTAATCTCTACATCCTCTCTATCTACTCTATCTACACCTCTCTCTACACCCTAATCTTTTTCTAAATCCTAGTCTTATCTATTTAATCTCTATATCTACTCTCTCTCTACTCTCTCTACCCCCTAATCTCGACTCTCTCTATTACTACTCTCTATCTATTCTCCCTCTCTACCTAATCTACTTAATCTTTACCCCCACTCTATCTAAACTATGTACACCTCTCTACACTCTATGCGCTTTATAAATCCTAACATTATCTATTTACTCTCTACCTAATATCCATCTCTACCTTTTCTCTGCACTATCTATCCCCTAATCTTGACTCTCTCTCCAAATAATCTCTATTTCTATACCCTCTATCTACTCTCTCTCCATCTCTACACACTCTCTCTACACCCTCTATCTTTGTTTCTCTCTCTAATCTAACAATCTCTCCCTACTTCCTCTCTATCGCCACTCTCTCTCCACCCTCTATCCCTTTTTTCCTCTCTCAAATCTTTCTTCTTCTCTCTTCTCCCATCTCTTTTGTTCCCTCTCTCTTATCCTCCCTCTAATCGCTCTTCTCTCTCTCTCTCTCTCTCTCTCTCTCTCTCTCTCTCTCTCTATCTCTCTCTAATCTCTCTCTAAACCCTTTTTTTAATGTATAATTTATCATACTCTATCACTTTTTTTCTAATGTTTAATACCTAATGTTTTTTTTGTTGAACTTATATGTGAAGCTACTCAATATATGGTTTCTCTATATATGGCACCCAGGTTCCCTCTATATTTACATCATCTCATGTGTGTATTCTACACACTTTGGGGTTCTATTTCTGTGCTCTCTCTCTCTCAACATGGTATCAGAGCAGGACATTTTTGTTTTCGATTTTTCTACTGATTGAAAATGATTATGCACTGGAATCTATCTGGTCTACAACTTTGCAGAAGAAAGTTTTTTCAAATTCTGCACCAATTTTGTGTTATCGTTCGCTGGCTGCGTACATGCCTAAAAAGCAACTTCGCTTTTTGTTTTTTATTTTTTTCCTGATTGAAAACGATTTTGCAAAAACTACCCGCTCAAGGCATCGCAATCGATGTGGTCTACAACTTTGCAGAAGAAAGTTTTTTAAAGTTCTGCACCAATTTTGAGTTATTGTTCGCGGACTGCGTACATGCCTGAAAAGCAATTTTGCTTTTACTTTTTGAATTTTTTTCCTGATTGAAAACGATTTTGTTGAAACTACCCTCCAAACTCACCGGAATTGATGTGGTCTACAAGTTTGCAGAAGAAAGTTTTTTCAAATTCTGCACTCATTTTGAGTTATCGTTTGCGGACTGCGTACATGACTAAAAAGCAACTTTTGTTTTTGGTTTTTTGATTTTTCTGCTAATTGAAAACGATTTTGCAAAAACTACCCTGCATAGGCATCGGAATTGATGTGGTCTACAACTTTGCAGAAGAACGTTTCTCTAAATTCTACACCGATTTTGGGTTATCGTTCTCGTACTGAGAATATGTTTGAAAAGTAAATTTTACTTTTTGCTTTTGCTTTTTCTCATAATTGAAAAATTCTCAATTATATTTTCTCTTCATCAATCATATATTTGTTACTGATGTAACTTTGCTACAGAAGCCAGTTACATATGGTTTCGCTTCAGTCGAGCCGTTGATGATCATCCAAATTCTATCAAGCTACTGTTGGTACATGATCTTTTGTTATATAATATACTCGTTCATTGATTCTCGTATAATTATTCTTATAGAGATATAGTTTACATTGTTTTATTGATAATCTCGCGTTGTTACCAGAGCGATTTTGATGGTATCATGATGATATTTTGTTAGTTTGGTCATGGTGATTTTCGTTGATACCATGATGATATTTCGTTGATACCATGGTTATTCTCGGTGATGCCATGATGATATTTCGTTGATTCCATGGTTATTCTCGGTGATACCATGATGTTGTTTCGTTGATACCATGGTTATTCTCAGTGATACCATGATGTCGTTTCGTTGATATAATGATTATTCTCGGTGATATCATGTTTTATTGATACCATGGTTATTCTCGGTGATACCATGATGTTGTTTCGTTGATACCATGGTTATTCTCGGTGATACCATGATGTTGTTTCATTGGTACAATGATTATTCTTAGTGATATCATGATGTTGTTTCGTTGATACCATGGTTATTCTCGGTGATACCATGATGTTGTTTCGTTAATACAATGATTATTCTATGATGCTTTTCGTTGATACCATGATGATTTATTTATTTTTATTGATACAATGATGATATTTTGCTAATACTTTGATGATACTCATTGATATCACTACGTTGATAAATGTCGTTTTATGTAGTATATACACATGTTATTTGCATCACGTAATCACGCATCTTGTACTTTTACGTTCATACTTATATGTTGTCGTGCGTATATATGTCATCAAAAGAGTGGCGTCGCGAACCATCTCGTATGGCATTGTGAATGGAATTATTTCACTAACGATGCTAAGAATTTTCATGACTATGTTTTTTGAGTCTATGATCTATGTAGGATTGATCAAAGAATTGATTTCATGAAAACAAACTTGGTGACAATAAAAGATTTATGAAGACATGTTTGGTGATGCCATATTGATGACAAGCTACACAACAGATTCACGGAGACACTTTCTGATTACGAGCTAATCGATAGCCTTTACACCTCTTTATTGAACCTTTGTATTCATTATTGTATTTGATAGGATAGGAGTAATGTATCTCCTCATAATATATTCATTGTAAAAGGAGTGATGTAGCTCCTCATAAAATATTCATTGTAAAAGGAGTGATGTAGCTCCTCATGAACATGTACATTCAATGATTTTTATAATATATCGGTGGGTATATATAGAGCTGTGGGTTTTTCCCTTGATCCCCCAAGGGTTTTTTCATCCACAGTTAGACCCTTATTTGAGCCAGGGTGTTGAGCTTATATGTGAAGCTACTCAATATATGGGTTCTCTATATATGGCACCCAGGTCCCCTCTATATATACATCATCTCATGTGTGTATTCTACACACTTTGGGATTCTATTTCTGTGCTCTCTCTCACCATTTTTTTCTTTTTGCCTCTCTATTTTTATTTCTCTAATCTAACAGACATCTTTCACAGATTGTTTCACTCTAAGTTAACACTAATTTAACACTAAAAATATTAAAAGTTTAATGTGTAGGTGTGATGTTTAATTTGATTTTTTCTCTCGCCACTTAAACATCTATCTAATATTAATCACATGAAATCCACATTCGTCTCTTTTAACATTAGTTTAACATTAACCATTAAAAATCTCTCTTTCTCCCTCTCTTGTCCTCCCTCATTTTTCTCTCTCCCTAATACACACCAAGCAATCAAGCAAGTATCTACAAACTAATCACACCTACAACAAACAATCAACCAAGCAAGCAAGAAGCACCTACACCAAACATGAAAGAAGTACAAAATCTTTGAATATAACTTTTCTAATGTGTGTGTGTATGTGTGTTTAAGACAATGGGGAGGGGAGATTTTGTAGAACCTTACTTCTTGTGTTCATCTAGCATTCAAGTCGTCTTTGAATCCTCTTGTGTAGAGCCCTCTTGCGGTCCGTCCTCTCCTCTCTAACAATTGTCAAGTGATGGAGTGCTCCACCAAAGACTGATTGTGCATGTGTGTGTGTGTGTGTGAAGGAGAGAAAGTAGGAGAGAGAGATAGAGAGAGAGAGAAGAGGAGAGAGGGATGTGAGCTTTGAGAGGGAGAGGAGGAGAGAATACGGCTGCATGTGCAATGGCGGTAGGAGTAGAACAGCAAGGTATGCCTAAAAAAATGCAGCATACCGCGCTCTCTTTCTTTTTGAAATTTGTGAGGTTATATACGTGGTAAATCCTTCTCACTCGCCTCTCTCTCTCTTTTGGACACCCCATTTTGCTCTCTCTCTCTCTCTCTCTCTGCTTGTCTCTCTCTCTGTACAAAATGTAGTAAAGGGACGTGGTAAACGCTTTGCAAGTTTTATAGTGGTGGCTTGTGGGAACTGCCTCTTCAACTTTTGTTAAGTGATTTTTAAATAAAGGACTTTATAAGTAAAAAAACGCTATCTGCCTGCAGTTGATGCCCTGCCCGGCCTCCCTTTGATGGCACTCTTCTTTCTCAGCCTCCCAACTGCTTTTCTACACTTCCACCTGTTGCTCGAAGACTCCTTCTCAACCTCTCTCCCAAAATTTCCCACCCCGGCTTGCTTCACATCGGGCTCACCAAGTGCGGTTAGTGAGCCCGGATCAACACCGGGTTGCTTGCTTTGGGATGCCTACCTTTTCTCGAGCTACTCGCTTTGTTTTTCCCTCCCTGCAACTGCTCGCAGCCTTGCCAATGAAGATCATCTCTCTGCATGTGCTCCCCTCAATGGAGCTCTTGCAAACTGGCCACCCGGTCCGTCCCATTGTGCTATGTCTCCTGCTCGTCGGCTCCTTTCTCCTTGCAGAGCGGCGGTTCCTTCTGCTGGAGCTCGCCAAAGCTCTCATTGTAGAGTTTCACATAGTAGGCCCTGCAAATCATTTTTAGGTGCCTTTTAAGGGGAATCTCATTGGTTTCCCTTTTGGGTTTAAGAGGAAAAAGAGGAAAGGTGGTCCGTGGACAAAGGAGAGGAAAAGATCTTTTTTTTTGGGGGGGGAAATTACCAAAATACCCCTCTGTCGAAATTTCCAAAATACCCTTGTATCGATTTTGGTGGGATTGTTCAAGATTTTTTTATCTTTATTCCTTTTTACTTGGTGAGCCAAGGGTCCTTTTTGGACTCTTTGAGCCCACAAGAGACCACGTGCGCATCCCAAAAAAAAAAAAAAAACGCGATGAAAAGCAGTTGTTTCAGGGTTGCAAATAAAATTTGAGTCTATGCAGGTCATCGGTGTATGAGCAATTCAATTCACTGTCTAGATGCTCCCCTCTGCCGCCAGCTCCCACCCTCACCGCAACCCAGTCCTAGTGCATGACATACGTTCACAGAGCAGCGCCAAGAAAGCAACAATATCTTCTACCAAGCAAACATATCTAATATCTTCTACCAAGCAAACATATCTAGATGCAATCTCCTATGCTTGTATCTTGAAGGCATGTGGCACTATCAAAACGCTCATACGGGCAAGGTAATTCATTATGATATTGTTATTCAAGAGTTGTTGAAACAAAATGTTGTGCATGGAACTCCCTTGGTTGACATGTATACCAAATGTGGTGTACTTTAGAGAGCATCTTTGCATCTTTTCCAAAACGTCATCTCTTGGAGCACACTATTGCAGTGGATGAGAAGCAAGGATCTCTCCATATGCAATCACATCTGAAGGCATCATAGTGCTTGGCACTGCCTTGTTCAACATGTATGCCAAATGTGATGTACTTCAAAAGCACAAACCTTGCGTCAGAAGATTCTCTTCCAGAATGTCATCTCTTGGCGTGGATTGATTGGGGGATATGTCCAAGAGGGACAAGGACAGGAAAATTTGGGTTGTTTTCAGTAGATGCGAAGAAAGGGTGTTTAACTTGCGTCAGGAGCTTCTTGTACGGAATGTGATCTCTTGGACTGCATTCATTGTGGGATATGCCCAACAAGGATAAGTCCAATAAGATTTGGATTGTTTTCAATAGATGCAAAGCGAGTGCATTTCAATCATCTACGCTAGCAACTTGGAAGTGCTAGATGAGCTTTCTATCTACAATGTCATCTCTCGGAACGCATTGATTGTAGGATATACTCGACAGGGTAGGGACAAAAATCTTTGAGCTGTTTCTAGTGGATACAAAGTGAGGGCATTTATCTAGATGCAATCACCTACGCTTGCATGTTGAAGGTATGTGGCACTATGCAGAACTCCCATACAGGAACTATAATTCATGATGATATTGTTCCCACATCGATGTCAAAGACATCTCTTAATATTCCCAACCGCAAAAGCAAGCTCAAAAATAGAGCCTCAACGAGGTCGATCCCAAATATTTCCATTGATGCTATCTTTGACAAAAAAACAATTGCATGCAGTTGTAGCTGAGCTTTTCTGTGCAAAAGGTGCCCATATTAAGTATTCGACTTGGAATGTGTATGCGGGGGATGAGGAGGGTCCAGGTGGGATATTAAATTTTGGTATGGATCCAAGATTTCATGGATACAGGTACAAATTGGATCGGCCATCACATGGAAGTATCCTACCATTGTACTAGAAAGGGACAAATCCGGTCATTGGACCCAGTCCCTTGGCGTGATCTTGACCCTTGCCAGTAACTTCGATTGGATGACTTGTAGACATGCTACTTGTGAGTGTTGCGATGTAATGAGTTCAGAATGGGTTTCAAAACACTCTACGTTGCAAAGGAGAGAGGGGCCTTTAGGGATGCGAAAAAGCCACCAGTTGAAGGCTCCCAAGGAGCACCATTCAAAGAGGGAGGGGTCGCTCCGGGGGAAAAAGAACGAAGGCTTTGAAGGAAGCTCACAGCAGCATAGAGCGGCTACTAAGGAAGAATTCCATTGCCAGTAGAGAAGCTATTGCAAACTCCAACTCTCGATCCTGCAGTTTAAAAAATACATTACCATAAACATGGAAGAAATCATCGTCTAAATATTCTTTAGTGTTCAGTAAAAGGTGGCCATAGTAGAGGAAGAAATCTCTCCCCACCCTCAACTTCATCCCTGATAACGCAATGAGGTAGAACTTGTAGGCAGCATAGCCTCCACCTATTGAGCATGTTGAAGGATTAACGGTGCGGCGGTGTTGCACATGATGAGATGCAGGGCAGAGTTTGGATATGAAAGAACTCTATGGTTGGTTGTTGAGTGTGAGGTCATGAGAGAAACACTGGAGAGGGTCAGTGAAGATTTCATAGGTGTGTGTTATTTGCTAAAATATTGTGGTGGCGTCCTCGACGTGGTGGTTGTGCTGTTGTTTATCAACATTCCATCTGAAGGTGAGCTTGAGATAGACAACGTGGATGTCTTGCATGTTGGCGGTTTTGTCCACCCCTCTATTCAGAACCCATGGTACCACAACCATGATATATAAAAAAAATCAGGGAACACAAGAGCTTTTCAAAGCATTAATCTGCAGACTCTTGGCCGTGGGATTCCGTCTTGGGCAATGGCCCAGATCATGACAAGTGTTCGCTAAATTTGTAGACGATTGGCGAGTATGCTAGCCCGACAGATTGATGGGTTGACAAAAACAAGCAAAACATTGGTAGCGCTCTTTAGTGATAGCGGTTTTCCATTAATGTTGTTTTTTCTAGCGAGTTTCTTTTTGGCGATGTTCTTATCAGGCTCAACTGTTGAGCATGCAATAAATTTAGATCTATTTCTCTTCAAGCTTAATCAATATGCTACATGCCCTATATTTATCCTAATGCGTTTTTTGTGTTTGGTAGGGAGAACATATACTCAAAACACAACCCGTTTCGATTGTACAAGCGTAACTTGAGTTGGACTACACTACAAGGTTCGTTATCTCCATCCAACTCCCCATGACTATGCGTTTGCTTGGCGCAACACATAAACGCTACCGGGCAGGGCATGGATTCCGTTTCTTACAATTTTTGGAGAGACCACAGTGCCAACTCTCCACCATACTTTTGTATGGCACTTTTGCATGACGTGCACTGTATACTTAGCATCTTCAATTTATGACGCTTTATTGGGTTATGCAAGTAATAAATTTAACAAATTTGACAAATCTAACAAGTTTAGATTTTGCAAGTAACTAATAATTAACAAATTTAGGTTTTGGTGTGTCTTTACTTACACTAATTAGTGTGTGCATTAGAATAATGCACACACTAATTATTGTGTGTAAAGAACACATTCACTAATTAATGTGTGTAATTAGTGTGTGCATTAATGTTTAGATTTTGCAAGTAACCACTAATTAACAAATTTAGGCTATGGTGTACTTTACTTACACTAATTAGTGTGTGTAAAGAACACATGCACTAATTAGTGTGTGTGTATGCATGTGTATGCTTGCGTGTGTATGAGTGTATACATGTGTGTATGCGTGTGAAAAAATCAAAAAACATAATAACAAAACTTACATGGAATTGAAACGCTTGTTGGGAGAGGGTAGGAGAGTGGAAGAGTAGAGATGGTGGAGAGTAGAAGAGTAGAGATGGAGGTAGAGCTCAAGGTTGTGAGGTTCGCGCTCTCAGCTTCTGTGGAGAAGACGATGAAATTCAAATTTTAGGGCTTTGAACTTCGCGGAGCACACGGGTGCCCCTATTTATAAAAAAAATTGAAAATTGATTTGCGGCTCCTATTAACGCGAGCATTACCGCGTGTCGTACCGCGCTGATTACCGCACCTATTATCGCGGCGTAAATTCGGGCCATATACACAGATGGTCACGTTCTGACATTATTACTATTGATCCTCAAAATCTATTGGTACTATGTTTTTTATAAAATATATATAAAATGAAAGTATTCCTAGTACTTTGATAATGACATTTTTACCTAAAAGTTTAATTTTTACTTTTTACTGATATTTTATTAACATTCTTTGGTAATTTGATTTTAATTAGTGTATGTAATTTATTAATGTAGGTTACTTGGGATGATTTTGGCCCGTCCACTGAACCGGATAGATCACGGTGGTTGGTCAAGCGATTACCATGCCCATGTGTGCGGTGCAAATGCGTCATTGCTCGACTTCGACGGATAAGCTTGAGCCATGTAGAAGATTATGGACTATGGGACGATCCTTGCAAGCATGCACGGATGGAAACAAACGATCCGCGAATTGTAGCGGCTATTGATGTCACCCCTCATTGGCATGTGGTTGGTGGAGGAGGGGAAAGAAGGGTGGAAGAGCGCATGCGCCAGGAATCTATTAGAGAGGGAGGAAGCACATCAAATCAGCCAAGTACTACTACTCCCTCTTATCCGAGTGACCACATCCCATCTCCTTACGTGGATGGAGAAGACGACCATTTGCATAGAATGGTTGAGGATCTCTTTGCATGAGAGGAGGAGCATGAACCACAGTGTGCATGCGAAGAAGCTTCCGAAAGAATGAGGAGTGAGCTACTCGATTCGGCACACACCGCACTATATGATTGATGCTCTTAATCCATTTTAAGGGCATCTCTCGAAGTCCTTAACCTTCACGCGATGTTTGGATGGAGCAATGCTAGTGTCGATGCACTTTTAAGGTATGTATACAGATTGTGAAGGATGCTTGTGGAGTGCATAAATTAGCTTCTAATGTACTTTCTTCTTGTGATAGGTTGCTAGGAAAGATGCTACCAGCTGGCAATCACATGCTAGAGAATAGACGAAAAGCCCGTGAAGTGGTGACTGCATTAGGGATGGATTTTGATCGCATTCATGCTTGCGTGAACGATTGTGTGCTCTTTCGTAATGAGCATGCCGATTGTGACACATGCCCATTGTGCGGGGAGCCTAGGTTCAAAGAAGTAATGCAGAGCAACAGAATTCCACGTAAAGTTTTGAGGCATTTTCCACTCATCCCTTGCATCCAACACATGTTTAGATCGAAGGGTATGAGCGAGCTTTTAGGTTGGCATGCAAAACATCGCTCCACAGATGGTATTATGAGAGTGCCAGCTGACTCACCAGCGTGGAAGCACATAGAGGACACATGGCCAGAGTTCAGGGATGAGCCTCGTCACTCGAGGATTGGGTTAGCTAGTGGTCGAGTGAATCCATTTGGGCACCGCTCTACTTCATGGAGCACTTGGCCGGTGGTGGTTGTAAACTACAATATTCCGCCTTGAGAGGCAACAAAAAAGGGAAACATTTTACTATCACTTCTCATTCCAGGAAAGCACAAGGTAAAAAACATAGATGTATATCTGCATCCTCTTATTGATGAGCTTCAAGAACTATGGAGAGGCATAGATGTCATTGACATTTCACGGCCACCACGAGACCGCAAAGCCGTCATCAAGTGCATCCTCATGTGGACCATGCATGATTACCCAGGATTTGGAGAGGTATCTAGTAAGTATGCACATGTTAATTGTACTCTTTGCTTTAGGTTTATTATCTCATGTGTAATGTTTGTTTACCTCTTGGCAAGATTGGCAACATCTGGACATAGTGCATGTCCCACTTGTGGCCCTTTCCTTGTGACAGAGAGACCTCCTCTTCTTGGGAAGGTGATCTATCCCAACAACCATCGCTTCCTACCTCCTTCACATCGTACATATGCTCCCCCTATCAATGGAGTGCAGCCGTTCCATTGGAACATGGCTGATTTGGCGAAGCATTGGGAGGAGCATCATGGTACATCAACGCCTCCCAATGGGTTGCCAAAGGGTATGTAGAGGTACTCAATCTTCTTGTCGCTCCCCTATTGGGATTCGTTGAAAATTCAGCACTTATTGGACCCTATGCATGTATTCAAAAATGTTGGGCAAGCTATATGGGATCACATAATTGGCAAGAAGGATTCATTGGGTGCTAGGGAAGATTTAAGAGCCATTAGATGTCTCCCCCCTTCAGCCACGCCCCGCATGGGGGAGCGGGGAAAGATGATTCTCCCAAAAGCACCGTGGATAATGTCAAAGGCAGACCAAGAGCGGACAAAGAAAGTTATTTCATCCATCAGAACTCCAACGGGATATATGCGGTCACTCAAAGGTGCTTTCACAAAAACCAAAAAGGGTGGCTCCACTCAATTGTATGGATTGAAATCCCATGATTGACATAAAATCCTTCAGGTAAGAGTAGAACAGTTTGTGGTGTCTATGTGTCCTTATATATAGGTTGACATTCACAAAGAAGTTTTATTGTTTGTAGTGTGTACTTCCCATAACTATTAGTGGTTATGGGGACACTAAGGTGAAGGCTGCAATATTCAAAGTGGGTGAGATTGTGAGGTAATGAATTTTTTTCAAGTACTATATCATGTTGTGCATGCATGAACTTTGGGATTTTTTTTCATCTACTATATAATGTTTGCCCTGTAGATTTGTGAGCTCCAAGGAGATAGAAGTAGAAGCCATACCGGTAGCCCATCAGCTAGCAGTAGAGGCAGTGTGTGCTATTGAGGATGCATTCCCACGTACAATCCTTGTTAGCCAAATACATCTATTGCTTCACCTTGTTGAGGAGATTTCCATTTGTGGGGTGGTTCACTCTAGATGGATGTTCTTCTTGGAGAGATTCTTGAAGACTTTAAAGGATTTTGTTAAATTGAGGTCACAACCGGAGGTATGCAAAATCAATACAATATAGATAGCATTTATACGCTATGGAGTTACTAATAAAAATATGTGGTTTTAATGTTTTCAGGCGAGCATGGCAGAAGTTTGGGTGGTGCAAGAGGCATTTGTGTATGTCTCACAGTATCTCATCACAGTGGATCCATCATTGACTTGTCTGTGGATTGAAGAAGAGGATCCTAGGAAGCACTCAGCCATTCCCAGTGGAAAAGGCTCACTCTTGGTCATGGATAGAGAGTTTCATGCCATAGTCAACAACTACTCTTTACTCAACGCCACTATCATGACCAAATGGGTCAATATGTACTTGGAAGCCCGCGCAACTAGAGAAAGGGATAGAGATGCATGGAAGAGGTCCCATGGAGGTAGACGTGCACCTCCTTTTCCTAAAGAGCTTGCAAAATATCCTGATTTGATTCAAGTAGAGTGGATCCATAATGCCATGACCAATGCCAAAGCACAAGGAGAACAAATAAGCCCTAAAGAATGGGAGTATGCGCGAGGATGCTTGTGCAAGGTGAGTGTGTATATGTTATTTATGCATGTATGCAAATCACTTAATGAAATGCGATGTAACTCTTATGCATTGTGATTGTAGGGTCTCATTTTCACCTCCATTTGGTCCGAAGGCCGACATTTTTGCACCCGCAAGATAGATGAGCGTCGGACCACTAATGATTGTGGCGTGATGGGAAACTTTGACACAACAACAGATGAGGTCAGATATTGTGGTACTATAGAGAGAATAATCAAAGTGGATTTCAGATCTTTTCACAAATTCCTCTTTGAGTGCCGATGGTTTGCGGGTGAGGTCAAAAGACATGAAAATGGGCTCATTATGGTGGATTCCACCCAATTCCATCGGGGAAAAACTGACAACTTGGTGTATCCTAGTAGTTGCGAGCAGGTAATTTAGGCTATGTGCAATTAACCTAAATTAAAAATTTAAGTTATGTATATCAACTTATTCTTTGTGTGTGACGTACAGGTCTTTTATGTGCCATGTATATATCAAAGAAGACTTTGGTATGTCATTCCAGTCATGCCGCGAGATAGATCTATCTTTGTGGAGACGGACATTGAGCCAGTAAGTGATCCCATCATACCATCACCAATGAGCGTCGCAATAGAGAGTCCACATCGTGGTTGGGAGAGGAAGGTATGTAGGGAGAGCTCATGGCTGAATATAGGACCTAATGTGGTCAAAAGCTGAGCACTTAAGTAGTGTGTGGTACTCACTCTCTCGCACTTAACGAGGGCATAAAGTGAAAAGTCGATGAGACTCCTTGCTAGTGCCCTAACGTCCTGTCTCGCAGTGTAGAGAATGGGAGCTAAGACGAATGGAGGCAATGGTGCGGATCGCACTCAACGGGATGGGCTCAAGGATGTAGGGATGGGTTCGCTTACCTCGGTCGGAGAAGAAGAGACATTTGTAGTTTGGGGCAACGTGTGTGGTGTAATGGCTGAAGTGAGTACCTCCGGATTTCTCCCAAGCCGTGATACATTGGAGTTGTAAGAAGGCCTCATTAACTTGGCAGCCGATCGATGCATCCTTGACCAAGTGACATGCATCCCATCTTTCAAACCATTTCTTGATGTGAAGCATCCACCCTGAACTTAATATTTTGCTCTTGCATGTCTTATGGACCTTTTGACTTGCTTCATATGCGATTCTAGGAAGTCGATGCAAAGGGCTACGTTGTGTCTTAAGCATGTACTCCAAAACCCTTTGCATGCCCAAGACCTCAATGGGAAGCGATCTGGACTCCAGAAGTAAGAGCATGTTGGGTATTTGTGTCTTGACTTGGAGAAAGTTGGTGAGAACACGCTTTTGGACATTCTCAAACTCTTTCCACGTAGACTTCCCGATGCTACCAGCCCACACCTCCACTCCATGAAGAAGCACCGGTGTCACCAATGTGTCAAAGAGGTACTTTTTGAGAGCCGAGCACCTGATCTCTCCAGCATTGCACATATTCTTAAATGCATAATAAGCCCTCTTTCCAGCTTCCAAGCGACGCATTACGCAATCCTTCCATTTATGATTGGACGGAACCTCAAGGCCAAGGTACTTGAAGCTATCTACCACTTCAAGTTTCTTACAATGCATGGATTTTCATAATTGAGGGTCTTTACAAGCATAACCTTGGTTTTGGATCCATTCACGATCAGCCCGCTATGTAGGCAAAAGCTTTCCAATACACTCATAATCTTTTGTGCATCTTCTAAGGTATGTTCCAAGCCCACTACATCATCGGCATAAAGCAAAAACATGATCACCGCATTTCCGATCTTAACCTCTCCTATGCCTTCTTGTTGCATAAAATCAAGAACCATGCATTCCAATTCATCAATGAGTAGCCCAAAGAGGGTTGGGGAAAGTGGGCATCCTTGTTTGTTACCGATGGTGCTTGCAAAAAATTCTAAAATTCCATCTCCCATACGTAGTCGACATATCACTTTTTGGTAGATGCAAAAGATTGCATGCATAAATTCTCTCGGTCCTTGAAGGCTTTGCATACGTCTCCAAAGATTTCCTTGCGGTACCATGTCAAAAGCTTTCTTGAAATCCACAAAGCAACAATACAACTTTTTTCCTTTCAATTGAGACGCTTCCATAAGAACTCGAAGAGTAACAAGGTGATCAATAGTGCTATGATGCTTTCAAAAACCTCCTTGGCCTAGCGCATATTTTTCGTTCTTTTCAGCCCATTCACTTATCTTCATCTCCATGATACATCAAAATAACTTTTCCATCAAAGAACCAACCATTATAGAATTATAGTGCGATAGTTGTTCACATTGTTTACATCTCTTCCTTTGTGCAAAGGTTTGATCCAGTTTGCACTCCAATCATGAGGCATGTCATGTTGAAGTGCAAGGTTAAACATATCACATATCCAATATCGTGTTTTCTTGCTTGTCCATTTAATCATTTCAGTCTTGACACCTTGAAGGTCCCCTACCTTGCGAGTAGCAAGTTTCTCAAGCACGCAACGTACATCTTCAATGGTAAAGAAGGAAGGAATAAGCGGAAGGGATCTACAACACTCCATCTTATCAACATTGGGTTGCTCATAGAGGTTCTTGCAATGTGTATATATATCCTCAAGAGTCAAGTCACCAAAGCTCTCAACACGCTTGCCTTTTAGAGTTTGCCAAAACATGCCACATGCATGTGCTTTCTCTTGTGCTCAAAGAAGTTGTTTTTTGACTTCGCACCTTCTCCTCTTTTGTTGAACAAGTGATTTGTATGTGTGTGAACGTTCCAAGTAAACTTCCTTGTATTTCCTTGCATCTAACCTTAGCAAGTGTTTTTGGGCTTGACTACATTCCATGTCAAACCATTTCTTCTTGGTGCTACCCTTTTTAGACCTTTTGCAAGACATGTGTTTCACCGAAAAGCATTCTTTCGCACAAGAGCAAATTACTTCTTTGAAACGTTTCCACTTGCATTCTAATGTTGGGCTCTATCGATGCTCTGTCATGCTTAATATTTGGTCCACCATATCAACATATATAGGTGCTCGTCTGAAGTCTAGAGGTAGATTCACATCATGATTTGAGGCTACATGCTCGGGTCTTTTACCACACTTGATATCAATACATAGCATCCTATGATCCGATTCCGGATTCCATTCACCAAGTGTAAAGATTTTTATGCATTCTAGAGTGTCTTCCAAAAACAGCATATAGTCAACCACGCTATCACCATTGTGCTTTCTACATGTAAAGTCATTGGTGCCTTGCCATAAAGATACACCATTTTCAATGAGCATTTCGTTACTATTGCACATATGTAGAAGTAACTTTCCATAGTGATCCAATTCTTTTGCATAATTAGAACTTTGATTATACATGTATGAGTCATCCATTCTTCTTGAGACATGTGGCATGTCGACTTGTTGTGTGTCGTGTTGTAATGTATTTGTGCGAGCATTCATGTCTCCAAAGACAATGACTTCACCATGGTCCTTGTAATGAGAAACGTTTTCCTCCAGTTCAACAAAGGGCTGATCTCTATCCATATCCAAGCGAGCATAAAAGTTGGAGTCATAGTGAGAATGTAGCAACCAACCACAAACATGACTTGACCATTTGGTGGGCTGATTTTGGCTCTACGTTGCTTTGCATTTTTGGCCCACATCAAAACATGCACATCATATTTTTCAAATCCAAGAATTCATTGCACATCATGCTCCCATGTTTCTACAAGAAGTATCACATCCGATTCATTGGTAAGCGTTGTCGTGCAACTCTGCTCCCATGCTAAGAAAAATTCCAGAAAAATACACATCAAGTTTTTTTGAATCTTACATGATTAATGAACAGTGTTTAGGGCCTGGTAATAGGCCAAGTTTAATTGTGAATGTATGTTAAATGCGGCTAAAAGGGCCAAAATATGCCTTAAGGATGTTAAAAAGGACTATGCTTGAAGTGAACATAGATAAGATACTATGATATAAAACTGTAGTGCTTGAAGTGCTCTACTGGCCTGTCTTTACGGCTTGTCGATTGGAGCTACGGTGCAAAAGTTATGGTAGTTTGAATTTTAGTCGATTGCAGATCCGTACCAGATTGGGAAACTGCATTTGAGGGGACATAAATGAAAAGAATTCATGGGATTTAAGTGCTCACTTTGTGGAGCGTGTCGGTCTTTTCGGATTAGTGATCTGAGTTTCGATCGCCAAGATATTGGCCGTAAAAGATTCACTGGGGGCCGATTCCGTTCCGGTCTGGTTGGATCGATTGGTGTCTCAGATGGGAGTTTTTGTCTTTCGTTCAGGTTTAGAATGCAATAATTGCGGGGAAAGCCAACATGGCTGCGACTTGCTGGAGAAAAAGGATATGCTTGGCATTGCTTTAGTCGGCATGTATGCCATTGCCACCTAATGAAGGATACCAGGCATTCCCTAGGTCTGCATGTATGCCAAATGTAACACCCTTGCAAGGGCTACAACTGATATAAAATCCAAATGTGATGCCCTTCAAAAAGTGCCCAAGGGCCATAACCTATGGCCGCCCAAGGTTTAAAGGGCATGGCCAATGGCCACCCAAAATGGCAATTAAAGTCTTAGTGTGTGGATGGGGAAAATAAAATGCAAGCCATGGCGTTCAACAGCGAAACGCGAGAGCAGGGAAGAGATGAAACGCTCGTAGCGTGCGCTGCAGACCTCGGATTGTTGAGAGAAGGAGAGAACACAGAAGTAGAATCCCAAAGTGTGTAGAATACACACATGAGATGATGTATATATAGAGGGGACCTGGGTGCCATATATAGAGAAGCCATATATTGAGTAGCTTCACATATAAGCTCAACACCCCCGCTCAAATAAGGGTCCCTAACTGTGGATGAAAAAACCCTTGGGGGATCAAGGGAAAAACCCACAGCTCTATATACACCCACCGTTATATTATAAAAATCATTAAATATACAAATGTTTACGAGGAGCTACATCACTCCTTTTACAATGAATGTTTTATGAGGAGTTACATTACTCCTATCCTATCAAATACAATAATGAATACAAAGGTTCAATAAAGAGGTATAAAAGCTATCGATTAGCTTGTAATCAAAAGTGTCTCCGTGAATCTGCTGTGTAGCTTGTCATCAATATCGCATCACCAAACATGTCTTCATGTTGTCATCAATATGGCATCACCAAACATATCTTCATAAATCTTTTATTGTCACCAAGTTTGTCTTCATAAAATCAATTCTTTGATCAATCCTACATAGATCATAGACTCCAAAAAGAACATGTCATGAAAATTATTAGCATCGTTAATGAAATAATTACGTTCACAATGCCATAAGAGATGGTTCGCGACGCCACTCTTTTGACGACATATATACGCACGACAACATATGGTACATAAAGTATAAACGTAAAAGTACAAGATGTGTGATTACGTGATACAAATGATATGTGTATATACTACATAAAACAACATTTATCAATGAATACCATCAAAGTATTAACAAAATATCATCATTATATCAATAAAAATGAATAAATGACCATGGTATCAACGAAAAGCATCATGATATCACCGAGAATAATCATTGTATCAACGAAACAACATTATGGCATCACCGAGAATAACCATGGTATCAACGAAACATCATCATGGCATCACCGAGAATGTCCATGGTATCAACGAAACAACATCATGGTATCACCGAGAATAACCATGGTATCAACAAAACATCATCATGGTATCAACAAAAATCACCATGGAATCAACGAAACAACATATCATCATGGCACCACCGAGAATAACCATGGTATCAATGACATATCATCATGGTAT
This sequence comes from Adiantum capillus-veneris, assembly GCF_014529385.1. Classification (NCBI taxonomy): domain Eukaryota; kingdom Viridiplantae; phylum Streptophyta; class Polypodiopsida; order Polypodiales; family Pteridaceae; genus Adiantum; species Adiantum capillus-veneris. The sequence continues at coordinate 111,873,214 of NC_140954.1, read as the reverse complement.
CAACGAAAATCACCATGACCAAAGTATTAACAAAACATCATCATGGTACCATCAAAATCACTATGGTATCAATGAGGAATTATCAATAAAACGACATAAACTATATCTCTAAAAGAATAATTATACGAGAATCAATGAACGAGTATATCATATAACAAAAGATCATGTACCAACAGTAGCTCGATAGAATTTGGACGATCATCAACGGCTCGACTGAATCGGAACGATGTGTAACTGGCTTCTGCAGCAAAGTTACGTCAGTAACAAATATATGATTGATGAAGAAAAATATAATTGAGAAGTTTTCAATTATGAGAAAAATCAAAAGCAAAAAGTAAAATTTTGATTTTCAAACATATTCGCAGTCCGAGACGATAACCCAAAATCGGTGCAGAATTTAGAGAAACTTCCTTCTGCAAAGTTATAGACCACATCGATTCCGGTCTCCCATAGTGGGTAGTTTCTTCTGCAAAGTTGTAGAACACATCGATTCCGGTCTCTCACGCGGGTAGTTTCTGCAAAATCGTTTTCAATAAGCAGAAAAATAAAAAACAAAAAACGGAAATTGCTTTTTATGTCTGTACGCAGTCCGCGAACGATAACTCAAAATCGGTGCAGAATTTGAAAACACTTCCTTTTGCAAAGTTGTAGACCACATCCATTCCAATCTCTTGAGCGGGTAGTTTCTGCAAAATCGTTTTTAATTAGCAGAAAAATCAAAAATAAAATGCAGAAGCTGTTTTCCAGGTATGTACGCAGTCCGTGAACGATAACTCAAAATCGGTGCAGAATTTGAAAAAACTTCCTTCTGCAAAGTTGTAGACCACATCCATTTCAGTCTCCAGAGAGGGTAGTTTCTACAAAATCGTTTTCAATTAGCAAAAAAATCAAAAACAAAAAGCGGAAGTTGCTTTTCAGGTATGTACACAGTCCGCGAACAATAACTCAAAATCGGTGCAGAATTTGAAAACACTTCCTTCTGCAAAGTTGTAGACCACATCGATTCCGGTCTCTCTCGCGGATAGTTTCTGCAAAATCGTTTCTAATTAGTAGAAAAATCAAAAATAAAATGCAGAAGCTGTTTTTCAGGTATGTACGCAGTCCGTGAACGATAACTCAAAATCGGTGCAGAATTTGAAGAAACTTCCTTCTGCAAAATCGATTTTGATCAGGAGAAAAATCGAAAACAAAAACGTACTGCTCTGATACCATGTTGAGAGAAGGACAGAACACAGAAGTAGAACCCCAAAGTGTGTAGAATACACACATGAGATGATGTATATATAGAGGGGACCTGGGTGCCATATATAGAGAAGCCATATATTGAGTAGCTTCACATATAAGCTCAACACACCCAGGTCCCCTCTATATATACATCATCTCATGTGTGTATTCTACACACTTTGGGGTTCTACTTCTGTGTTCTCTCCTTCTCTCAACACGGATGAGCTTGTGGCTGAAGCAAGAATTGCTCAGGAGCTCAAAGCGACCTGATTCAGAGCCATTCCAATCGGCTTTTGTGCAAATCATTTCCACCAGTGCCCCGTCAGCAATGGGCACTACTCATTAGCAACATCGCTAATGGGTTGCCGTAATTAGAAAGAGCAGTTACTCATGCAAAAAGGAGAGGCTTCCAAATCCGGCTTGTATAAAAAGGATAAGGAGGTTTCTCATCGCTTCTTCTTCTCACTGGTAAAAGGTGGAAGCCTTGAGGTTTCTAGTCTTAAGCTACACCCCATAGTTTTTTCTCTCCCGGGCTAAGATAGGCTTCCAAAGCCGATTCTAAACAAACCCTTTCTAATCAAATTGTAATCAAACCCTCCTAAATCCATTCAAATCCTTTCTTCTTCTCACACAAGCAGTATCTCCTAAACCGATAATCCTAAGCCGATAATCCTAAATCAAAATTCTAAGCCATAATCCTACACTCTAATCAAAACTCCTAAGGCCATTTGAAGCCGAAGCTCCCATAGCCATAGCCAAAGAGAAAATCAACTCTCTCTCGACCTTGAAGCAACACAAGGAAAACGAAGAAGATCAAGGAAAGTTTGGCAGACCGATTAAGGCAAGGATCTTATTTGGTAATGTTATCATCGAACAAGACATTACCATCATTACTGAAATTTGATTTCTTAATTAGCTTTTGGATTAAGGCAAGTTAAACCTTGTAAGGAGCATAAACTCCTCCATTAACATTTGATAAAACAGGGATACTATTAAGTATTTGATTTGAGTTATCAGGCTTCAGAATTTGGATCAAACTGTCTGTTTTAAGCTATGACATCCCCATTAATTGTGTCTGCTACAACTCTTTTCCTCGTACCTCTCACAGCCAGGGGCCATGTACCTTCCCGGCTCACCTTTCGGATACAAATCCCCCAACAGCGTCTCATAGATCATGTGTCCCTATTTTTTGGGTGCACTTGCATCCTCCTCAAGTGACTTTTCTTCTTGAGATGACACCTTGACCTTCTTGGTTCTTTCCTCATATGCTTTGCGACGTACATTTTGTTGCATAAGAGTACGATCCTCATATACATTACAACCTGTTCCTTTGAGGTAGATCCAACTATTGTCAAGGATGATCTTTCTCTTTACCTCATCAACCATGGTACATACAATAGGTCTTTCTCCCAAGCGAGGAACTCCTTGTTTTCCAACTCGATGTGCACCATAAGCCATAATTCCAGACATGCCAAAGTGTGTAGCAAAAAACTCTTCAATAGAAACCGCAAGAGATTGGGATGTTTCCATGCTTTACTTCTTGATTCCACGAATGAGGATGTTCTTTGAGCGTTTTTTCCGTTCTTGCAGTTCTTGAGTGTCCACATTCTCTGCTAGGACAAAGGCTTGCGTGATAGGAGATGTAGAAACCACATTATCCTTACATATATTAGCCCATGATTTGGATGCATTTATTATCTCACATACATCATGCCGTATTGATTCTATCGTTTTCTCTTTTAATACATGATCACTCTCAACTTTGCGCTCAAGCATTATTCCAATACATTCATGTACACAAGAGAGCGCTTACATTCTTGAACATCATTCCCAATATGCATCAAGCGTTTTGTTTTCATTTTAAGAACCTTCTTGAGGTGCTCATTCTCCACAACAAGAACTCTTAAACTGCCATTCTCTATTGCAAGTGTGCGCAGCTCTTCACCTTGCTTCTTGACGGTTTCTTGTAATGAGATCAAGTAATCCATGATCATTGCTTTCGTTGTTGTAGACGATGTGGTTGGATTAGCATCCAAATTCCTTGAATATTTTGCATCATTTTCCATAGCGAGTGTAGATTTTCCACCCCTGCGAGTTTTGTCTGACATTGCCTTCAAGTCGGCAACAAAAATGCAAAGTTCTGACAATTTTTTCAATTTTGAGATACTGTTATAGCAAATCCTTCCATTGCTCAAATTTTTTTTGTCTTTTTATCAATGTGTCGAGGGCTTTGTGCTCTTTGATTGAGGCTATAGATCACCTAAATCAGAGTTCAATTGAAGAAGTTATGATTGAGAGAGAGAGAGAGAGAGAGAGAGACTTGGAAAGCATACCACTTAGTTTCTTCTCAAGCTTGAGAGAGAGAGAGAGAGGAGAGAGAGGACAGGAAGAGAGAAAGACATTAAATGAAATGAAAGATTGACGTTGTGAGCAAGTTGGAAACACACACAAAGCCTCTATGATAAGCCGACACACACTCTTGGAATAACACACACACATATTATGAGGCAAAATAGGAAACAGGAAACACAGAGATGGAGTGAGAAGAGAGAGACTATTCATTTACCCACACACACACACACACGCACAAAAAAAAAAAAAACTCAACTCAAAAGAGGAAGATTTCTGATGATTCGATAAAATTGATCTTGGGCCAACACCAATGGGGCAAATAGCTCACACAATATGCCAGATACAATCAGAAATTGGAGCAGAGACTTTGCTCACGGGAGAAACTTACATAGCCAAAACAGTAGGAAAAAGTGAGGAATTTGGCAAAATGGACAACGTAGATAGAGATGGTGTAGAGTTTAGGTAGACTAGGTAGAGAGGGAGGATACGTAGAGAGTGTAGATAGAGATTAAGTAGAGGGTAGATAGATAAGGTTAAGATTTAGGAAGAGATTAGGGTTTAGAGAGAGGTGTGAATAGAGTAGAAAGAGGGAGTACAGGGGATGTAGATAGAGAGACGTAGGATGCATAGAGTGTAGAGATAGATAGAGGGACTAGAGAGAGTGTAGAGATTTACATCTATTTAGCGCTCTCTCTATGTTTAAAGGGTAGAGGGAGGGTAGATATAATGATTATGTAGAGAGTAGATGGATAAGATTAAGATTTAGGAAGAGATTAGGGTGTAGAGAGAGGTGTGGATAGAGTAGACAGAGAGGGTGCAGAGTTTAGGTAGAGAAGGAGGATACATAGAGGCAATTCTACATTCTTCGGGGTCGTGTAAACACCCCCAAAGATAAAAAACCTAACACATAGGTCTTCAAAATGAAGTCGAGAAGCTTCGTAAGGAGAATGAAAGCTGAAGCATAGACTCGTCGCCATCGAGGCTCGACTCACCACAGTAGAAAACCACAAAAAGAAAGAGATGGAACATATGGAAATCAATCTCAATAACACAAAGTTGGAAATAGAGACCACCTTCACAAAGGAGGTCAAAACCTAAGTAGTGTAGGATACCATCTTTCGTAACATTGAAGATTGTGTAGTGTCCATTCTACTTGAACGACAATGCCAAGACAATATCACCCTCAATGTTTGCATTGGTAGGTTTCCAAGTGATTGGAAAGGGAAGGGGGACCTCAAGCTCAATAACATAATGGTGGAAGTAGATACCACCCTCACAAAGGAGGTCAAAATCCAAGTGCAAGGTATCATCTTCGGTAAGGTTGAAGATCGTGTAGTCTCCACGCTAGCTGAATGACAATGCCAAGAGGATATTGCCTTCAATGTTCCACAATTCCTATGCTCACATCCACACAATATCCCACATGGTACAATGGGGTCAGCCACAATCACATCTCTTATACATGAACATCGCACCCACCATGCAATCCTCACATTCAAGATCAAGGCAGATCAAATCAAACTCCTTGAGAAATTGCGGCTTCTTGAGGACACCAAATTTTGGTTTGTAGAAGATCTAACACGTCATAACTTAAACATAAGAAGGGAGAACTCCAAAAGTTGTGAGAAGCGCACTCAAGAAGGAAATGGTCAGTTTAGCAAGAAGGTAAAGCCATTATCCAAGAGTTTTGAACTCCCAAACCGGCTCCCTCCTCACCTACCCCTTCTTAGGTTATGTTCATTTCATCTTATCTTCCCTTTATCACACCTCGCTAGACCCTTACTCCTTAATTGAGATGTATTCAAGACCCGGGTTGGGGGGGGGGGGGGGGGGGGGGGGGGGTGAGAGGGGGGGTCCACCTTTCAAAAATACCTATAGCACATGTGCGCTCAAGAGGTATTTTTAAAATTCCTATACACACACACTTCATCATGAATTAAAAGACCCATCTTCCTTCATAAATTTGTAACTTTTTTTCAATTTCCCATTTTTAAACCCTTCTTGTACATGGAATTCTCTAACTCTTTGGTATATAAAAAACCCCTCCGAGCGAACTCACGTGCTACACTTAAATATTTTTAGATGGAGCCCCCAAGATCCAATAGACCCTTTATTCAGAAGGAACTTTGTAATGTTTTGTTTTTGGTCCCATAGGTCACATTTGGCCTTCGTGGATGATAATTAAATCTATTTGTTTATCTATATCTACCTATCATAGATGTCACAATGAGCAAAATGCAAAATCATTGAGAATGGAAAATGGATGCCTGCACAAACATGGCAATGGAAATGCTACAAAGTTTCAAATACGATGCTTATCTTAAAGGTTATGAGTGTGCTCCTAGTGGTAGAATTATGATCATGCACAAAGGTTCTTAAGTCAATCATCAACTACATCAGCTTCCGAATCACTGGTTGATTTGACTCACTCTTCAATGTTGAACATGAGTATACAAACCCCCTAAAGTAAATAGAGATCTCTTGTGATAGAAGAATATTAAGAAGAAGCGACCAATATTTGTTAATGTGAATTATGTGCTAGAAGAAGACAGTCATGACTAGATAAATTTATACAGGTCAACAATAAAGATGCTTATCTAAGCCATCCAAATTGGATGGACCAGATGAGTATCTTTACTTTTGAAAATCCGTATAGTGGTAATATGCACAGTAATATGTGAGGTAATATGCAAAATAATATATGCGGTAATATGCGAGGTAATATACACGGTAATATTCGCGGATATAATCGCAGCTATATTACCGCTCCAATTACGGCATATATTGTTGTCAAACCACTACCGCATCCACTATAAGAGGAGTTGTCTATAACCGCGAAATTGCCGCAAAAAAACAAAGGAAAAAGGAGAGAGAAAAATTTGCGGGTGCGGCAATAACCGTGGCTATGGATGTGGTAGTGGTTTCTCACCAATAAGCGCGGTAATAGTCGCGGCAATATACCTGCATGTATTACTACGCTATTTGTTGCATTTATTACCGCGTTTATTGCCACTACACACCAATTCAAAAATAAAGGTGTTCATTTGGGCCACCCAATTTTGGGTGGCCCAAATGAGCACCTTTATTTTTTACCTGCATTAAACAATGTTTTTTGGAAGAGTATAAAAAATACCAAAGAATTGAAATTTGATTTACTTTATCTTGACAATTTAATTTGTAGAAGATCAACTATCTAAAAAAGTTACAATAAAAAGTAAATAGTTGTATATACAGTGTGCCACATTAGGACTTTACGAAACTTTGGACAAAATATTTTTCTATCAAATCCTCCTCTATCTCGTCGTCGTCCAGAGGCACGTATATTTGATCACTTATGCTCTACATAAACCCAAACCCAATTAAAAAATTATCAATAGCTCAAAACAATTGATACAAAATTACTTGTTTAAACTTTGTGATGTGGTTGTATTTGAAAAACCATCGGTAAATATCAAATTCTGTATGTCGCTCTCGATACTTGACCATCTCTTTGGTTGGTCGAGAGAGAGCGATATTTTCTTAAGTTAGCAATAACAATACCAAATCATCAACTACAATCTTTATAATCACCGATCGACGTTATAATTCGATTAATCTTACATATTTATCCTTCCAAGCTCCCTTGCCTCGTGAGCCATAGTGCGTGGGAGTTTGTCTTTCAAAAGCCTTACGTTGTTGTGTGTATGATGAGCCCGTCGCAGCTTGATCACTCTTTTCTTGAACTGCCCACTCCCACTCCGCGTCTCCCATGTTGCCACTGCAGTAACTCCTGTCTGGATCTTTGACCTCATTGGCTACTGTCCACCGCAGACTGGACTGCTTGTTTTTCAAAAATGTCTTTATGTAGCCCTCCAACCATTGTTGTGAAAAACGTTCATCGGGGACATTTGGAAACCTAGCTAACAAAGCGTCCTCAAGGTACCGTGCATGAGCGGGAAGTTGGTCTCTAAACTTAATAAAACAGTTCTCTATATGTTGAATGTATAAGAATTTGTAGATGGCATCGAAATGCCCTGCCCTGTGTTGTGTGGAAGTCCACCTCCCCGCCATATTTAACCCTGTAGTAGCACCCATGCGTGTCTGGCACAGGTGCTTCAATATCCTCATCCTCTGCGTCAGGGGTGGCACGCTCTGAAATTGGGGACTTCGTTCCCCCGCCACTACCAAAACATGCAAAACCACAAGATCCACTGCCGCTTCGTCTCTCACGGTTCTCGTTGCCGTGAGAGAAGCATCGAGGCACGCTACCAGAGTAAGTCCATTGATGGTGTTCTGGTGAAGCAAGAGTGGAATGGAGTGGCGTAGGACCCTGTGATGCCATGGGAGTGGGACCCTCTGATGCAATGGACCCTATGATGAAATGGGAGTCGGACGATAGGAAGGGGTTGTCGATTGAGGTGCTGTTGGTGCGAGGCTTTGTAGGTAAGGAGTCCCTCCCTGACTCCCCCATGGTGTAGTCTGCAGAGAAATACCGTAGGTCGCAAGCTGCTGTGGAGTGTAGCGACCAAACAAATTCTCTGTCTCTTGGAGGTATTGGTCTTGTAAAGAGACAGCCCACTACAGGTCTGGATCTATGCCCGGTGGAGAAACCTGAGAAGGGTAGGTGTAGGATGGCCATGCCTGCAAATAACAAAAATAAATCTATGACACTCATGGCTTAGGGTTAACAAGCCATAAACATTCTTTATTTCTTTGCTTGTTCTCACCGACTCAAGACTCGGTCCACTGGAGGGTGATGGCCACCCCGCGTGAGAGCCCACTTGGATGTGAACCAGCCAAAAAAAGAGCCAATTGGCTGCTCCTCACCAGTTAGCCTTTTGTTTGACATCTACATTACAAAGAGCAATTTAAGATTAAGCTTTCCACCCTATTCACTCATCTATAAATACGTACACAAGTATATGGGCACACAAACACGTAGATACATATACATACTAGTAGACCTAAGTAGAGGCTAGTAGTGCCAAAGGTCAAGTACACCTCTTTAGATATCATCACAGTCAAAGGTACATTGCGGTAATCCATGCATGAGTGAATCAATGACCGCAATGCCACGATTAAAAAAATACTATACCCAAGAGGAATCGTCTAACCTTTAGGTGCTATGCTCCCATACTTAGTGCCTACATACACGCATAAACAAATATATATGTACACACAAATATATATACATATACGTAATGTAGCCATTGTTTTGAGTAGAGATAAAGACTTATGGTTGTAAATGTAGCCAACATTTTGTGTTGTGCGCAGTGCGAGAGTGCTTTTGATTCTGTAGAGTGCTATAAAGAAGAGCTTCTTTATTGTGCTTCTTGCGCAGCATCTCTTCACAGCAGCTCATGTTTGAGGGATTACTTTGCCTCCATTCTGAGGTACAATATCGTTAAAAGATGTCCAACCTAATGCCTATTTGGTGGAGAGGAAGAGATAGGAAGATAGATAGAGAAAAAGATAGAGAAGTTAAGGAGAAGAGAGTAGAAAGTAATTTCCAAGGGTCTGTCAGTGTCACGTACAGAAGGTCTTTTTCATAGAGCCCTAGAGAAGCACAAGCATACCCATACTACACACACCACAAAATGGTTTCTGCGCCTACAACCATTGCTCTTTCTCTCCCTATTTCTTTATCTTCCTCCTTCTACCTATCTCTTTATGCTGATGAATATCTCTATTTCTCTCTCCCTCTCTCCTGTCTTCTCTATCCCTCTCTCCTCCCTCTTTCCCCTCTTTCTTTATCTCTCCCTCTTTCCTCTCTCTCTCTCTCTCTCTCTCTCTCTCTCTCTCTCTCTCCCCTCTAGCCCTATCTCTCTTTCCCCTCTTTCTCTCTCCCTCTCTCCTCTCTTCTCTATCCCTATCTCTCTCCCTCTTTCCACTCTTTCTCTTTCCCTCTCTCTCTCTCTCTCTCTCTCTCTCTCTCTCTCTCTCTCTCTCTCTCTCTCTCTCTCTCTCTCTAGCTAGCACAAAAACCACCTCTAAAGGCTAATCTAGTGCACACCTTAGAGCCTAGACCAAGAGGCTTATAAGGTTACAAGATTTTGGATGGAAGTATCTCTTACTTCAACCTCACCCGCAATTTTTTATAAAAAAGACTCCACTACCCCCACTCCACCCCTCCCTAATTGTGCACCCTTTGGGCTTCCCTCTCTTTGTTTTTGAGGTTGCACCCTCCTTTCTCTCTACCATATAAATATAGAGGCTTAGTTGTCCATTTCAAGGTGACATTTTTTTCACAAACAACCTGTCAAAAAAGAGAAATCTCACCACATCCTCTCACCACTCTGCTCAAATGGAATCTTCCTCTCAGGTTTGTAGCTTACCCTTGCTTTTGATTGTTCTTTTTTAGCTTGACATCTATGACATGTAGGATCATCCTATGACACCTTCCTTCCACCATTTTTTATGTTTGTTTTGATGGTGATGGTGAGAGGTAACAGGTTCTTCCTTTGGCTAAAACATTGCAATCTAGCTCAAGCTACCAAAGTTTAAGATTTTCTCTCTCTCCATTGTTTGTAAACAAGCATTTTTTCATTATAATGGCTTCCAATAAAAGTTATTTTGAGCATTCCTAACCTCTGTGTTTTAATGGTAAAAGTGGGGTCTTCATTTTGTAAACTCCTAGGAACCTACTCTCTCTCTCTCTCTCTCTCTCTCTTCTCTCTCCCTATTTCTCTTTCTCTCTCTCTCTCTCTCTCTCTCTCTCTCTCTCTCTCTCTCTCTCTCCCTATTTCCACTCTTCTCTATCCCTATCTCTCTTTCTCTCTCTCCCTCTTTATCTTTCTCTCTCCCTATCTTTCTCTATTTATCTCTCTTTCTCTTTCCCTCTCTCTCTCTCTCTCTCTCTCTCTCTCTCTCTATTTTTCTCCCTCTTTCCTCTCTTTACCTATATCTCTCTATTCCTCTCTCTCTCTCTCTCTCTCTCTCTCTCTCTCTCTCTCTCTCCCTCCCTCTCTCTCTATTTCTCTCTCTTTCCATCTTTCCCTATCTCTCTCTCTCTCTCTATTTCCCTCCCTCTCTATCTACTCTATCTCTCTCCCTCTTTCCCTCTATTTACTCTCTCTCTCTCTCTCTCTCTCTCTCTCTCTCTCCCTATCTCTCTCTTTCCCTCTATTTACTCTCTCTCTCTCTCTCTCTCTCTCTCTCTCTCTTTCCCTATCTCTCTCTATTCGTCTCTCTCCCTCTCTATATTTACTCTCTCTCTCTCTCTCTCTCTCTCTCTCTCTATTCTCTCCCTCTCTATCTACTATCTCTCTCCCTCTTTACCTCTTCTCTCTCTCTCTCTCTCTCTCTCTCTCTCTCTCTCTCTCTCTCTATTCCTCTCTTTCCCTCTCTCTCTCTCCCTCTCTCTCTCTCCCTCTCCCTCTCTCTCCCTCTCTCTCTCTATTTCTATCCCTATCTATATCTCTCCCTCTTTCTCTCATTCTCTCTTTATCTATCTCTCCCTCTCTCTCCATTTATCTCCCTCTCATTAATTATCCACCTCTTTCTCTCATTCTCTCTTTCTCTCATTCTCTCTTTATCTATGTCTCTCTCTCTCTCCATTTATCTCTCTCTCATTAATTATCTACCTCTTTCTCTCATTGTCTCTTTATGTCTCTCTCTCCATTTATGTCCCTCTCTTTATCTCCCTCTCAATAATTATCTCTCTTTATCTACCTCTATCCCTCTGTCTCTCTTACTCTCACTCTTTCTCTTTATCTCCCTCTCTACCTGTTTTCCTATCTCTCTCTATTTATCCCTCTCCCTCTCTTTAAATTTATCTCCCCGTAATATTGTTGTTTTGTGGACTTTAAGAAAGCCTTTGATATTATTCCACGTAACAATTTGTGGAGAAGGATGGAAGAACTCCAAGTGCCAAGTGCGTTTATGCTTGCGGTTTCTCGAATCTATGAGAAGGTGATTTGTCAATTGTGCATGGGAAGAGAAATTTCAGAAATTTTTGTAAGCACTATTGGGGTTAAACAAGGATGTCCATTGTCACCAACTCTCTTTGGTATATGCATCGATCAATTGGAACAAATGGTACTTGACTTTATGCAAGAAGAAGGCATTGAAGAGGTCATTATTTGCAATGCGGTAATCATGCTTTTGTTGTATGCGGATGATGTAGTGCTTCTAGCACACACTTTAGAAGATGCACAAAAGCTTATGGTTGTCCTTGAGAACTTTTGCTTGCATAGTGGGCTGATTGTAAATGAATCCAAAACAAAGGTTATGCTTGTGAAAACCAACCATAAGGAGAAGCCATGCATTGTGTACAACAACGACACACTTGAAGTTGTTGAGAGCTTTAAGTACCTTGGCCTTGAGGTTCCATCCAATCACAAGTGGCATGAATGTGCTCTGCGTCGTTTGGAAGCAGGAAAGAGAGCATATTATGCATTTGAGAACATGTGTTATGCACGAAACATCAAGTGTTGGGTTCTCAAGAAGTATCTTTTTGATGCATTGGTGACACCGGTTCTTCTTTATGGAGTTGAAGTGTGGGGCGGGAGCATCTCAAAGTCTACTTGGAAAGAGTTTGAGAATGTCCAAAAGCGTTTTCTTACAAACTTTCTCCAAGTTAAGACACAAACACCATATATGCTCCTACTTCTTGAGTCGGGATCTCTTCCAATTGAGGTTATGGGCATGGAAAGGGTTGTGGAGTACATGATAAAGATGCGTCAAAACCCCTCACATCGACTTCCTACAATTGCATGGGAAGCAAGCAAAAAAGTTCAAAAGACGCATAAAAGCAAGATCTTGAGCACGGGATGGATGCAAGACATAAAGAAGTGGTTTGGGAGATGGGATGCATTACACTTGCTACATGATGCTTCAATTGACTCTCAAGTGAATGAAGCTTTTCTACAACGCCAATGTATTACGGCTTGGGAGAAATCCAGTGGGTCACGCTTCATACATTACACCACCTATATTGCCCCCAACTACAAAACCATGTTCTTCGCTGAGAGAGGAAACCGTACTCACACTTACATGCTTGAGCCTATTCCCTTGTCCGCGATACGCACTATCGCAGCAATTCGGCTTAGCTCCCATTTCCTTCTATGCGAGATAGGGCGTTGGGGCAATGGAGAAGAGTCAAATCGATTGTGCACATTATGCTCACTGCAAGTTCGAGAGTCTGAGTACCACACACTACTAGAGTGCTCAGATTTTGATCACATCCGAACTTGCTTCTCTCACATTTTTCAGCCATAACTTAGACCTACACACTTTCCTCTCCCAGCCAAAGTGTGGGCTCTCCATTCTGACTCTCATCACTACAATTTTGGAGCATCGAGAGTCACTCATCAGCCATACACATACTACATCACATGTAACTTTGGTCCCATAGGTCATATTTGACCTCCGAGGACGATAATAAAATCTATCTATCTATCTCTCTCTCTCTCTCGCTCTCTCTCTCTCTATTTCTATCTAACAAACTTAACATTTCTATCTACTATTCTATCCAAACAAGCCAAGCAAAGCAATCATTTCCAAACAAGCCAAACAAAAAGCAACCATTTCCAAACAAACCGAGCAAAGCAACTATTTCCAAATGAACGAGGTATGGTATGGATTCTCTTTTTTTTATGTTTTTTTATTTATGTGTGTGTGTGTGTGTGTGTGTAGTAGTAGACAAAAGGGAAAGAGGGGGGAGGTGCTTTGTTTTGTGGTTAGCTCTTTCGTTGTAGCGCGGTTGAGCTTTGACTAGGTCGAGATTCCAAAGACGATGGCGAAAAACCCCCTTCGAGGAAACCCCCTTCAATGTTGTGCTTCGAGAGACGATGGCGGAAACTTGATGAAGATTTTAAATTTTTTATGGATACTATATTTTGTAGTATTTTTTAATGTTTATTAATTGCATTTTTAAAGCTCTCTTTAGGTTAAAAGTAAATTTAGCACTCATTGTTATTTATTCCCTTTGACCTTAAATTTATGTAATTTTTTAAATGGAATTTAGGGCTTTTCTAATTATTTACTTTTTAGGACACATGACTAAATAAATAACATTTTGCGTGTGCAGGACATCAAATGGAATGATCGTGGTCCCCCTGGAGGCCCTGAGCACGATCGTTGGCTCAAGGAAAAACTCCCTTGTCCTTACGCCACGTGCAAAAGGGAAATCCTTCGCTTGAGGTACATTGCTTTGGAGCACGTGGAGAACAAAGAGCTTTGGCATCCTCGAAAAAATGCTCGAAGAGATGAGAGCAGGACTCACCCTTTGCTTGTTGAGGAGGTGCCCCATTGGTCTATGTTTGGTGGTGATGCACCAGCGTGCAAGGCGGAACGGTAGAGGCAACAATGCGACTGGGCAATTTGGGTGCACCACATGGTGATCCTCTCGTTGGCTCTTCTTCGGCAGCTCCTATGGCGTCTCCATCGCACTTTGAGGTAGAGGATGAGCACATGTTCAATATGTGTGATAAGTTACTAGCTCATGAGTGCAACGTGTGCGAGGATGATCATCAGCCCTGCACTAAACGAGCTACCAAAACGGAGAATAGATTGATGATGAGTGCTCGAACACCTCTTTACGACGGTGCACAGTACTCGATGCTCCGAGCATCGTTGAAATTCCTCGACTTGCAAGAAAAAATTGATTGGAGTAATGTAAGTGTTGATGCACTACTTCTGTAAGTATGGAGTCTCCACTCGCTTTATGGTGCCGTCTTTTAGCAATTACACTGATACGCATGTTTGTTGTAGTTTGATGGAAAAAATGTTGCCAGAATATCACCACATGCCTCCTGATCGTCGAAGAGCTAGATCGTATATCACTGCACTTGGAATGGAGTATGAGCGCATCCATGTGTGCGTCAACGATTGCATGCTATACCGCAATGAGCATGCACATGCTACCTCATGTCCCGTGTGAGGGGAGGCACGATACAAGAAGAGTGAGTGGGGCGCACCTACCCCGCAAGGTATTGAGACATTTTATATTAATTCCTTGCATCCAACACATGTTTAAAAGCAGTTCGATCATGGAGCTTCTCGCGTGGCACGCGAACCATCACTCAAATGATGGAATGATGTGTGTCCGTGTCGATTCATTTGCATGGAGGCACATCGGAACTCAATGGCCAGAGTTTGGCTTGGAGCCTTGACACTTGAGGCTTGGGTTAGCACGTGATGGTGTCAACCCCTTCGACACTAAGTCTACTTCATGGAGCACTTGGCCTGTGGTGATCGTCAACTACAATATTCCACCATGGGAGACAACCAAGAAGGGAAATATACTTCTTTCCTTGCTTATGCCAAGGAAGTACAAAGTGTCAAATATTGATTTCTACCTTGAGCCCCTCATTGAGGAGTTGGAGGAGTTATGGAAAGGCATTCTTGTTGTTGATGTCTCACTTGCAAAGGGGGGGAGAGAGGCCATTGTGAGGGGAATCCTTATGTGCACTATGCATGACTATCCTGGGCTTGGAGAGATTTTTGGTAGCCCCCTTTTCTCTATTTTTATCTCCATATTTCCCTCTCTCTCTTTAGTTCATTGTAGTTCACTCATCTCTTTAACCATATGATATGTATGCAGGGTTGTCCACATCCGGGCATAATGCATGTCTACTTGCGGGCCTGATTCCTTGCGCAAGGACAACCATCTTTTCTTACCCAAGGGCATAACAAGCACAAGGATCCAACAAATGGAAAAACCCCTCTAAAGCTCACGACGGCAGATCGGGCAACCATTTGGGAAGAAAACCACAACAACAATCCGACTCCGTGTCCTCCACCAAAATGTATGTCAAGGTATTCCATATTTTTAAGGCTTCCATATTGAAAGGACTTAAAAATAAAACACCTCTTGTATTCCATGCACATATTCAAGAATGTAGCCCAAATACTATGGGATCACATTATTGGCAAGAAGGACTCTTTGGGTGCGATGGAGGATTTGAGGCTTTTAAAACATCTCTCCACCTCTACTACTCCACGTCGTGCCCCAAATGGAAATCCAAACAAGATGAAGGGTACCATTGCCTCTATTCGGACACCAATAGGATACATAAGGTTGCTAAAGGGAGCTTTCACAAAAGCAAAGAAGGGTAATATTCATACTCTCTATACTATCTATAGTTTGTGTGTATGACTATCACTCACTTTCCCTTACCTTGATTTACATTGTAGTTCATTCTGCCAGTGAGTATGTATATATGTTGGGACAAGAAAGTCAGAGATGCTATTTTCAAACTAGGAGAGCTAGTAAGGTACACCACAAGACTCCACTCAACTACACCTTTTTTATGTACACAATAATTTCAACTAGCACTTAGTGTATCCTTGTGTGTTTTTCTTGTAGATTTGTGAGCTCCAAGGAAATCAAAATAGATGTTATCCCTGCTTCTCAAACACTTGTAGTAGAAACTCTGTGTGCCATTGAAGATGTATTTCCTCGATTGGTCCTTCTTAGAAAAATTCACCTCTTGGTTCACGTGGTGGAGGATATCGCTATATGTGCACGCACGATAGATGTTCTTCTTGGAGAGGTTTTTAAAGACTCTCTAATATTTTGTGCAGCTACGGTCGCAACCAAAGCCATGTATGGCGAAAGAGTGGATCAATCAAGAGGAATTTGTTTACATATCAGAGTATTTTCCACAAGTTTATCCTTCAATGCCTCGCATGTGGTTAGACGAGGAAGAAATACTAAGATTATGACCAAGTGCGTGGACTTATGGATAGTGTCAAAGGTAAGGAGTTTGCAAGAGAGAAAAGCATGGAAACAAGCACATGGAGGAAGGAGGGAAACCCCAGTGCCTAGACACCTTGCATGTTTTTCAGATCTCATTAGTGCAGAGTGGATTCATGAGAGAATGATCGAGGCAAAAGCGCGCGGAGAAGACATCACCAGCAAAGAGTGGGAGTATGCACGAGGTTGCGTACCAAAGGTTGAGTACTCATATACCTAAACCATACTATAACGCCATTTCTTGAAACTATCTTTAATATGTATTTGATAAATTAATATATTTTTGTATATTGTAGTGCCTTTTCTTTAACTCTATGTGGTCAAAGGGTCGTCACTTTCGTACGTGCCACATTGACGAGCGTAGAACCACCATGGATTGTGCCATCATGGGAAACTTTGACACAGACGGTGATGAAGCCAGAACTGCGGAACTATTGAAAGGATACTAAAAGTTAATTTTAGAACCTTTCATACCTTCATCTTTGAGTGCAAGTGGATTGAAAATTTGTCTAGACGACATGAGAATGACCTCTACATGGTGGACTCTAGTGTGCATTACAGAGGGAGGTATGACATTTAGTTTTACCGCGCAATTGTAAGCAAGTGAGAGACATGTACCTTTTTTATTATTAATTTCTTGTAGCGTTAGTTATACCATTATTACTCGCTTTGAGCTTCTATTTTATAGGTCCCCTATATCCCAGCAATCCACCAACCAAAACTTTGGTTCGTAATTCTCGTAGCACCTCGGGGGAGAACCATTTTTTCCACTAATGAAGTGGAGACTATCTTTGATCCTCTTCCACCCCTGACTTTGGACGAGGTGGAAACAAAGGAGAGGGAGGTCGATGAATCAAGTCCGGCGGCAGCAAGTCTTAGCGATGATGACTGTCATGATGATGAAGATGATGAGATGGAGGATGAAAAACTCGAAGATGATGAAGGCAATGCATCCACAAACGACAATTCTATTTCTCTCTTTTTTGATTTAGGATCCATGGTCTTAGAATTGGATGATGCCTCATGTAGAGTTCTGCTGGAAGATGATTCATAAAAATTTTGCAGTTATGCAGTCTTTTTGTCGTGTAATCCATTCATCTCTCTCTCTCCACCTCTTCCTCTCTTTAGATTTGGGAATATGCTCAATTATGTTAATCAATTGACAAATATTATTTTAGTTGGTGTAACCAAGTGTAATCTTATATCCCCCCCTTTCTCCCCCCCCCCCCCCCCCCCCTCTCTCTCTCTCTCTCTCTCTCTCTCTCTCTCTCTCTCTCTCTCTCTCTCCGGAGTTATGGTCTATGGAGCACATAGAGTGGGGAAGCAAGGAGCTCCTCGCTCGGGAGAACGGCCAAATTGTATGCACCATGCCGGATGAGACCAAGCGAAAGATTATCCTTGATAATAGTTGGATCTATTTGAGGGATACAAAATGTTTTGTATGTGAAGAACGCACTATTAAGCAACAAAATATGCGTCGCAAGGAATATGAGGAAAAGAATAATAAAAACAAGGAGATCTCTCATGAAGAAAATGTGCCCAAGGAGGAGGCAAGTCTCTCAAGCAAATAGGGATGCGTGACCTATGAGACCGAGTTACAATTGAAAATATGCTTTTGGAATTGTAATGGATACCCATGGAATGCGGGGGTTGGCATTGATGAACTAACAAGCAAAGCCGATGTTGTACTTCTTGTTGAAACTTGGGAGCATGATACACAAAGGATTAACGGCTTGGAGGATTACAATGTACATTCATTGATGTGGTCAAAGAATCTCAAGCAACGAAGAGGACAAGGAGGGTTAGCATGTATGGTTAAGAAAGGATTGGAAGATTTTGTATCAATTGTGAAAGATGACAAGTACAAACGTTATGTATGGCTGAAAATTATGACACTAAAAAGAGCACCCATTTTTGTAGCCGGTTGCTACATTCCTCATCATGATTCTCCGTTTTATGCTTGCATGGATAGAGATCAACCATTTTATGATTTGGAAGAGGACATTGCTTATTTCAAAGGTGAAGGTGATGTTATTGTATTTGGGGATATGAATGCTCGCACAAAAACATTGCAACATGATACTCAACAATTTGATATGCCATACATTTCAAGGGAGTTGGAGGAAGTTCACTTGTATGATCGTACTTCAATGGATGAGAAAGAGCCAGATCACTATGGAAAGTTACTTTTACACATGTGTAATAGCACGGGTATGCTCATTGCCAATGGTGTATCTTTGTGGAGTGGAACCAATGGATTTACATGTAGAAAACATAATGGGGATAGTGTGATTGACTATATGCTACTCTCTGAAGCCATCATGTATCGCATAAAGAGTTTTATGTTTGGTCAATGGACCCCGGAATCCGACCATTGCACCTTATGTATTGACCTTTCATGTGGAGAAGCAACTAAGCATGATAATCTCAGCCAAAGGAAAGAGAAGTTATCACTATGTATGGATTTCAAACGGGCACCAATGTACATTGAAATGGTTGAGCAAAAATTATGGATGACAAAGCTTCAATGTGATGCAGCATTGGAAACTAAATGGGAAGCTTTCAAGAAAGCTATTTGTTCTTGTGCGGAAGAATGCTTTGCCATAAAGCATCTCCATGGTATCAACAAAGATAGATCACGCAAAAGGTGGTTTGATAAAGAATGTCAAGATGCTCGAAAGTCCTTGATAAAGCTTGATGCAACTATGGACAAAGAAAACTATCAAAGTCATTTGCATACATACAAGGCATTGATTCAAAAGAAGAGAAGAAGATGGGAAGTAAAGCAACAAGAATTTCAAGTCCAAGAAAAGGCACATGCATGTGGAAGATTTTGGAGAAACTTGAGAGGCAAGCGGGTTGAGAATTTTGGTAACTTGAGTCTAGTGGATATGTACACACATTGTAGGCAATTATATGAGCAAGAAAATACTGAAAAAATGCCATTTTATGGTTCACTCCCATGTATGCCGTCTTTTTTTACTATTGAGGATGTATGCGGTGGGCTTGAAAAGTTGGCCACTCGCAAAGTGGGAGATCTTCAAGGTATCAAGCCGGAGAGGATCAAATGGACGGGAGATTTTACCCATGAGTGGATGTGTGATATGTTCAACCTTGCACTTCAACATGGTATGCCTTATGATTGGAGTACTAATTGGGTTAAGCCTTTTCATAAAGGAGGGGATGTAAAGAATGTAAGCAACTACCGGACTATAATGATTGGGTCTCTTATGGCAAAGTTGTTTGGGTGCATAATGGAGATGAAATTGAGTGATTGGGCTGAAGAGAATGACAAGCGTGCAAAGGGACAAGCGGGTTTTCGTCGATGCCATAGCACCATTGATCATCTTGTCACTCTTCGTATTCTCATGAAGTAAAGTCGGTTGAAAGGCAAGCGATTGTATTGTTGTTTTGTGGACTTTAAGAAAGCCTTTGATATGATTCCCCGTAACAATTTGTGGAGAAGGATGGAAGAACTTCAAGTGCCAAGTGAGTTTATGCTTGCGGTTTCTCGAATCTATGAGAAGGTGATTTGTCAATTGCGCATGGGAAGAGAAATTTCAGAAATTTTTGTAAGCACTATTGGGGTTAAACAAGGATGTCCATTGTCACCAACTCTCTTTGGTCTATGCATCGATCAATTGGAACAAATGGTACTTGACTTTATGCAAGAAGAAGGCATTGAAGAGGTCACTATTTGCAATGCGGTAATCATGCTTTTGTTGTATGCGGATGATGTAGTTCTTCTAGCACACACTTTAGAAGATGCACAAAAGCTTATGGTTGTCCTTGAGAACTTCTGTTTGCATAGTGGGCTGATTGTAAATGAATTCAAAACAAAGGTTATGCTTGTGAAAACCAACCATAAGGAGAAGCCATGCATTGTGTACAACAACGAGACACTTGAAGTTGTTGAGAGCTTTAAGTACCTTGGCCTTGAGGTTCCATCCAATCACAAGTGGCATGAATGTGCTATGCGTCGTTTGGAAGCGGGAAAGAGAGCATATTATGCATTTGAGAACATGTGTAATGCGGGAAACATCAAGTGTTGGGTTCTCAAGAAGTATCTTTTTGATGCATTGGTGACACCTGTTCTTCTTTATGGAGTTGAAGTGTGGGGCGGGAGCATCTCAAAGTCTACTTGGAAAGAGTTTGAAAATGTCCAAAAGCGTTTTCTTACAAACTTTCTCCAAGTTAAGACACAAACACCATATATGCTCCTACTTCATGAGTCGGGATCTCTTCCAATTGAGGTTATGGGCATGGAAAGGGTTGTGGAGTACATGATAAAGATGTGTCAAAACCCCTCACATCGACTTCCTACAATTGCATGGGAAGCAAGCAAAAAAGTTCAAAAGACGCATAAAAGCAAGATCTTGAGCACGGGATGGATGCAAGACATAAAGAAGTGGTTTGGGAGATGGGATGCATTACACTTGCTACATGATGCTTCAATTGACTCTCAAGTGAATGAAGCTTTTCTACAACGCCAATGTATTACGGCTTGGGAGAAATCTGGTGGGTCACGCTTCATACATTATACCACCTATATTGTCCCCAACTACAAAACTATGTTCTTCGCTGAGAGAGGAAACCGTACTCACACTTACATGCTTGAGCCTATTCCCTTGTCCACGATACGCACTATTGCAGCAATTCGGCTTAGCTCCCATTTCCTTCTATGCGAGATAGGGCGTTGGGGCAATGGAGAAGAGTCAAATCGATTGTGCACATTATGCTCAGTGCAAGTTCGAGAGTCTGAGTACCACACACTACTAGAGTGCTCAGCTTTTGATCACATCCGAACTTGCTTCTCTCACATTTTCAGCCATAACTTAGACCTACACACTTTCCTCTCCCAGCCAAAGTGTGGGCTCTCCATTGCGACTCTCATCACTACAATTTTGGAGCATCGAGAGTCACTCATCAGCCATACACATACTACATCAGATGTAACTTTGGTCCCATAGGTCATATTTGACCTTCGAGGACGATAATAAAATCTATCTATCTATCTATCTCTCTCTTCTTTTTCAAATTTGAAAATTTTATAAAATATTCTTTAATTTTTATTGATAGGAGAGAAACACCAAAATTTGGAGGGGGGGGCGGCGGGGGGGGGGGGAAGCCAGAATTTGAAAGTTTAGGCGCTAAACTTGGTTGTCGGATATAACAGTGGTAATCTACACGATAATAACAGCACTAATACACGCGGTAATAATAGTAGAAATAGTCACAACAATATTTTAAACACAAACCCCCTCTTCCTCGTCCTCTCTCTTGTTTCTCTACTTGAATTTGCACCTTCTCTCTACAAAACGTGATAAAACACTTGAAGATTTTCATAGTGATCCTTTGCCACTGTTATTTCCGCACACACAATATTTTCTCTTTCTATTCTCCTTTGGTAATCCGCAACAATGCTGGCTGTTCTGGAGTTTTCCTCTTATAGTGCACTATTGAAGCAACTGAAGGATTTTCTTTGTTCACATCAGTCAATTGGTGGATGAGGAGTTCGAAAGGGATTTTTTTTTGAAATAAACAGGAAGCTTGATTACAAAGGAGCAGGGGAAGACACGAAGCAATTGAAGGAGGAGCAAGGCGAGATACAGGTTTCCCACGCTCTGTCAACAAGGGCACTACTTTTGTGATATTACTTGTGTTCAAGTAGTTTTCTAGACTCTTTGGTTTTTATTGTAGGTTGCACCTAGCCGGTTTTCCACTTGTGATAGTAATAGAAAAATTGAGTTCTAAAGTGTCATTTGCAACTCCGAGTTATCATTTTGTGTTGTTTCTCTCACATGATCCCACAGCAAGCAACCCGGTGTTGATCCCGGATCAATAACCGCACTTATGATAGTAATAGAAAAACTGAGTTCTAAAGTGTCATTTGCAACTCCGAGTTATCATTTTGTGTTGTTTCTCTCACATGATCCCACAGCAAGCAACCCGGTGTTGATCTCGGATCACTAACCGCACTTATTTATCCCCGACAGCTTTGTCATAAAGCATCATCAAGGGGGGAAGTTTCATGACATAGCCAAGGAGAAATTGGATGATTTGGAATGTCTACTTGAAGATGCATTGGAGTATATTTCTGCAAACAAGGGTAGAAGATTGAAATCGTGTTCTACCAGGAAGACAATCAGATGTTTGCAAAACATGTTTTCATTTGACAGGGAAGCTCGAAGAGGAGTTTGGGTTTGACGAGACAAGTGATGATGACGGAGAGGAGTGGAGTTATCCAATGCAAGTATTCATGATTAACACTAGAATGGTAACCTAACAGGACATAAAAGTGTCCTTTCAAGGTTTTGGAAAAAATTCCAAAACCAAAGTATATCCATTCATTTTGAAAAATCCTTTCATGAGCTTATAGTTCAAGAACTACTACATATGGAAAAAATGAGAAAATTGTAAGTTTTCTCATCCCTTGGTCACTACAAGCCTCCAAAGTGGATGGACCAGTGCATTTTGCCCAAAACAACAATTTCTTATGGTTGATTGCATATTAATAAGAGTGGGGATTTTTGTAGGACATGAGATAAAATGCCCCGTTAACTTCAATGGGTTGGTGATCAAAACATATGGTTGCTTTTACCTCACTAATTTTTTTTCTGGGCAAAAAAAATACGTACAAAAAAGTTACATTTTTGCCATTCTGCGGACCTATCATCAAAGTTTCTATAGTCACGCTCAATACAGATACTATATACATATTTTCTTAGTTCACTTTGGGCCTTTGGATTCAAAAGGATCCATGGAGCATGTCAAAAGGGTAATGGATGTCTTACTAAGTGGAACCTTGGGGGCAATGATAAAGCGCTAAATACAGCAAACATGAAAAAACTGGGTTTAGCATTATGACCTCTAGAAACCCATAGAAACTACTCAATATCTATCCAAGTTTGTAGTCTATGATTAGATATGGTTACTACCCACAAAATACACACAATTGGCCTAAGAAACTAGCAATATTGAGAAAGTTATTCTTGCTACTCTAAAATGTATCGTATTCTTCAGCAATCAAAAAACTTAACCATCATCATATACTATGCTATATAGAATATTAGGTCCCCCAAAACTCAAGGAAGATTAGATTTATTTTATATATTACACTTAAACAATCAAAATTGAATTTGGATATCAAGAAAGCCGCCACAAAAATCATAAAAGTGCTAATTTTGGCCAAAAAACAGGATTATGCAATTCTTGTAAGTTGGTCATTACTTTTAATTTTAACACTTAGCTCTCACTACAAGCATCAAAACATGTTGAGAATTATGAAGGCCTAACCTCTAGCCATCTAAACCTCACAAACATGAAGTTTAGAGTGGTATAGTTGCCAAAAATTGGAAAAAAACAAAAAACAAGACCCGTTTTTTCACACAGTTTAGGTTCAAAAATGTTGTGCAAGAGTAAGGTTAATGGTGAGATCGATACTCAAAAAAAAATGTCAAGATTTTTTTAGCTCATAAGGCAACTTTGTGGATATATAGCACCTAGAATTTCATTTTCATACTCTTCAAATAATTCAAGAAAAATGGTCACTTAACAGGACACAAAAGTGTCCAAGGACATAAAAGTGTCCTGTTTACCATTCTAGTGTTAAGGAAGAGGGAGTGCACATGGGTGTGAGCCAAAGCAGCCACCAAAATCCCAGAGAAACCCCTACACCAAAATCAAGCACCCAAAAGAGAGAATTCTTCAATTTTACTACCTCAATGATGCATTGAATGTGTGTAAAACTAATACACTCTCATCAGAAAAGCAAAAAATGAATTTTTAGGGAGTAAAAAAGCTCAACCTACAATTCAGGAAGGAGGATTGGAATACCTTGATGTTCAAAAATCCACTCTTTTTGGAAATTTTCTTTATTTTTCAATGCAAGGTCAAACTAGTGAGCCAAATGAAGTTATGTTCCCTGATTGTGGAGATTATTTCTCCCAAATGGAAGATCAAGCATATTTTTCTAAATGCAAATAAAAGCAAGCTGAGATGAAGGCGTTGATTTACAATTTTTTGAAGTGTTTATGGAGTTCCTCGCAACAACTGAAAATCATCTTAAAAATGCTTAGATTGAGGAGGAGTTTATTGATTTATTTGTTTTACAGTCAAACTCAGATTTTTATGATGTTAATTTGAGGACGAACTTGAGCGAACTAATGTAGGTCTACAAAATTTGTGTGAAGATGATGCTAATACTCTATTGTATACCTATGAATCAATTGAGATTGAACCAAAGAAAGATCAAATTGATTGTTTCTTGAAATCTCAAAATCAAGAAAGTGGGTTTTTTGAGCCTCAATCAAATTTTGAAGCAAAGCATCAGTGTCCTAAGATGTTGCAGATGCTGAAGAAGAATTGCTTGATGGTTGCAAAGAGGTTTTTCCATCTTGAACCAGTTCTAGCTCATTATCAAGTGAAATTTGATTTGTTGGAAGTGTTATTTTCTTCAAATTGGTGGCTAAATTTGATGCATACCAGTTGTATGAGCTTATTCTCAAAACTCAAAAGTTGTAGATATTCAAAATTTTGGAGTTTTTCAAGATCAAATTTCTATGTCTGAAGTGCATATTGCTAATTTTCGCAATGTAGAAGTGGCAAATCAGATTTTGCAGATGCAAGATGTTGCATTGATCACTGAGTGATCCATATTTCATATTGTTTAAATCCGATTTTACATTGATGATCAGGCAAAGAGGGGTTTTTTCCTGATTTTACAAAAGTCAATTGGAAATCAAAGGGATACGATATTTTGGATGTTATTCAGGACAAAATTACAAAGTTTACTGAGTGGAATGATTGTTTCATATGGAAGTAGTTTTTTTGTCTCAGATTTACCTAGATTGCTTGATTTTGAAGAACAAATATTTATGGATCATGTGGATCATCTTTTATTTGCATGTTGGGAGCATTATGCCTTTATTCACATGTTGTTGAAGGGTGAATATGCAAATTTTCAAATTCAACGAGGTTTAAAGATACAAGAGGATATTTAGGGTTTTGTGCATGGATTGCAAAAACCTAATTTTCAAAGTCAGATTCTCATGTTTCAGAGGTTGAAGAGGCTGATTTTGCTAATGTTTACTTCATGCTCTTGGAGAATGGACATACTTATTCAATTTTGGTTTAATACGTTCATTTTCTATGAGCTCTCATGTGATATAATACTTTAGGGAATGTTTGGGTGATGTTTAGTTTCTCTCTATGATGTATTTTGTGTATCTTTGTTTAAGTACCAGGCACTACGCTTTACTTCATATGAAGATCCTAGCATTGAGTTTGTCATAGTATTGTATGGTGTATTTGTATATTGGAGTAGATTCCAGGCACTATACGTTATGTTGTATAGTAACTAGGGATTTTTGGAAAATAGGATAAGTCATTCGACTTTGATCAAGGGATGTGTGGATCGATCCAGGTCAGATTTCTATGAAATCCACCACTAGGGCGTGTCATGTGTTGACGGGATATTATATGTTGAGTCTGAATATTGTTGGATCTGAAATTGAAATGTTGCTTTGAATATTGTTGACTCTAAACTGGATATTACTAACTCTGATATTTGGTCAACCACGTATTTGTTGAGTCTGATTATTGCTAGGTTGGAATATTTCTAGGTCGGATTTTTACCAGGTCAGGCTAGTTCGGATTTTGCTCACTCTAACATTTTATGTCAAAAACCTTTTTGGGTTGGACAGTTATAACTATCAATTGGCACTTGTATTGGGATGCGTTCCGAGTAGGGGAATGTGAGAGAATCTTTAGCCATGGTGTTCTTTGCTTTGTATGATGTTATCTCTATGTTCTGTTTGTGCCGACTCTAAAGTAATCGGATTGTGTCTTCTATTGTGAGCCTGATCATGGAGTGATTGATTATTCTTTGTTTGAGAGCATGTGTGTTGAGAGAGATTCTTGTGTTGATGAACCCCAACATAGATTCTTGTAGGTCACGACTATACTCATTGGCAGCGAAGATCTTCCCATGTACTTTAAGTAGCAAGGTACTTTTAGGTCTTCTCTCTATGATCTCAAAAGGTGATTCTCCCATAGTAGTATGGACAATATTATTGTATGCATACTCTACAAGAGATAAGTAATTCTCCCATTGTGAACGTTGATCTACTTCTATAACATAAGTCTTTAGTAGATCGAGAATCATTAGCTATCTCACATTGGCCATCCGTTTGTGGGTGATAGGCCAAAGAGAAATTCAATCTTGTACCTACATTTTCAAAGAGACCTTTCTAAAACTTACTAGTCATTCTAGGATCTCTATGTGACACGATGGATGGTGGAAATCCATGGTGTTGGAAAATCTGGGATATGAAAAGAGTTTCTAGCTCGTGTTCCTTAATAGTCTTTTTGACAAGAATAAAGTGTGCTTGCTTGCTAAATCTATAGACTTTTGTCCATATTCCTCTATTCCAATGGAAAAACATAGGTAATCCAAAGATGAAATCCATGGATATACTTTCCCATGGTGAATTAGGGATTGGTAATGGCTGGAGTAGTCTAGGTTTCTTCCCTGTATCATACTTGGTCTTTTGGCACACCACACATGTTGAAACATACTATTGTATGTCTACCTTCATGGTAGGCCAATAGAAGTACGTCTCTACTCCTTGATAGGTTGAATTCCTCTATGTCCCGCATAGGGAGAAGCATGGGATTCATACATGAGTTTCTCACAAAGGGAGTGGGTAACATGTACCCTATTTCCATGGATAAGATAACCATCTTTCAAGCTGAATGGTTCTTCTTTCTTCCCCAATGCAAGGACTGACATTCTATCTCTAAATTCGGGGTCATTAGTATACTCATATATCATAGAAGATAAATCATTGTGAATTTCTATAGACATCACATTAACTCTTGGTTGTTGTGAAAGTGCATTGGCCACTTGGTTATGCTTACCAGCAATGTGAGCAATATCAAAATAAAATTGCGAAAGAAATTTTTTGCCCACCTCATTTCTTTGCTGGAAAGATTGGTTTTGTTCATGAATTACTTGAGACTTTGGTGGTCCGTTCGCAAAATAAATGGAGTCCCCAATAGATAGTGCTTCCATGTGTGTAGGGCATGTAGAGCATCTAAAAGCTCTTTTTCATATATGCCCAAGACTCTTTCATTGGCATTGAGCCTTTGGCTCTCCTATGCTATTGCATGCCCTTCTTGAAGCAAAAATGCTCCAAGGCAATCACCACAAGCATCACATTGGACCTCAAATGGCTTTGAGAGATCCGGAAGCATCAAGACTAGCTGGAGGTAAGCTTCTCTTTGAGCTTGTCAAAAACATTTTTCTTTTTAGCAATCCATGAGTACTTAACGTTCTTCTTTGTTAGGTCATGCAATGGTGC
Organism: Adiantum capillus-veneris; assembly: GCF_014529385.1. Lineage (NCBI taxonomy): Eukaryota > Viridiplantae > Streptophyta > Polypodiopsida > Polypodiales > Pteridaceae > Adiantum > Adiantum capillus-veneris. Next base: position 111,845,596 of record NC_140954.1, on the reverse strand, counting down.
TATTTGAGAGAATTTGGCTATGAAGCATCTATAGTATGCACACATACCAATGAAGATTCTTAGCTCATGTAGATTCCTTGGATTAGGCCATGCTTTTATTATCTCCAACTTTGATAGATCCATATGGATATCACCTTGAGAGATAATATGACCTAAGTTGTAAGGACATGGGTCCTATGGGCAAGGCCACCGACACGGCCGAACAATGTGTATGCTAGGGGGAGGCTATAATATAGCCCAATTGGGGGGAGACAAGCACACGCATTACCACCACCCTTTCACCGGTATCTGAGCTATTTTTGGGAGGGGAAAAAAAGCGGGTTGCATGTGCGTGCGATGTCTTGCTTCTCTCCCAGGTTCCACAGATAGCGACGTCTCTGCTGTGCACCAAAAGAGGACAAGGGAATGCTTTCTTTTGTGCAACGTGCGGACAGACAATGACAGCCCCATCTACACCCTCCAAGGTGGGCGACCAAGGCAAACTCAACTGGCAACTTGATGGCACCAAGGCTCTGAAGGCTTTCGTTGGCGCCGTTGGCTATGCGCGTAGGAAGGCCCGCTTAACCCTTGCATGAAGGAGGGTTGAACCCACCCCATGAGGGTAAGAGGCCAACACTTTACCATCAAGATATTCACTCTTGTTGTGTATAACAAGGAAAGATAGCCTACTTGTGTTGAAAGGAAAACTAGAAGGAAAGGGAAAGCTTCAAACTTCAAGGAAGTAACTTCACCCTTCTTTTTCACTTTTTGGAAAAAGGAAAGTTTTCCTCCAAAAATTATTTTTTCCTCAAGGAGGTAGCTTCAAAGTGAACAAAAGACTTCACAAAAACGATGGGTTTTTGTAAAGAATCGACAAAGGTGTTCTTACAACGAATGACAAGTGAAGCGCTCAAATTCCTACAAGGCGAGGTTCGCATGCGACACAAATCGCGGAGCAAACAAAACACAAAGACTTCAATTTCACAAGGTACAAGTTGTCATTGTTTTCTCTCTTTGTATTAGTGGTGTGTTTACCATGGCAGTGAGGATATCCCACCTACACAAACGTTTGATTTTGAGCAGCTGACACTAATATGCATGATGACAATGATCTAGGAGATCATGGCCTTGTAGATATGGCTGCTTTCAAGACTTTGAAAAATCACCAAAGCATACTTGAACGCAACCTCTCTGCACTTAATGCAAATGGTACCAATCTTATGGAGTTACTTGTGAAATTTATGAATTCACAGACGACTCAAGGAGCCACAAGTGGCACGGTTCAAGGAAACCAAGCTTGCATGACTCAAAGAGTCCAAGAGACAAATGTTGCAGAAGATGCAGAAGGTAGCAATGCATTACTTAAGAATATCACCATTCTTGAATTTCACAAGGAAGAGCGTGATCACCACAAGGATGCAGTCAATACGTTCTTACACAAATGGAGTGATATTCATTGATTGAGACACACCCCGGATATAAAGACGACTTTGGAAACAAGTCTATCTCTTAAAGGCAAGGCCTATAAGTGGTGGATGAAATTTCTAATAGATGCTCGTCCTTGGCCTTGCGATGCGTTTCAAGATTCTTTTTCCAAAGAGTTTTTGGACTCCAATGAAGAAGATAAGAATTGGTTAGCATGGGATGCATGCCGCATGTCTGGCCTCTCTCTTTGTACCTACCTTTCAAAGTATCGGGAAATCATATTAAAACTAGAAGGTCTAGATGAATTCCAAAAGATACGGGGTTTTAATAGGGGTCTTGACAAAGAGTATCGTCTTCATGTCAAGACTCGACATCCAAAAACTTTGGAAGAAGCCATGAGTTGTGCCCAAAGATATGATGATGACCAAGAGAGGAAACGAAATGTAGCTAAGAGCCAATGGCGAGGTAGATCGATGTGGCTAAGAGCAATGTGGCTAAGAGCCAATGGCGAGGTAGATCTCCCACACGTTCCAAGAGAATAACAGACAATCTACCTCTCCATGTCTACAAGAGGCTAGGAAGCCTAAGCACTCGCGAGATACTCCATGTGGGTGTCTCAGCACTATCGATTTTGGCGTGCGAAGAAACACAATTTGTATTTTAGATGTCTTTCAGACAAAATTAACAAGAAATATTGTGCTCTTTTGCAAGGCAAATAAAAGGCCATGCACACGGTGCAACGCCTCACATTAGATTCATCTCCTAAATGTTGTGCTGTAGAGGTTCTTCATTTTGAAGAAAAGCACAAGTGTTGTGTACCTGCTTCAATGTGGAAACCCACCTTTGGCTCCCATGAATTTAAGGACATGGGTCCTATGGGCAAGGCCACCGGCACGGCCGGATAGTGTGTACGCTAGGGGGAGGCTATAAGATAGCACACTTGGATGGAGACTAGCACACGCATTACCACCGCCCTTTCACTGGTATCCGAGCTATTTTTGGGAGGAGGCAAAAAACGGGTTGCATGTATGTGCGACATTCTGCTTCTCTTGCACGTTGCATAGACAACAACGTCTCCGCTGTGCAACAAAAGAAAACAGCCACGCTTTCCTGTGCAGAGTGCGTGGACAGACAGCAATAGCCCGCCAACTACGGTCGCCACATCTACGCCCTCCACAGCGCATGACTAAGACGGGCAACCAAGGCAAACTCGACCGCAACTCAACGGCACCTTTTTATTTTTCAGAATGTAAATTTAATAGATGATGTCTTTTTGTGTTACTGCTTGTCTCCAAGTCTTGTGAATTCTCAAGAGAAAAGTGCGGTGAATTCTAGTAATGGTATGCAAAGTGCAATGAATTCTAATGGTATGCAAAGTGCAGTGAATTCTACTGATAAACAAAGTGTTAACAAATCTTACGAGCAAAGTTCTCTCAAATTTAATTCTATAGAGCAACATGCAACTGATGTAAAACAAACATTATAGGAATTACAAGATTCTCCATCCTAGCATAACTCTACTTTACTTTCTCCTTTTGCACAACAAAAGTTGACTCACTTACTCACGGAGTATAGTGATGTATTATCAAGTGATTTAGCACCGGGTTTACCCCCTATACGTGATCTGCAGCATGGCATAGATGTCTTGCCAGGCAGTAAACCGGTGAGTAAACCACCTTATCGTATGAGTGCTAAAGCAGCCAAGGAGGTTGAGAGTCAGTTGGCTTACTACCCTGCCCGCGGTTTCATTAGACCTAGCTCTTCGCCTTGGGTATCACCAATTCTATTGGTAAAAAGGAAAGATGATACTATGTGCATGTGTGTAGATTATTGCGGTTTAAACGCCATAACTATCAAGAACAAGTATCCTCTGCCAAGAGTAGATGAGTTTTTTGATCAACTCCATGGGACAAGATACTATACAAAGATAGATCTTTGTTCAAGATACCACCAGGTGCGTATCGTTTTACAACATATCTCAAAAACTGCCTTTAGAACACGGTTCGGGCATTTTGAATTTTTGGTTATGCCTTTTGGTCTAACCAATGCTCCATCTACATATGACACTCATAGATAGTGTCTTACATACCTATCTTGCAACAAATTTTCCTTGACGACATTCTCATTTACAGTGAGACTGAAGATGACCACATAGAACACTTACGATTAGTGTTCGAACAGCTACGAGATTACGTGTTGTATGCTAAGCAAAGCACGTGTGATTTCTTTAAAACAAAGATACATTACCTCGGTCATGTGATCTCTTATTCTGGCATCAAGATGGACACCGACAAGGTCGCTACCATTCTTCGATGGCCACATCCCAACACAGTTGAGGAGCTTTAAATATTTTTAGGCATGGCTGGATTTTATCGACAGTATATCCATGACGATGCCAAAATCATTGCTTCTATGACGGATCAACTTAAAGGAAAAGATAAGACCTTTTCTTGGGAAGAAGCCCAAAAACTGAGTTTTGAATAGCTCAAGGTAGCTATAGCCACTGCTCCCATCCTAGCAATCGTCGACCCACTTAAGCCGTTTGTGGTAGAGACTGATGCTAGTGATAAAGCCATTGGTGTGGTACTTCTCCAGGAGGGAAGACATATAGACTTTGAAAGTAAAATGATAGATAGGGCTAAAAAACATTATTCTGTTTATGAGAGAGAGCTCTATGCCATAATTCATGCTTTACAAAAGTGGCGACACTATTTATATGGTGCCAAGTTTGAAGTAGTTTTTGACCATGAGAGTATAAATGGTTTACTACTCAAACAAATTGAAGGTCAGTAAAGCTAGATGGGTAGAAATCCTTCAAAATTATGATTGTAAGCTATTATATCATAAAGGTCAATATAATGTAGTAGTGGATGCACTAAGTCGGATGCCTCAGATTAATTCACTTTCTTTCACGGAACTAAAGAGTGGATAGTTGGAGTCATTACGTGGAAGTGTGCACAAGATCAATCATATGCTAAAGTGTGGAGTACAATTTTAAAAAGGGATCCCTCACACTCACATGTCTCTGAACAGCCAGATCAACATGTCTCTACACGCGCATATAGAAACTCCAACACACAGAGCTCCACCCCTACTCAGGAAGATCTTAAGCGATGGAAGAAATTTTCCATTGATGATGGCTACTTCCACAAAGGCAGAGTTTGTGGGCCAAAGTACTCAGACACTAGGCACCAAATCTTATTTGAGTGTCATGATAGTCCAAGTGCTAGTCATCCGTGTATTCATAAGACGTATGCCTTAGTTCGAAGGCAATTTTATTGGCCGGGCTTACATCATGATGTTCAAGAGTATGTACTAAGATGCTAGCAGTGCCAAGTTAATAAGGAAGAGTGCCTCAAGGTAGGTTTCCTTTTACAACCTTTAGATATTCCACAATGTAAGTGGGAGAGTATCTCTATGGATTTTGTAGTAGGACTACCTACTACAAGTCGTGGCCATGATGCCATTTGGGAGACCGTCTCATAAAGATGGGTCGATTCATTCCCACTAAGACTACGGTTAAGGGACTGAAATTAGCACGTCTCTTTGTAGAGCATATATATAAACTCTACGGTCTTCCACCTAGTATTATTAGTGATAGAGGTAGAAAGTTCGATAATCACTTCTGGAGAGCTGTGCTCCAAAAGCTGGAAACTAAACTTAATCTAAGTAGGAGTGATCATCTAGAAACCTACGGGCGTACGTTAGCAATAAGAAAACCAATTGGAATGACTACTTACCTATATTGGAATTTTCTTATAATAGTTCAAAGCATGTGACTACAGGGTTTAGTCCATTTATGCTTTTATATGGATTTCAACCTAGATCACCCATTACGGATCATTTTGACATGCTTCGAGTTTCTCAACAGGATGTTAAGAAAGCTCAAGATCGATATAAGAAGTATGTAAATGAGTATCATCGTCTTGCTACTTTCGAAGAACGAGACAAGGTTTTCCTCAAAGTTCCGGAGCATTCATAAATTCTAAAGACGGGAAAATTTGGTAAACTTTCAACACACTATTGTGGACCGTTTACCATTCTCAAACGTATAGGTCAAGTGGCCTATAAGTTAGCTCTCCAGAGCACTCACGAGTTCATCATGTTTTTCATGTTAGCCGTTCACGAAAACAGCTAGGACAGAATGATAACGTCATTGATACAGGTGTCCTAGTTGAACTTATCAAACCACCAAGCATTCGTCATGAGCCTAAAAAGATTTTGGATTCTCATGAGCTTCGCACTAGACATCATGTAAGATGACAGGTGTTGATCAAAAGGCTAGCCTAGACGTGAAGAAGGTTCTACATGGGAGAATGTCTCCGCACTTAAGAAATATTTTCCTACGTTCGTTTTCGAGGACGAAAATGATTCTCCAAGGGGGGGGGGGGGGGGGGGGGGGGGGGGGGGGGGGGGCAATGTAACGACATGGGTCCTATGGGCAAGGCCGGAAAATGTGTACACTAGGGGGAGGCTATAAGATAGCACGGTTGGTTGGAGACAAGCACACGCATTACCACCGCCCTTTCATAAGTATTGAATCTCTTGAAGGAAAATTTCACTCCTTTTATTGATAAAAAGCTTTATTCCCCTCAAAGCTTAAAAAATTACCTAGAGATGTTGCTTGTGTTCCTCCAAGGACTTGGAGTACATGATGATATCGTGAACAAAATCTTTAATGAATTTACGGTAGGATCTAAAGATTTTCTCTATTAAATGATTGAACGTGACTGGAGCATTTGTCAAACCAAAAGGCATGACAAGATATTCATAAAGACCAAACGTTGTACAGAACGCGATCTTTACAATATCTTCATTCACTATCCTTATTTGATTATCATAGCCACTTTTAAGGTCAATCCTACTGAAGTAGGTCGAACATTGTAGCTTATCAAGTAGATCTTCTACCCACGGTACGTGAAATCTATTTTTGATATTGATAGGGTTTAGTGGTCGATACTCCACACATATGCAACATGTACCATATTTATTTTTCACTAAAAGGACTAGAGAACAAAAGGGAGAGGAGCTATGCCTCGCCATCCCTTTGTCTACTAGTTCTTGTACTTGCCTCATGATCTCCTCTTGTTGAGCTTAGGAAACTTGATAAGGAGGTTTGTTAGGCGGTAAGCTTCCTAATAGGATCTCAATTCAATGGTCATCATCCCCTCATTCTAGAGGTAAGTCCATAGGGATATCATCAATAAAAACATCTTGAAATCCATTTAGAAAATTAGACAAGTCTAATTCTTATTGATTCCTAACACTTTGTTTTGTTAAAACATTAGCATTGTTTAGAGACTCTTTGACATAAATCAAGTACAAGAAAATTAAGCTTTTCATTGACTTATCAAAAGCAAGTGAGTTTACAAGTGGTATAGTACAATCGGACTCATTAGCATCTATATACATGCTATTTCCCTGTAGGTAAAGTAGATTCTCCTTTCAGGGAGCTTCATATTTCCAGCCATGCGGTTGAACCATGGTGCCCCTAGGATAACATCCTCATGTTGGAGAGCAGAGATGAAAAAATATTCTCTGTTTGACGTAGATTTGGACATGAAGCCTCAACTTCCCAATCAAGGGAGTAATGGAGGCTTGCTATCCTCGAAAGCTCCATTGACAGTTACATGATCTCCCATCTCAAAAGCTTGAATGCCTAGCTTCGTGGCCAACTCCATTGACATGAAGTTGTGAGTAGAACCAGGGTCAAACAAGATGAAGGCATTATCCTCCCTTACCTTTCCCCAAGCATAGGAGAGAGGTGATCCTTTGCAATGAGCATCCTCTTTTGGAGCTTTGATTGTGGAAGCTCTAGGAGTCTCATTGCGGGCTTTTTTTTTGGGGGCAAGAACAATAGCCATGTCCTTGCTCCCCACACTTAGAGCATTTGTGGTCCTTACGAAAAGCTTCTAGCTCTTCAATAGAGAGTTTATTTTTACCTTTGAAAACTCCCTTCTCCTTGGACCGATTGTTGTTGTTGGAATTGCCTTGGGAAACGTTTTAGGCATTCTTTTTCCCTTTGCATCATTTAGCTCTTTGTTTTCCATGGGCTTGTCATTCCTTTTAGCCCTTTGTTTAGCGGCCAGAGTGTGGTGGATTACTACAGTGATAGAACCAGGCCACTAGGAGTTGACATACTCGGTCATTTCTTCAGATATCACACAAAATTGCTGCTTTTTCTTGGCAAAGTCTATCTTTTGAAAGATGGTAGCCTTGAGATGTAAACCACAAAACTTTTTCACATATTTGTGGATAGAATCGTTGGAGACTAGCTTCAAACTTCGCCATTTGGTAGGCACTTTGTCCTTTGCATCGCTTGCAAGGAATTGCCTCATGATGGAAACTCGTAGAGTTTTCCATGTCTTTGGGGCTTTGTTGTTGCCATGAAGGCTAGAGCACCATTGACGAGTAGATTTTTTGAAGTGCATAGCTACATGGCATAGCTTGGAGGAATTTGTGAATCCCTTGTTTCCAAAGACCGCATCAAATTGCTTGATGGAGGCTAATATTTTGTCAGTGACACCAAAAGTGCCATCATAAGTAAGAAAAGAGATACTCTTTCCTCCCTCTTTGAAATTCTTAGGTTTCTGGGACCTTCTCCATGCAGGATAAGATTTTTAATGTCCTCTCCTGTTTTATTCTCTAGGAGAATAGCTATTGCTTTCATCGAAAGAGCGGGAAGGTGAAGAAGAAGGAGAAGAGGGTGACCTCTTTATTGCATTTTTCTTCCTTTGTTTCCTCTCTTCCCTTTCAGAGTGACAAGGAGAAGCACTATGGGTTGACCGTTTTCTCTTGGGAGGAGTTGGTGACCATCTAGACCGATGTCTTTGTGAAGACACGTCTTCAGAGGAGCTTAGGGATTCGCTTCTTTATCGTTCTTTGGATTCCTCCTCTCTTATGGGAGAGAGTCTTCTTTTGAGAGTCTCATCAAGAGGCCTCCTAAGCTCTCTCTCCTCTTGGAGATGAAGGGAAATCCCATAAGCACAAAGTTGTTGAGTTACTTTGGCTTGCAAATCACGGTTTCCCACAGCTTGTTGAAAACTAGTAACAAGGTAATTAACAAACATGGGGGCATCATCTTGAACACCTTCATGTGCAAAATCAAAGTTGCCAATATTCATTCTACTATCTTGGTTATTATCAACCATGCTAATAAAGCTTAGGTATAGATTACTTTGTGCTTTGGTACCTTCAAAAACCTTAGTCACTACTCTTCTTTACCTTTGAAAATTAGTTCTCATGAAGCCACACCCATGGTTTAGACACTGTTGATTGCAAAGACTAGTGGAGAGGGTCTAGCATTGCTTGGTTGATTATGGTTCCTATTGATCTTGCTCGTAGCTCAATAATGGTTAAGCCAACAACAATCCCCAAGAGACTCCATTATTAAGACCATAGTTTCCAATGGTGTACCTCAAATTAAGTCCTTCTCAACAAGGATAATAGTTCCATGTCCCACTTACCCTATTGCAATGAATAGGTCCAACCTTAAGTGGACAACTTAGGACCTCTCTTCTTAAGTAAGAAAAGAGAAACCAATAGGTCTGATACAAATGTAATGGAAATGGCCTAAGACTTTGAGAATAGAAAAATTAAGAGAATTAGAGTGAGCATTTTCATGAGACTACTTTGAGAACATAGAGAGTGAACTTAATTAGTGGTACCAACATAGCCATATATTTAATTAACTTGGAATGAACAAAACTTTTGCAAGACAGAGAATTAGAGAAAATGGCAATAGTTGAAGACCGGATTTATGTGGAGCTGGTCCCCCCTCCAATAGGCTTTTGTATGATATATTCTCCCATAAAGGGAGACTTGGTACAATACAATATTCGTGTTCCTTGTGACCTAGGTGATGCAATGAATATGTAAAGCTTCATGCATCATGAGCATTACATAAACTTTGTAAAAGCATTAACCATCCCTGGTCTTAGTCCCGAGGCCTCAATCACCTTCAAAGGTGGAGAGAGCTAGCGGGGAATGAGGGTAGGGAAGAAGAAGAAAAAGTAACATGCAATAAAGAAAGAGTTCCTCACTTATCATTACTTTTCTTGCATAGCATATCATAATAGAATAATGATGATGATGAAAAGGATGGCAAGATTAAGCATTGAAGCATGGCTCCTGGTTAGATTTGCATTCCATAGCCAAGAGTGTTGATGTAGGCTCTCAACTTTTCAACAAGCTTAGAGAAGGAGATGGAGCTCTTGCATTTTGCCAAGCAAGAATGAGCTTGTGAGTGTGTTTGTGTGTGAGAGAGAGAGTTTACCCCCCAAGCTAGGCCCTAGCTTCCTTGGTCGACTTCCCTTGTAGCTCATGCTGGAAGTTGATTGGACCCCTTCAAGCCTAGCCAATCACATGCAAAGTGCATATCAAGCAACCATGCTAACCTTGTCCCCCTTTACCCTTTGAGAGAGAGGACTTGATGAATGAATAAACAATTAAAAAAATAGTTGAATTATCATTGGAACCCTTGAGAGGCCAACCAATATGCTTAAGGCAACTTATGCGGGAAACATTGAGAGGAACTTGACATGTGTCCATGTTGCTTCTTTAGGCAAGGATTGACTTGTATGAGCATGTGTGTGTTCTCTCTCATGCTCCTACAATGAGGGCTTGCCCCCCCATGAATAGGGATGCTTGTTGACTTTTGGAACACCTAGATCCCCTCAAGAACCTTAGTCATGGAGCACCTTAGCACATTAGTCAGCAAGCACCTCAAGCACCTTAGTCAATAAGCACGACAAGAACCTCAAGCTTGGGACGGGGTCCCACCTCAAGCACAGCCCTAGCTTGCCTAAGGTTTGCCTTAGGTCAAAGGACTTTCAACACTTTGGAGCTCTTTAATGAAGCTAACCCTAAGGTCTTTAAGCTCCATTATCTAGCCTTGCCCTTTGGCAGACCATCTCATTTGGACCCCTTTGACCTTGGCCACGTGTTGAGATAGATCCATAAGCACATGTCTAACCCTTGTTCCCGTTTATTCTCCCACATTAAATGATCAATTTAATACTAGAAAATCATTTGGGTTGGTTAGATATTAGATTTTATGACACCAATGAAAGTTTTCGTGTAGTTGCGTGCACTTTGTGTTGTGCATAAAATATTCATAGCATACACATTGTTGAGAATGTAACTAGCATACATATTGTTCTTGGGGTGAGCACGGTGGTTGATCATGTTGTCGGGGGTTTGAGGGTTCAAAGGCAAGCCGAGTCAATGTTGGGATGCTAGCTTTGGGAAAAGAGAGGGGAAGAAGAAGCACTACATTGTACAATATACTTACAACAAGTTAACCTGACTTAATATTGGTATTACAGAAAAGCTTAAGAAAACATATAGAAGAAGTAGAAGAAGATGGAGAGCTCGCAGTAATCTCTATGGTGATGATGAAGTTCTCCTGTCACCACCGTTGCAGTTTCCTTCTAGAACTCTCTTTCTCCTGCTCTTCTTGCTCCATTTGCTATGTGATTCCCTTCCAAGTTAAAAACTCCGAACTCTCAAGAATGCCAAAATTTGGGTTTTATAGAGCCCAATGGATATATTTAGCAAGTCCCTTGAGCATCGAACACTTGCCCACTTGACTCTCTGATCTTTTCATGTGAATTTCCTCTTATATGCAAGTGGAACTTCTCTCTCTCCCTCTCTCTCTCTCTCTCTGTCTCTCTCTCTCTCTCTCTCTCTCTCTCTCTCTCATTTCTCTTGAGCGCACTGTGGGAAGGGCTCCTCCCCTAGCACTAGCAATATTGCTACTGGGAGGGCCCGTTAGTCTTCTATAGTATTTGCACCGGAATTGGTCCTACAAGGCCACCATGTTATCAATCCATAACACCCATGGATTTCACTATTGACGGCAACCAACAACAGGGAACGGCCACGCAAAAACATATGTTGCCATCTACCCCACAGATGCTGCTCGCTGCGAGGCTATGCCTTGTGAAGCCTAAGGATATCTCATGTTGCAGCATATATAGAATCATGTTTTTTTTCAGTTTTACCCTATGTGGGTTAATCATGGAAGCCTCCTATAATCTCCCTCCCTTTTTGCCAGTGTCAAAAACCCCATTAAACTCAAATTTTTCAAACCCCCCCCCCCCCCCCCCTTAGATCCTTGCAACTTGATGCTCGCAGATCTAGTGGTCTAGCCATGAAATCTAGAAAAAAGCTCTTCATGCCGAGTGCAAGCTTTACAAACTCCATTATCTTTGGACTTTTTCAAAGCCATCAACCCACACCACCAAAACTAGAGAAAGGTGTGTATTCATTCCTAGGGCTATTGTCTGAAACTTCCATAGGTCATAACTTGGTGCTCTAGACTCATAATGGAGAGTTGTCACTTCTTGTTAGCCCTATATGCTGCATACTTCCTTTGCACACTTGGTAAGTCTTTCAAAAACACCAGATGGAACATTGAACAAGGCAATCAAACTCGTATAGAACTCGCCCTTGTTGAAACTTTTACAGCCAATATCTTGGCAACCAGAACTTTGATTGCTGATCTAAAATGACCAATGTACTCTAGATGATGAGAAATTTAGGCCCATGCACTCACTTTAACCCCGATTCTTCACCAACACATGCCCAATTTGGTACAAATATGCAATCTATCCCAACTTCAAGCTCTTATATCTTCCTCACCGTAGCTCCAATGAACAAGCCGTAAAGATAGGCTTATGGAGCATTTTGAGCATTGAAATTCTAGTTCATAAACTCCCATTCACATGATCACTTAAAGCATACTCTATTTTACCATTAATAAGACTTGGAACTTTAAGGCCGTATTCGACATACATTTAAAATTAAGCTAGCTTGTTATCAAGCCTAGATCATTGATTATTAAACACATATCCTTCAAAGAAGCTTAATCTTCTAGTGTAAGCACTTAAAGATCTTTTCCATCATCAAGCTCACGTAATTGGTAAGTACATGAAAAATAGTATAAGGTTTAAACCATATCATCAATGGTGTAGCCTAATCATTTGATAACTGCCCATCACAAAGCTTTGAACCATATTCGTCGTATCTCCATCACACTAATTATAGAAAAACCTATATATTGAACCCCTTTTATTGGCATCCACCACATCAATGACATAAGAATTATTAGAAATAGCATCCAAACCCTACCATTGTTGTTGTATTGTCCAAGGAAATGAAGAAACCTATACACTTTTTTTATTACGCATGGTGACTTAGCATGATCACCCCCTCTAGCTTCATAGTCATCAGAAGTCTTTGAATAATCAGTACATGTAGTATTGGATACATTTATGCTTGGGATCTCTCAGTCTCGCCAGAGAGATGAGGATACCAAGGGCAGTAAGGGAAGTCACCATATTTCTAGCAAACAAACTATAGAAGACACTGACAGAGATTGATTGGGATGCTGACACTGACAATTGTAAGAAGGCTCCCAAGCGTCATTCAGAAGCCAAGAAGAGAAGTGCAAGGATCAGTAGTAATCGAAATGATTACACAGCTTCCCTGAATATTTCCTTTCCAATATTCAAAGGGGGAAAAAGGATGATCCAGATGTTCACATACAAGCTTTCGAGCAGTATGCTGAACTAAAAACCATTAATGAAGATGATTGGGGGGAATATTTTCCACAAACCTTGAAGGAGGCAGCAAGGAAATGGTATTACCGTTACCCTACATGTCAGCTAAGATCATATAACCAATTGCTTAAGGCCTTCAGGTTGGAATATTCAGACAATAGAGGGGACGAAGATATTCTCTGTGAATTAGATAAGATCAAACAGAGAAATTTTTCAGTCCGCAGCTATGTGGAAAAGATAAAAGAGCTAACCAGGCAGTTTTTGCAAGAACCGCCATCTGAGAAGAGATTGAGGGCATGGTTCCTGAATGGGTTCAGAAGCAAGAAGCTTAGGGAACAAGAAGTACCAGCCCCTACAAAAAAATTCAATGATCTGGTCCAAAGGGCATTAAAGGTGGAACAACAGGCTAAGAAGGAAAAGAGCCACAAGAAGCGAAGGACCAGTAGCAGTAGCTCTGCTATTGAAACTTCTGATTCTAGTGAAGTGTCCAGTAGCTCTGAGAGCAGATCCAATGAACGAGCAAAGGAGAAATCAAAGAAGGGATCATGGACCAAGAAAATTGAAGAGATGGCTAGGCAGATTGCAGAAATTAGCCACACAAGACAGCCACTCCGAAAAATGGAGACTTGGTGTTCAAGATGCAAATCTAGGGACCATATCTCCACTGAAAGTCCACAATGTATCTACTGCAAGGCCTTTGGTCACCTATGGAATAATTGTGGCATCAGAGTTCACCATTTTAAGAAAGGGAAGGATCTGTCAGTGGTTGCCTACACTGAACAAGTGAAGGTAGAACCAATCAAAGTAGCTCAAGAGGAGAGACCAGGTACCAGTGGTACTGGTCAAGGACGTGGCAGATACCAACCAGGAAGAGGAAGAGGCAACTTCCAAAACAGGAGCATGAATTGCTATACTTGTGGAAAGTATGGTCATTTTGCAACCCAATGTCCAGATGCACCTGTAACAACCACTACTGAGACTAAGGCACCAGAGCCAGTCAGGGCGGTTACTAGGATCAAGGGAGTAGTCATTGAAGAAATCCCAGACATTTCAAAAGTACCAGTTAATCCTAACAACAGCAAGTGGGCTCAACAAAGGGAAGTTTGGAAGGCTAAAGGTAAAGAAAAGGTGGTGGATGAGTGGCAAGAGAAGCAGGAACTAGCAGCTAAAATCATGGAGGATTTAGCTAAGAAGTTGTCAGAGCAGCCAAAAAGTTCCGAAGCTAGAGTCATTCAGAGGATACCAACCCAATCGACTGATAAAGATCACTCAGTACTGGCCATGAAGGAGACCATGCTGACTGTGGGACATGGACTAGCTGATGAAATGGGAGTGGATGGAAAGAGTAGAAGCACTGCAAAAGAAGAATGGCAGTATGAAGATACCAGTTCTTCAAGCTCTAACAGTCAGTCTGACCAAGAGAGAGAAGAAATTCATCTGAAAATTTGTGATAGAATCCAGCAGTTGATTGTAGAGCTGGAGAATATAAGAAAGACCTTGCCTGAGGTAGCCAACTTTATCATACAACGCAGGAAAACTGATGTAGAAGCCAAAACAATGGACTTGACGATTGTCCGGGATGGTGAAGTTCCACTTATTCAGGTGGACTACAAGGTCAGGAAGCAGTGAGAACCTCTCTCAAGCGTTATCCTGGATGGAGGGGCAGGAGTCAACATAATGGGAGCCCATCTTCAACAAAGAATGGGTATCACTAATATGAAACCAACACCATTCAAAGTAAGAATGGCAGATCATAGACTCGTACAGGCGACGGGTATGATTGAAAACATGCAGATAAGAGTTGGGAGAGAGAAATTCAAAACCAGTTTCCTAGTCCTAGATGTGCAGGGAGCATATGGAATGCTACTAGGGTGCCCATGGTTAAGAGCAACACATGCTGTTCATGACTATGCAAACCAAACTTTGACCATAGAAGGGGCCAGTGGCAGAATCCAAATCCAGACCAACAATACCAAGAGCTGGAAAAAGGAACTAATGCCGAAGGAGTTGTGTCAGAAGTACAGAGCCAAGAAAATCGAGCGAATGCTAGCGGCTATGAACATATTCCCTTTGGCAGAAATCGACTTGAATGCAGTCTTGCTGAACAAAGAGAAGGCTGACAAGCAGAAGAGACAATCTCGTGATCAGTTTACCGAAGTCAATGCAGGGGAAAGAACAGTTCAGCTAACTGGGAGGATGGAGGAACCAACTGATACTGGTATAGTAGAGGAACCAGTATGTTCTGAAGAATACCCATTGGATCAGAATAATGATTCAGAAATGAATGGACCATCCTGGGACTACGCTGAAGAATCGACCAAACGAAAAGGAGGCCGAAAAAACTGGTTGCTTTCAGACGATCAGAAAGTAGAAGAGTGGAACCTGGGATCAGAGGAAAATCCCAGAATGATCAAAGCTAACAAGCACCTCAACCCGGCAATGAAGGAAAAGGCATGGGAAATGTTCCAGAAATATAAAGATGTGTTTGCTTGGGAACATACAGATTTGAAGGGAGTAGATCCTGAAGTCTGTGAGCACCAAATACCATTGAAACCGGATGCTAGGACAGTAAGATTCCAAAGATACCGGATGAACCCTAACTATGCAAAGAAGGTCAAGGAGGAGATTGATAATCTTCTCAAGGCTGGGTTCATTACGAAAGTGGCAAGCAGTGATTGGCTATTTCCCATAGTCGTCATTCCCAAAAAGAATGGGAAATTAAGAGTTTGTGTTGACTATAGGAAACTAAATTCCCAGACTATTAAGGATCCATTTCCCTTACCTTTTACTGATATGTTGCTTGATGAGATCGCAGGATATGAGATGTATAGCTTCATGGATGGTTATAGCGGCTATAACCAGTTACAGATCGCTCCTGAAGATAGAGCTAAAACCATTTTCATCACTGAGTGGAGAGCTTTCATGTATCTGGTGATGCCTTTTGGCCTACTTTTTAGCGGTGTATGATGGAGATGTTTAATGAATTTCTTTATCATCGGTTCCTCGCCATTTTCATGGATGACTTCACTGTCTATTCAGATGAGGACTAGCACCTTCTATTCCTAGAGATGGTTTTTAAACGCTGTCAGGAGAAGAGGATTTGTTTGAATCCATTCAAATCTGTTTTTCTAGTATAGAAGGGACAACTGCTGGGACATGTGGTTTCCCGCAATGGAATAGAGATGCCCAATGACAAAATACAGTGTGTCCAGCAAGCTAAAGAACCCAGAACTGCTTCAGAGTTGAGTTCTTTCTTGGGTTATGTGAATTTCTATAGAAGATTTGTACACAAGTTTGCCTCTCAAGCAGTACCACTATATGAGCTTACAAAGAAGACCAGTAAGTTCAATTGGATTGCTGATTATGAGGAGAGTTTCCAAAATTTGAAAAAATCCATTACCAGTAAACCAGTCCTTAGGCATCCGAATTGGGATATTATTTTCCACGTACATGTAGATGCTTCAGGATTGGCAATGAGGGCAATATTAGCTCAGCCAGATAGTAGAACAGACTATCCGATTTATTTTGCTAGTCGCAGATTCAGTCAGGTTGAACAAGGCTATACGACTACTGAGAGAGAAGCCCTCGGAATGGTGTTTGGCGCCACGAAGTTCAGGCATGACTTGTTGGGAAAGTTATTTCATTTTTATGCGGACCATCAAGCTCTTCTGTTTCTGATTAACAAAGTCATTATTCAAGGCAGGCTGATAAGATGGATGATCTTCCTTATGGAATTTGAATTCAGAATTTTCCATAAGCCTGGTCGAAACCATTGTGGAGCTGACTTTCTTTCAATAAGTACAGAAGGATATTCAGAATCACCCTTGAGAGATGAGCCAATGGATGCTGATTTATTTCAGTTAGAAGCATAAGAATCAGTGGATCCTGAATGGTATGATATTTATCAATTTCTTTCCCAAGGTGCCTTTCCAGAGGATTGGAAGCAGAATCAAAAGAAAGCTCTGATCATAAAAAGCCTGAAATTTACTATCATAGGAGGATTACTTTATCGACTGGGTGTGGATGGTATACTTCGACGATGTGTCCCTATGGAAGGAAGAATGAAAGTGATTTCAGAAGATCATAATGGTGAGTCTAGTGGACACTTTTCCAACAAAGTAACTTAGAAGAAGATTCTGCGAAGCTGGTCTGTGGTGGAAAACACTGATTTTTGCTAATGTCAGAAGTTTTTGTAAAACTTGTGACATATGCCAAAGAATGGGCCGACGAACATCTGTAGATATGAATCCCTTAATGCCAATACAACCACTGGGAGTATTCATGAAATGGGGACTGGATTTTATGGGACCTTTTAAGAAGGTAACTCCCAGGAAGAACGAGTACATAGTGCCTACTTGTTATGTTACCAAGTGGGTTGAAGCTAAGGCTCTTCCCGACAACACAGCCAAGTCAACTGTGCAAGGTTTCTATTTGAGAATATTGTCTACCGATATGGATGTCCAGTAGAGATTGTGACCGATCAAGGAACACATTTTATTAATGACAATATGGAAATCCTATTGGATATGCTTTCAGTCAAGCATCGGAAATCTACTCCTTACTATCCCAGATGCAATGGACAGGCTGAAAGTAGCAATAAGACAATAAAGACTATTCTCACTAAGGTGGTGCAAAAGAAACCAGACCAGTGGGATTTGAAACTTCAGACTGCTCTATGGGCTTATAGGACAACTTATAAAGTAACTACTGGAATGACACCATTCAGAATGGTGTATGGTACTGAAGCTATGGTTCCTATGGAGTTTGTAATCCCCACTTTGAGAATGGCTGTGAAGTATGGATTAGACTTCAACCATAATCTTAAGAAGAGGCTGGATGAATTGATGCAATTAGATGAACTCAGGCAAAGGGATATATTGGAACAAGAAATTATTCAACAACGAAGAAATCACTGGCATGATCGCCGAATTAAAGTTAGAGAATTCAAGAAAGGAGACTTAGTGCTTCTATATCAGTCTAGACTAGGTCCAAAGAAGCCGAAATTGAAAATTGCCTGGGCAGGACCTTTTGAGGTAGACTGGGTCTTCTCCAATGGCACAGTCAGACTCAAAGATCTATCGGGGTTGATGTTGCCATGAGTGTATAATGGAGCAAAAATCAAGCTTTATTATTCAGAGAGTAGAGAAACTGAGCCGGAACAAGGTACTAAGGAACTGGAGGTTGCTGATCAAGAGATACCAGAATCATTCATTTTTGGACTTTTTCATGTGCAACCAGTTCCAGCTTCAGAACCAGTACAAGAAGAACCAGATCAGGCGGACCTTAGAATCAGTCCCAGTATGGTCGAGCCAGACTAGAAATCAGTTCAGTACTAGTATGGACACACATTCCAAATTTTAAGCGCCCAACGGTCAAATGGCATGCCAGTGGTAATTATTACAAGGATGGGTCGCAGTCTTGTCCAATGCATGTCTGCCACAATAGCAACGATGCACAAAAGTTTAGGAACGACGAGTGGTGGAGATTTTATGGCGCGAACACGTATAACAGTCAGGAGAGTTAGCATTTTTTCTCATAAATCCCCTGCACGACGCTTCCCTCCTGTTAATCATTCACCATCGCCAAGCTCCGAGGTTTCTTTGTTGCAGCCGCAAACTTCGACCTCTAATGAGACAGTTGACTGTCAGATAGTCTTGCTAGAGACACCAAGAAACGGCTTTGACACGACAAGTAAGTCATGTTCTCCCTCGCCTGTTTCATCGTCATCGATCTCACAATGTATGGCTAGAAAGAAACGTGCAGAGAAGATGCAGGAGTCTCTTGAGGAAAACCAGGCTATAGTTGCTGAGGCCAAGGCAAGACTTTCCATTCTTCCATACAATAAAATCCAGCGTTATGTATTTATTGATCAAGCAATGACTCTGCTACAACTCTGGGATCTTCGAGTTGTATTGCAAGCCACAAGCATTGATTTTGATGCAGACATCAGCAAATTCTTGATTCCTTCGACGGTGAGAATGGCACTGCCATGGTAAATGGAAGGAAGGTGTCAGTAACAGCAGAAGCCATAGCATTTGCATTCCGGATGCCCAATGAGCCCAAACCTTCTGTGGTGACTGTGCAGCAAATTAGTATAGCTCTAAAGGAGGATGAAATGGCTAGATGGAAGCGCAAGGCAAGTGCTCAAGGAGTTATAGTAGCTAGACTGGAAGCCTCCGCTGCTTACAGGTTTGTAGCTAAAGCAGTAAGTCTTAAGAACAACCCAACGTATGTGTCAGAAAAATTGTTTGCTATGTTGTTGGCCAAGATACTGGATCCAAAGTCCATATAAACCTTTGTCAAATTCTCTCGCATAATGTACTCCAGCAGACTACCAAGCTAAAATCTCAAACTATTTTCAAGGCCTGGTATGTTTGGCAATTCCTGTATTGGGCTACTACTGCAGATGTTAATGAGCAAGTAAAGCAAGATTCGAGTGAAAAGCCAATTTCTGAACCAAAGAAAATTGAATTTTCTTTAGACGACGAGGAAACAGACAGTCAAACCATTTCAACCGACCTGAAAAGGAAAGCAACTGTAGAAGAGGCTGGCAGTTCAAAGAAGCAAAAAATTACACTGACAAAAGGCAGTGAATTTTTGAAGCAAATAGAAAGCCAGGTCACGGCAGTAACCACTGAGAAAGCTGTAGTGAGTCAAACTGAGCAGCAATCTGCTCAAAAGACTGTGCCTCACCAGTCAGTTGTAAAGAATACAGTTGCTACTAGGTCTGGGAAAGATCATGGGTAACCAGTCACTGTGGAGCAGATAGCAGACTAGTCAGGGGACAAAGGCAAGAGTCAACTGGACAATGGGAAAGGTCCAGCCTTCTCGACTTTGCCTGGTGGAGTTCCTACAAATACTGGAAACCTTCTGCAGCTGGTAAAACAGGATAAGCTGCAGCAAATGCCGACTCAGCCATTGAAAGGGCATCTTCTGCTCAGCAAAGATGATTATGCAACTCTACCCTATGTGACTCCAGTGGCAATATATGAGCCTATTGATTCTGATCCAACCACAATCAAAGACAGATGTTCAGTCCTTATACAGTCTTCTTGGAACACCCTTTTCAGTTGTATGGGAAAACTCATGGAGGCTGCTAGATCAGAAGAAGAAGTCAAAAAGCTCAAAGCTGACTTGGAAGAAGCACATCATCAGATTGAAATGCTTCAGAAAGCCTAGGAAGTGCAGAACATACAACAAAGGGTACTAGAAGCTCAATCAGAAAGGACTAATGAGTTGTTAAACAAAAAGATAGCTAAGGCTGAATCTGAAATCATGATCATCAAGAGTCAAAGGAATGAAGCACTGAGAGCTGCCGAGCGAGCTGAAACAATGCTTAGGATGAAGCGGGCGGAATTCAAAAAACTGCTACTGCACCATACAACTCTGAAGGCTTCTTTGACTGAAAGATACATATACAATAGCTTGTCTGAAATTCTAAACCCATCAGGAAATGCTGTTTTCAATTTGGAGAATTTAAAGTCCTTAATGAAAAGTATGCAGAGCGATTTGTAGGACAAGGTGAGTGAGTTCAATAATGCTCTGATGAACCTAGCTATAATGGATTATATTGAGCAACAAACTTCCCCTGATGAGGAAGAAGATGAAGCTCATCAGGAGGAGGATGATCAAGAATCTGAGCATACAGAGGATGATGATGATGCCCCACCACCATCTCCACCGCCAGGACCTGGTACTGGTGGGACAGGGCCAAATGAAGAAGGCCAGTCACACAGCCAGACCAACCAGATCAGAATGAGGACTAGCAGGAAGGACATGACAAAGAGCACCAGCCGGGTGACCAGCAGAATGAAGAGCAGTAGCCGAGTTCCGCTGGGAATAAGCCAACTAATCAGTCCCATCTTAATAGAGATGTAAAAGGGAAAATGAAAGTACAGGATGAGAGACCATTTGTGGCTGATCATCAGTATTCACTACAGCTAATTACCCTGAATAGGCAACTGAGACATCAACAGGCCTCCATCACCAGACAGTATCTGGAGGATGATGATCTCTGTACTGACTTGGAAAGATTTCAAAGACTATATGTGGGAGCCAGGGAAATGGTAGAACATTGGAAATCAGAAGCTTGTCGACTACCTGCGCATCCCAGTACAGTCCAGCTGTTGGAACGAGTTCCTGAATGGATACTCAATGTTGATGAGAAAGTGGTAAACCCGCACTGGCAAAGGCAGTCTACTACAGATTGTCGCTCCCTAGCCGTGGAATTGGAACTTCTGTTGGGTAACAAACCAACTTACCGCTGTATGAAGGATATTAGGGTACAACTCAAGGAAGTTTTGGTACAAATGCAAACTGCCAGAGGTGTTTTGGATCCGAGAGTCATAGCCAATCTTGAGGACCAAACATCCACTAGCAGAGGACCTCAAACGCAAATGTCAGTAGGAGCACAGACAACTGCTCTCCGAACACTGTTCTAGCTAGTGAGAATCACTAGAAAGATGATGCAGCAGGAGAACCAGGTTGTTCTTAATTTCTTAGAATTTGTGCCTGATTCTCCAGTTCTCTTGTATGCTATTCCGGCAAGAGAAACCGAGCTGCCAAGATTCTTTCCAGCGCTGTATCCTCAACATCAAGAACCAGCTGATCGTCTCACATACTTCAAAATTAGTGATGAGCTTCAGCATTGGTATGAGCGGTCAACTGTGGAATGGAAGACTTGGCAGACGTTGTTCAATGATGCTCTCCAAATCAATGACGTTCATGTACTAAAAGAGGAGATGCAAAGGATCCAGCTGTGCATGGGCCAGTGGAGGATTCAAGTTAGAGGGCTGACCAGGATTACTAATCAGTTGCTACAACTTACTGTCGAATCTTCCAAATTACCTGAAAAAGACATTGCAGCCAAGCCGCGTCTGGCACCACAGTACATGGAGATGCCTGAGATTCTTTTCGAAGCTCGCGCAAAAATAATCAGCCTCTTCCAGAAGGATGGATCCATACTGCTTCGCATTGTCATAAGCTGGCCAGAACCATACTAAGTAAGGCTAGGCATACACTCTATGATCCTGACACCAAAACCTATCATTCTCTCACGCCTTACGAAGTAGAGATGACCACCGATCAGCGGGATCAACTTGAGCAGGAGGCCATTTACCGACTAATTCAGAAGGAGAATGCTGGTACTAGGACTTCTCAAGCACCCTCCCGGTCAAAAGGCAAAGTCAAACGGAAGACGGTCCAATGGAAGGATACTGGGTAGTTCCATCTCAAAATTCAGTGGCGACTTTTCTTCTCAGCAGGCAGGGAGAGATGAGAGCTCCACCTTGGCCTTTTCCGCTGCCTCTCGCAATCCCTGGTCCTTCTTGAACTCCTATTCGTAATATTTGAATGGCCAGTCTATCAGTGGTCAAGCCGGCATCCCAACACCAGAACCAGACGGTGGATTTTTCAGTCTCACATCAGATTCAGACAAGGGAATTTTTTTTTCTTGAAATTTTGGAATCTTGCCAAAATTCAAGAAAGAATGGAAGGAAGGATGTAGTCGGCTGGATAGTCACTATGTGGGAACGTCTTCTTAGAAGATGGACAACACTATGTGGGAACGTCTTCTTAAACGAATTACTTAGTACTTACTAGAGTAATCACTACAGTAAACCCAAAGTGTATAAATAGGGCCCATTACATTGTAATCGGATTGGCAATTGTTATCACTTGGGTTAGCGCTTTGGCTATATTTGTCCTTGAGAATCATTGGTAGTATTGTCGGCCGTACTTTCTCTTTGTAATCATATTCGGCTGTACTTTCTCTCTGTAATCATATTCGTTACAATCTTGATCTGTAATCCCAATCATGGCATATATTTGAGTTATACTTACTTCTCGTCTTCTGAATCTGAATCTGAACCTTATTCCAGTACCTAAGTCTGATTCTTATTTCAGTATCCACATTCCAGTTTAGTCTCTGATTCCTATTAAGTCTGCTATTTGAAATCTTCCCATACTAGTAGCTGAAATCTTTCAACACTGGAATTAGCTGTCTCAAGAGATCAGCTCCAATTCCACAACCTCCTCCACTTTTATAGGTACTGTGTATATAATAGCTTTATTGATGCAATCATCTACAGTAATCTTGTGGTACTCCATGGCTATAGTGTTGATCATAGATCCATTGGTATCCTATAGAGGATCATCTTCTTGATGAACTCCTTGAGTACATCCCATGCCAAGGTCAATAGTTTGTGCAACACTTGACGTATAGTCTACGTTGTGAGCAGGATGAAAACACACACAGCGCCTCTATAACGACCCGACACACACTCTTGGGAAGATACACACACACACTATGGGGCACCACTCGGCTTAGACAACACACCTGGCCGAGACAGGGAACACACCTCTGGAGTGAGAGGAGAGAGACTATCCACTTGCCCACTCCACACAGACACACACATACGCACACACACCCAAAAATTCAGCTCAAAAGAGGAGAATTTATGATTTTTAGATACAAATGAGCTTGGGCCAACACCAATGGGGCAAACAGCTCACACAATATGGGTAAAAGATACCAGATACAATCACAAACTGGAGCAGAAACTTCGCTCATAGGAGAAACTTACACAGAAAAACAGCAGGAAAAGAGTGAGAAATTTGGCAAAATGAACAGCGTCATCGCGTCCGGAACGGCCCAAAACCCCAGTCTACAATGTCAAAGTGCTCAAATCCGACCTCGGATGAGCAGTTTACGGCCAAAATAAGCTCCAAAAACCCAAAAAACACACCTGCGGCTGTTCCTCCTCTCTTCTCCACGTTTTTTCTGGTCTTCTCTCTATTTTTTCAGTTCCCACACTTAGCTTTATTAGTTGGGCACCCTTGGCCTTTTAGATGACCTCAAACGGACCCCGAACAGGCCAAAAACTGACCTCGCAGTGCATAGTTGTCACCTTTTTGCATCATTCGCACACCTGGCACTCAGCTTTTTTCCAATAATGCATCTCGCCACCACGTGAAGTGGCCCCAAAAAAAGGTCCTCATGATGACCTTTCTGCATAATTCTCACAAGCAAACACCCACGTTGTGTCCGTCCTCATCTGCGTGCAAATATTGACCTCGTTCGCCCTCCTGACGCCACTAGATGCCATCTGACGCACCTGCTGACCTCACGTCGTCGGCCCGCGGATAGCTTCCTCGAGAAGTTTTACGCGCTACCAACTCCTCCTTATTGTAGAAAAAACACACTGGTACTGGTAATAGTGAAAATCGATGCACTATGTACA
This sequence comes from Adiantum capillus-veneris, assembly GCF_014529385.1. NCBI lineage: Eukaryota > Viridiplantae > Streptophyta > Polypodiopsida > Polypodiales > Pteridaceae > Adiantum > Adiantum capillus-veneris. The sequence goes on along the minus strand of NC_140954.1, from coordinate 111,821,388 downwards.
TGCTGTCCTACCTGTACACATGTGGGCCCCACGTAACCACCTGGCTCTGGAAAATGGGCAATACTTTATTTGATGCACCATGCATGGGTATGTACATATGCGCAATCCCTTGCTCCAAAAAACTCCTGACATAATTTGCCCATCCCCTAGCCTGCTAGATCATTCATGATCAGCAGCAGCAAAGAGAGATATGAGACTCGCCGCATCACAAGTCTCCTCATCCTTCACCAACATTTCTTGCTCCACCGACAACTCATCTTGTTCCACCATCATCAATCTAGCATGATACAATTTAAGACGCAATCCATTTACCCTTGACTTATGTAGAACACCATCCAGGTTAGCCAGCTGATATGTGCCATTTGGAAAACACTCTACTACCTTGAAAGGGCCTTCCCACTTAATTTGAAACTTCTTTTGGAAGGTGTTGTCCAGCTTACTGTTGTAGCGCAAAACCAAGTCATGTTGCTTGATACCCTTACTTTTGACCTTTTCATTTAGCTTTGTCAAAGCCTTATCCTGCCTCTGCCCATAATGCTCCAAAGCGCTCATCCTATCCAACTGGACCTCTTGTAACTGCAAGAGCCTCTCTTTGAATGCATCACTAGGCGGCCCAAGCAACTTCTCTAACATCTTGACCGCAGGCAACTCTACCTCCACAGGCAATAGTGCTTCCTTTCCATACACCAAATGAAATGGAGTAAACCCTGTACCTGTCTTCACCGAAGTACGGTAAGCCCATAATGCACTAGGCAATTCCAAATCCCAATTCTTTCCTTGGTGCTCTGTCACTTTCGAAAGAATCTGTACCAACTCACCATTGAATCTTTCATTCAAGCCATTACACTGCGGGTAATAAGGAGTGGTATGCTGGTGCCTAATCTTCATCTTTGCACATAAAAAATCTAGCAGTTTAGCTCTAAAGCCAGGCCCCTTATCTGAAAGTAACTCCAGTGGCACCCCAAACTTGCAACATATTTCATCATACACAAATTTTGCCACATCCTTTGCAGTGATCTGTTTTACTGCTATAGCCTCTGCCCATCTAGAGAGATAGTCCACTGCCGTCAAGATATAGCTTTTGCCCCTGCTTGTGATAGGTAACGGGCCTATTGCATCAATCCCCCACTTTTCAAACACATCAAACGCCATAATGGTTTTTCGTAGCTCTGGCTTCAACACTCTCTTCCCAAATGCTTGACACCTATTGCAAGACCTACACCAATGGTGAACATCCTTGTGCAAACTAGGCCATACATACCCCTCTTGCAAAATCTTATGCAAGGTGATCTTTAGAGCAAAATGGCCACCACATGCGCCTTCGTGATTCTCTTCCAACACTCTGTAAAGCTCCTCCCGCCAAGGTACACGTCTCAACACGAGATCAGCCCCTTTCATGTATAAGACATCACCAATCAATTTGTACCTGTATGCTCTACGCACAAAGCCATACTTCTTAGACTTCTGAATCTCCTTTGGAATGATTCCTGTTAGCAAAAACTCCTCTTCTTGAGCCAAACTTTCCCGGCCTTGATAAAGAGGTAAAGTGGTCCTCAACACAAATAGCTCCCCAATCATGCCTTGAGCTGCTTCATGTGCCTCTCCATTTAGAGCACGTTCAATGTGTCTGATACTCCATGCTTCAAACTTTTTTAACAGGCCTTTAATTCTAAAGCACATTTCCTTCAATGAGGTGTTCTTGCTCTTCCACACACCCAACACTTGCTTCACCACTAACAAGGCATCACCTTTTATGCTCAACCTTCGAACCCCATGCTTCAAACAAATGTGTAATCCGGCTTCCAATGTAGCATATTCAGCCTCATTGTTACTATGAGCATCCAATTTGAACCCTCTCTTGCATACTAGATTCCCCTCTGGATCATAAAGTGCTATACCCCCTGAAGCTGCATCATGGCTCTTTCTGTATGAACCATCAAAGAACAACACATGTGCATTGCTGATCTGTGGCACTTCTTCAACTACCTTTCTCACCACCTCTTCCTTAACAATAAGGGGATTCTCCTTGTAGGTCAACAAATCAGCTAGGGTAGCCCTTGTACTATCTTCCACTAGAAAAGAGAACTCAAACTCTTGCAGCTCAATTACCCATTTCTTCACCACATTTGACATGTTAATACCATTAATTAACTGTGGCAAAAAGGCATAACTCGTCAAGAAAACAAAAGGCCGTGGTAGCAAGTAATGACGAAATCGTCGACAAGCAAATATTACACTAGCCATCACTAGCTCTACTTCCGATAACTTTCTCTCCGCTACCAACTTCACTCGGCTTGCACAATACACTGGCCTCATATAATGGCTGCCCTTCCCCTTTTGCAATAGCATGGCTCCAATGGCATCATCCCCCACTGATGGATTTACATAAAAAACTTTCTCCCAATCAGGAGCCTGCATGGCTGACAACCCCCCTAACACCTCTTTCACCTCTTGAAACACTTCTTCACACTTGTCATCCCATTGCAATGGATCATGCTTTGCCACTTGCTGTAATGGATAAAGAAGCTGCGAAGACAATGGAATAAACCGTGCCATGTACTTCACTTTGTGTATAAAGGTTGCCAATTGCTTCGTACTCATAGGTGATGGAAGAAGAATAATAGACTTCACCTTATCTGGATCAGCCTCAATGCCATTTTCTGACACCATATGGCCCAATAACTTCACCCTTGGCTGTGCTAGATGACATTTCTTTGGATTTAGTTGTCCTCCACATTCATCATATCGAGCCAATACCATCTGCAGCTTCTCATGGTGTTCAGCCCTACTGCTATAAACACAGAAGTCATCCATAAAAGCCTTAACACAACTACCAATGAATGGTTCCAGCACCCAATTTGCTCTTTCTTGATAGAAAGATGGTCCATTTGACAACCCAAACGGCAACACTGTGTAGCAATAGCAGCCCCATGGCGTAATAAATGTTGTTTTTGTGCGGTCTTTAAGAGCAATCTTCAATTGAAAATAGCCTGAAAAACCATCACACACACTGTACCTCTCATAACCTGCCACTGAATCCAAGATCTGATCGATGAATGGAAGAGGATATGGGTTCTTCTTTGTGGCTGCGTTTAAGGGCTTAAAATCTACACAAATCCTCCACTTCCCATCCTTCTTTGGACTGACTACTACTGGACTCACCCATTCTGTGGTCTCCACAGGGACTATGAACCCTGCCTTCAATAACTTGTCCACCTCTTCCCGCAAGGCTTCCATTTGCTCTTGACCCATCCTTCTTAGCCTTTGCCGCACTGGCTTAGAACCTTCTTTCAGCTCTATATGCATCTCTTCACCCTTGAACCCTCTGATCTCTTCATATGAAGTAATGAACAAATCAGGAAAACTAGCCAGCATATGCAAAAATATATCCTTCTCCATAGCTGAGAGGTCTCCACTAATCATTTGCGTCATTAATTCCTGCTTCTTTGACAACTCAACCTTGGTTTGCATCAGCCCTTCAATCACTTCATAAGGTCCTTCACTTTCATCTTCAACTTCATTCGCAAATGCGACTAAACCACACTCCCGGATTTCTTTATCCATCAAAAGAAATGCAACATCAACATCCTCATCACTGCTGGTAGTGCTATCACTGTCCTCATCTGTCACCGTGGAAGAGTCTTCATCACTAGACTCATCCTCATCTTCATAAAGCTCCTCTAATCGTTTCCTTGTGTCCATATTATAAAGCTTCTTGGTACCTGTCTTTCCATAGAGGCTAATTGTACCATGTCGCCAATCTTGAACAGCTCCCACTGCACGTAACCATGGTCTGCCCAGTATAATAGGATATGCTCCCAACCCTGCTGGCATCACATGAAAATCAACCACTGCCTTTGCATCATATGCCTCCACTTCTAAGCTCTTTACAACACCCAAGCATTTTACTTTTTGATGGTTTGCCAATCTGATCCGAAAACCTGACACCCCAGCCACTGTGAGACCCATCTTCTCAACGCATGAGTGTGTTATGACGCATATTTGGGCTCCGCCATCCACATAACCTTGTCCCAAATTTTTCCTTTTATGCCACACATCTACTATTGGACAAATGTCTGGTAGCTCGTCCATTGCCAACACCTTCACTGAACCTCTCTCTGGCTCTTTCTCCATTGGGTTAACCATCCTCTTCCACTGTCGCTTTAGCTTAGGCACCATCTCTATAAGCTGCCCAAAAGTAACATCTGCCTTCCTGCTCGTCAGATCCTCCTTCAAGTCATAGCTTAATTGCCCATCCCCTAGTGGAAAATCTGAAACATGAAACTTTCGACGAGCTCTCCTTTTCCTCTTGGCCTTGACATCCTCGCCTTCATGGCTCTTTCCTTTCTTCTTACTAGGACCTGGGGCACTTCTTCCTTCCTTATCCTCTGTGGTCCTCTTCCCAATAGGCATCACTAATGTATCCTCTAGCTTTGATGCCTTCTCCAAGGTGACTACACTTAGCACTTTTGTCTTTCCCTTTTCCTCCTGGGTCAGTCCACTGGTTCCTTCGTCTCCCTTAATTTCGATGCCATAATCATTTGATCTAGTTAGCACCTGTCTTGGCAATGGATACATGTCTCCCCCCATCCTTGGTGGCTTATCACATTGCGGGCTGATGTGACCCAACTCTCCACAATTATAACATGTGGGCGTCTGCCTCCAAAACCTACTATTACTTTGTCCAGCACCATTCCTAGGTCTTTCTTCACCTCCTGGCTGATTTGCAAACCGCCCTCGACCTCGATTATTTCCCACTTGACCTAGCATGTTTAGGCTGAGATTCTTCATCAGATCAACCACTTGCCTCATGTCTTGCCTTAGGCCATCATCTTGCACTGCTGTAGTGACCACTGCTGGCATAACCTGAGTAGTAACAGGAACCACTGGTTCATGATGAACCCCTGACATGCGCCCTTGTAAAGACTCTATAGGCTGAAATTCAGACCTCATTGGCAAAGACTCCACCCCTAACTGGCTCATTTTCCTCAGCTTCCACTCTTTGTTCCTTGCTACCTCTAGTGCATCTTCATATGTCCTAGGCTTCTTTAGCTCCACTCTCCAACGTATATTCTCCCAAAGACCAGCCAAGAACCTGTCCTTCTTCATCATGTCAGGCGGGGGTACCTGTGGTGCTAAAGCCTTGCACATTCGCTCCCATGCCAATGAAAACTTACGTATGTACGCATCTACTGGCTCACCTTCCTTTTGCACCAAAGCCTGTACTTCTTGCCACACTTTGTCAGGGTCTTCTATCTTCACAAACTCCACTTCCAATCCATGCCTTAGATTGTCCCAACTCAATCTTATAGGTGGATCAGCCATACGCAACTCCTCTTCAAATGCTTTGGACCAAGCTCGTGCATCACTCTTCAAACAAATTTGGAGAAGGCGTAACATTTGCATAGGGTCATGAATCTGGTTGCTAATGCAGGCAACCTCCATCTTTTCCAAAAATTCTTCCACATCTTCATCACTTCTTCCATGAAACTCGGGATAAGAGAAAGCCATGGCTACCCAAATTATGATGCTTTGAGAACCCCTTCGAACACACGTGCAAGAACCCAAAACTTTTCACTTCCCAATCCCTAGAAACTTCAATGGAGCTCAACTTTAGATAAGGACAAACACATGCACATCAAATGAGTTTTCATAGTTGATCATCGGAATGACAACAGGCAAAGGACATTCCAGGATCTCTCTCAATCTTCTTGGCCCAAACATAAAGACTATGCGCTGCTGGAAAAAGATCTTCCTGGACACATGAACATTAATCTGAATTCTTTGCGTTAAATGAAAAGGAGTGAACTGAGGGCCATTTTGATCATCCATTAAAGCCAACCATGAAGCTCCCAAGAAGGCACACCTGACTCAACCTCTGATTTTGCCAAAATTTCAGCAGCATAACAGCATAAATGGCTCAAAATACCAAAAAACCAGCCATCATAACTTGGGAAAATTTCGACAGAGTTTCCCCAGAAGTAGAGCAGTAGGAACCCAAAATATAGACTGTATCTGTATGCATAAACTGTCAACAATAGAACCCGAGCATCAAGTAGGACTCACTAGTACATAGCCTATGGCGAGGTCACAAAAAGGGTGCTCCAGCTACCTGTATCACCGAAAGGATCTCCACATTTGAGAATCCCCCAACTCAATAAAAACCTCACGCTATCGACCCTCACACGAAGGCTAATGCAAATCGCGTATAGTCAAGTCTCAGAAATGACTATCTTCCAGACCAAGTCTCAGAAATGGCTGGGACTGCCAAATAAAACCATATATGGCTCCACAAAGGCGTACAATGGCAGTTTCCACAAGTAACGTACAATCCAACAGACAATGCGCTCAAATAGGCGCCAAGTGATGCATTCCCACAACAACTGCAAGTGACATCACTGTACTCCAGCTACCTGTACCTGTGTGAATCACCTGTACCTGTCCCTGTCCCTGTTCCTGTAACCTGTAACCTGTAATCAGCAACCTGCAACCTGTAATCCCGAAGCTCAAAGCTCGAAGCTGAAGGTACACCAAGAAGATCCTCCGTGGGGGCGCCAAAAGAATGTGAGCAGGATGAAAACACACACAGCGCCTCTATAACGACCCGACACACACTCTTGGGAAGATACACACACACACTATGGGGCACCACTCGGCTTAGACAACACACCTGGCCGAGACAGGGAACACACCTCTGGAGTGAGAGGAGAGAGACTATCCACTTGCCCACTCCACACAGACACACACATACGCACACACACCCAAAAATTCAGCTCAAAAGAGGAGAATTTATGATTTTTAGATACAAATGAGCTTGGGCCAACACCAATGGGGCAAACAGCTCACACAATATGGGTAAAAGATACCAGATACAATCACAAACTGGAGCAGAAACTTCGCTCATAGGAGAAACTTACACAGAAAAACAGCAGGAAAAGAGTGAGAAATTTGGCAAAATGAACAGCGCCATCGCGTCCGGAACGGCCCAAAACCCCAGTCTACAATGTCAAAGTGCTCAAATCCGACCTCGGATGAGCAGTTTACGGCCAAAATAAGCTCCAAAAACCCAAAAAACACACCTGCGGCTGTTCCTCCTCTCTTCTCCACGTTTTTTCTGGTCTTCTCTCTATTTTTTCAGTTCCCACACTTAGCTTTATTAGTTGGGCACCCTTGGCCTTTTAGATGACCTCAAACGGACCCCGAACAGGCCAAAAACTGACCTCGCAGTGCATAGTTGTCACCTTTTTGCATCATTCGCACACCTGGCACTCAGCTTTTTTCCAATAATGCATCTCGCCACCACGTGAAGTGGCCCCAAAAAAAGGTCCTCATGATGACCTTTCTGCATAATTCTCACAAGCAAACACCCACGTTGTGTCCGTCCTCATCTGCGTGCAAATATTGACCTCGTTCGCCCTCCTGACGCCACTAGATGCCATTTGACGCACCTGCTGACCTCACGTCATCGGCCCGCGGATAGCTTCCTCGAGAAGTTTTACGCGCTACCAACTCCTCCTTATTGTAGAAAAAACACACTGGTACTGGTAATAGTGAAAATCGATGCACTATGTACATGCTGTCCTACCTGTACACATGTGGGCCCCACGTAACCACCTGGCTCTGGAAAATGGGCAATACTTTATTTGATGCACCATGCATGGGTATGTACATATGCGCAATCCCTTGCTCCAAAAAACTCCTGACAACGTCTTCACTAAAACCATTAATGGAGGTAACTTCCATGCGAGGAGTCTTTGGAAAAAAATCATTTGTTTCTTTTTCAGCATTAAATATAGTATTTACCTTTGCTAGGTTGCTCAAAATATGGTCCTCTCAGACTAAATCTTCTACTTCCAAAAACATATTTGCCTTCTCTTTACCTCTTGTAGAAATGTGTTCCCAAAATTCATCATAGTTGAGGAACTACATTTGATCCCTTTCACATTTACATATGACAATTTGTCTTTGTTTGGTAACTTGCTTCATTTCCAATTCAATAATCCTTGAGCTTTCATAAAAAAATCCATTTGTAAACAAGTTCCACTGTGTGGGATATGTTTGTGCCTGCTCTTGAACCTTATCTTTAACACTAGTTCTATAATCGGACACTCAAATGTCCTGAGACACTAAAGTGTCTTGTTTTTCTAGCAACTTTTCATAATTATTTGGTGAATCTAAAAAAACCATTCATAGGTCGCTTTCATATCCTAGGTCAGCTATGAGGCGAAGAACATAGCCAAATTTTACTTTTGCCAAAATTAATACCAAATTAAGATTATAATGATAAGTTTTAAGATGAAAAATCATAGAAATTTAGTGTAGTTTTAACAAAATTTTCATAAATTGATTATAATTTCTCCTGAAAATAAGCTTTTGCATAGATTTCAAGGTGTATGGATAGGAATAAACTTATTTTAGCAAGAAATTGAGCTTCATAACCTAGGTATGGGACTAAATTATTGTTATAATCAAAAGAACAAAATCTTGAAAATGGTGACAAAGAGGAAAATTTTGGTCTTTCAAGGCCTCTTTCATTAACATGATGGGGTTATGGGAAAAAACCTAAGGTGTATAATGTATCTATAGATCAATACCCATCAACTAAGCATTTTTCAAGGGTTCAAACTCATAGGAAGCTTGTAATTTAAGCTTATTTAAAAAAAATTGTAGTGCATAATTTCTTGCAAAAAGAACATTGCTCTGAAAAACTAATGAGCGTGTGTATATAAATCTCCCAATTGTGTCCATATGAGGTATTTGTATAAAAATAAGTGAGATGAACAAAAAAATCCAAAAGTGGACTTTATTTTAAGGCTTATCTTTGATAAATAAAAAATCATAATTATAACATGCATAATTTTTTGGATATGCCATAAATCACCAAATGTGGCTTGCATAACCATTAAAAATTATCACCTTATGTAATGGTGTCATAGATCTAGTATATATGCATCATAAGACATAGTAAATTTAGATGAACTAATTTTTTTATTTGTGATTGTTAATTGAAGTTGTGAACGTTGCATATTTGACCCACAAGACTTTCTATATTTAATTCTAGTCACCAAGAATTGTTTTCTCACATGATAATTGGCAAAATATAAACACATATATAAGTAGTTACCACAGATTATTGCATGCATCCTTCTCATTTTTTTCTTAGGCTAGAGTACGAGTTTTAATGAAACATTGAATGTTGTTTTGCATAGGTTCTTTTCACGAGTGTAGTTACTATTGAGGTTATGATCAAAAGTGAGGGATTATAAATTCTATGAGTACTTTGAATAACATTTTATAGGTTTGCAAAATCATTTCTTGAGATGTGTTCTAAATTTCATGTACCATTTTATTTTTATTCGTGAAAAAAGGACACTAAAGTGTCCTTTTTGGTACCAAACTAGTGTTTAACTCAAAGGTTACGGCTTCTTCAAAAGCTGCAATCATCTGATCTTTTGGAAGTCCTTGGGTCTTCATCTTTGCTTTCAAGCATGCAAGGAGACCATCTGGATTGTGCATTGGAAAAACATTGCACTGTTCCCATACGGCATCAAGTGACATCTCCATTGCATTGTCGATTTTCTTTTTCATCTTCATGGCTTTCACTTCAATCAAAGATCCTTGGACCAACTGAAGTATCCTTGAAAAATATCAAACTTGTTGACATGCACACTAGTATGTTAGTTTAGTAGCAGTGAGATATGTTTTGCTGATTAGGCGGATATGCTTTATCGGATTGTAATGAATCGGATTGTAGTCAGTCGGATTGTGGCAAATCGGATATTTAACAGTTAGTTTGTATCAAGACTAAGGTTGTTATACCAATTTTTGGTAAAGTATTTATAAGTGTGCTTTGCGCTCTGTGAAGGATCCGACTATAAGGGGATGACTCTGTAGCTCTTTCCTTAATGAATGAAGCATTTTTGGATTCTATTTTAAGTTACTTCTTGTCTCATCTCATATCTTCTGTGTAATACTTCAATATTTTTGAATGTAATGCTGAATTATGTGAGGTTAAGGGTAGTATGATGATTCAATTTTCTTGATGTTGATGCACCACAACACATTTGGCGCTCCTACCGGTTATGTTCTCTTTTCATGAGGACGTAAGGAATTGTCAGGTATTATTCTTCTATTTATGGATGTTTTTATGGGATGATGAATTTTTGAGAGGTGTTGGCACATACGCCGCGACAGAGGTCAGCACAGCGAGAACTCACCTAACAAGATTTGTCAGCTAAGGATGAAGCTCGACCCGCAGGCATGTGGAAGCAAGCATAGGGTGTCAATCTACACTTGACCGACTCTTGACTAATTTATACATAGGTCTCTACCCAATGTCTAAGCTACAACCTTCAGGAGTGCATAAGAAGAGGTTTCCTACAACGCTTCCAAGAGCCAAATACCCATCAAACGTTCTCGAAACGCCACAGAACTTGAAGGAGACCCTACTATCACCAACAGGTCGCTCTCCCTAAGGTCTATGAACCAAAATCCCAACCCTAAACACCAGGTGCAAAATCACGTAGGATGTCTGGTTGAAATTTGCAAGTCGTCGTTTTCAAAAACTAAAGTGCCTAATGTGTAGCTCTACTCAATGCGAACACGTGGATATGCTGAAATGCAAAAACGGATAACGTATGCTCACTGAATCACCAATTGAAGCTCATGGGTCAAGCTCGCAAAACCAGACCGTAGGCCCGCAATGTAGGTATTGGCGAATAGCTCTCGTTGGGAACAACATGCTGCACCTCTCCGCACTCGATTCCGATCACCGGTGCATGCGTAGCGTCAAGATGAAACTCTCACTTTCTCTTGTACACAATACACTCACTCACAGACAGAAATTTTTAAAAATGACAAAGGTTTTCTTCATTAAGGTCAAAAAGTGGTATAAAGACCTTACAATCTCAAACCCTAATGTTACAATTTAACCATCTACTCAATCTAAATGTCAAAAATGGGATACAATCTAGAAGCTTCGGTAAGCGCCACTATTGACAAAGGTGAAATGTCTGCTTTTCTCAATAAATGAATAATAACAGAAAAATAATATTCCGCCGAGTTCCATAGGGTGTGTCCCGCTGCTAACACTCCCCCCCTCCTTGCTCATGTCGTCCCCGACATGGCAGTTGAGCTACGTCTTTAGTGTAGGATTTCTGTCATCTTGAGAAGGGACTCATATCTCGCATGTTGAGCTAGTAGCGTCGGGCCGAAAATGTATGTGCTGATTGTGAAGAAGCCTGTGTAGAAAGCTTCTTCAAAGGCCTAGAGGTGATAAGATGGAAAAAACATAATCCATTGATACAATGCATGTATCACCTCGTGAGAAGGCTGACCAGACATCTTGTATGCACATCTGTATGTATCTTGAAAGAAGAAGATATGGTCTGTTGCCTGGCCTGGTTTGAAGGTATCGAAGACTGCCAAAAGTGTTTTACATATTTTTCTTATCATGATGCAAGATAGGTCAGGCAAGCTAGTGAACAGTTTGATGGCGCCCGTTAGGGTTTTCACCATGTATTTCTCACTTATTCTCTCGCCTGCCTTCAAGCCTCGCAACTTCGGGTAATTTAGCCAAGTGGGTTGGCTTCTGTGCAACAACTCATGGGCTTTCCATGTCCTCATCCTTGGTAGAGGGCAGAAATTGAGGTTGTCTCTGAGCAGAATTAGATATTGAGGATACTTTCTCAGCCATGCCTTTCTCCACCTGGGCTGAGAGGTCACTATCAGCTTGACTCCATCAGGTTTGGAGATATCTGCTTTGTACAATGGCACTCTTCGCTCCTCTTTTATTCATTTGTTGATTGTGACAGCTTCATATTTTAGCAGAGGATATGGGAGAGAGGGCTGTAGCCATTCACGCCGAAGGTTACTGGCATCTATCTTCTGAATAGTCATCGACTTAAACACCCTATGCTCCCACTCCAATACTTCTCTAGCTCTGTCTTTGACTACCGCTTCTATGGCCTTTTGCAGCTTCTCTTCTTCTTCTTGTGTCAGATCTTGTGGCTCTTGTGAGGGTCCCACCAGGATTTCCTCTTGCATGGTGGTGTTCACTGGATCTGACACATTCTCTATGTCAATACCCTCCATGGCTGCTAGCCAAGTGCTAAACTGCTGCTCTTCCGTTTGCTGCTGGCCTCTCAGCTCTTCTATTTGCTTCTAAAGTGTCTTCTTTTCCTCTTCTGCTTGCTCTCCCATGTTTACTAGGAGGTCGTTTAGATATGCATTTATCTTTTCCGCCTCCTCATCTTTCTCTTGATGGCTTCTAACTCATTCTTCATGGCCTGATTTTCTTCTTCTAGGCGGTTTTGCATTACCATAGACCCCTTGACCAGCATCAGCCTTTGCCGCTTCTCTAGTGTTAACTCCTTTTGGATCTCCTTCATTTGTTCTTCATATATCTCATTCTCTGACGTGGTGCCAGTAGAGCTAGTAGCTCTGACTCTGGCAGGAGATGCCCGCACCCTTTGGATGGTTTGATCTTTGACTTTAATCTCATCTTTCAGATCGATCACTTCATTCTGGCTCTCTTCATGCTCTATCTCTACCTTTTCTTTGTCATTCCTCAGGATTTCCACCTCTTTGGATTCTTCAGCAAGTTGTAGGGTTAGGTTGTCCCTTTCTTTCTCTGCATCTGTCAATGACTTGCTGATTTTCTTGTATTCTTCTTCAGCTCTTTGAAGATTTTTTTCTGTTGCTTGATCTTCTCATTCCATCTCCTAGCATCTTTGTAATGCCGCGTCCAAGCTTGCAGCTTTTTTTGTTTGTCCATATCCTCTTGGCTTTGTCTTTATAGTGTGTCGACTTCAGCCTTGATCTGAACTTCATTGGCTTTGAGATTATCAATCTCACTTTCCGTGGCCATTGATCTTGCCCTGAGCCCGGTTAGCTTGTGCATCACCACATCCCAGTCATTGGTCGGTGGTTGTAGGTCCACTGTATCAGTGGCCATGTCTTTCAGTTCCACTAACCGCAGGCTCTCATCTGTTCCTTAGACCTTATGCTTGCCAACTCAAAGGCCACAGTGGCTGCCTCTTCTCGTGAATAACCTGCAGCTAGTAGATAAAGGAATATACTGAAGTTCTTTTCTTCTGGATCTAACTTCTCCTCTTTGGGTTCAGCTTCTTCTTTTTGCTCTTTCTCTTGGCTCTTCTCTTGCTTTGAATCTTCTTGTGCATCCTCCCTTTGTTGGGTTTTTGTGTTGGAGCTATATATGGCTCACTCTACTCAACTTGGTCTCACCTATATATTTGTATCTTGTCCTCAATATGAATCAGTCTTTGGGAGCGTATATGGTGTGTCTCTTGTTTCATCTCTCTCTCTTTCTCTCTACATCTCAACATGGTATCAGAGTAGTAACGATCACACGCCGATTCAATTCATGGTGACAAAACAGTATGTGTATGTGATTTTCATGTAAGATTCAAAATTGCTACAAATTTTATTTTTGAGCGTTGATTCTTGTTAATTGTGGTTGTTTTGTGTTAAGAAGAATATGATTAGTGTTTTGTGTGGCGTTTATTGTTAATCAATCTAATCGCTGATTACGTTTTCTTGTTGATGACACCCTGAACTTCATCTCAATTTTTTAGGGTGTTCTACTCAAAATTTGGAGAAACGAGAAAAGCACAATGGAGCATAGCGCAATGGCACTCTTTATCCAAAACTTGTTCGTCTCCTCGAACTCTGCGATTTGAGTTCTAGGTTTGCGTCAATCGGAGTTCGTAGTAGAAAGTTATACTGTTTTTACTGGAATTGAGCTTGACGCAGCTTTCTTCGTCCTACTTCTTCGTGAAGCGTCCGCGATCGTTTTTCTTATTTTGGCGTTAACTTTTTCGAGAAGATTTAGCTTTTTGCTATTCGTATTGTGGCCGTCAATCTTGCGTCTCACGCCACTCTATTTTGAGGACTCTTTTATTATTAACGTCTCCTTTACCCTGCGTTTTTTGGACGTCTCTCACATCTTTGGACGTTCCTTGAGCATCCTTCTTACGTTTATCGTTGACAGAACGCAGTTCTCATATCTCTCTTATTCTCAATTGTGGCCTTCACCATATATGGTGTGCAGATTCTGCGATCTTATCGTATACGTCTTCTCGCAACAAGATATGTGTATGAATATTCTCGTGACGGCTTTCCTTCTAGCCAGCGTTCGGTTCCTCCTTTCCAAGGTCAAGGTTTTCCAGGCTGGAAATCAAAGATGTTTTTAATTCTTGAAGGCAATGAACTCTCCGATGTTGTTCTTGGAAATCGTGTTTGTCCACCTTAGCCTGTTGATATGGATAATGATAACGTGATTATCACTGAAGGACCTATATTTGAAGATTGGAATGTTGCCTATACGGATTGGCAACAACGTGATAAAGCAGCTCGTCGATATATTCTTTCTACTCTTACTGATTCCCTTTTGCTTGATATGTATGAACTGCCTACTTCCCACGACGTATGGAAGTACCTTATTGCAAACTTTCAGAAGAAATCTTTCACAGAAATACTTTGTTTGAGAGGGTTTCTTAACAAGTTACAATATGAAGTTGTAACTGCCATGACGGGACATATTGAATCTTTTAAATCTATTATTAATCAACTTGCTGTTGTTGTCGGTGATTCTGTTCCACAAAAGCAACTAATTACACTTCTCCTTGATACGGTGAAGGACTCTTCTTATGATAACATTGTTACTATTCTCTCTAATAAAGATGGTCTTGATTTCGACCAAGCCTGCATGTCTTTAATTGGATACTCTCAACGACAAGAACATCGTAATGCTGGTCATGATACAGCTATGATTTCACAAGAGGAGACTGAGTCACAACAGATGGAACGTGCTTTTTATGCTCGAAGGCGTCCATTTCAACGAGGAAACCGCAGAGGTGGCCATCGCGGTAATATTTTCTCTCGTCTCAAATTTCCTAAAAAGCAATGTTCTTACTGCAACAGAAATGGCCATACTGAAGATGATTGTTGGGCACGTCAATATGATGAAGAACACAATATTACCACAAAACAACCACGTTTATCTAGAGACTCTTCTTCTTCTTCTTGTGAATATTGTGGACGATCTGATCATCCAACTTATATGTGCTATAAGCGTCGATTCGACACAGATCAGAATAGAGCATATGCTACTGAACATCGAAACAACATTGTACCAGAAACAAGCTGCGTCCTATGTTCAGTTGCTCCAGACAGAATACTTCATGTACGTGATGGATCACTTTTTATTGTCGATTCTTGTGCTATAGGAAATATGACATATCAGTCTAAGTGTCTCCATAACTATCATCCACTGCCAGTTCAACGTGTTGTTTATCTTGCTGATGATACTACTTGTCAAGTAAAGGGTATTGGAGACTTATATCTTGGTACCTTATCTTCTTCCACTCGAATTTTGCGAGTATTCCATGTACCAGATCTTCAACGTAATCTTCTTTCAGTTGCTAGACATGTTGATCTTGGTCTGTTTGTTGGATTTGATAATACCAAATGCCGAATTGAGAAAGATGGACAGACTATAGCCACTGCTCCTCGAAACGGTAATTTGTTTGAAATCTCTCTCAATGATGCTGTAGGAAATGTTGTCACTGCTCCAGGTGATCATGATTGCAAAGTATGGCATCAGCGTTTTGTTCATGCTGATTTTTCAAAACTCCTTGATTTTCAACGTTGTGATCTTGTTCATGGCATGGATCTTAAAGCCCATCCCCATATGGGAATTTGTGAATTTTGTGCTCTTGGGAAACACAATCGTAAACCCTTTCCTCTTTCAAATACAACTCATTCTCATGACATATTGGATCTTGTTCATACTGATATATGTGGACCTCTACCTTCTTCGAGATCACAATATTGCTACTTCATTAATTTCATTGATGATTTCTCAAGGTATACGACTGTATTTCTACTTAGACAAAAATCTGAAGCCTTATCTGTTTTCAAACAATTTCACAAGGCTGCGAAACTTCAAAGTGGTCGTCGCCTTAAGAAGCTTCGTAGTGACAATGGAGGCGAATATGTTTCTTGAGAGTTTGTGAGTTACTGTGATGACAGTGGAATTCATCATGAACACACTATTCCATATTTGCCTCAACAGAACGGTGTTGCTGAACGAAAGAATCGCACTATTCTCAATGCTGTAAGATGTATGCTGATTCATTCTGGCTTATCTCGGGTTTTTTGGGCTGAAGCTACTTTGATAGCAGTATTTATTCAGAATCATCTTCCTACTACTGCACCCTCTAGTAAGATACCCATCACAGCATGGACAGGTGACATTCCTTCTGTATCTCATTTTCGAACCTTTGGATGTATTGCTTATATTCATGTTCCCAAAGAAACACGAACAAAGCTTGATGCTCCTGGTCTTAAAGCTATTTTTATTGGATATTCTGACACTTCCAAAGGCTACAAATTTTATGACCCTTCCTCCAAAAAAGTAATTGTGAATCGTGATGCTACTTTTAATGAACAGCTTATGGGAGGCTCATGGTCCATGGATGATTCTGATGATACTAAATCATTGCTTAAGGCTTTTCAATTTCTTTCAGAAGATGAAACTCTTCCTATAGAGAAACTTTCCTCTTCACAACCATCTATTCCGAATGTTGCCAATGATGATTTTGATATTTTTGTTGATCCGCCTATTGATTTTGAACATGGCTCATGTCATGTTTATGATGACGATATTGCTGATAATTATTTTTCTACTTCCGAAGATCCCATTACTTTTGATGAAGCTATCTCTTCACCACAAAAGGATCAATGGCAAGAGGCTATGGAAGCAGAGTACGATTCTCTTATCTCTAAAGGTACATGTATACTAACTGAATTACCTCCTGGTCATACATCTATTAAATGTAAGTGGGTGTATAAGACAAAAGTAAAAGCAGATGGATCTTTTGACAAGTTCAAGGCACGTTTAGTTGCAAAAGGTTACTCCCAAGTAGCTGGTGTTGATTATCAAGAGACTTTTTCACCAGTTGCTCGCATTACAAGTGTTCGAGTTTTATTGACATTTGCTATTCAATTTGATTTAGAAGCTCATCAAATGGATGTGCGAACTGCTTTTCTTAATGGTGACTTGGAAGAGGAAGTTTATATGGAACAACCAGAAGGGTTTGTTATACCAGGTAAAGAAGACCTTCTTGCTCAACTCCATAAGGCACTATATGGTCTCAAACAAGCTTCGCGAGCCTGGGATACAAAATTTGATCTTTTTCTCACCTCTAAAGGATTCATCTCTTGCTCGCCAGACCCCAAATTATACATAAAACGCCAAGGTAGCAGTTTTGTGATTCTTGCTCTTTATGTGGATGATACCATCCTTGTTTCCAATGATTTAGGATTTCTTCAGCAAGTGAAAAAGTTGTTGTCTTCTGCATTTGATATGGTGGATCTTGGAGAGATTCACTCGTGTCTTGGCATTCAAATCCAACGGAACCATACAAAAGGTATTTTATTCCTTCGACAGTCAAAGTTTATTGCAGATACTATTCAAAAATTTGGTATGGAATCTGCACATTCACCAACACACCTTGTCTTGCGAGCTCTACGAAGACCACTTCTGACAATGGCGGTCAACTTGTCACAAATCAACCTTATGCTAACTTGATTGGATGTCTTTAGTTGGCATGAACACTCGTCCTGATATTCTGTTTGCTGCTAATTATCTTGGACAACATCTTGCATGTCCTTCTCTTAAGCATTGGTCTGCTGCAAAGCGTGTATTGAAATACTTAAAAGGAACTACAGATTTTGGTTTAGTCTATCGGCGACAACTCACATCGGATTCTATGCAATCTCTTTCTCTTTTGGGTTACACAGATGCAGATTGGGCAAGCTCACATTTATCTATGTGATCTACTAGTGGAAATTGCTTCTTTATAAATGGTTGTCTTGTTTCTTGGACCAACAAGAAACAACGTTGTGTTCCAGTTTCTACGACTGAGTCAGAATATGTTGCGGCATCACTTGTAGCTCGTGAGTTGATTTGTCTTCGACAAATGCTGGTTGATATTGGTCACTCTCCTCTTTCTAGCACACCCTTGCAGTGTGACAACCAAAGTGCTATTACGCTTGCAAAAGACTATGTTCAACATAATAAGTCAAAGCACATTGCTGTCCATTATCATTATGTCAGGTATGAAGTACGCAAAGGAACCATTATGGTTGAACACTGTCCAAGTGACCAGATGATTGCAGACATTTTGACCAAAGGCCTCAACGAGTCATGTTTCATCCTCTTGCTCTCGGATCTTGGAGTTGCTTCGGCCTCACTCTTTCTAGATTAGCGTCTTTGCTATTGTAATAGCTTTGTACATATGACATTGTAATATTTTAGGTACCATGCACTATGCACACTCCACATTTGCATATTATGATCTCTAAGTCACTTGAATATTTGTACATAGATGCACAATTCACTTTCACATCATCATCGCTGGTTCATATTTTCACATTGTATAGGGGCTTGGATTTTTCCCTTGAACTCCCCAAGGGTTTTTTCATCCAAAGCTAGAGAACTTTGTTTGAGTGGGGGTGTTGGAGCTATATATGACTCACTCTACTCAACTTGGTCTCACCTATATATTTGTATCTTGTCCTCAATATGAATCAGTCTTTGGGAGCGTATATGGTGTGTCTCTTGTCTCGTCTCTCTCTCTTTCTCTCTACATCTCAACATTGTGGAGGGCTAAGAGGAGGTGGTGATGACGGTGGACTGGACTCCCTGCTTGACGGTGGAGTTGCTGGCTTCTTCTTGAAGTCCCGGTCCGCCTTGGTCTTTCTCTCCCTTTCTTGGCCTTCCTACTCTTCCAGTAGGCTGCCATCGTACTTCGTCCACTTCTTCTTCTGTAAAAGGGACATTAGGGATATTTTCTGTCATAGCATTCAAGATCTCAAAATTTTTGATGTAGTCTTCAAACCGATCTTGGTGCACCCTTCGAGATGATCCCGACATGTCTTCCAGGGAGGGCCGCCACAGCTCGCTTAGATCTCCCTTGAGTGCTCTTTCAGCTTTGAAGCTTTCCATTAGACGCTCTAGCCGCGCCGCTTTTTGTGATTTGGTTTCTTTGATCGGCACTTGTACACTTTCCTTCTTTCCTTTCTTCGACTCCAGAGGCTCTTCTAGCACGGTTTCTAACCGGCGCTTCAAATGCGTGGCAACTCTGGGTGCCCTGGGAGGTTCTTTCTCTTTATCTTCTTTCAACTTTAACCAATCATTCTGTGAAGGAGGCTCTGGCCCATTTCCCTTGGCATGCAGTGCTCCATAAACCACTTTTGTTATTAGCTCACCAGGTACAATGTAGGTGGGATTTCTGTTCCTCATCTTCACCAGGTTGTCATGGATGTAGGCAACATAATTGATCACTTTTGGCTTGCTCTTCTGCATTGCCTAGGTGAAGGTGGTGGCAATGGCTCCAGGTGGCATTCTGTACTTTTGTGGCCGCTTTGTACACATGTGGAAGTATTGGTTGTAGAGCTGGCTCATGATAGCCACTTTTGGGTTTGCAATGTCTTCAAAAGTGTAATTGTTCCTCTTTTCGGAGTACCCCTTGACTTCATCTCGGCGCTTTGTCACACTATCTCCCTTGTTGGAGATGTCAAGAGCGGCTGCCACCACCCTCTCTGTGATGACAATCATGGTATCTGGCTTGCCTTGCAGATCAGTGACTCAGGCCACTCCATCTTCTTTGATAGTGGTTACAAATTCCCACACTCTTTTGATGTCAATCCTCGTTAGCAAAGCTTCAAAGTAGTTATGAAGGTCCAGCTTTTCGAGATAATCTCCCATCTTGCTTCTAATAAATTCGTCAAGCTCCCGTGGTATCATGGGTAGCTCTACTGCATTTCCTTCAGTATCTTTGAACACGCCTTGATAGATCTTCAAATCATTGGACTCTAGCAAATAATCCCTAATCCATGTGCTTGTTGGCTTCAGGGTTCCTTCTGGGATCACAAATGGCTCTACTTCTTCTAAGTAGTCTTTTATTGTCATTCTCTTCTTCTTTGCCGGTGATTTTGCGGCACCTGTCATGGATCCTGTTGCACTCAGTAGTCTGAAGTTAGCGTTTTTTCCATATCAGCTGAGAAACTGAGTTTTCACTATCCAAATGAATTGAAAATTGAAAATAAAACTTAAAAGGAACTAGGCAAACTCTGCATGTGCTCACAGTATCATTCTGGCCAAAAATTATCATTTAGACATCCTACGTGTAGGATGTCTATCTTGCGTGTTTTTGGTGAAACTTGGTATGCTGGTGGTCCTTGACCTGTTGAACATGGCTATGTGATTGGAATTGGGTTTGGACATCAAAAAGTGCATTTCTGGGCAGATTTAGGCTTTTGGCTTACAAATTGGGTAGGATGTCCTCAACAGGTGGCAAATGATATTCAAATGGGTTGAAAGTTGATATACAGACTCCTTACACCATGTTAATGGCCCCTATGAAGTCAGTTCTTGCACAGTAGGTCAAATCCATGCTGGAGACATCCTATGCGTAGGATGTCTTTTTCGTCAAAATAGCTTGAAATTGGTTCTGTGGGTAGCTCTTGGCATGTGGAACATGGCCATGCTCTTGGATTTTGATTTGGACAAGAATTGGTGTTGGTAAGAGCATGTGTAGTGTTTTTGGGCTCAAAAAGTGCATCTTGGAGGTGTTCGGGGCCAAATGTAATGGGAATAGCTTGAAACTTGATATATAGGCTTATGAAAGTGTCATAAAGAGATCTGGAACTGAAAAATATCAGCTGGGGGCCAATTTGGTCATTTAGACATCCTACGCATAGGATGTCTATTTCATCATTTTTCTTTTGTGACCCCACAAATAGCTTGGCAACGTGCTCATGAGTATATTGTGCAAGTTTCATTTGATTTGGACAAGTTTTGGTAGGTCTATGGTCCATTATTGCCTCTATGCTCTGACTTTGCGTTTTTTGATGCATATGAGGTCAATTTTTATCCAAATGTGATAAAACTTGGTGGCTAGCATGTACAGGCTATTCAAAAGCTGTGTGTGATGAGAAATGTTAGATTTGGTGCCGAGATTTGGCCTTGAGACATCCTATGCATAGGATGTCTCATGATGAAAATTATATTGGAGGTGCTAGTGGTACCTGCCCTGAGTCCCCCTGAGTCCCTTTTAAGCATTATTTCAACAAAAAAGTCAAATTGATAGAAAGAAACTCCCTGTGTGGATTTCAGAGCCTCCGAGCCATTTTCTGACTCTTCGAGTGCTTTTTGACAATGAAATTTCTTGATGTTGGTCTCCATAGCTGCACGGTCCCTTGGGGATCCTTGCCATATGGTTTTTGTCGACTTTGGCTTCATCGGAGCTCCGTTTGGAAATTTGTCGCTCTAGAAGCACGCGTGGTTGCATTTTCATGTCTTCGATGACTTGTAGTGGTCTACCACCATAGGACTTGGTTGTTGATGATCTAGGAAAGCCGCTCGTGAAGTTTGGTGGCAAACAGACATGCGGTTTGGCCGCGAGAGCTATTTGACGCTTTGTGTGTCTGATGCCGTTTCTGAAGTCTAGTGCCGCTTCGGGTCACCGTATGGCCATGTGGGCTATATAGACTTGTCGAGCATGTTGAGATGCTCCTACCCATGAGTTTTGGTAGCATTTGGGCGCCTTTCCGTCAATTTCCCATTTGGTGGCCTCTTGCGGGGCTCTAGGAATTAGGGTTTTTCTCGATGGTTTTCTATTGCCTTTGGTCATCCAAAAGTGGTCTCCTATGCTAGGGTAAGCCGCCAATGAAGTCTCATTGCTTTTGGGTTAGGCGTTAGGTGGTCACTTCTACCTATAGGTCTCTACTGCCCTCTTCCCGTGTGAACCCTACGCTAGTTTTCGCAACAAAACAACAAACATGCGCGAAAAGCTCAAGGTGGGGAGCCTACCTCTCATGTCTGGAGCCTGTCGGGTGGTCGTGCACATCGTAGAAGCTGCTAGAAGTCTCATTCTCTCTAGCTCGCAGGAGCTCTCTCTCAAAAGTCAATAATAGAAATGAGCTTAAAATGAAGTGAAAATTTCTTATAATGGGGGTCCCCGAACCACTTTCCATGAAATTTGACATGTGATCCCAACTTCTTGCGAGATGCGGTTTAGGCTCAAAAATTTCTCGATTTGGACTCCATTTGCCCAGTTTACGAGAAATTTGGCGTTTCGGTCAAAATTTGGCCAAAACACGCTTTCCGCTCCATTCACATAATTGCACCCCCATTGTACCATAGGTTGTACTATAGTCAATGATCATCCCCATATTTTTTGTTTTTCATTACAATCGTTTTTCACCTGCTTTTTGTATTTTTTAAGTTTTTCTACGAAAAATTAGTAAAATTAAAAGGAAAATAGCAAATGAAACCCAAAAAATCCCCTAAAATATAATAAATCAAAAACATCACCACAAAACACTATAAACACTCACTATCTGTTTTTTTCAATATTTTGTCCGAAAAATGGCTATTTTTACTTATATACACACACCTAGGGGCTTGATTTGGCGTTTGGCCCCACATACTTATCTTTTCATGGTGTATAAGGGCATATGTACTTGGGTTAGTCCAGAAAAGTTTCCAATCAAATGACAACTCTTAAAAATAGTTGAAAAAAATACCCTTTTTTACTCTTTCTGCCATTGGGTCCGCATTTGAGAATGCCTCCCTCCCTCCTAGCCGGAGTCCTCTTGGACGACGAGGTATCGCCTCGGTGTATGTTCCATGCTTGGGTTTAAGAAAATCGTGCTAATGCTTGTCCGTCTAATGTGGCCCTACATGATGCATACTCGATCAATGCATGGAAAAATTAATGTTGTGCAAGAGGAGGGTATAAGCAATATTCTTATTGGCAGTCGCCGTCGAGGTTTACTGTTGTTGTGGATTTGGTCGGCAGATTTTCTTTGCAAGTAATAGTTGTAACTCTACCGCTCTTTGTTTGATTGTCTTTCTTGCAAAAGTTGCTTGGTTTGCCGCTATTGTCGATATGGCCATAGTCGTCTCCTTGGAGAGAATTTTCGTGGCGGAATTGGCCATAGACTTTGTCTCTTTTGCTTTCCATTTGTAGCTTTGCTTTGGAGGGTTTTGTAGGTTTATTGCTACTTCCACAGTTATCATTTTTTTGTTGCTGATTGGCACCCGCATAGATCGGTTTTCCGGTTTCATAAGTAGTGTGTGTCTGTATGATGCCGATTTTGCTTGTACTGAAGGGAGTTCCTGTTGTTTTGGTTTCGGGATCCAAATGCGAGTCGCACTTAAGTTGTTACTGAGAATTCTTTTGGGGATCCATATCTGTTTTATTCCCTTGGTTTTTGGTTGAACTGTTTTCTCCTTTTGACTCATGCTGTTGTGTTGTGGTTTGTTTGCCATGTCACCTCTATCCTTCCGTACCCATACTTGTTTTTCTCATGTTGCTAACCTTGATCTTTTGATTGCGATCAATGTTGTTTTATGGTTGGAGTGAACATGGTTGCTAGTTCCCTGTTTGGTCGCCATGGGTATCGTGTTGTTCTTTAGTGGCACCCATGCTTTTGGTTCTTTATCCAGTGATTGTATTGCTGCCATCTGGTCTTTGTGGGGTTGTTGAACAAAGGCTACCACCTATTGTTCTTGTGCATGCTGAATTTTGATCGCATCCACATTCCAATCTATCTTCACATTATACTCTTTTTGCCAAGGTTGTCCCAACAACATGGGGTGTTGTGTGCTTTCATCCTCGACCACATAAAACTTGTGTGGGTAATTATATTGATGTAGTTGTACATGCAATATAATCCAGCCCAATTTTTTTAGCGAATGTGATGTACTACTTTCCAGCACTTGTGGAGTAGGATGTAGTTGACCTGTGGGCTTGAGCTGTTTGTATAATCTGTAAGAGATTAGATTTGCTTGAGCTCCAAAATCAAGCAATGCCATCGATTCAACTTGATTGATACCCACTTTGACTGCAATTATTGGCTCCATTATGTCTTCATCAAAATTTGTTAGTCGAATAGCATTTATTCAAAAAGGTGAGCCACATTGTTGTTGTTGTCGTAGAAGCTGTCTTTTTGCAATGCGTTCTTTTGCTTCTTCTTGAGCTTCTTCTTGTACCCTCTGTTTCTCCTTCATCCGCTGTTTTTCTTGAAGGATTTGTTGAAGCATATCGTGTGTTAGTGGTAAATGGTATTTCTTTAATCGACACCCACTAATCCAATTTGGCATTTCTTCATCTGCTAGTGTAGCAAGCTTGACAGCTCCACTTTGTGATAGGTCACTAATCACAATGAGTCCCATCCGTCGCTTTTTAAGTTTCTTGGCATGTTGCTTCAAGGTATAAAAAAGTACATAATAACCTGTTTTAAACTCTTTCGTGCGCACATGCTTGTCAAAAAATTCTTTTTGTCTTCTCTTTTTAGCATAGATCGAAGCTACAGCTCGTAAGCGAAGTTCATCTAGCTTTTCAAGATCATCTATTCTTGAAGAGAGCTCATGCCCTGTCCATTCTAAGCGTTTTGCTACTCGTAGAGTTGGAATTAAAAACTCTATGGGTAATATAGCATTTAGGCCAAACACCATGTTGTGCGGTGTTGTTCCTATTGATGTTTTGTATGCTACCCTGTATGCCCATAGTGTTGAGTGTAACTGCTGATCCCAGTGTGTCCTTGACTCTGATACAATTTTAGTGAGAACTGTGCATAGTGTTTTATTTGTGGCCTCAGCTTGTCCATTTGCCTCTGGATGATATGGAGCAGATTTTCTATGTATGACCATGAATTCCTCTAGCAGATATTCAATGACTTCATTAAGAAAATGTGTTTCTCGATCACGGACAATTTCTATTGGTAATCCGTATCGTACAAAGACATTCTCATACAAAAATTATGCAGTGGTTCTTGCGTCTGCTTTTTGTGTTGCCTTGGCTTCCGTCCATTTTGTGAGATAGTCCGTAGCCACAATGATATATTGGTTATGGGTGCGATATGTAGGGGGTGAAATAGGCCCCACAAAATCAATGCCCTTTTTTGGAAATTCCCTTGCTCCCATCATTGGTTGTAGTGGCATCTCATCTCTCTTTATCGGTACCTTGGTGCGCTGACATGCGTCACAACGCTTTACAAACTCCTCAGCATCCATATGCAATGTAGGCCACCATATTCCTACGGTTAAGACAATTTTTTCCGTCTTATTGCTTGAAAAATGGCCTCCACTTATGCCTCCATGTGCGTGTTCTAGAATCAGCAGGTATTCACTTTCACTTGCACAGATTCTAAGTTGATTGTCCTTTCCTCGCTTATAGAGTTGGTTCCCAATTAAATTATAGTTGCGAGCCTCCAGCTCTATAGACCTTTTCCGTGCTCTTGTTATGTTTTCAAGAAAATTCCTTGTGGTTAAGAAATCAATGATATATTGACTCCATGCAGGTGCAATGTTTATCTGAAACAATGTCGCGTGATCCACTGGTCATTTGGAACTACATATAGTACAATTGTTAACATAAGTATGTGTGTCATCATACATAGTTGGCCAATAAATCCCTAATTGTTTCACTCTCTGGTGTGTTTTCATTGGTGAACAATGAAATACACAATCCTGAACATGTGCTTCTTCAAGATAACACTCAAATTCCTCTGGATTTATACATAATCATAGAATCTGGTCCGATCCTAGATGATACAGTCGTCCTGCAATCATCTGGAAGTTTTTTGTTTGTCAAATTATTTGCTGTTTGGATGTGTCTTCCTTGTTATCAAACCTACCTCCAAAGGAAAGAATGCTAACAATTTCCTGAGACCATTTGGGTATCATTTCAATATTCAAAAGATAAGCGTTAGGTATGTCATCATCTACTCCTTTAGGAGCTTCCCCGTTTTGTATCCTTGAACGATGATCCACGCGTAGATGTGTTTTACCCTTTTTGACCACCACTGTGAAATCAAACTCTAGCAATATAATAAACCAACGTACAATTGTCCTGGTATTGCATGGTTTATTTACCAGATACAAAAGAGCTTGATGATTTGTGAAGAACACAATTTTGTTTGCGAGCAAATAATGCCGAAATTTCTTTACAACATAAATCATTCCTAACCCCTCTATTTCAGTGGTTGTGTAGTTCTTTTCTGCAGTGTTTAACTGTCGGCTTGCATAACAAACTGGAAAATCCATTGTTCCGTCTCCAGGTTGAGCCAGAATACTCCCGATTGCATATGCAGATGCATCAATGTGAACATGGAATATCTTTTCCAAATCTGGTGCCTTAAGTACAGGTGCTAATACAAGGTTTTCCTTAAGCTTTTGGAATGAAGTTTCACACTCCTCAATCCAGTTGAAATTGACTAACAAACGATACAGAGGTTGTGCAATGACTGCATACATATATATGAATCTTCAATAATATCCGCAGTGTCCCATGAAGGATTGCACTTGTTTCACGTTAGTAGGCCTGGACAGGTCTACTATGACTTTGATTTTGTTTAGGTCAGTGGTTATGCCATTTCTTGAGACAATGTGTCCTAAGATGTGGCCTTGCCTAACCATAAAAATGCACTTTTCCGGGTTAAGACAGATTCGATATGTTCTGCACTTCTCAAATACCTTTTGTAAATGGTCAATATGTTCCTCTCGTAGAAGAGAGTGTACACAAAGATCATCCATATATATTTCTAAGAATATTCTCAGGTATTCTTTGAACGCATGCGTCATTAACCTCTCAAAGGTAGCTGGTGCATTGGTTAATCCAAAAGGCATAACTCTATACGCATATATTCCCCATTCTGTGGAAAACGTTGTTTTGTGTTGATCCTCTATTGCAATTGCCAGTTGATAATACCCTGAAAACCCATCTAGAAAGGAATAAGCCCGTTTCCCGGCCACCCTCTCAAGTACATGTTCTATGATTGGCAAGGGCTAATTATCCCTTATGGTGGCTGCATTTACCTTTTTGAGGTTCACACACACTCGCAGCTTTCCGTTCTTTTTGGGGACAACCACAATGGGTGACACCCAATCTGTATGCTCTTTTTCATAGATGAATTCCGCATCCATCAGCTTGTCAATCTCCTCTTTGATTCGTTTAGCAAATGTGTCATTATATGTATAAGGACATTGTTTGCTAGGTTTGGCATCTGATTTCAAAGGAATTGTATGTTGGCATATTGATGGATCAACTCCTTTGAGGTCTTTATAGGACCATGCAAACACATCTTTATACTTCTTGTTAATTGTTCTTCTTCTTCAGGCTCTAACTCAGTTGCGATATAGACCGGCTGAGGCTTTTCACTTGGTTCAACGAGGTCTATCCGTTTTGCATTTTTCGGCCCATCATAAGATTCCTGGTTTATTCTTTCCGTGACTGGTGATGTCATTATGATTTTTTTGTCCTCGATGGTGAAATTCCGATAGTGTGATGGTACATTCATGTTTCCTTTTTTTGACTCCTCCTTACCATCACTTTCTCCCTCAATAATCCATACCTCTCGTAAAGATTGTTTTAGTTCTTGGTATTTCTTTTTACGCTCCAATTTGGTCCACTCTAGGTCTTTTGTTGTTTCTTGTTTTGATATTTTATATTTTTTTGATTTTGTTTCTGTTTTAGTTTTCCGTACTTGTTTTATTTCCTCTTGCGTCCGTTCCCTTTGCACTCTCGAGAATCTTCCTGATATTTGGTCTTTTACACAATCATCTACTTTGAAAAGCATTAGATAGTGAGTTTTATCTTTTATGCTGGGCATCAGATTCTCTCTCATTTTGTTTTCTGCTCATTTTCTCCTATAGCATTCTTGGCGGCTGATTGGCAAAATCATAAAACTTGATATTCGTTGTTTTCTCCCCACACTCGCTTGAGCTATCTGAACACTCATTATCTGCATCGTTATTTACCTCCAGATGCTCAGAGGAGTTATAAAACTCTTCTTGTTCTGGTGGTTCTACAATCTCATCTCCTCCTCGTATAAGGCTTACCATGTAAAGTGTAGCATATCATAGCCATACTTATCATAAAATTTTGTCGTTGGACTATCTATAATGATATAGACATCCAACGTTGCTAGTATGTGTTCCCATTCCAGAGGTTCCAAGGAATCTTCAGGAAGAAGTTTGGGAGTATAATCATTGTCCTCAATAGCTCTTTCTAAGACTCATTCCTCTCTTTTTAAGATCCCACAATGTGAAGCTCCGCACATCCATAGCTCTTTTTGTTGCTCTAACCATGCTGGGAGTTCAGACCCTGCCAGTGTAGCTGAATCAAACTCTTCCACTGGTGTTTGGTTCCCGTCTTTGTAACTATGGTCTTTTATGTGTATTTTGGTTGTAGTCTCGCCATGTCTGAGGTCTATGTGGTCGTAACCCCAATCCTGGACCATCTTTAATTGTCTCATGAATGATCTTCCCAAGATGATCTCGTAATTGTTCTTTTTGTCGAATCGACAATTGCAAATGTATGCTCATACTTGATTCCGCACGAGGTGACAATTACTTTTTCTAAGAGTCCTATAGGCTTCTCCATGAACCCGTCTGCCACTTGCAATTTCATTCTGGTAGCTCTCAAAGACAATTTTTCCCATTTTTTCTAGATTTCCTTAGTGGCAATAGCGACTCCTACTCCACTGTCTATAATAGCTTTGGAAATTACTCCCTGGAATTCTACTGGTAGCGTGGTGTTTCCATCTTCCCCCTCGCAATATTCTCCAACCTTGTTTAAGGGTACTCGCCTAGTGTTTAGTTGAGGCTTGTCCAATTCTCTGATCCCTTCTTGAAGCTTCGAGGTGGGGTCTTTCACTCCAAAGTTATCTAAGTCTACCTAAGTCGAAGGATCTAGGACAGACACACGCTCCCTAGACTCCCTCTAAGACCTAGAGAGTCCTCCACCCTCTGATCCTATCTAAATGTAAAACGAGACTTTGGCAAGCCAGAGAATCCCTATCCTCAAGCACTAGTCTCGGTCACCTACCTAGGATTTTCGTCCCTGGCAACGGTGCCAATGTTGGCACATACACCGCGATGGACGTTAGCACAACGAGAACTCACTTAACAAGATTTGTCAGCTAAGGACGAAGCTCGACCCGCAGGCGCGTGAAAGCACGCATAGGGTGTCAATCTACACTCGACCGACTCTCGTCGACTAATTCCTACAGAGGTCTCTACCCAATGTCTAAGCTACAACCTTCAGGAGTGCATAAGAAGAGCTTCCCTACAACGCTTCCAAGAGCCAAATACCCATCAAACGTTTTCGAAACGCCACAGAACTTGAAGGAGACCCTACTATCACCAATAGGTCTCTCTCCCTAAGGCCTATGAACTAAAATCCCAACCCTAAACACCTGGTGCAAAATCAGGTAGGATGTCTGGTTGAAATTTGTAGGTCGTTGTTTCCAAAAACTAAAGTGCCTAATGTGTAGCTCTCCTTAATGCGAACACGTGGATATGCTGAAATGCAAAAACAGATAACATATGCTCACCAAATCACCAGATGAAGCTTGCGGGTTGAGCTCACAAAACCAGACCGTACGCCCCCAATGTAGGTATTTGCGCGTAGCTCTCATCGGGGGCAACACACTGCACCTCTCCGCACTCGATTCCGACCACCGGTGCGCACGTAGCGTCAAGATGAAACTCTCACTCTCTCTCGTACACAGTACGCTCACTCAAAGATAGAACTTTTTAAAAATGACAAAGGTTTTCTTCATTAAGGTCAAAAAGTGGTATAAATACCTTACAATCTCAAACCCTAATGTTCCAATTTAACCATCTACTCAATCTAAATGTCAAAAATGGGATACAATCTAGAAGCTTCTGTAAGCCCCACTATTTACAAAGGTGAAATGTCAGATTTTCTCAATAAATGAATAATTACAAAAAATAATATTCCGCCGAGCTCCATAGGGTGTGTCCCGTTGCTAACAAGAGGGGTAGGAGACACTCTCAAATATATTATACAAGGGCTCAGGGCAGGCAACATAGATCCATTTCATTATGATGAGGTTCCTAGAGATGATGAAATTGATCCAACACTTGATGAACCGCTGTTAAATTCTAGTGAGGAGAGTTCTGGCGCAGCAGAGGGAAGGGCAGCAAGGCAATTTGTTGGGGTGTTACTCTTGATAAGGGGACTTGCAAGAAATAGAAGGCAACTCCACTTTGACCCACTGAGGGTTTCTAACATGCAAAGACCTACAAGAATCCTAAATCCTATCCCCATGGCTCATCCACCTCCTAACGTGAAGATTAAATCAACAAGGTTCAGAAAGAAGTCCAAAGAAGATGCAGATTGTCACATGGTGAAATTTGAAACGAGATGGCAATCTAGTGGATATCAGGTGATGTACCTGGATCCTATAAAATTACATCAATGTGCAGCTACATTGGAAGGTAAGTCCATGAGTTCATTTACCCAATATGGTATGGCTCATTTTCCTACTTACAATGCACTTAGTCTATCCTTTTTACAAAGATTCAGAAAGGAGAAAACTCTACAAATATTTTAAGAAAGCTGCGTTGTATCAGACAAGGTACAATGCTAGTGGAGGATTTTGCTCCAAAATTTACGATTTTTGTTGAAAGATTGCAGGGCATGAAAGAGCCACTCATGAAATGCTCTCTGGTTATTTTCTGAAACGCTTGAGGAGTGGTATTAAGAATGTTGTGTCCAGTATTGATATTGCAGATGGTTTAAATAACCTGGTACAAGTTGCATCCAGAGTTGAGAAAAGTCTTGGCATGACCAAGTCTAGCAAAAGAGGAACCAAGGATTCTAAATTGGGTTTTGAGTCAGGTACATCTTCTTCTGTTGAATCGGATACAGAGAGTTCATCTAATGAGGAGGATAAGAAGAAGAAAAAGAGTCTTGCTAAGAAGAAGAAGGATAAGATGGGTGATAAGGTTGATTTGATTCAGCAAATAAAGAGTATCGGATATTCGGTTATAGATCCTAAAGACAAAAGGTTCTATGAAATTTGTGAGAAGGATGGTCATACAACTGCTCACTGTTGGTATAATCCAAAGCAGAGGAGTAAACCACCTTCAATTAGTGGGTGGGGTAATCCTTCAGTAGAGGCAAATCAGGTGGCTCCATTCCAAGGAAGACCACCTGGACAGGGAAATTAGAGAGGACCTGGGAGAAACTAGGATAGCACTCAGAGAAGACCCCAAGGGGTAATGCCTTGTGTTTATTGTGGTGACCCTTATCATTGGGTTGGTCTCCGTTGTGCATTATGGGTAGAACATAGAGAAGAAAGAGGTATCCCAGTTGTTCCTTTTAATTAGGAAAACCAGCAAGCAAGTCCTCCACAACCTCCTCAAAATCAGCCACAGGCACAAGCCAATGTCATTATCATTGATATTCTGATTTATCAGGGACCAGATATTAGATGAGCAAGAGTAGTTCAAATAGAGGAGTATGAAGAGGAGGAAATGGATTGGAATAATCCAAAGCAGTTGAAACAGGAGATTGATGTGTTGGCTATAACAAGGTCTAAGACCAAAGGTCCTATTGACTAGGAGCAGCAAAAAGGAGTACAAGATCGAGTGCATAAGCATGTTTAGGAAGAGAAACAACATCAAGTTTTGGAGGATCATTCCTATTCCTCTGATGAACCACTAAAACAGCAAAAGAAGGTTGAAGTATCTAAACCTGATTGGTTTGAGGTACTCATTAATTCACGTTTACATTTATCTTTGGATAAAATACTCTCTATAGTACGAGCCTTTAAGGAAAGGCTATTGCATAAATTGTTGGATAAGCAGTATGAAATTCCAACTCAGCAAATGGGGGAACCTAGTGTAAACACAATTCATCCTTCTGATGTGGATTTTATGGTTCCAATTTTTAAGGTTAGCTTACAAGAGAGGATATTTGATGAGGTATTGCTGGATAGAGGATCTGGAGTCAATATTCTACCTGAGTCAGTGTATCTTACAATGGGCTTAGGGAAGTTGGAACCAACACCTTTCCAAGCTAAAATGGCTGATCAAAGAAGGGTCCATGCTATAGGCATTATGAGAAACTCTTCCATTCAAATTGCAGGTATACACTTTCAAGTGAATTTTGTAGTACTCAGAATGAAGGCAGGAGATTCTCCCTATAAAATGCTATTGGGAAGGCCTTGGTTCAGATTAGCCAAGGTAAAACAGGATTGGGGTGAGAAAGGGGTGGTTCCGATTGTGCAGTAAAGATATAGGATGAACCCTAATTTTGCACAGCAGGTCAAGCAAGAAATTGACAAGTTATTAGAAGTTGGGTTTATCTAACCTATTAATGAGGTTACATGGTTATCTCCAATCATTGTGGTACCAAAGGAAAATGGAAAGATTAGAGTATGTATTGACTACAGGAAGTTAAATGAAGCCGCTATCACAGATCCTTTTCCAATGCCATATTGGATGCAGTAGCAGGGAAAGAGATGTATAGTTTTCTAGATGGATTTTTAGGGTATAATCAGATTAAAGTTGTTGAGGAGGATCAACACAAAGTATCCTTAATAACAAACTGGGGAGCTTTCGCATCTATAGTCATGAATTTTGGTCTCAAGAATGGACCACCATCATTCAATTTTACAGTTTATAAAACATTTGATCCTTATTTGCAGGATTTTATGAGGGTTTAATTTGTGGATGACTTCTTAGTTTTTGGTAAAAGGGATTTACACCTTCAACATCTGAAGTTGTGTTTTGAAAGGTGTCTAATGTTCAAATTATCCCTAAATCCTTACAAAAGTGTAATGATTGTCAGAAGTGGTGTGCTATTAGTCCATGTGGTTTCTCAAGAAGAGATGTCCATAGATGTGAAGAAGATTGAGGTTATTCAATCAGCTCAAGCACCTAGCAATGTCAAAAAATTGAGCAAGTTTGTGGGGCAGGTAAAATGGCATAGCAGGTACATCAAATATTTGGCCAATGTATGCATGCCTCTTACCCACTTAACCAAAAAGCATAAAGACTTTGTATGGGCTGAACCTCAAGAAATATCATTTTAGATGTTAAAAAAAATGTTGTCAGTTGCTCCTATATTACAACCTCCTGATTGGGTATTACCATTCCATCTTTTTGTTGATGCCTCGGATGTAGCTATTGGAGTTGTTTTGATGCACAAAAAGACAGAAGGGTGGTTTCGACCTGTATAGTATGGAAGCAAAGTTAACCTTTGCTGAGAGGAATTATGAAGTTACTGAGAGAGAAGCTTTAGGGATAGTTTATGCTTTGAATAAGTTGAAGCATTACCTTTTATGCAATCGGGTTATATTTCATGTTGACCATCAAGCTTTGTTATACCTTATCAAGAAGCCATTACTTACAGCAAGGTTGGCAAGGTGGATGTTGCTGTTATAGGAGTTTGAATTTATAATTGTTCATACACCTGGAAAAGAGCATGCCATAGCTAATATCTAAGTTGGATTGAGACAGGAGAACAACCTATAGGTTTTCAGAGTTCAGAGTTCTATTACTGATTCATGGTATGCCCAAATGTTGATGTTCTTTACCGATGGCATCATGCCAACTGAGTTTTCTACAGACCAGTTTTCTACAGACCAAAGGAGGAAATTTGCTCTTACTAGTAGACCTTTGCTAGTTATTGCTAGAGACTTGCATAGAAAAGGAATTGACCAAGTAATTAGGAGATGTGTACCTTATTTGAGCAATCGGCTGTTTTGCAAGAAGCTCATTTTGGGACAGCAGGAGGTCATTTTTCAAGAGATATTAAAAGTAAAGAGATTTTACAAGGTGGTTTATGGTGGACTAGTGTATTGAAGGATTCTCATTCCTACGCAAAAATTCTTGTGGTATGTCAACAGTTTGGTCAGCCTGATTCTAGGGACAAGATGACAGATCATCCTATTTTACCATTACAACCATTTCAAAAATGGGGTATGGACTTTGTTGGACCTCTAAAGCCTACAACTAGTAAGGGGTGCAAGTATATTTTAGTTGCCACTGATTATTGTACTAAGTGGCAAAAACTATGGCTTTAAAAGACAACAAGGCTCAGAGTGTATCTAAGTTCCTGCATCACAACATTATGACCAGGTTTGGTTGTCCTGTTGAGTTGGTAAGTGATAGAGGAAAACATTTTTTGAGCTAACCAAAACCCACATGATTACACTAAGTACCAACAAAACACTCATTAAAATTTTGAAAAAGATTGTCCAGGAGAATAAGAAGGATTGGGATGAAAAGTTGGATTCTTCTTTGTGGTCTTTTAGATTAGTATATGGTCTTGAGGTTGTGGTCCCTAGTCTCAGAGGCACTGTTGAGAAAATGACTCCAAAATTATCAGTTTAGCATAGAAGGAAGTATTTGATGCAATTGGAGGAAGACAGATTGGTCAGTTCCTATATTATAGAGGTAATTCAAAGAAGAAGGAAATCTTGGACAATTATGAATGTCAAATTAAAAATTTTCCAGGTGGGAGATTTGGTAATGCTTTACAAATCTAGATTGGGTCCTCATCCTAGAAAACTAAATTTAAGATATAAAGGACCATATCAGATTGTACAAGATTTGGGTCAGGGAACATTCATTGTGGCAGATGTATTTGGCACTAGAGTAGTCAAACCTGTCAATGGGTTTAGGTTGAAAAAGTTTCAAGAAAAGCCACCTCATTTGGAATGCCTTAAACCTATTTTTGCAGATTCTGCCTTTTGTAAAGTTGTTTCGTGTTTCCCTAATACTATGGAACATGTCAGTATTGAAACTTCATCACATAGTACTGGGTTGCCATTCAGATTATTTTGGGTGGGATTTTATTGGATCAAATTTTACTGCATCATAATTTATTGTATCGGATTATTGTTTATCAAATTTCTTAAAAAATGTTTGGATTTCAAATTAAGCTTTGAAGAGAGTGCGAACTATTCTCCACTAAATATTATCATGAGAGTGAGGGAGGAATCAATGAACTCACTCACTTTCAAACATTGTGGCTCTTGTGTGGCTAATTACGTCAACCGGTTTTGCATGTATAGACAACAACCTTTCAAGATTTCTTCACTCTCCACACCCACAATGCCTAAAGCTAAAGAACCTCCAGCTATAAAGCCCTTGCCCGATGACGAGCAAGGAGATTCATGCAAGCTGTGACCAAGGCAGAAGGATGTCTTCTTGAGAGTCAATGTTTTTGACCCTTGGGATGACATTGAGGTGTTACCAAAAGAAGAAGAATCCCCTTTATCTTCCATTAAGATGCTGCAAAACCTCATGGAGCCGATTACTGGTTTCAAGGTGGAAATCGACTGCCAAGCGGAGAGGAATGAAAAGTGGCTAAAATCTGCTGGTTTGTGTTAGAATTAGGGTTGCAGAGAAACACACACATCTTGGTGAAGACGAAGGAAGCTCAAGGCACACAATAGAGAGTGTGTTACTTAGTGTGAAATGGAGATATTAGTAGCCCTAGAGTGATGTGCGTATATACAATTCATGGGGGAAAAAC
This sequence comes from Adiantum capillus-veneris, assembly GCF_014529385.1. Lineage (NCBI taxonomy): Eukaryota > Viridiplantae > Streptophyta > Polypodiopsida > Polypodiales > Pteridaceae > Adiantum > Adiantum capillus-veneris. Next base: position 111,785,992 of record NC_140954.1, on the reverse strand, counting down.
CCTCCTAAAGAGGGGAAAAATGCCCTAGCGGTCCTAGTGTGTTCACACACATCACTACCACATGTATATGGTAACAAATCCCCCCTAGAGTGATGTGGTGAAAGAGAGCTAGCACATGAGTAAAGCAAAGTTCCATGCCCTGAGGACATGATCAGTCCACAATGGGAGTAAGCCCAAAGGTTTGCGGAAAGCTTCAAGCTTCTCACGAGACAATGCCTTTGTGAAAAGATCTGCAAGGTTGTCCTGTGTTGGCACATAAGCCAAGCTGATCTCTCCTACTGAGAGCCTCTCCCTGAAATAGTGGTAATGCCTCTCAATGTGCTTTGTGTGAGCATGAAAAACTGGGTTCCTCATAACTGCCAATGTGCTCTGACTGTTAGAGTAGATACAGTTGGCAGTGTCCTGTCCAACACCCAAATCATTCATAAGGCGTTTGAGCCATACACACTCAACCGTAGCTGTGAAGACTGGCCTGTACTCAGCCTCACAACTCAAAGTGGCCACAGTACGTTGCTTCTTTGTCAACCATGATATACATGAACTGCCAAGCATGAAATAGAAACCAGTTGTGGACACTCGCGTGTCAAAACAACTAGCCTAATCTGAGTCCAAAAAATAATGTTAATCTGGCGGCAATGATCCCCCCTTGGGATTGTTGAAGATGATGAAACAGGAAAAAGAAGGAAGATAGCAACTCAGAGTAGGGAGAAGATGGAGAAGGAGAAGACACAGAGCTTGCGTACGAGATCTCTGTAATCTATCTCTCTGTATTATAATAATAGAGTATATCCAAACTCAGAGCTACAGAGATTATATGATACCCTAAGAGATAAGGTTTCCTTTCACACCAGATGTCCAGGGGGAAAAACCCAGTGGGAGAAAAGTGCCCCTGTTGAAGCGCATATACACACTAACACTACTACATGTCTACAAATCCCCCCTGTAGTGATAGTGTGAATCCGTACAAGGTAGTAGACCATCATGTGTATGAGAGTAAGCCCAAAGCTTTTCGGAAAGCTTCAAACTTTTCTCGTGATAAAGCCTTCGTAAATAGATCTGCAATGTTATCCTATGTAGGAAAGTAAGTTAGTGTGATCTCCCTTGCATGTAGCCTTTCCCTGACATAGTGGTAGAGTAGTGAAACTCTATGTGCTTTGTTCTTGCATTAAATACTGGATTCCTTGCAACTGCCATAGCACTCTGACTGTCAGTGAAAATGACAGTGGGTGCCTATTGACACTCACAAAGATCTGTCAATAACCTGCGTATCCATACACAATCAACTGTTGCCGTGAAAGCTGCCCTGTACTCAACTTCACAAGTTGATATAGCCACTGTGGGTTGCTTCTTGCTTAGCCAAGATATACATGCATTTCCCAAGAAAAAACAATTCCCAATTGTGGAATGTCGTGTGTCAAAATCACCAGCCCAATCTGAATCGCTGTAACCAAGAAGCTGCATAGAACTGTGCTTTCCATACATATCCCCCCTTGGAAAGAACATGGAAAGATTAGGGGTACCTGAAAGGTAACGAAGTATGCGCTTCAGAGCCTGCCAATGATGCATACCTGGGCTGTGCATAAATCTGCTTGCTTGTGAAACCCCAAATTGAATGTCTGGATGAGTGTTGCCTACCAAATATATCAAGCAACCAACCGCTGCTGCATAAGTATGTACATCAAAAGGTTCTCTAGCATCGTGCATGCTCAACTTTGATCCAGTTTCTACGGGTGTAGAGATTGGTTTACAATTTTGCATACCAAACTTGTCCAAAATTTTATGTAAATATTTTTCCTGCAACATGTATATGCCATCCTCTGATTGCACAAACTGAATACCCAAGTAATAATGTAGCAAACCAAGATCAGACATCTCAAAGGTTTTTCTCAAAGAATATTTAAACTCTTCAATTTCATCTGCAGTATTGCCTGTAAGAAGCATATCATCCACATAAAGTGTTAGCATACAAAGTACTTTCTGTTGGACTATTCTGAAATCCCTGGCCAATCAAATAAGTATGTATCTTCTCATACCATGCTCTTGGAGCATGTTTGAGACCATACAAAGCTTTACGCAATCTACATACCTTTTGCTCTTGACCTTTTACAACAAAACCACTTGGTTGACTTACATAAACTTCTTCCTACAAATTACCATTCAAAAAAGCAGTTTTGATATCCAACTGATGCACTTTCCAACCATGATGAGCAGCAATTGCAACTAGTGATCTAACTGTGGACACACGAGAAGTAGGAGCAAAGGTTTCATCATAATCTATGCCTTTCTGTTGCGCATAGCCTTTTGCCACAAGCCTTGCTTTGTACCTGTCAACAGTACCATCTTGTTTCCTTTTTACCTTAAAAACCCACTTTGTACCAATAGGCTTTTTACCTGTAGGCAAGTCCACTAGATCCCATGTATGATTCTTATGAATAGAATAAATTTCTTGCTGCATAGCATCTTTCCACTGAACACACTCTAAAGCTTGCTCAAATGAATCAGGCTCATCTGCATCACAAAGATTGCTAAAGCCAGCCAGATCTACTTGCTCTCTGCAAAAAGTAGTACCAACACGTGTTTTTCGTGGCAACGGTGCATCCAACTTGCTATCCTGCAAAGTTTTTTGAACCCATTTAGGAAAGGTTCTTTCTTCCCTGAGAACTTCTTGCTCTTCACGCACAATTTCCTCTACATCATGAGGTGTCACATGCTGATCAAAAGATTGATCAAGATTATCAAACTGTTGTGATTCTTGATTCTCCACAAAAGAAGGAAGCAAACCTTCAAATACATCATGTGTCTGCATATGAGGTACATCAAAAACAACCATAGGTTGAGCAGTAGTTTCTCCAAAAATTACATCACGACTTTCAAAAATCTTGTTTGTAGCAGGATTGTAAAGTCTATAACCTTTACTTCCACTGCTGTACCCCACAAATATACATTTGATTGCCTTATCATCAAGCTTCCCATGTAACTGCTGAGGGATGTGAGCATAAGCAAGACAACCAAAAACACGAAGATAACTCACTGAAGGTTTTCTGTCATACCAAGCTTCATATGGAGTAATGGTCTTCAAGGCACGAGTAGGACACCTGTTCAAACATGTGCTGCACAAGAAATTGCCTCCATCCATAGCTTATGAGGCAAACTCTTAGCCTTGAGCATACATCTAGCGGTCTCCATTAAAGACCTGTTCTTCCTTTCTGCAACACCATTCTATTGTGGTGTGTATGGCATAGTGCATTGGTGTTTAATTCCTTTATTTCCCAAAAAATCCTTAAATGCACCTGACATGTATTCACCTCCTCGATCGGTACGAAGAGTCTGTACTTTGCAACATGTTTCATTTTCAACCATGGCGACATAATGTTGAAAAATTGCAAACAAATATGAATTTTCTTTGAGTGGATACACCCAACAAAACTTGGAAAAGTCATCAATGAAGGTCACAAAATAAAGGTTGTTTCCTATAGATGGCATTCTCATAGGACCACATACATCACTGTGTACAAGCTGCAACTTTCGTGTCCCTCTAATTGAACCATCCTGCGAAAATGCAAATCTTTGCATCTTTCCAAGAATGCAACCTTCACATACATGTCTTGGTGGCATCTCCAATAAAGACAAATCATGCACCATATTATGACGTTGTAAAGTCATCAAACTGCCATAACCAACATGCCCAAATCTAGCATGCCACAACTCAGCATCCTGCATGGCCTGAGTCTTTGTTTCTGCAATACATACCTAAATCTGCTTTTCATAACGATCTAGCACAAATAGTCCATTTTTCAGCATACCTGTAGTGATAAGAGAATAACCATTCTCTCGATCTCGTACAACACATCTGTCATCCTCAAAAATGACCCGAAGACCATTTTTTGCAAGAGAGGATACAGACAACAAATTCTTCTTGATCCCTGGAACATATAAGACATCTGGCAAGCATAAATCTGAACCATCTGAAATGGTAATCAAAATCTTACCAATGCCTTTGATTGGATAAGAAGCATTATTTGCACATGTTACCTTCTTTCCTGCTGGAGCTACATCCAATGAACAAAACAAATCCTTCCTTGAAGTAATATGCCTGGATGCACCACTATCAAAGTACCAAATCATTTGTGTCTCGTCAACACTGTAAGCAGAAAAATCTGAATATACTAAGAAAGCATAAGAATCCTGCACAAAGTTTGCAGACTCTTCTTTAGCTGTAGAAGAATCACCAGAAGCTGAAACAACCAAACTTGACTCTTTCTTCTTTTCTTTAGCAATTCGCTTTTTACACTCACTAATGTAGTGACCAGGTTTCTTGCAGTAGTGACATTTACCTTTCTTCTTGGACTTGTCGAAATCACCTTTAGACTTCTCTGAAGACTGTCCTACACCAGACTTGGAGTGATGAGCACTCTCTTTACCCTTGTTTTTGTTTTGTAAAACAAGAGCATGATCCATACCATCCACCTGTAAAGACTTGTTCTTACGTGATTGATCCTCCTGCAATAGCAAAGCCACTAACTCTTCAAAACGAAGAGGCTCAGGATTAGCTCACAAAGACAGAGTCAAAGAAGCCTGAAAAGTCAAATAAGATGGTGGTAGTGAATTGAGTGCTTTGGAAACCAAGTCCTTCTCTGGAATCACTTCATCAATGCTAAGCAATTGCTCTTTAAGAGCCCTGATTTTTGTAAGATGCTTGACGATATCGTCACCTTCGTCCATCTATATTTTGTCAAGTTATTTCTTCAAAAACTCTATTCTGGCAGTGTTTCATCCTCCAAACATAGCTTGCAGAGTGTTCCAAGCATCCTCAAAAGTTCTGCAAGATCTGATATGTGGTGTGATTGTCCTCTTTATTGTTAAGGCAATCACAGCCATAGCTTGTGCATCTTTAGTATCCCATTTCTTTTGCTCTGGAGTGACTTGTGAGGGTCCTGCACCAACAGCTGCACCACGACCAGGCATGGCAGGTGCAGTGCTACCTGGACGAACTTCATCTCCAGATACATAATCCCACAATCCTTTACCAACCAAAACATTTTTGGCCATAAAAGACCAAAGAGAATAGTTGGTACCATCCAATTTGTCTTCGGATGTAAATGCACCAAAAATCTCTTTCTCCATAGATTGAGCCATACTGTGGATGCACACAAGAGAGCAAAAGAACCTCCAAGAGATTCAAAAATCTCCTCTCCAATGCAAGCAAAACTCTACACAAAATCTCAGCACAAAGCTAAGACAAGCTGCTTCCCAAAAGAACTGTTTACCTCAAGAAAATCTGTCAAAAAGCACACCCTCTTGATCTAAACGCCTCCGAAAAGTAACTTCTGCTCTCCTTCATAGAACAAAATTCTGAGGGCTCGAACCACTTCAAAAGGGGGGTAAAACCACAGGTCACCTACTGAGAATACTCCCAGAACGTCGAGGATGCTCCCACGAGAAAATTTTCCAAAAACTGCCTGAAAACTGCGATTGCGCACGCGGACGCGAAAACGCAAGTAGAGGCTCTGGAAATCACCTTGCTCTGATACCAATTGTTGAAGATGATGAAAAAGGAAACAGAAGGAAGATAGCATCTCAGAGTAGGAAGAAGATGGAGAAGGAGAAGACAAAGAGCTTGCGTACGAGATCTTTGTAGTCTATCTCTCTCTATTAGAATAATAGAGTATATCCAAACTTAGAGCTACAAAGCTTATATGAGACCCTAAGAGATAAGGTTTCCTTTCAGACCAGATGTCTAGGGGGAAAAACCCAGTGGGAGAAAAGTGCCCCTGGTGAAGCGCATATACACACTAGCACTACTACATGTCTACAGGGATAAAACAAGCCAAGATGTAAAGTGCTACTAAGGTAGCAAAAAATCCTCTTGACAGCCTGCCAATGCTTAGACCCTGGGCTATGCATAAATCTATTGACCTATGAGACTAAAAACTAAATATCTAGCCTTGTGTTGTATACATAAACGAGGCAGCCAATAGAAGTTTGATAAAGAGTGACATCAGCAGAATCGCTAGCATCATGTAGACTCAACTTCAAACATGTTTCCGTGGGAGTGGAAATAGGTTTGCAATCCTGAAGTCCATACTTACATAGCAATGTCTCTATGTAACTTTTCTGACACAAGGCAATACCACCATCACATTGCTTAAACTATATACCCAAGTAATGATGCAATAGCCCCAAATATTTCATTTTGAAAGTAGCATTCAAATCAGCGTTAAATTCAGCAATATATCTCTCATTTGGTTTAGTGATCAGCAAATCATTGACATAAAGAACCACAATGAGAAGTACATCACCCTCACGCTTTACAAACAATGTACTTTCTGTTGGACTGTTACGAAAGTCTCGTTTGACCAAATGAGTGTCATCTTTCTCATACCAAGCACAAGGAGATTGCTTCAACCCATACAAAGACTTCTTACATCTGCACACTTTGTCCTCTTGTCCTTTTATGACAAAACCGCGAGGCTGCGTTACATGAACTTCCTCAAATATGTCACCATTCAAGAAATCAGTAACAATGTCTGATTGATCTACATCCCAACCAAAATGAGTTGCCAATGAACAAAGAAAATGCATAGTAGTCATACGACAAGTGGGAGCAAAAGTCTCTTCATAATCTATGCCTTGTTTCTATGCATAACCCTTCGCAACAAGTCGAGCCTTACGGCGATCGATCTCACCATACGGCTTGCGCTTCAACTTATACACCCACTTCATACCAATGGCCTTTTTTTCCAGGAGGCAAATCACATAAAGTCCATGTGTCATTTTCTATAAGTGCATCATATTCTGATTGCATGGCAGCCACCATTATAATTTTGTGCTTCATCAAAAGAGAGACTCTCCTGACCATTATGTAAGCTAGACATAGCCAAAGCATAACAATCTGATGTATAAGATGCATAGCGAGAGCTTGAATGAGTACAACTAGACAAAGGTGCATCCAATTTACTGTCACGCAATGTATGCCCCAACCATTTTGGCATACCTCTAGCTTGCTTATTTTCAGCCCTTTCCTCATCCAGTACATCATCTACATCTGCATCAGTAATAGGCTGATCTGTAACATTTTCAGGAACCCCCATAGGCTGTACGTTTGCCTCATTGGAACTTACGTTCGTATTTCCACCACCACACTGAAAAGAGGCAACAAAGTGTCATAAATGTCCTATGAGCTTACATTATTGTCTCTAGTACATGACAGCAAGGGCTGAAAAGAATCTTCCACAAACACTACATCTCCTGAAACCAGAATACGTTTTGTTTGCGGCTGATAGAACCTGAACCCTTTTCTTCTAGCACTATAAGCAACAAAAATACATTTGACAGCCTTATCATCCAATTTTTTGCGTTGTGTTTGTGGCACCAAATCATATGCCAAACAATCAAAAACATGCATTTTCTCAATAGAAGGCTTTCTATCATGCCATGCTTCATATGGAGTATTAGACTACAAAGCTTTTGTAGGACACTTGTTTAGTACATAAGTGGCACACATGATGGCCTCAAGCCAAAAAGAATGCAACAAAGCTTGACTTTTGACCATACATAGTGCCATTTTCGTAAGTGACCTGTTTTCCCTCTCAGCAACACCATTTTGCTGAGGTGTATAAGGCACTGTACATTGGTGTTTTATCCCACGACTAGCCAGAAATGCATTGAATTCATGAGACATATACTCCCCCCTTCGATCGGAATGGAGGGTGCCCATAGTACATTTCGAGACAGTTTTAGCCATAGCCAGAAATTGTTTGAAGCACATAAAAAATTCGAACTTTGCTTTAAGCGGAAATACCCATGCATGCCTGGAGTAATCATCAATGAAAGTCACGAAGTAAAGGTAACTGCCCAAGGACGGAGTTTGCATGGGCCCACAAACATCACTATGCACAAGCTCCAACTTGCATGTGGCCCGAACTGAACCATCCTTTGGAAACTTAGAACGTTGCATCTTACCCAAGATACAGCCTTCACAAACATGTTTGACAGGTGCTTCAAGAGACGTCAAAGAAGCAACCATATCAGATTTTTGCAAACGTAGTAAACTAGCAAAATTCAGAAGACCAAAACGTGCATGCCAAAGTTTTACATATGAAATAGCCCTTCAATCTGCAACAGTAGTTGAATTTTTTTTCCACACTTGTCATACAAAGTGAGCTTATACAGCCCACGGCACAAAAGGCCAGATGCATTAATTTCATCACCAAAACGGAGATCATGAACTGTACATCTATCATCCACAAATTTGACTACAAGTCTAAGTCTAGAAAGTGCAAATATAGACAAGAGATTCTTCTTGATCCTAGGTACATAAAGTGCATCAACAAGTGGGAAGGATTTTCCATTTGCAGCAGTAAGCACAATCTTTCCAATTCTCTGAACTGGTGTTGGGGGATATATGTTTGCTACGTGAGCCGGGCAGGCACCGGGCCTCTGGCTGTGGGAGGTGTTAAAGAGAGAGAACAAGAGACACTGACAGCTCTGCCAATCACCGCAATCATCAATTAATTGAATATTACTTTGAGTACAATTTAGTCCTTATCCAAGGCGGGCTGTTAACAACACCGTCACTTGGAGCAGCTCCTAACTAGGAGTTTAAGCTCCCATTTATAGGATTAAACGGGACGTTAACGACACCGGACTTAACAAAATGCTAATGCAATCTCTAGCTCGCCATCTCAAGCCTGCTTGCTTACTTCAAGCTTCCCCGTTTGCTTGTAAATCTCCTTCTCACCTTTGCCTGCTCAAGCCTCGACTTTGCTTGTAATGCTCTTCTCGCCTCACCTTGCTCAAGCTTCAACAAGCTTCTTGCTCAAGCTCCTTGCCGAAGCTCTCTTGCCTCAAATTCCCTTACTTATTCTCCTTGGTTCCCAAGCTAAACTTTGCTTCCTCGATTCCTCCTCGTTGTAACCTCCCTCTCCTCATTTTTGCTTACTTCAAGGATGAGAGCGAGAGAGAGAGAGAGAGAGAGAGAGAGAGAGAGAGAGAGAGAGAGAGAGAGAGAGAGAGAGAGAGAGAGAGAGAGAGAGAGAGAGAGAGAGAGAGAGAGAAATTTGTCTTTGCTTTGTTTGCTTCATTCAAGCTCGAGAGGGAGAGAAAGATCTCTTTGCCCTTCCTTATTTACCGTCGAGGGAGAGAAATACCCCCTTTTCCCTTCAATATGAGAGAGAGAGCTTTGCCTCCTTTGTCTTGCCGAGCATGAGAGCAAGAGAGAGAGCACGAGCCTCCTTGCCTCTTCTTTAGCTCGAGAACGAGAGAGAGAAAGAACACCTCGTTATCAAGCTTCGTATGCTCCGAGGATGAGAGCAAGAGAGAGAGCAGAAGCCTTCGCTGCCCAAGGTTCACCTCCTTGTAATCCCCTTTTCATGCCCTCCTTCCCGCTCCTCATTTCTTCTTGCTATCTAATCTCATGCAAAAAAAGAGTCCTATTATTAGCGTGCCCCTTCCCTTGAATAGCGCGGCCGCTACTGATGTGGCACGGGAACGGCCACTATGATGTGGCAAGATGACTTTTGACCTGCACGAAATGCACCGCGAGTGGCTCCGAACAGCATCATCCCTGCTAGCTGAGCAACTCTCGTCTCTCCATCACGCTCATTTTTGCAGGTCCGTGGCCGCTATGATCGATTTCTCCTACCCTGCGCCTTTGTTCTCGCTTTGCTGAACGCTTTTCTTTTTTCTTTCTTCTTAATTGACAGTCAATTAGCCCCCCCTTGCACGGCCTTACTCTATTGGGCGGCCACATCACATTAGGTATTGTTGGCATGGATTCTTTGTGCAAGCCATGGCTTCGTAGTAGAAGGCATCACATTTGGCATACAAATCAGCCAACAATGCGAAGCACTCGACAAAATTCCTCTAGTAACCATTGACTAACAATATCATCATGAATTTGATGCCCATATTGTTTTTCATGGTGATGCTTGCCTTCGAGATATAAGCGTATGTGATTACATTTGTCCAGATTCCTTGCCTTGCCTCTATTGGAATTATCCCGCAATCATTGCATTTTAAAAGAAGACATTCCAAACATGAAGCTCTTCAAGCAATTTTTGTACTTTATGAGACGTATACCACATTTGACTTACATGTAGACTATCATAGTACTGCTCTGCTGGCAATATAACCTTCTATCAATGCACTGTAGGAGATAACATTTCGGACAAGATTCTCGTTGAGCACTTACTCTGTTGCATTTCAAAATCCAATCGAGAGAAAAAATCTCCCAGATGGCACCCCGTCCGAGCCGATCGGACTGACACGGATCCGACCCCCCGTGAATCTTTAAGGGACAATAACTTGGCAACCAGGACTCTGATTGTTGATCTAAAAAGACCGAACCTTTCCACAAAGTGAGCACTTCATGCCCTTACATTCATTCCATTTTTGTCACCTCAGTTGTAGTTGCCCAATCCGGTACGGATCTGCAATCGACTTAAACTTCAAAGTGCCATAACGTCTTTATCGTGGCTCCAATCGATGAGCCGTAAAGACAGGCCGGTAGAGCACTTCAAGCACTAAAGTTCTAGATCATAATCTATTATTTGCGGTCACTACAAGCATACTAATTTTTTGCATCATTGAGGTATTTGTTGACCCTTTTAAGTCGCATCTAGCATACATTAATCATTAAGCTTGGCCTGTTATCAAGCCATGATCAGTGCTTACTTAATGTGTAGGCTTCAAAGAAGCTTAGCTTGCATTTCTCTGCTCTTTTCTCTTCATGGTAGCGGAGCTGCACGACATCCACCCCCTCTGAACCTGCACAAACTCCGGTGTGTGCCAACAGTACTTCAATCTGCATCTGCAACTATAGGTACCTTAAGCTCTTTGCCATCATCAGACTCACATAACTAGTAAACATACAAAAAATGAATGAAACAAGGCTTTTACCCTATCATCAATTGAGGTATTTATTGATGCTATCAAAAATCTTTGAACTGTATTTGCCGTATCTTCAAAGCATTCAATCATGGATAACTTGTTTAGTGAACCCCGCCCCGTCAAGTCCTTTACCTTAAGTTCTGGTAGCATAACCAACTCAAAAGATGTGAAGATACTTTATCAATTATTCAAAGAAATCAACTGGAAGCTAGCCATGTAAGCTTATTGACCGTATAACAAAAAAAACTCTTCTGACTTAGCATAAATCTAGGAAACAAAACCTTGTACCATGCAACCTGCTACAAGAGATAGCTGGTACTCTTCAAATCAACAAAACTAGCAATTTAGTAGCCCCCAGGATCAAACAGGAAACTAATCATTTGCCCCATTCTGAGCATTCCTTTAAAAATTTTGCACCATCCTCCAGGATCATAGGGAAAATACAATAATTTCCAATCAGTAGAGCATTAACATGAATTAACCCACAAATCTTCATGAACACCACCTGGATCATATGGCATATAAGGAAATTTCCTAGGACCATGCATATATATGTCAACTCCTGGGTCAAAAGCTAGCTCAAAATCTCCTACATCATAGGGTAACATCAAATCCCATATCGCATCAGGTATCACTAGATACTGCCATATCCCCTGTGCAACTGGCTCATACAATTGTCTATCATCAATCACAGGTAAAATCATTGGCAGTGCAACTTCACTCTCACTAGTATTGGAATCCCAATCATGCATACCTGGATACATCAAGTCTCTGGTAAAATCCTCTTCATTAGGCTCAAAAGATGCATCTAAAAACAATTCTCTATCTCGTAGAGGCTCAAAATCAAGTAGTGCATCATCTACTAATTGCATCAGATCATCATCGACTGCATCTGAACAAACTGACTCATGCATGAATTTAGATTCATTGGTATTCTTAGCATCTGTATTTGAGAACCCTTCCAAAGCTTCGTCCAGTAAGAACATAAGGTCTAGGTCAAGTCTAGGTCCACTGCTTCAGAAGGTCCCTCCATCTTGCACATCTCAGGCTGCTGTAAACTAAGATTTCCACATGTGACATGCATACTAAATGCTTCTGCTGTAAATTTCTCCTTAATTCTTTCACCCTCATCTAGATATCTTTGCACTTCTGTAGCACAAAGTTCAGCATGCACATTGAAAATTTCATCTACTACCCTGTCTGTATCATCAATCATATTCATCAACAAGAGATTGCACTTTACTATGCACCCCCTCTGAATCAACATCATCAAGTTCATGATCATTTTGCCATAGTGTAAGTCATGCCTGACAAATTCTCGATAGAGAAGAAGTTTGCTCCATCTCTAAATCATCATCAAATTTAGAATCAGTCTGCCAGATCGGTAGCTCTAGGTCACAAAAACTTTTCAAAGAAAGATTCTTCACCCCCTCTGATTCATTATCATCACATTCAAGACCAATTTTCCAATTTGGTAGCTGTGCTCCACAAAATCTTGTCAATGAAGGAGTTTGCACCCCCTCTGAATCAAGCACATACTCTTGCTTAGCCAAGTCCTCAAAATCTGGTACATCCAAATTCGGTAAATCTCGTATACCAAAATCCATGGTCCTGCTGCTCTCAATAGCAGCCCTGCTTTGACCTATAACATCTGTATCATTAATCAACTCTTTGGCAAAACCTGTACCAGTATCTTCAATCACCTCTATGGTAGAATCTGTACCAGAAAAATTTTGCTGTAATTCTGGTTCAATAGCAAAAGTAGCAGCTATAATTGAATCTTCTTACATGTCTACTTGAATTTGGCCGCACTCATTCACGTGCACATCTTCCTGAGCTTTAGCCAATTCATTATCTTCATCCCTTGATTTCTTTTCCTCCTGTACTACAAGTATATGTTCTTTGAAAAATTCACACTATGTATTTTGAGGCTGTAGAGACTCACCCTCAAGGATTTCTACTTCATGCAAGGCATCTGCAAACCCCAACTTTGCATACGCAGCTTCAACTATGTCTTCACCATTAGCCTGTAAGAAGGTAGCATCCTGCACAATAAACTCATCAATCACAGCTTCCAACTTTGATCGTACATGTCCTCGAATATTTGCTTAGTCTGGTAGACTTGAACTCTGTTCTTGATAGATTTCATACTGCTCATAACGTACTTGCACAATAGCTTCTTTGAAATACTCTCAGTCATTGTTGCAAGCTTTGGTAACTTCTTGAATCTACTCCTTTACATCTGAATTCACTAACTGCTCAAAAGATTTGATCATCAATTCTTCTGGTATCCCTCTTACCTTGGTCTCCAGCTCATAGAACTCTAGGTAGCCCTCTGGATCGTATCCATCAAAGAGTCTTCTTTCGTCATATACTGCATCTAAAGCTGCACCCAAAGCTTCATCCATTTAATTTTTCTTCTTTACAGTCTCTATCTCAAGCAGAGATCCTTGAACCAATTGAAGCATCTTTGAAAAATGTGGAACTGTTAACTTATCGTCAAAAGCGTTTGCGCTTAACTCTGCAATCATCTTCATCATCTGCTCTAAATTCTCCATCTTTACCTCCCACCCCGGCTCGTTTCACACCGGATTCACCAAAGATGTCGGGGGATATATGTTCGCTATGTTGTCGTGCTGTGACACATACATAGTGGGAACGCATGCTACAAGATCTATCTTGTAAATTTTTAGATACATAATTATATTTCCTATAATGTACATATACATATTTAAGTATAATAATAAGCCTTCTATCTCATGCTATTATTTTTCTCAAGGGTAACCTATTCTTACTTTACCCCATCAAAAAATACTATGGGAAAAGCGTCAATAGCTCCGCCTCTTTAACTTGCGGCAAAAAGCATTGATTCTTTATTTCTACTATCTCATTATCATCTCACACCCTAGCTAGATCCTATATCTAGGGTAAACTCCAATATATATATATTCTATGTATTTTTCATATTTTTCTTATATTTCTTTTTAAATAGCTACTAGGAGGGAATCAAATCCTAGTGGGACACTAGGTGGCATGATTTCAAAGATACACTTATTTTAATGCATTATTGCAAGCATGATTACAAAACTTTGTCAAGGAGCAATGTCATGCTTTCATATGGAATGAGGTGTCCTTTGGAATCAAATGAAAGTCTAGGCTAAGGGGACCACAGGAAGACTTTTAATGCAAAAAATGGACCCTATTTTGATGATTTTTTTACACAAGGTTCCAATCCAAATTGGAAAATGCATATACAAAGGAAGTCGTAGGTAATGAGCTGAAGTTTCTGCCCATATTTTTACTTTTTTATTTGAAGCCACGGCTGAGGAGATATGATCAAAATACTGGACCCCACTCTGCCCACATCATGCAGGGACAGCTCATTTCCAACTTTTCCAGTTTTTGTTCACACTGGCTCTTCTCTTCTTGTGTAAACCCTTGGGGGTTCTCTTCACCTATAAAAGGGGACCTCTTCTTCCTTGAAAACAACTAAAGCATTCAAGCCATTGATGAGAGGAATTCATGAGGGAGTGAGTAGTAATGCCAAATTGTACTTATCCATTAACATAAGCCTAAGACTACACTTTCTCCTAGAGGAAGAATAGCCATTCTTGCATGCTATCCATGGAAGATCAACTCTAATCAAATAAGGTCGTGGACTTGGCGTATCAATCAAAGTGGAGTTCTCCCCTCTTCTTCTCTCTCCATCAATAATGGTGCCGAAGGGTTTGTCAAGTAAGATGTGTTCTACATTGATGTTTTCTTGATTTCTTGTTGTTTTCTTTTTCATCTCTAATCCAACATATAAATATATGTATCTAATCCCATCTCCTTAACCAAACCTATCTCTCTCATTCTTAGTAATTCATCCTCTCTACAAGTTATAGGTTCTCTTTGCTATAGGTACATCTCTCCACGCAGTTTCCTTATTGCCTACGGGCAAGAATAGGGCTTGGGAGAGAAACCTCTCATCTCTTCACTTCTCTCATATCTACATTTCTCACATACTATCCTAGATGAATAACCCACATGATGATAATTTCTATCGCTTTCACTCTGTACGATCTATTAGAATTAACGTATGGATTAGCCGTAAAATACACTTTCAACAACATATAGTGTTTCTCTTTGGCCCAGAAAGGCTCAACGAAATACTTCTATCACTGGATCCCATTATACTACCTCTCATAGACTATAACTTTTCTTTTGACGTAAGCGTAGTTATCTTGCTATGAACCAAGAGGATTTGTACACAGAATTAATCCCAGTCACTAGACAAAATATATATATTATGGTAAGCACAAAACTACAATTCCAAAGAACAATTCGTAGCCTATTTGGTCAGCCAAGATTGAATGCTATTAACTCATCTATTAACCCTTTCATATTACCCATGATACGATATGACCATAGCCTTGATGTTTCATCTTTGTGTTGTTTTGACACTCTCTTTTGTGTTCTTTCTTTGTGTGTGTGAGTGCAAGAGAGAAAGAGTGGGGATTCTTTGATTGCACTTCCTTCCAAACCCTAGTCTTCATGGAATCTATGGTTTAACCCCTTCATATAGTTTTTTGGAGTTCTCTCACAAACTCTCACAGCCATAAGCCGGGTGCTTTCCTGGCAAGACCGCAAATTTCTCGACAACGTGAGCTGGGTAGGCGCAGGGCCTTTGGCTGTGGGAGGTGTTAAAGAGAGAGAAGAAGAGACACTGACAATTCTGCCAATCACCACAATCATCAATAAATTGAATATTACTTTGAGTACAATTTAGTTCTTAGCCAAGGCGGGCTGTTAACAGCGCCATCACTTAGATTAGCTGCTAAGTAGGAGTTTAAGGTCCCATTTACAGGATTAGTTGGGCCGTTAACGACACCGCACTTAACAAAATGCTAATGCACTCTCTAATGGATGACGACGATGGAAATTTTTCTCTGTCGCTTTATCTGCTTCAAATGCCCCGTGGATTCCGCTGTCTTCAATTCAGTTCACTGCCTCGATCATCAAGCTTCAGTTATTACCAAAGTGCACGCCTTCTCGTGCTTCCTTCTTTTTCTTTGGCTCTTGGCTCGAGACCTAGCTCGCCATCTCAATCCTGCTTGCTTACTTCAAGCTTCCCGTTTTCTTGTAAATATCCTTCTCAACTTTGCCTGCTCAAGCCTCGACTTTGCTTGTAATGCTCTTCTCGCCTCGGCTTGCTCAAGCTTCAGCAAGCTTCTTGCTCAAGCTCCTGGCCGAAGCTCTCTTGCTTCAAATTTCCTTGCTTAATCTCCTTCGTTCCCAAGCTAAACTTTGCTTCTGTGAGTCCTCCTCGTTGTAACCTCCCTCTCCTCGTTTTTGCTTACTTCAAGGATGAGAGCGAGCAAGAGAGAGAGAGAGAGAGAGAGAGAGAGTTCTCTTTGCTTTGTTTGCTTCGTTCAAGCTCGAGAGGGAGAGAAAGATCTCTTTTCCCTTCCTTATTTACCGTCGAGGAAGAGAAATACCCCCTTTTCCCTTCAATATGAGAGAGAGAGCTTTGCCTCCTTTGTCTTGCCGAGCATGAGAGCAAGAGAGAGAGCACGAGCCTCCTTGCCTCTTCTTTAGCTTGAGAACGAGAGAGAGAAAGAACACCTCATTATCAAGCTTCGTATGCTCCGAGGATGAGAGCAAGAGAGAGAGCAGAAGCCTTCGTTGCCCAAGGTTCACCTCCTTGTAATCCCCTTTTCATGCCCTCCTTCCTGCTCCTCGTTTCTTCTTGCTATCTAATCTCATGCAAAAAAAGAGTCCTATTATTAGCGTGCCCCTTCCCTTGAATAGTGCGGCCGCTACTTATGTGGCACGGGAACGGGGACTATGATGTGGCAAGACGACTTTTGACCTGCACGAAATGCACCGCGAGTGGCTCCGAACAGCATCATCCCTACTAGCTGAGCAACTCTCGTCTCTCCATCACGCTCATTTTTGCAGGTCCGTGGCCGCTATGATCGATTTCTCCTACCCTGCGCCTTTGTTCTCTCTTTGCTGAACACTTTTCTTTTTTATTTCTTCTTAATTGACACTCAATTAGCCCCCCCTTGCGCGGCCTTACTCTATTGGGCGGCCACATCACATTAGGTATTGTTGGCATGGATTCTTTGTGCAAGCCATGGCTTCGTAGTAGAAGGCATCACATTTGGCATACAAATTGGCCACCAACAATGCGAAGCACTCGACAAAATTCCTCTAGTAACCATTGACTAACAATATCATCATGAATTTGATGTCCATATTGTTTTGCATGGTGATGCTTGCCTTCTAGATATAAGCGTACGTGATTACATTTGTCCAGCTTCCTGGCCTTGCCTCTGTTGGAGTTATCCCGCAATCATTGCATTTTAAGAGATGACATTCCGAACACAAAGCTCTTCAAGAACTTTTTGTACTTTATGAGACATACACCACATTTGACTTACATGTAGACTATCATAGTACTGCTCTGTTTGCAATATACCCTGCTATCAATGTGCTACAGGAGATAACATTTCGGACAAGATTCTCGTTGAGCACTTACTCTGTTGCATTTCAAAATCCAATGGAGAGCCAAAATTTCCTAGATGGCACCCCATCTGAGCCGACCGGACTGACACGGATCCGGCCCCCGGTGAATCTTTAAGGGCCAATAACTTGGCAACCGGGACTCTGATTTTACTGATCTAATAAGACCGACGTGCTCCACAAAGTGATCACATTGTGTTCGTGAATTCATTCCATTTTTGTCACCTCAGGTGCAGTTGCCCAATCCGGTCCGTCCAATCCGGTCCGTACCTACAAATTGACTTAAACTTTAAAGTGCCATAACTTCTTTACCGTGGCTCCAAGCGACAAACCGTAAACACAGGCCGATAGTGCACTTCAAGAACTGAAGTTCTAAATCATAGTCTCTTATCTGTGGTCACTGCAAGCATACTCATTTTTGGCATCATTGAGGCATCTGTTGAACCTTTTAAGCTGCATCTGGCATACATTAATCATTAAGCTTGGCCTGTTATCAAGCCCTAATCAGTGCTCACTTAATGTGTAGGCTTCAAAGAAGCTTAGCTTGCATTTCTCTACTCTTTTCTCTTCATGGTAGTGAAGCTACACGACACCGGATAAGAGGCATTGTTGGCACAAGTGATTGAGTTCCCATGAAGGACAGACTCGAGAGAGGTGAACAATTCACGATGTGAGGCAATGTGCTTTGTAGCACCACTATCGAAATACCACACATGTGCAGCAATTGACAAGCATGCATCATGGACAACGGGATTGTAAGTGTACTATGCACTAAAATCCCATTCTGCATCAACATCAGAGACAGAGTCTCCTTTCACATAAGACTCAATAATGGTTGCATTTGTAGTGGAACCAGCATTTGCAATGGAACCACCCTCTTTATTCTTAGCCTCTTTGGCCTTCAACTTAGGACACTGCTTGATCATGTGATCATTAAATTTACAATAATGGAAATGCATCTTCTTTTTCCCTTATCACCAAAATTTCAAATTGATGTCAGCAGAAGCATTAAAACAAAAGTTTTTCCATTCGTAGTAGAACCATAAGAAGTGGCTGCATTATTGTTACCACCATTTCTTTGAGAGGCAATAAAAGCCTCTTCAACTACATGCTTGTCTAGTCTTGTTTTTTCTAGAAATTAACTCTTTCAATAGCAATGTGCATAATATATCAAACTTGACAACTTTTGGATTTCCTTGGGTCATAAGTCTCTAAGTACTAGAAAAATTCTAGTAAGAATCTGGTAAGGTATCAATAACATTCTGCACAAGGGAACTCTCTGAAATGACTTCACCTGTAGAAATAAGTTTCTCATTGATATCCTTGACACCAGCAAGAAAAGTGTCCATATCATCTTCCTCATGCATAATCTTCGACTCTAGCTCTTTATGCAGCAAAGAAATTTTAGCCTCATTGCGACTTGCATAAAGACGAACGAAAATATCCCAAGCCTATTTTGTAGATTTTGGTGAACGGATGTGAGGAACAATGGTGCGCTTCATAGACAATGCAATCAATGCGTGAGCTTGCGCATCCTTTATATCCCAACGAGCTTGTTCTTTTTTAGGCAAAACAACTCTAATAGCAGCAATCCTTGCAGCAAGACCTACAACATCCTCAACGTTGCCTACATCCTCAGAACCAGGACATACATCAATGCGCTACACAATATTCCAGATGCCCTTTGACACAAGAACGTGTTGCATCATATAAGCCCATGTAGGGTAATTTTCCCCATCCAACTTGTCCTCATCAGCAAACATCTTGAAGACATCTGTGTTGTTGTCAGCCATGGTAAATGCTGCACCTGATGTGAAAACTGCCCAAAAATAGGAGAAATGGAGCGAGAACAACACGTGCTATATAGCACGAACCGTAGAAGACGGTAGGACACCTATTATGCAGAAAACGACACTGAAAAAAAATTCACACAAAATGACAAGATTGCCTGTGCAGACCTGCTTGTAGTGGAAACGGAGGCCGAAATGAGCCCAAATAAAAAATTTGATCAAAAATATTTGTCAACCTGGGAATGCTTGCCAAACCTCACTGTAATCGGAGAAAGTGAGCAGGCGTGTGCTGGAGCAGCTGTGGCGACTAAGCCTGGGAGGACGTAACCTGCTCTGAGACCAATTGTTGGAATTAGGGTTGCAGAGAGATGCACACATCTTGAAGAAGATGAAGAAAGCTCAAGGCACACAATAGATAATGTGCTACTTAGTGTGCAATGGAAATATTGGTAGCCCTAGAGTGATGGGCATATATACAATGCACAGGGAAAAAAACCTCCTAAAGAGGGAAAAAAATCCCCGACGGTCCTAGTGTTTTCACACATATCACTACCACATGTATATGGTAACAATTTGTATGAATTTTCCACTTTGCCTTGGGGTCAATGGAAAGATAATATCTATGCAAAAACATAGATGGTACTGTTAAGAAAAACTAGGGGAGCCATCTCGAAAAAGCTCACTCTGAGTCCAAGAGTTATTGCAAAGGTATTTAAGTTACCTTTTACTTTTGTAACTACTGTGCCTAAATCCTCTGATGATGATTTAAACAAGGAATTTGGTCCAAGAGAGGGTGGTAGAGAGCAATTCATGCTTAATGCTTAAGATTGTTGATTATTGTAGAAGGGAATGTCTAAAGTGGTTTTTGGAAAGAATATGTTTTCTTGCAAATTATGATTATATGTCAAAAGATAATTGGGCACCTTTGTATTTTGCTGAGAGTGGAGGAAGGTCAGTTGGACTCACTGGGTCTATGATAGGATTCATGCAAAAAACTTTAGTACTGATAAGAGGAAAATGCGATGAAGCAGCAGGTTGTTTGGATTTCTATCAGCTTTGTTTGCCCTTGCCCTAAAGGTGGATGCAAGAGAAGTTTCTGTACCTACTGTTAGTCCCATGCTTGAGTCAAATCTAGTGCAGAATCAAGGTAAGATATCTAAGAAATCAAATACGATCACAGGTGATTAAGAGAAGTTGAGGACTTTGCAGGATTTGTTAAAAGCTGGTTATTCTGAACAAGAAGCAAAGCAAGTTTTGGCTAGCTCTGAGCATAGATTGATACTAGGTGACTTGGTGAAAAATCTAGACGTGGATGCCCAAACACGTAGCAGGGTAATTGGGAAGACTTTTACCATGCCCAAGAAAAGAAAACTCGATGCTTCTATTCATGAAGTAGCCAAGTCATTGGATTTTTTTGCAGTTGGTCAAAGTAATTCATCAAAACCTGAAATCAGTATTTTTGATGTACCAACAGCTGTTAGAATGCTGCAAGCTTTATAGGTTTTTGTTACCTATTAGCAACATCAGATGGAGGAATAGTTGTGTAGACTGTAGCTGATTCTAGAGTGTCCATGGTCTTGTTGCAGCAGCAGTCGGATTTGGTAGAAGCTTTGAAATTGGATTTAGTCGAGATGAAAGAGAGACATTAGCAGGATTTTCCGGTTCAATTACAGTTGCATCAGCAAGAAGTGGCCAAGGTCAAGTTGTCCTTGGATATGTTTCAAGATTGGACTAAGGATTTGGAAAGTAGGGTTAATTCTGAGTTATATCAAATTTTTGTCAGAAATACAAAGCTACAGGTATAGAATGAGATGTTACAACAGAGGTTAAAGCCTTTGGAAGAACTGGAGAAACAAGTGTTGGCTCAGGAAGATATTGTTGTCAATGGGATTCTTATGGATGAAAGGGATTTAAATGTGGTTGTTAGGATTTGGATCGAGCTAGCTAGGGTGGATGAAAGAGAAACATGGTGCAAGTGTGTGAGTGTGTGTAAGAAAGGTTGTCACTCAAGTGAATTAGGTTCCAAGATCGGATTAGCTTGGACTCATAAACACAATCTTGAGTATTGACTTAGCTTAGCACAAGCTCACCATAGACAAGCATGTAGTGCAAAATGAAGTTGTTGTTTATTGATTCAAGAGATGAGCTTTAAGTAGCTCTACAGCCTTGCTCCACAGCATGTGGGATAAATCCACTCTCCTCTCCTTGACTCACACCTTAGGACAAAGCTCACACTTTACAATCCTCCCCTTGAGGTTTGGACTATGACAAGATACTGAAGATGCATGATCCACACAGGCTAACAAAATCCACATAGGATGGTGATATCCACACAGGAAAATAAAGTCGACAAAGGATGGTGATATCCACATAGGATGGTAAAATCCACACAAGAAAGATCCATAAAGGATGGTGATGTCCACACAGGATGATAAGCTGGTATCCACACAGGAAAAAGTCCTCCCCTACAAGTAGAGAGTCTGCATCTTCAAAATGGGTCTTCCTAAACGCTACCTTCGTCTGCGTCCTTTTTGTCTTCTACTACGTGAGCTGATCCTCTGTCAGGTCTCTTGCCTTTGCTGCTTCTACTGGTGCTGCTGCTGGTGCTGCTTTCTCCACTGCTTCATGGCCTGACTTTGTATCCTCCCCTCGAACGAGTACTTCTGTCCCCCTTTTTTTTGTGCAATTGGGCTTTATTCCATGCGTCATAATGACATGCAACAATATGCTAAAATATCCTATGAAAAGGTTTATGCAAAAATTAATGCTCTCTTCCATATTGGTTATACTCTGAGAGCCCAAGCATGCGGTGTTTCTCATACACTTTGTCACAAATTCTTCACACATGGAGAGACTTTAGCGATTTGGATACTCTCCAATGCCAATTTCTATCCCATTACAAAAGCACATAATTTCATCCATGTAGACAAATATAATTGGAAACATTGCAAGAGAGTGTTGTGCTTGGCCGTAAGATTTCAATTTGTACTTTGGATTTTTCCCTTCAATGTGAAACTCCTCTTCACTATCGGTGAAGCCCCTCTTCACAATGAAGTAATGCTCCTTTGGATTCTTGGTGATGCTTTGAAGATTTTCTTTGAGTAATTTGGAGAATTTTGATGAAGCCTTTTGAAGTTCTTAGGACAAGAATTGTTGATATCAAAGCCTTTGGTTGCTTTATCTCTTGCACTCGCAGTTCTTTGATGCCTTTGAGGCTTTGAAAGCTTTCGGATGCCTTGCTGCAGTTTGGTGGGAGCAAACCTTTAAAGGGGTCTTCGGAGGCTTGATGGTAGCAAGCTCGTGGGAATGTGTCCCTTGGTGAGATCTTGAGGTCGTGAGAATGGTTGCTTGGTGAAGGAGCTCTTGATTGGAGTGCTCGAGGCCCACGAGCAGCGTGGGAAGGGGGGCCCAAGAAGGGCGCTGGGTTGGACTTCTTGAGACTCGGGAGCAGCGTGGGAAGGGGGGCCCGAGAGAGTCGGACCCGAAAGGTTATCAAGGGTCGCTTGGCACCTCGGTTGAGGTCCGCGACCGGACGGTGGGGGCAGGCGCCTACGGCCCGTTGTCTGTGAGCAGTTAACGAGGACCTCCAGATGGACGCGCGCAGCCGTTGGGTAGGCGCGGGCAGGAACGGATGCCCGCTTTCATGCGATCAGTCGGGGTCAGTTTGAACCCGAAAATCCAATTCAATCCAGTTGACCGCCTTTCTCAGGTCCGCCGGCAGAGCCTTTGAGCGTGGGGCCTTGAGCTCCTACTTAGGGAAGGGTACCCACCAAATTGGGGCTACCCATTGACTTTTAGATTATTTTGGCACATGGCATTAAATGCAGTTAGGCATACACACATAAAATTATGAACTGCTCTAGGGAGTAGAGAGTCTGAGAATGCACGTTGAGTGAAGAATTGATTAAATGATTAAGTGCTCTAACGGAGCCCGAATTGAGCAAGGAGATAGTCGGTAGAGAGCTCTTGCGACAGGCTACGCACACACACCAATCATAAATGCCAATTTTACTAAAACAAGGAGCAGATTTTGGATGCAAAATGCAAGTTCCTAATGGTAAATTAATGAACTTTGACGCTAATTAAGCTTCCAATAAGCCAGTGAGTAGTGGCTCAAGAGTCGTTAGCTCAAGAACATGCTCATGCTATCCAATGGAATACTAATTAGGTATGCATTATGCAATAAAAGAGCAAACCTAATGGATCTATCTAATGATGATCAATGAATGCTAATTGTACAAACATGCCAATGCATAATAGCAAGCCTAGCTAGCATACCATAGCTCTGATACCAAATGTTAGGATTTGGATTGAGCTAGCTAAGGTGGATGAAAGAGAAACATGGTGCAAGTGTGTGAGTGTGTGAGAGTGTGTAAGCAAGGTTATCACTCAAGTGAATTAGGTTCCAAGATAGTATTATCACTCAAGTAATTATCACTCAACATGGTGCAAGTGTTTGAGTGTGTGTAAGCAAGGTTATCACTCAAGTGAATTAGGTTCCAAGATAGGATTAGCTTGGACTCATAAACACAATCTTGAGTATTGACTTAGCTTATCACAAGCTCACCATAGACAAGCATGTAGTGCAAAATGAAGTTGTTGTTTATTGATTCAAGAGATGAGCTTTAAGTAGCTCTACAGCCTTGCTCCACTGCATGTGAGATAAATCCACTCTCCTCTCCTTGACTCACACCTTAGGACAAAGCTCGCACTTTACAATGGTGAGATAGCAGTTAATGGAAGGAATGCAAGATTTTTGGAAAGCTATGAGGGAGAGATTGACTTCTATTGTCAAGTATCCTTATGATGATGTCAAAACTGGGTTTGTAAGTACCTATGAATCTGATTTGTTGCAGATTATAGAACAGTTGAAGAAGAAGAAGGAACTTTTTCTAAAGCAGCTAGAGAATTACAAGGGAAAAGGGTTGCACAAGGATGAAGAAATTTTGTTGGGATCAGATTTTGAAAAGAAGGATTTGGTTGATATAGCTGTCCAAACTTTGGAGATAGATGTTCAAGTTTAGAAGTTAAATGCTGAAGAGCTTTCAGTGGAGGATAAACCTCATTAGGAGTTTGCAGCTGTTGCAAATACTGGAGTTCAAAACATGACTGGTGTATTGGAAAATAAAGCTATGTTGGAAACAGCCCCTGAAGTTCTAGTTGAAGATGTTGTTAAGGAAGATTCTGCAGTTTAGGGTGGTCCACGCTCAACAATTTTTGTCTATCTCTTTTTTTTCAAGAGATATATGGATTCGAGTCGGATTTCTCAGAAATCCACCATTAGTATGTCAGTTTAATAGTCAATCAAATATGTTTTGTTGATTAGTCGGATATGCTCTATCGGATTGTAATGAATCGGATTGGATTGTGGTGTTAGTTTGTATCAAGACTGCGGTTGTTGTACCAATTTCTGGTGAAGCAGTTATAAATGTGCTTTGTGATCTATGAAGGATCCAATTGTAAGGGAATGACTCTATAGCTCTTTCCTTGATGAATGAAGCATTTTTCAATTATGTTTTAAGTTACTTCTTATCTTATCTCATATCTTCTATGTATTACTTCACTGTTTTTGAATGTAATTCTGAGTTATGTGAGGTCAAGTGTAGTATGATGATTCAGTTTTCTCTGTGTTGATGAACCACAAAAAAACTTTCGATGCCCCATCAACATTCTTTGCAGTAAACTCTTCAATCAACTGCATCATTTGTTCTATATTCTCCATCCTACACCTCCCACCCAAACTCGATTTCACATCGAGTTCACCAAGTTGTCGAGGGTTTAAGGGTTTGAAGGTGAGTAGGGTCAGTTCCAAGCTACTAGTAGCTGTGGAAAAAGACAGAGGAAGAAGAAGCACCACATTGTACAATAGACTAATAACCTCTTTCGAATGAAACCAAGTATGAAAATAAATAGATTTGCTAACACAAACAAGATATGATGGTCGACTGCCAAAGCATCACCATTAACAATACCATAATGTAATTAGTTATCCATTAAGGAGGTTAAGCTCCCTTACAATTGGCTAATCCGAATTAATATTGATATTAAAGAAAATCTTAAGAAAACATGTAGAAGAAGTAGAAGAAGATGAAGAGGGCATGGTGATGACGCAGTTCTCTCACCACCGTTGTATTTGCCTTCCAAACCTCTCTTTCTCCTACTCTTCTTACTCCAAAATTTGCTCTGTGATTTCCCTTTCAAGGAAAAAAAACCAAACCCTCAAAAATGAAAAAAACTGGATTTTATACAGTCCATTGGCTATATTTAGCAAGTCCCCTGAGCATCGGACACTTGTCCACTTGACTTCTCAATCGCACTGCATGTGAAAATGCCTCTTATAAGCGAGTGAAATCTCTCTCTCTCTCTCTCTCTCTCTCTCTCTCTCTCTCTCTCTCTCTCTCTCTCTCTCTCTCTCTCTCTCTCTCTTTGCTCCTGAGTGCACTGCGAGAAGGGCTCCTCCTGTAGCACTAGCAATATCACTAGTGGGAGGGCCCATTAGCCTTCCAAAGTTTTTTTCATGGGAATTGGCCCTACGAGGCCACCACATCATCAATCAAAGTCTTTGGACTTTTTTTAGGCCATAAATCGATGCTGCCAAATCTAGAAAAAGCTATCTATATCCATCTATCGGGCTATTGTCAACCAGAATTGGAAAGACGGATGTGCTCTAGATGATGAGCACTTCAAGCCCATCCACTCACTTCAGCCTTGATTCTTCACCAACAAATGCCTAACCTGGTATAGATCTGCAATCTCTCCCAGCAAGTTTTAGGCCCTTTAAAGGCTAGCATGGTTATCAAGCCCTGATCACTGATCAGTAAAAACATAGCCTTTAAAGAAGATTAATTTTCATCCCTCTGCTCACTTTCCCTCCATGGAAGCGGAGCTTCACAAGATCCACCCCCTTTGAACCTGCACAGCTTCTGGTCTATGCCAACCAATCTTCAATATGCATCTGCTATAAGCACTTAAAGCTCTTTTCCATCATCAAGCTCTCATAGTTGGTAAGTACATGAAAAATAGTATAAGGTTTAAACCCTATCTTCAATGGTTTAGCTTAATTATTTGGTAACTGCCCATAAAAAATACTTGAACCCTATTTATTATATTTCCATCACACTCAATTATGGAAAACCCTGTGTAGTGAACCCCACCAGACTCAGGTATGCTTCGGTTAATTGTGCACACGTCTTGACCATCAAGCTCAATTTATGGAACTATGTCAAGCTCAAGTATGCCTTAGTCTGTCTGCACATGGAATGGCCATCAAGTTCTTTACTTCAAGTTCCACCAACAGAACCAGCCCAAAATATGTAAAGATACATCATCAAATGTCTAAAAAATTCAAATGGAATCTATTCATGTAACCTAACTAAGCACACAAAAAATTTCTTTCCTTCATAGCATAAATCCAAAAAAAAAACCTAGTACGAAGCAGCTTGGCACAAGAAATAAGTGGTACACTTTGAATCTGCAACCTGCACTTTAGTAGCTCCCAGGATCAAATGGAATAAGAAGGAATTTCCCAAACTCTTGAGCAAATAATACATCATCAAATGTCTAAAAAATTCAAATGGAATCTATCCATGTAACCTAACTAAGCACACAAAAAAAATCTTTCCTTCATAGCATAAATCCAAAAAAAAAAACCAAGTACGAAGCAGCTTGGCACAAGAAATAAGTGGTACACTTTGAATCTGCAACCTGCACTTTAGTAGCTCCCAGGATCAAATGGGATAAGAAGGAATTTCCCAAACTCTTGAGCAAATAATATCCACATGAGCATAAATTTCTTTTATCAATCAACTTCAAAAAAATTTGCTGCAAATATGATATTCCTAAATCCAATATAAAGCAACCACAATATGTACCCAAAAGTATCCATCCGTATTGAACCTACTTCTTGAGATTCATAGAATCTCATGGATCAAGTACCATTAAGAGAACATAGCATTGATGGGCCCCATAATATACTAGAGCATCACCCAAAGTATAATGAACACCCCCATCCCATAAACTTATGGCACATTAATCTCATTAGCAGTAAGCCTAAAAGAAATACACATCAATGACATAAGAATCATTAGAAGTAGAATCCAAACCCTACCATCACTAGTGTATCTTTCAAGGAAATGAAGAAACTTGACAAATTTTTAGTATCCATGGTAATTTAGCATCATCACCCCCTCTAGCTTCATAGTCATCACAAGTCTTTGAACAATCTGTACATGTAGTATTGGATACATTTGTCCTTGGGATTGCCACTTGGTCATGGAAAACAACTTTAGACTATAAATCTTCATCCATAGTACCCTTAGGAAAACTACCCTTCAAAGCCTCAGCATTCATCAAAAGCGTAGGAGTTTCCTTCTCTTGCAACCCATGCGTAGTATATAAGCAAAATTCCTTGGATAAAATGTTCACAAGTAGCATGATCTAGACAATCTTCATACTTATCAATGTCATGCTCTACTTCCTCGTATGCATCCGTGCTACTTAACAACCCATCATAACACTGCAAAGCTTCATCTGGCACCCCCTCTGAAGGGATACGCTCAAGCATATCCTGTATGGGCTCTTCAACATCCTGCACTTTTTCAAGTATTAGGTAGATAGTAGTTGTATTAATGCAATCATCTACAGTAAACCTATTGTCTTTCTTGGCTACAGTTTTGATCATAGATCCATTAGTATCCTGTAGAGGCTCATCTTCTTGGTGAACTCCTTGAGAACATGCCACTATTCCCATAGGCATCAAGTGCCATCTCCATTGCATCATCAATTTTCTTTTTCATCTTCATTGCTTTCATTTCAAGCAAAGATTCTTGGACCAATTGAAGCATCGTTGAAAATTCTGGAATCAATGGCATCCCATCAAAATCCTTTGCAGTAAACTCCTCAATCAACTTCTTCATCTGTTCTATATTCTCCATCCTGCACCTTCCACCTCGGCTTGATTTCATGTTAGGTTCACCAAGTTGCCAGGAGTTGAAGGGTTGAAAGCTGAGTTGAGGCCGTGTTGAGCTGCTAGTTGTGGGAAAAGAGAGGGGAAGAAGAATACCACACCGTACAATAGACTAATAAACTCCTTGGAATGAAACAAAGTTCAAAAATAAATAGATTTGCTAATAGGAACAAGATATGATGCTCGATTGCCAACGTGGAACTGTTAGTGGCACCGCTAATGGCACCGTAATGTAAACTAGTTGTAGGTTAAGGAGTTTAAGCTCCCTTACAACAGGTTAACCCAACTTAATATTGGTATTAGAGAAAATCTTAAGAAAACATGTAGAAGAAGTAGAATAAGATGGAAAGCTTGTGGTGATCTCCATGGTGATGATGAAGTTCTCTCACCACCACTGTATTTGCCTTCTAGAACTCCTTTCTCCTGCTCTTCTTGCTCCAAAATCCCCTTTGTGATTGCCCTTCCCAAAATAAAGTCCGAACTCTCAAAAATGCCAAAATTTGGATTTTATAGAGCCCATTGGCTATATTTAGCAAGTTCCCTTAGCATCAAACACTTTTCCACTTGACTCTCCGATCTTTGCAGGTGAAACTGCCTCTTATAAGTAAGCAGAGTCTCTCTCTCTCTCTCTCTCTCTCTCTCTCTCTCTCTCTCTCTCTCTCTCTCTCTCTCTCTCTCTCTCTCTCTCTCTCTCTCTCTCTCTCTCTCTCTCTCTCTCTCTCTCTCTCTCTCTCTCTCTCTCTCTCTCTCTCATTGCCCTTGAGCACACCACAAGAAGGGCTCAAGTCCTAGAATTAGTGATATCGCTAGTGGGAGGGCCCCTTATCCTTCAAAAGAGTTTTGCATGGGAGATGGCCCTACGATGTTGCCACATCATCAGTCTGTAGTGCCCATGGATGCCAATGTTGACAACAATCAACGGCAAGGAACAATTGCACAACAACATATGCTGTCATCTACCCCACAGACACCGCCTACAATAATGCCTGTAGGGGTACCACCATAGCCACGCTGGAGATCTTGAAGGGGGAGGCTCTTGCTTGTGATGCCTAAGGAGACCTCACACTACAACATATATAGAATCAGTTTTTTCCCATTTTTACCTTATGTGGGTTAATTAACACGTGGTAGCCTCCTATAATCTCATCCCTTTTGTGAGTTTCAAAAAACTCATTAAACTCAAATTTTTCACGCCCCCTTTAGGTCCTTGCAACCTGGTGCTACAAGATTAAGTGGTCTAGCTGTGAAATCTGGCAGAAAGTTCTCCATGTCGACTTTGATCTGTACAAACTCCATTGTCATTATACCATTTGAAGACCATCAGCCAATGACGGCAAAATGGAAATAAGTTATTTGTATGCATCCCTCGAGCTAATGTCTAAAACTTCCATAGGTCATAACTTGATGCTCAATACTCATAACTTTTGCGGCCAATATGTTGGAAACCAAAAATCCAATTACTGATCTAAAAAGACCGATGTTCTCCAGATGATGAGCACTTTAGGCCCATGCACTCACTTCAGCCCTGATTATTCACCAGTAGATGCCCAATCCGGTACATATTTGCAATCTATCCCAATTTCAAGCAGTTATATCTTCCTCACCATAGCTCCAATCAATGATCCATAAAGACACGCTTGTAGAGAACTTTGAGCACTAGAGTTCTAGTCCATAATCTCCCATTTATGATCACTTCAAGCATACTCTCTTTTAGAATTAATAAGATAGCTTTTAGCCCTTAAAAGCCGTATCCGGAATATTTTTAGCATTAGGCTAGCTTGCTATCAAGCCCTAATCACTGATCAATAAACACACCTTTGAAGAATCTTAATCTATATTTATCTGCTCACTTTTCCTCCATGGAAACAGAGCTGCATGACATCTACCCGCTTTGAACCTACATAGCCTCCGCTCTGTGCCAACCGGTCTTCAATCTGCATATGCTATAAGCACTTAAAGCTCTTTGCCATTATCAAGCTCATGTAGTTGATAAGTACATCAAAAAAAGTATAAGGTTTAAACCCTATCATCAATGGTCTAGCATAATCATTTGGTAGCTTCCCATCACAAATATTTGAACCATATTCATTGTATCTCCACCACACTCAATAATGGAAAACCTTGTATAGTGAACCCCACCAAACTGAGGTATGCTCCAATTAATTATGCACAGGTCTTGAGCATCAGCCTCAATTTAGGGAAATATGTCAAGATAAAGTATGCCTTAGTCTGTATGCACATGAAATGACTGTCGTCATTTACTTCAAGTTTCGGTAGCATAACCAACCCTAAAGATGTAAATATACTCCACCAAATGTCCAAACAAGTCACATGAGAGCTATCCATGTAAGCTTAATAAACACACAAAACACCATATTGGATAGTTTGAGACTTTAGAGACAATTTGGGAATCACTAATGTCTTGAAGATTTGGCCATATGGACAAGTCTCAAACTATTTTTTAGACCAAATCCTTCCACAATGTAGTACTTGAAAAGATCTTTCAATCCATGCTCTCAAACCTTTGGCTAAGATTTGACCGTGTCGTCAAATCTTAAGCTCTTTTTGAAAGTGATATTTGGAACATTGCTAAACTTGCTAATATGGTGCTACAACCAAAACTCTTTCCTTCATAGCATAAATCATGAAAACAAAACCTACTACCAAGCGTCTTGCTACAAGAAATAAGTGGTACCCTTTAAATCTGCAACCCTGCACTTCATTAGCCCCCAGGATCAAATGGAATAAGATGGAATTTTCCAAAATCTAGAGAAGAATAATATCCACATGAGCATACATTTACTGTATCAATCAACTTCACACATTTTTGTTGCAATTTTGCTATTCTTGGAACCAACAGAAAGCAACCACAATATGTACCCAAAAGTATCCATCCATATTGAATCTCCTTTGAAGATTCCTAGAATCTCTTGGATCAAACACCATTAAGAGAACATAGCATTGATGGGCTATACTAGAGCATCACCCAAAGCATAATGCAGCACCCACATCCCATAATCTTCATCCATAGCACCCTTAGAAAAACCACCCTTCAAAGCCTCATCATTCATCAAAAGCATAGGATTTTCCTCCTCATGCAACCCATGCATAAGTATATAAGCAAAATCTTCTTGGATAACCTCTTTACAATTAGCATGATCTAGACAAACTTCATACTTATCAATGGCATGCTCTGCTTCATCATCTGCACCCGTGCTACTTAGAAACCCATCATAACACTAAAAAGGTTCATCTAGAACCCCCTCTAAAGGGATATCCTCAAGCATATCCTGTGTCGACTCTTCAACCTCCTGCACTTTTTCAGGTATTGTGTATATAATAGATCTATTGACTTGATGCACACTCTATGTCATCACTAAAACCATTATAGGAGGTAACTTCCATGCAAGCAATCTTTGAAAAAAAATTATATGTTTCTATTCCAAAAACAAATTCATTATTTAACTTTGCTAGGTTCCTCAAAATATGGTTCTCTAAGACTGAATTTGTTACTTCCAAAGTCGTATCTGCCTTGGCTTTACTTCTTGCAGATATGTGTTCCCAAAATTCATCATAGTTCAAGAACTTGATCTGATCCCCTTCACCTTTGGACACAATCTGGCTTCTTTGAGTAATTTGCTTCATTGCCAATTCAATAATCCTTGAGCATTCATGAACAAATCCATTTGCAAAATAGTCCTACTGTGTGGGATATGTTTGTGCCAGCTCTCAAACCTTATCCTTGGATCTTTATATGTGCTTTATAGAATACAAGGAGACCATCTAGATTGTTCCCTTGAAAAACACAAGAGGAGGGGATGAATGTTTGGGTTAAAAAACATGCTACTGTGTCTCTAACTTCTTCTCGTCTTGCCCAATTATGGTAGCCATTTCTTTTAGAGAATCCCTTTGCATGGATTGTTGACTTCTTGGAGAGTCCAAAGGAGATTATAGATCAGTCGATTTGTGTCTTTTTGAATCCTCCCCGTCTCTCTAGTCGGCCTTCCTCTTCAACACATCATGTATATTTTGTCTAAAATATCTTGCCGATTTGAATTTAGTGGTTTGTTTTTGGTGTCTTTCTTCTTTGATTTTCACAAGCTTTAGGTCAAGCTCAATGCCGTCTTCATCACTTTAGAGGGTTCCTAGTTCATCCATCTTTTTCTTTTCTAGAGCTATTTTGGAAAGTCTCTCCTCTCAAAGTCATTGGGGTTTCTCCATGGACCTCTCTGCCTATAGATTTCAAAATTTGGTCAACTTGTGTTCTTTTTCTAATCAATGTCACTTCTAAATCAGCATCCTCTTTTCAGGATTGATACTTTGAAGGTATATACGCTTCAACTATGACTCCTCTTCTTGCAAATCATTGATCATATCCAATGCTTGGTAGGCAATCCTTGTGAGCACTAGTCTTGTGTTCATATATGGCTTTTTGTGATCACTTCTCTTTAGGTTTTCTTTGACTAGGTTCTCTAGTATGTAGTTTCTCAGTTCGCACTTTATGTTCCTCCTTTATGCCAAGCCAATAGCCATAAACACGACCACATGGAAGTTAGGCTCTGTATATCTCAGCGGCTTCTGAACCTTAAGGTGTTGAGAGATCAACCTAAGGAGCAACTGTATTTCTAAATAAATAAGATCTTTATGTGTGAGCTTGTGCCCCTTGCTGCTTCACAAAAGCCTTGTCATTGTCCACGGCCTTTATCTTGTGCAAGAGATTGTGGATCCCTGCTCATAGGTGGAGGGCTTGGTTAATTAGTTCATCAATGATCTTTACTTAAATAATTATTGTTCCATATCTGTCAGTGAGCATGGCTTCTCCGTTCTATTGGGATAGATCTCATCAATGCATGGGCTCTTTAAAATTCTATGCCCCATGGTGGTCGCCGAAAGAAGTTGTCTGGTTGAAGGCATTGAGCACCCTCTAGTACTTCTCGCTTCTGATGTAAAGTCCATATATCCTTCAGAAGGATGGTGGCTATGACTTTGTTTCCATTTGCAGCTTAAATTTGAAGACGTTTTCTAGAATTTGTGCCAACTCCTCATCTGGCACATGGGACTTCTCATTGGATGAGATATCTATGATCTCACGTGGTACAATCTCCAATTCTTTCTGGATTTTCGTGCATGGCATCTTGCTTGTATGATTTCCAATTTTTGGGTCCCTTTTAAAACAGAGAAATAGATTCTAATATCTGCTTCATGAAATTTTGGTTTAGAATGTCTCTCTCTCTCTCTCTCTCTCTCTCTCTCTCTCTCTCTCTCTCTCTCTCTCTCTCTCTCTCTCTCTTTCTTTCAAAGACACAATGTGTGTGTGTGTGTGTGTGTGTGTGTGTGTGTGTGTGTGAGAGAGAGAGAGAGAGAGAGAGAGAGAGAGAGAAAGAGTGGAAGGGAACATGAGAGACAGGAGAGAGAAGGAGCATACTTGGATCTCCTTCCTCTCCTCGTGTGTGTGTGTGTGTGTGTGTGTGTGTGTGTGTGTGTGTGTGTGTGTGTGTGGAAGAAAGAGGGAGAGGGAGAGCGCGGGATACCTCTTTCGCTTCAGCGTTGAGAACTCAGATCTCAGATCTGAGTTTTTGGCGGTCTCGATTTATTTTTTACCCCTATAAGCGTTGCTATCAGCGTCGCTATGAGCATCTCTATAGGCGTCCCTATGCAACAAATAAAATAGCGACGCCGTGGATTTTCACTTTTGAGCGTCGCACTACGAGCATGGCTAATGTGAAGTACCTTTTGTAGTGCTTGAAGTTTTGGCCATATGGACATATCTCAAACTATTATTTTAAGGGCAAAGACTTTCACAAGGCAGTACCTGAAAGACTTTTCCGAGCCATGCTCTCAAATCTTTGGCTAAGATTTGGCCATGTGGTCAAATCTTAAGTTTGTTTTGAAAGTGGGAATTGGAAAATTCCCAAATTCACTAATATGGTGTTTACTCTTAATCCAAACTTTTGAACCATTGACTCAAAAAAAAAGGGTTAATTCGGGCTAAATCCAAGCACCCAAATTTTACTCATGACACTTTCGGACGCCAAGGGGAGACGGGAGTAACTAAATCCACCACTTTTCAGTTTTGAAACTTGCATTGTGTTCCTCTTTCTTTGCTATTTCATTCAAGCTTAAGCATTGTAAGTTTTGTTGAGGTTCACGACTACGCATTAGTGAGCCCAATTTTCATATTTGAGTGCTTAAATCATTGTTTTTAGTCGTTTAGACCATAGGAGAGTGTTCCTAGACCATAAGGAAACAGTTCTAGATAGTTTTGTTGCAATTTTTAGGACCTTTTTCATGATGAATCATGATTTGGATACCTTGTCAGATTGCAATCATACTTTATAGGATAGTGCCCCTATTTGTTCTAGACTTCCTCCTAAATTTTCGTTGCAATCATACTTTATAGGATAGTGCCCCTATTTGTTCTAGACCTCCTCCTAAATTTTCATTGCATTTTGAGTCCATTCAAGTGCCAAAATGGCGTGATGACCTAGAGCTGTGAGAAAGGACATAGGCAGATTTCCCTTATCATTGAGTGTCGGTTTGCTTGTTGATTTGATATGTTTGCTTGTTAAGGTTCACTTCTTGAGATTGACAGTATCAAAGAGTCTATGTTCCCCATATGAGTCACTTCCCTGAGTATTGACATTATGTTAGTGCCATTAGCTATGCTTTACACGTCCTCGCGATGACCTGCTAACATTAGAGCCATTGCCGGGGATATGATCCTTAGATGGTGAGTAACCTAGTGTGTATTTAGACCATTGTTTTTATAATATTTGTCTCTCCATTCCATTTACACCTTAGCAATGAAGCATCTATACATGGGGTTTAGTGCTTGGTAGAGTCCAGAAGTCAAGGACTTTCTAGATCTATTCTCAATAGGTAAAGAGAGTTGTGAGTGAGATACCCAAAAGCATTTCATTCTTCAATTTTCTCATTACTTTTAGAGTGCTGTTCCGTTTTCCGTTTCGACTTATTTTGTACCACTTTTTTTTTTTTGCTTCATGTTTCATTTCAATACTTAGCAGTAGGGTAAGTAGAAACTACCACCATCATATTGGGCTAAAAGATTGAGGGAAAAAAAACATAAAAACCATATTTTGGCCGAAATGACCACCATAACTCTAAAATTTTGAAAATTTGATGGTAGAGACCTCAAAAGTGATCCAAAGTCCAAAGTTTCGGGATCTAGGGCATCAACGTACTCTCTAGACGCAATCTAGAAAGTCTGGCAAGCTTTTGTGGAGGAACATGGATCGCGATCCATCTACCCCAGAGACCACTTTTTGTGAAAAGTGATCAGTGACATTGAGCATCAATGGGATATTGCTGTGATCAAGTTTTCTTGACAGAAAAACTCAAAAATCACATCAAATTGGCTATTAGGGTAAAAACAGCAAAACAGGCACTGCTGACACAAAATTTGGGGTTTTAAAACTTTTTGGGATCCAAATTCAAAAAGGGGTGAGATTTGGCTTTCATAAGGAATAGAGAACTAGCAGAACAAAGTTCTTGAAAAAATGTTCTCAAACATGGATCGCGATCCATGTACCTTTTGACATATGGGGTTGATATTTGACATATACATCCCTGATAGCTAGTGGAATAACTTTGCCAAAAGGGACTATAGCAAAAAATTAAAAAAAGTTGATCAAAATACCAAAAATTTACCACATAACCAACAACCACTTCTTTTTGAATTTGGATATTTTTTTTCCAATCAAAAGTGGGTGGAATTGATTACTGACACCGCAGGTAATCATCAGACCAAATTTTGTGTTCAGATGCGATGGAACATGGATCGCGATCCCTGTACCTCATCAAAAACATTTGGCTGAGATCTGATTAGTAGGTAGCTAGTATCATTTGGAACAACTTTCCCAAAAGAACTATATGAAGAAAAGTTGCAAAAAGTGGTCAAAACAGCCAAAAATAGATTTTTTTTGTGGAGCAAGCTACAAAGATCATAAGCTATTAGCACACCAAAGATCAAGTGCAAAAATGATGAAACATGGATCGCAATCCATGTACCCTTGAGAAAATTTTGGATAGAATCTTTTCCAGCCTGTAGCAAAGACCATTGTGATCAAAGTTTCCAAAGGAATTTTGTCAAAAAAGTCCAAAAAACTCATCAAAAGTTCCATAAACAGTTCAAGGTGAAAACCCTAAAACAGCCCTATGAATTGACTTTTGCTTGGCATAAACAAGTCCAAATCACACAAAAACCATAGAGCACGGATCAGGAGACCAAATCTGTGTGCCAAGTTTTAGTATATTTTGACACATAGGTACATGGATCGTGATCCATGCATGTTCCTCTACCACAGATTGAAACCTAACTTACACCATGGCTAGAGCCCCATCACAAGGAGTCTAGTGGTCTTTTCAAAACTGAATTTGGATATCAAAAAACTAAACCAAAAGCCCAAAAACTACCAAGTACTCTGACAAAGTGCCAAAACTGACCTGGCTTTCAATCCAAAGGTTCATTTTAAAAAAAAGGATACCATAGTACCTATTAATCATGTTGATTCTGATGGCACAAAAAAAAGTCAATTTGGAATCCAAACATGGATCGCGATCCATGTACCCATAGTGACAGCTTGACTTAAAAATTTTCAGATCAGCAGGACACACATAATGATACATATAGCCAAGTCCAATTTTTTTAAAAAATCACCAAATTTGGGTCAGAAGGGAGCAAAACAGGTGATAGACTAAAAACCACAATGTACACCTAGTATTGCACATTTGACCTGTCATCACATGTCCAAATCCAAAAATATTTGAGATTAAGTTTGTGGACATAGTCAGGAACAAACTCCGAAGAGATCAACTCCAGATGTGGTTGAACATGGATCATGATCCATGTACCTCAACCTCTAAATTTGATGAAAATTGGCACAAGGCCTGTACATGACCTTGTCTACACACAGTCAAACTTTGGGAAAATTTGGAAAAAGAAAATGACAGTGGAACATGGATCGCAATCTATGTACCTCAGCAAAGTGGGGGCATCTGACTTGATGATCTTGTAGACATACTTGAGTACATCCCAAATCTCAATTTTGAGCTAAAA
Source organism: Adiantum capillus-veneris (assembly GCF_014529385.1). Lineage (NCBI taxonomy): Eukaryota > Viridiplantae > Streptophyta > Polypodiopsida > Polypodiales > Pteridaceae > Adiantum > Adiantum capillus-veneris. Next base: position 111,748,761 of record NC_140954.1, on the reverse strand, counting down.
ACATCCTCGAGAGACCAAGATACAAGAAAAAATTTGGGTATTTTGGTCTACAGATTGTCTTGAGTGCTGTTTCAAGTGCACTTCACTAAAATTACTCTATCTTTTGATAGAGAACTCCAAATTGAGTCACGTGTAGCCAAGAAGAAAGCTTGCCGGAATTATGACTTTTAGGGTACCCCAAGACTAGTTTCCAAAGATCAAAAGATTCACACGTTCTCGTCTTCTAAGAGACTTGATCAGAGGTAAAAAGGGATAAGTTGCACTAAGTCAAAAGTGGACTTGTAATAGACTATCTTGAGAGTTTTGATTGAGCCTTAACTATGACAAATCATCCACGACTAGCGTTTTTTACTTCACTCAGAGACATGAAAAACACAAGAAATGTTGCAATGCCTTCAATAGTGGGATTGGAACAATACCCAAAGGAGAGGCATCCTCTAATGAACAAACTGAATGTGAGATTCATCAAAACTAGCAAAGCCATGAGAGTTCTAGTAGACAAGGGTACTTTGATCTCTACTTACTTTCAGCCAGCAACGATGCCTGATCACATATATGAGAGGATCCATCGGGATTTTCTCCTAGACAAGAGGAGAGAACGAGAGACGTCTTTCCACGAGACCACAAATTGGTTAGATCGGTGACTGAACCATAACAATTAAGACCATATCAAGTGACCCAATGTGTCAAGACAAAATACAATGGGTCAAAAGATCCATATGCTCATGTATCACTCTTCAAACAAGTTTTTAGAGCTAAACAGGTTGCAAACTTCCATACTCAGCATGAGGGATTTGGGTTGATACTGGAAGGAACAGCCTTGAGTTGGTTTCAATCACTAAATAGAGATGAATTTCCCAGCATAGCACAACTCTTTGAAGAGTTTGTAGAGGAGTTCTCAAAAATGAAAATCAAACACAACAAAGCGTCCTAGATCTACGCTTTCAAACAAAAAAAGGATGAAAAAGTGAAGGAAGCTCTGCTTCTCTTCAAACAATACATCGAGAGGTGTCCTATGAGAGATCTACTGCAAGATGAGAAATTATCATTTCTCTTCATCGAGGGCTTCAGGAATGAAACTCTCAAAAAGGACCTACATCTAAAAAGATGCACAACATTTGATCACGTCACTAGAGAAGCTCTATATCTAGTTGACAATTGCAAGGCCTACGGAGAGATGACTGAAGATATAGAAAACACACCTAGTAGTGCCTCATCCTCGAAGAGTGAATCAACAACAAAGAGAGATGTTCAAACTCCTCGGGAGGCAATCATTGATTAGGTGGTTGCGGAGGTGATTAGAAGAATAAACCAAGGCCAAAAAAAAAAAAATGTACGACAACCACATTTAAGGAGATATAATACTTGTGCAGGGAATCATCCCAGTCCATGGTGTAGCACTCAGCCAAAGCCACAACGTGTGCTAGGGCAACAACCACCTCTTTTGAATGATGGTAGAGTAGTAGTCAACTACACTTAGCCAACACATGTGCCACAACATACAAGAAATCATTACTTCATGGATACGAATACACTCATGTTCATAGCCAATCAAGAGTATGGTTTAAAGAACATTTTCACCAAGCAAGCACAACCATTGGCTATATCACCAGCTCTATAAAACAAGAAGGTCCATGCTATGAACATGGAGGTGACCATGGGGCAAGAGGTTGTCCAAACAAGGGTCCACAAGTAGAATTATTTGGATTCTGTGATAGATGTGGGAGAGACCATCTACTCCAAAATTGTGCTAAGAATCTAGACTACTAAGGGAAAGCAACAATGAATGTTGTAGGTGTGATGCCTTCTTCAAGCAAATTTGAAGTAGAACCCACAAATCTTGTAAAGGTGATGAATTGAGCTCAAGATCAAGAAGTTGCCAAAAATGCAATCGATGAGGAGGAAGCCACATTGCCTGCTCAAACAAAAATTGAGCACATCTTGGTGAGAGTAGGAATAAAATCATGGAAAGCCAAAAGGGATAAAATGAAAGCAAAGAGGGTGCAAGAGAAAGCTGCTTTGGAAATTGAACTATACCAAACCAAAGAGCAACTTAAACACAAGTAAGAAAGCGATAAAAACACAAAGGGGCCAAAAGAGTCAAAGACTAACTTGGGAGGTTCAATCTTGGTCAAACAAATATTTGAACCCTTAGATTCAATTTGGAATGTCTATGAAGCTAGGCTAAAACCCAATGAAACCTAGGAGCATAGATGGCTGATGTATCCTCATCCAGGGCATGAAAAATAGAGGTTGCAAATGTTCATGGAGCTCATTCGGAAGGCCCAAGATCTTACAGAACCATATATTCCAGATTCTCCAAAAACAGAGGTGATAATTCGCAAAAAAATCCAAGAAATGGAGATCCATACTTGTAAATAGAGACTAGGAAGAGCTAGGATTTGAGACACCTTTAGATACAAGGGAAGTAGCCAATACCACAGATGGGGTGTGCTCATAAGTAGTAATTCCAATTTCAGAGGCAGAAGAACCGTGGCCACAATCCTTATGGAAATTGATTAGAATCCAAAAAGATGGTAGTGCTACTTTACAGTCAGCACTTATCCGTGATTTTAACATGGATCACAACTTTTTCCCAGGGAAAATAAGATCTTTATATGGGGATGTCGGGTATGTAGCATCTAAAGAGAGCAAAACACGCTCTCTACAGGCTTTTCCATATTTCATAGGAGAACTTGAAGCAAGATCTGAGGTTAGAATGGTACCTTCTCTATGGAAAGCCACACCAAAAATTATAGATACCAAGAGCTTGCACGCATTGACGGCTTCTCATATACAATGCACACTTTATCTCTTTGAGTTTCTAAAACTGAGACTACATCTATGGGGCCAAATGGGAAAACACCTAGAAAAGATGGGGTTGAAAATCCCTTCACATGACCAACTTGCATATGAAAACATGGATGACACCTTGCCTATAAACCACAAGCAAAACCAGTGCCAGTGAATAAGGTGGGTGATTACTGCGAAGGCAAGGAAGGAAACACCACCTTACCACTTGAGTATAAAGGAGTAAAGACGATTGCGATATTAGATAGTGGGGCAGGAATTGCCATTGCAACCAAGAGTATGTGGGAAAAACGGGGAAAGACTGCTCTTGAGAAAACTCAACTAAAATTACAATTAGCAGATGGATACGTGGAGAGACCAATAGGATTGTTAGAACAAATAATTGTATTCTCATGTGGCATTGAGTATGAGAAAACCTTTTCCATAATGAATTTTGACAAGAGAAGCAACTTATTTATGATATTGGGCAGACCATTCATGCGTCAGCTCAAAATGGTACAAGACTGGGGCTATGACTATACCTACTTGAAACACAAAGAGGTCACAACAAAAATCAGTGTCAAAGATCATAGTTATAGAGATGTAGAGTGGACCTCCACAGAAGAACTAAACTTTACTCGGATCAAGAAGATGATATATCGCCCAAGATGCAAGACAAATCACATATTTGGAAGTATGGAGCTCCCAAGAGCGTAAGTATGAGGAAGGAGGATTGTATTCTTGATCTACCTGTGGAGGAAACAAACTATGTTCCAGAGAATCTTTTCTTGAATAAATGTTTGAACCCTTTGGATGGGATCAAATACTGGCGACTTTTAATGTTTGCGTAAATGAGGCAGCTAACGCCAAATATTGTGATGAAGATGGCTATGATATAACTCCCTTCTTTACAATAAAGGTGTTGAAGGAAGCTAACGAGGTTTGTGAGCATGAGAGTAGAAAATGTGAAACAGATGGCTATGCCATTGAGCATGAGGCAAAAGTGAAAATGAAGGAAGCAAAGAAACCACAAGAATATGTCATCAGTGACATACCTGAAGAATCGAGAAAAGTTGTTCCAAAGAAATCAACTCCAAAAAAAACGCAAACGAAAGAAGATGAAGGAAAAAAGTTTCCAACTTGAACGTCAAATGTTCAACAAACTCAAGATCAAAAGAAGAACAGGGACAAGGAAGAAAATTGATTGTCTCCTATGATGGTCAAATTCAGCATATGCGGAGAAGCAGGACTCAAAATCACATGTTCGAGAAGCAACAAAGAATCTAATGTCTTATGATATGTGGGAAATGATTGGAAAGCCTCCAATCACGTAGCTAGAGAAGATTGTGTACACAAGTTCAAAAATGCCAATTCCTAGATTTGGCATGGCAGAAACTACATCAGACCCTACAAGAGCTTAAGGACTTGTTTCACAAAGCAGTGTGAACATACGACAAGCAAGTCAAGAGGAGCCAAAGTATGCTAGCCTAATCAAACAAATGGTGGCATCTCGAGACCAACACAATGGAAAAGGCCTAAATTTCAAGAACTTGTGGAATTGGGTTGCTGGTCTTGAACAGGTAAGTCCAAGTCACCATTAAATAAACATGGCATAAAAGTCAAAGTCGGGCAGCTAAGCCAATAAATGAGCAATGTGTTAGTCCCAAATTTTTCTGTAATATTCTCAATGGTCTAAGCGTCTTATTTATTCTAGGTACTACTCAATCTGGAAGAGTTGAGCATAATTACGCCGTGTTGCTCATGCTCATATAGGTGAGCATAAGTGTCAAGATTGTTTTAGTATAGAGATGAAGTGAAGGAGGAAGTCCAAAAGACATACACACACTCAAAACAGTGAGGTATGAGTGGAAAAGCTTCTACATCAAAAACCCTTCTTGGAAACATGGAAGCTATTGAGACCTCCTTTGATGTCACATGTGCTACAATTGTTCCTTGAAGCACCAATCAACTCCATATCTTACACAACATGATTTTGTTTGACAAATTTTTCATATGCATATAGAGTGTTTCATAATTGGCACTTGCATTAGGCACTCTTCCTTTGTTTCTTCCAAGAACTTATCTTGCATGAAAGGTACTTCAAGTCCAACTGCTCAACTCAAGAGCGTATACCAAAGGCACTTTTTTCCCAACGTGTTTTTTTTCCTTTGGTCATCTAGGTTTTAAGACCCTGATCTAGAAACCCTCCTCGTCAACGACTTGGAGATAAAGTTGTAAATCACAACATGCTTATTGCAAGAAACAAAGCTCCATTAAAACAATGGCAAGTAGAAATTGACCTACAACGACAAGCAATGAAAAATTCAGCCACCAGCGAGCTATCCAGAACAACCATAAGCTATCAACAACAACCATATGTAGCTAACAGAGTGCTTCATCATTGGCCACCTATTGTGGAAAACTCAAATTGTAGTGGACCTTGAAAGAAAATCCATCATAAAGTCCACTCCACAAAGAGGACTAGTTCTACAAGCTCAGACACATCAACATCCATCTTTACTGTGGCTAAAATTGGCAACAAAGAGGTGAATGCAAAAAAAGAAGAAAAGTTGCCTCAAAAATCAAAGATCCAATCACATAGTAGATATAAATCACTCAAGGAAGGGGGGAGCATTGTCAATGCCATAGAACTTCCCAAGCTAAAGACCAACCTCGAAGAAAAAGCTAAAGACAACCCTATGAAAAGACTTCACAAGGTCATGTCAAGGGATGACACGAGCTAGGAAGGGGAGAATGTTTGAGGATTGATAAAACGGACATCCACCTGCTTGTCGGACACGTAGCCAGACACCATATTTGTAGTTTATTATCTTGCCAAGGTCAATTCCTTCTCCAACTTAGGTCATATTTGTAGTTTATTCTAGAGTAGGAGGTCAATTCCTTGAGTTGTAATTCTGTCATGACAATTGTAAAGGTCCATGTGAACCCGCCACTAACCATTTAGAATGTACTAGGTATAAAGGTCAATAATTTTAATGTAAAAGAAGGCTTATCTTTTGAGAAGAAAGAGTTATGTTGTATGTACACTCAAGCTACGAAGCTTCTCCAACTTGTAATCATCGCAACTAATGAATGGGTAATCCATTTTTAGTTTTGAAACTTGCATTGTGTTCCTCCTTCTTTGATCTTTCATTCAAGTGTAAGCATTGTCAATTTTGTTGAGGTTCGCAACTATGCATTAATGAGCCTAATCTTGAGTGCTTAAATTATTATTTTTAGTCATTTTGACCATATGAGAGTGTTCCTAGACCGTAGGTGATAGTTCTGGATAATTCTATTGTAGTTTTTAGGAACTTTTTCATGGATCGTGATTTGGGTACCTTGTCAGATTGTGACTAGACTTGGTAGGAGAGTGCCCCTAGGTGTCCTAGACCTCCTCCTAAAGTTTTATTGCATGTTGAGTCCGTTCAAGTGTCGAAATGGCATGATGACCTAGAGCTATGAGAAATAATATAGGCATATTTTCCTGATCATTGAATGTTGGTTTGCTTATTGAGTTGGTATGTTTGCTTGTTAAGGTTCACTTCTTGAGATTGACAGTCTTAAAGAGTCTGTGTGCCCCATTTGAGTCACTTCCCTAAGTATTGACATTATGTTAGTGGCCAATAGCTATACTACAGATATACATCTCTCGGCGACCCGCTAACATTCTTTCTCACAATCATGGTGTCTATTGTTCATATGATCTGCATTTTTGTGACTTAATGTGTAGTCTATCATCTTTTCCCCTGCGTTATATGTATCTCTTATTGAATCTCTGTTAGGGTTGTGAATCCCTAATACTTTGGCAATCCTGTTGGTGTCTCTTTATAGAGATGGGAACGAGCTTTTGACATCTTGGGAATATTGATAAAGTGATTCATGTGGTTGTTTTGAATTCAGCATGAACCATATGGAATTCAAGAATATAGCAGGGTATTGACATGTTGGTTGACATAGACCACCTGAACCATATGGAATTCAAGAATATAGTAGGGTATATGTATCTCTTATTGAATCTCTTTTAGGGTTGTGAATCCCTAATACATTGGCAATCCTGTTGGTGTCTCTTTATAGAGATGGGAACGAGCTTTTGACATCTCAGGAATATTGATAAAGTGATTCATGTGGTTGTTTTGAATTCAGCCTGAACCATATGGAATTCAAGAATATAGCAGGGTATTGACATGTTGGTTGACATAGAACACCTGAGGGAATTCTCAAATTGAGTAACCCCGCACAAAGAGTCTGAGAAATATGCAGCAAAGTCCTTGGAGGAGTTCCTCCCAAAGATTCCAGGATAAATCAAAATTGCAATTTTTGACAAGGTAGTTATGTTATTTTACCTTTTGGTGCCTGCAATTTTCCTTTGTGTTATAGCCTATGTGAAAGGAAAGTGTTGGTACAATACTTGAGATAAAAGAGAAGAACCAATGCACGAGTGATTGAGACCAAGGGTTCAATGTACCACAACACTCATATGGCACAAGATTTAGATTAAGGGGAGAATACTCTGCAAGGGGAAGGCAAGAAGAAGTGTTTGGAAGAAGTGTTTCCTAGTGAGGCGGTCCGGGGCGGGCAACAAGAAGAGTGGCCTCTAAGCACTCTTCTAGGCTCCCGTGCTGCTCGATTGGGTTGGGGTTGAAAAAAAACAACAGCACACACACAAACCCGCAACCTAACCCTACACAATTTGGGGCACCACCTAGTTTTGGATGCAAACTAGGACGCGTAGAGAGAGAGAGAGAGAGAGAGAGAGAGAGAGAGAGATAGTGCTTGGGCTTCTTTGAAATGAATCGGCAGTGATCAAGCAAACACAATTATATATGTGAGAAAGAGAGAGAAGAGGGAGGGGATGCTTGTTGCATTAATACCTTCTACAAATCTATCATGACCAATCAAAGTAAGATTAGTATTTTTTCAACATAGCTTGAGTAAATTACACCACAACACATCACAAGAAAAGCCACCCCAATCATTGTCTTAAGGCCAGGGGAGTCCTCTCCACCTGGTCGCCCTCTTACAGTATGTGGGATTTATGGCTAAATTGATGACAACACCCAGAGACAAGCTATCAAGAACTTTAAAAAAAACACCAAGACACTTACACATCATTGTTTTCCATTACTTCACGTTGTAAGAGAGACAAAGTATCTAAGCTTACTCCAAATCCACCCTCCTTGATTCAGCAAATGTTGGGCTTACACTAGTAGGAGAAATGATAGATTTCCTACTCTCAATTGAATGATCAATCTCTCTTACAATGGCATAGAGTTCCCTTACTAATCACCCCTAATACAACACATGCATATGCATAAGCCAATGAGCTTCCACTCGAGAGCTCCTTCTAGAGAGGTTGAGCTTGGCTTCTCAAGCAATAGCATAGTGCTCTTGCTTATGGCTCCCCCTTTTTTGTGCTAGCTACACCCTCCTTTTGTAGCAATTTTGAGGGATAGGGTTACTCCTCTAACCATGGTTGGGTTAGATTTTCACCACTTATCTAATTTCTTTTGCTTGGAATTATCAAGACGTTGATAGGGGTAGATGAAGAAGAGAGAGAGGAGAGAAGTGGAGGTGATAGGACTTTTCATAGTAGGTTAGTGTTACTAAATTAGTAGAGTTAGTATTTTTATTGATTTACAAATGGAATTGGATATTTACAATGGGAGTATCCATGTAGGATACAAATAAGGAAGAAAAAACTCTTAAGGTAAGAAAATATGGTTTTCTTACAATGTTGATGCTCCAAGTGTCTTGAGTAGGGTCAAGTTTGACGCTTGTTGACGGTCCACTAGCTTTGACGGTACGTTTTTTCTCCATTCTTGACCTTCCTTGGGAGCCAAGATAAGTGAACATGAGTAATCAATCACCATGATGCTGTCTTTCCAGAGAAGAGGTTGAATTTTGTGGTTTTTTTTATAGATATGGATAATATGGATGTGGAAAAATGAGACTAGGTGGTCAATTTTGGAATGGAAGTGTGTGTCGGAGACATGAGTTCACCATGGTTTCTCTTATTCTTCAAGGTTGAGAAGAAGGTGAGTAGGGTGCAGAGAGGAGTGGTGAGAGAGGTAGGGATGATGAGTGGAGAAGTGTGTGTAAAAGTGGAAAATGATAAAGTGGAAGAGGGAGTGTGGCTGCATAGCATGGGCAAATTGGGGTCCACCAATAAAATCATAACTCAAAGCTCGTAGCTCAAAAAAATATGAAACAATTTGAGGTAAAATTTCAGCTCACGAGCTACAACGTTTGCTTGTATCATCTTTTCAAATTCGGGGAGCATGTGATCTTTAAAAATTCAGCAAAACCGACTGTTTTTTCCACTGCACAAAGTCCTTGTGAGGTCCTTCTTTGGATGATTCTTTTGAATACCTCCAAGAGTGAGCTCCCCATGGTGCATGCATGCATGCCACATACCATTGACGTTATTTGGTAGGTCTATAAGATATTATTGAGATCATGATATAAGTGAATAGTACAACTAAGAAAATCAAATATTGAGGGGTCTAAAAAAATATGTACATGTCAAATATAAATAATATAGGTGGAAAAAATATAAAGGGGTCAAAATAAATCTCTCTCATTATAGGTCTACCATAAAAAGATGAATATTTTTGGTGGTCTAATTTATGAGAGTAATAGAGAATAGATGTAGGAAGGAAAAAATCACAATAGTGAAAAAATATACACATAAATAGAACTAGTTTTTTTGGATTTTTGTTGGGATGGAGTTACACCAAAAATAAGAGAAGATTGCATGAAATTATTTTTATATGGAATAAAGAGTATGAAAAATGGTAATGGTGAGTCAGTGTACATAACATAAATAACACACGATAGGTAGAAATATTTAAATAAATACCAAAATAATTATGAAAAATCCTTTTATTTAGGCCCTATATACAATGAAATATTTACACACAAATGGGCCATAATATTTTTTATTTTATTTATTTTTTTGGCTCAACTAGCCCAATGACTAGCTAGCTAAGGGTTTTAAGAAAATATGGAGAAAGTCCCTAACTCACACACGCCTATGTACAGTGAAATGGTAGGGATAACCAAAATGTTTGAGTGATTTGATAGGGTGAGGTAGCTTACTATGGCAATTATGGAAAGCCGAAAAACGGCTATCAGTAGTAATGACCAAGAAGAACTTATAAGGGGGGTAGCTGCAGGAGTAGAAATTGTTGGGGCAGGGACTGAATTGCAAGGACTTGAACACAAGTTGCAGGAGACCGCACCTACAAACCAAGATGGACAACAAACAACTCCTCCAAGAGCAAAACCACTCTTGGGACAATTGGTTAATGTATTGCTAACCTAGATCTTAGGGGCAAGAAGACAGTTGCATTTTGTGCCATCAGGGACACCTAACTTCTCTTTGAATCCACATATCTTTCCTGTGCAGTTTTTGTGAACATTCTATGCATTTCTTGCAAAATTTGTTGCAATTCAATTTGATTATAGTTTGCAGGAAAATTTTAGTTTGTGAGAGTATGCATTTTATGCAGTACACAATCTTATGCAGCCTTTTGAAGGTTATTTCAGTATGTAGTTATTATTGTTCTCTATTTCTTTGATCTTTGCTTTATGGTGGCAAAGAAGAAGAAAAAAAGTATGATTTTTATCAAAAACATGGGCAGTGTGCAAAGTGATGTCCTTAGATGTGTAAGCCTTGTCAGACAAAGAGGATGTTTGTGTCAAGTATTGCATGCCAAAGTTGAGCAAGGAGTTTTATCAAATTATGTAGAGTTGTGAGGATGCATCATGTCATCAGAACATGTGTGATGATCAAGAGGATCTAGATCGGTTTTCTAATTTTTTTTCTTAATGATGCACACGAGTGGCATAATAGTCGAGTTGGTAAGAAGAGGAAGTCATGCTCAAAGGTGAGGTGGATATCAAGGTTGCAAGAAGTGGTTGAAGGTCTTTCAGAGAAGTATGAAGATGCATTTGATGATTACCTTAGTGATGATGATGTCAAATTGTCCTTTTATCAACCTATTAGTTGTTATAACATAAGATAACTTCAAGTTGTCAGTTTTTAATTACCAATAATTTTTTAGGTATCTGCAATTTCAAAGCCTGAATATGATTTTTTAGCAGCTAAAATTTTTCAACCTGATTTCCATGTTCTTGAATATGGGATCAAAGTTGTAGATACTCATATTACTAAAGAGAGAAGTTGATTTAAGAAGGAGATGTTGTTCAATGCAAGGGAGATGTAGTCCAAAAGATGATGAAGGAATAAGGAGGAAGCAAGGAGCAGCTCATGAGCCAAAGGAGCCAAGAGGACTGAAAGCTATCCCCAAACCTCACATAAAAAACACTCACCTCTTTGCAGGTAGAGAATGCGAGTTACCCAAAAGAAAAATTGGTGATTGTGAAGAAGGGAATACAAGTAGAGGTGTGCCAGAGAAGCCACCAATATCCCATACAAACCCATACACAAACTTTGGACATCAATCTTGAAGAGGACGAAATTCAGGGAGACATTAGATTTCAATGTAATGAAGTGGAAGAGATGAAGATAGATAAAGACATAATGTGTGTTGATGATGAGGATGATGTGATGAATCAATTTTTGATGTATCTTGATGAGGAGTATTCCACAAGTGACAGTCTAAAAGGTGTTTGTGTTGATTAAGAAGCGTCTTTTAAAGTTTTGAAGACTGAAAGCCAATTTCCAGAAGTGGATATGATTAAGTTTCAAAGACAAGGATCTTGAATTTTAGATCCTTGAAATGCAAGTTTTGGTAATGAAGGTTCCTGATTTTTAGAGTTTTGGAATTTAGGTATCTGATCTAGAAATTATTGATTTTCAAAGGAGCTTAGCACCTGAATTTGCTGAATTTCAAATTCTTGTTGTTTCTCAAGTGAAGATAATCAGCAATCTCTAATTAGAGCTATACAATGAGAGGAATTCAAGTATAATTAACAAATGAAGCGGTTTCCAAAATCAGTCAATTTCAAGAAGAGAAAGCATCATTGATGGTGGAGATTTCTCAGGTTCAAACTAAAGCCGACTTGCATATTTCTTACTGTTATGAAGTTCATGATGCAGTTAAGCAAGTTGTTTTGGATAAGGATAGTCAAATTGAGGATTTGAATCTTTAACTTACTAAATCATGAATATGCGGTCTTATTCAAACCTTGATGTTATGTAAGGTGTCTTGAATGATGATGTTATCCTCAATGATCTTTATGATGTCGGTGCTTTTACAAATTCAATCAAGGAGATTGGAAGTCCATCTTTTTTCAATGAATTTCAGTTTCTTGATGGTATTATCAAAGATTTTTATTCTTTTTGTGGTCAAAATCCTGATATCAATGTTGGTAATGGTGTTTATGATGTTAAGGAGATGATTATGACCGATGATAATGCAAGTCTTTTGCCAATTCTTGATGATGATGAAGTGGGTTTTCTTGGAGATTGTTCTATCTTTCTCTGTGATGTTGTGGATGAAGGAGATATGGATGATCTTATTATCTCTCAATGGTTCTATGTGTTCATGTTGAACGATATCGATGATGGGTTTGCTGATTTTATATGTTTTCTATGTGGGAATATGCTTTATATCTTCAATTCATTCTTGACAGTAGCTTTGGATTCTCATACATAAAAAGTTTTGAATCCTATTCAAAAACTAGATAAGCAGCCTCTGAGGTGAATACAAATGATGCATTGAAATATATGCAAGAAGCAAAGAAGTGGAAGGAAACTCAGAGAACACAAGTCAAAAGTTTTTAGTTTCAAGGAGATATCACCGAGTGGAGAGATTTGCAGCTACAAAGTGGATTCTTTATGTTTTTGAGAGGGGATGTGAGCAAGCCATCTTGGTGGTGTTTTGAAATGCGTGAAGGAGAGTTAAACTTGTTATTTTCAAGCCTCGAATTAGATAATCTTAGGTGTTTCTTGAATCAATATTTTCAAGAAAATCAATTGTTTTGGCATAGGGAGCCTAAATCAACTCTCCCAATGTTTTATCTACATGCAGAGATATTGGATATGTTCAAGAGGCAGCAATGTGTAATGGTTGCAAAGTTTTCATCCTACCTTGAAACTTTTTGAAGTCTTTTTAAAGAGAAACTTGAACCTGAACCTGAACTTGAACCTAAACCTGAACTTCCTACTGAATTAGAATGTGCATTTGAGTATGAAAATGGGCCTAAAGACCTGAAATCACTTGAAGAAGAGGAGAGTTTTCTACTTTGTAGAAAGTATCTCAAATCAACAAATGCTGAAAAAATAAAATAAAAAATGACGGATTACATGAAGACACTGTGGGATCATATCAAAACAAGAATGTATGATGTGGTTAGCAAGCCATATGAGGATTTTGCTGAAGAAGAGGCTAAAGAAAAAAATCTGTTGTTGCAAAAGCAGTTCACTGAACTAAAAGATCAGTTTAAATAATTGAAATATAAGGGGGAACAACAAGTTTAAGTCCAACCTAAACCAGAGGGTGCTGAATATGAAGTGGTACTGATGCATAATGAAAGTTACCTAAAGATGCAGTTGCAGTGACAAGAGAAGAGAATGAGGTAGAGCAGCAACATGCTGGGGAAGGATTACTGAACAATGTCAACAAGGAAGTGTTGGGTAATAAAATTGAGAAACATACAATGGACGAGGTTACACTTGAGATGGAAGTAAGTATTGATGGAGCTGCAAGCAAATCAATGGAGCCTGAAGGTACAAATCCAAAGGAGTTGGAGGCTAAAGCTACGGATCGTTTTGATGTTGATATTTCTTATCAATGGATGAGTTCTCACAAAGTTTGATAAACATTGCCCATTGGGTGTGACAAATGTAGTGTTCGACATGTCAGTAATTATCTTTTACTTACTTTTTGGTAATGAATAAGGTTGAATCTTGGAATCTTAAGGGCATATTCATATAAGTACCTAGGTGGTTGTATTTACCTAGATATAGTTTGATGGTGTATAGTAGTTTTTTGGTGTGACCAACGGACAGTTTGAAGTTGGGATTCTTACAATCATACTGCTCTTTTGGGCATGTAATCTGATGATGATGATGAATACACAGTGAAGTAGTACCTTCTTTCTCTCAATCATTGTGTCTATTGCTCATATGCTTTGCAGTTTTGTGACTTAATGTGCAGTCTACTATCGTCTTTTCCCCTGCACTATATGTATCTCTTACTGAATCTTTCTTATGGCTGTGAGCTTGTAACAATCTTCAAGTGAAGTTGAATAGGGATAGATCCGTCTATGCCAACAACTTCAATAATAATTCCTAGAAGTGAGGAGAAAACTTTATCCTGCATACACCAAGGTAATATTTTCTTGTCATGTTCATGCTATTGCACATCTTAAACCATTGGGTTACTTTTCATTATAATTCATGCTTAATCTCTCATGTTTTCATAAGCAAGATTTTTTATTTTACTTAGAAGAACAAATTAATAATTTTTCTTGTTAACTAACAACCTTACTAGCCACTAACTACAATGTTATTCAAGTTCTGTTATTTCAAGTTCTTTAGAGTACCAAGTTAATATGGCCTAGAGAGAGTATGTTTTGATTATTTTGGACCTTAGATATGGAGTTGCTATAGCCTATAACCAAAGCTCAACGTATACTTGAGATGCTCTTTTCTAGGCATTATTCAAAGTTCAAGATATTTATGAGCAGTAAGAATTGTCAAAATCTAAATATTATGATTCTCTATAAAAGAGTTATCATAAGAATTTGACTTTGGTTTGGAGGATGTTTGAGGATCTACATTCTAGAAACACATTATTTTTTTATGATACTCCATATAGAGTGATTTGGAATATGACAAAAACTTATCTCATATTTCAAAAGTTTTGGAGACAAACACCTGAAAACTTCAAAGCATCTTAGAAGGAACAATAACTCCATGGTTAGTGGGATGGTTGTGTGCAAGAAACAAGAGGAGTTATACTTCTAATACAATTGTCAAAAATGTATAGGATCCTGAGACAACTTATGTCATGAATTTCTACTTGTCAAGAAGACAGTGCTGAGAGTCACATGTTGAAGTTGTTTGGCAAGGATGGTTGATAGAGATATCAATTGTACACAAAACCACATATAAATTAGAGTTTTTTGTTTTTAAATTGTTATACAAGATGAATATAAATCATACATTTATCTTTCAGTTAACCATTCATCACTTTATTTTTTCTACTTGAAGTGTACCCTATTGTAAGGGAACTTTTGTTTCAATATAATGTGTTTCACATAGAATGCACCTTATCATTTAAAGGATTCTTTATTAATGGAGTGCATCCTTCTTATGGGTCCTCTTTTATGTTACTATGATTAGAGGGTTATCTATATTGTGCTCATATCTTGTGTAAGTGGATTCACTATAAATATTTAGGCCTCGTTGTAACTTGGATTTTTCCATGAAGTGCACCCTAGTGAAAGGAGACTTCTTTATTAATGGAGTGAATTCTAATCTAAGGAGACTAATTTTTCTTTGTATTTTTGGTTTCAAATGTGATCACTAATTTTTTTTACAATGTATAAGAGGATTTAGTCAAGATAACCCTTTTTTCTTCAAGACACAAGTACGACTTGAACAATGTTTTTTGTCATAATGGCATGGAGATTTATATGCTTGCTGTGGGGATTGGCAACTAGAGCATGCCACTTTTCACTCAATCGTGCCCTATATAGGCCATGTCTTGCAAATAATAGGGACCCCTATAGTACATGTCCGTCCTAGCCCTTGACTTTCCCTCTCTCACCACCCTAGGCCTGACATTACTCCCCCCTTGGAGAAGCGTTTTTACTCCGGGGGTGCACTATGTAATCATGTTAATGTATAACGTGAGTTTGAAAGGAGGGGTTTTAAAATACAAAAAATTTAGGTGATTTAATAGAGATGCATTAAAACAAGGGTTTTTTATCTTCTATTTTGGAAAATTTTCCTGAAATAAGGGGTCATTTTATTCATTGGACATGTTAAAAGAGGGGTCTCTTTAATACCCCACGAACGCACGTTATGTAGGGGGGTATTGAATGATGAATCCCCCATGAGCGTTTTTGTCCTTGAAACAAAAGTGATGGTATCTTCATAGGAACAAAGTATAACATATTGATTGTCCACATTATTCTCCCTTTCAAACTATGTTGTGTAATCAACCCGTATCCAATATGATATATAGACTACATTCATAACTCACTGGAGTATACTAAATGAGTTATCGCGGCTAAGAGGTGTCTAGAAGAATAACTCTTCTCACTTTAATGAAATTAATTGCTGACATAACTCATCAGCAAAGCTTAAGTCCTGGACTTGTTATCTTATCACATTAGTAAAATTCACCACCATAACTAGTGTTCAATGTTGAGAACCTCACTTAAACATGAAGAGACTAAACTTAGCTTCAAACATGCTTTACCTTGGTAAGCAAACTCCAACTAGAGTGATAAATGCTTTCAAATTGGATTTCTTGGTGCTAATGTATGAGCTTCACATATCCTTTAGCACAAGATTACACTTGTAATATGCCTATCCTCTTTGAATAAATGACAGTATTGAGGTGTGTTTCCCCACTATTTATAGATAGTCTCCCAAAATGACTGGTGTTTTTGAGTTACAGGGGTGATGTGAATACCGTGAGCTATATAAGGGCCATTGCGTGTGTGTCAACTATGTTCCCCATTCCCCCTCTCCAATGTTTCAACAAGGCTTGCAAAATGATTGCAATAGGGTGTGAACATTACTTTATAGATAGTCTCCCAAAATGACTGATAGTCTCCCAAAATGACTGTAACTCAAAACACCTTCAAAACAAGTAACTCACACTAGTAGGGCCTCGGCTTCACTTCGCCCAACGCTCACATGACTTGCAGAGTTGCTAGACAGTGATCACACCAATCGTGCCCGTGTCTAGGTCTTCCACAATTGAACACCTCTCTCTCTCTCTTTCTGTCTCACACACAGAGGGGCCCCGGGGGGGCACACACACTCACGCACACCGGAACCATAGAACTCTTGCTCACCTTCATGAAGAAAGAAGATTCCTATCAAAAGAAAATAGCTACACTCTAAGCTGAGTGCGAAGTGGCGAAATTTCAATATAAAGATAGGTCACATAAATTTGAAGAAGGAACAACCAAACCAGAAATGCCTGGCATGGAAGCTCTCTAGTTCTTGCAAAGTATAAATCAAGTAGAAGCTTCCACCTCTGTTAAAGAAGAAGAAGAAGCAGTCGATCACATGCTTGAAGGGCCTTTGGATGATTTTATTGTCAAAGCCAAAAAGGGTTTGAAAATCAAATTAGGAAATGCCATACATCTAGAAAGAATCCATGGAATGGGAATATCGGATCCTACATTCAGCTAATGTACCTCAACTCACATCTCAACATATTATAGCTACATGGAAGCAATAGTCTCTACCATATCCTCTCATCAAGTATGAAGTGCTCAAGGGGAAAGAGAGACTAGTGAACGGCTAAGCTGCTGATGCTACGGATCTACACCCATCTTCGATAAAGAATTGGATCAAGAGGCATACGAGGTATACCATTTTGTATACTCGAGCTCCACCAGAGATCCACAATGATCAAACTTTTTGTCCAATTCCTAGAGTCGGAATTGGGGAATCCATCAAAAAAATATCAAGAGACATCCTACTTGCCTAAACTACCCCAAGCCTACTCCACCCAAAGGTTAACCAAATGAAGACTATATGCGCAAGATGCTCAATGAGGTGGTGGAAATCTTCAAGCATAACCCGATTTGGCATGAATCATATTTACCAAGATTACAAAAATGATCCTCACTTGCATATAGATGTTTCATCATGCAAAGTGATGCACCATGGATGGAATTCTTAGAGGGAAACCAAGGCTTATGCTATGACCTATCTAGGAAGCCCACTGATGAGGTTCTCTATGGACTCTTTGCCAGAGTTATGTTTTTGCCACCTTATTATATGCAGATTTTTGAAGAAGCATTCTATACTAACTTCTTTACACTTTGCTCCCGTATTTTGGGTCCCATGGTGGCAAATCTACAAGCACAGTTTGTTGCATACACAGCCATGGAGCTCAGTCACCCCATCAACATGCAATTTTTGACAAAGGCAAATAGGAAGCTTCACAAGAACAGGTAAAAAAGCCAACTTTTTAATTATTTTTGTAAGTTCACTTTAAATAATGAAGATATGTGCAATTACGTAGAACATTGTGTATTCTCCCTCTTTCTTCTAAAGCTCATAACTCTGGCACATATGGTCTATTTGAAGTTCCATTACTTCCATCGCATTCGTAGGTGAAAGCTCCATGTGGCATTGTAAGTTTCTCACAAAAAATCTATGTTTTTTCTTTGTCTAGTCTCCTTCTAAATTTGCTCATAACTCATGTTTTCATATCAAAATTTCATTTTATGCTTAGAAGGGGTGTTGGCGCATCATTGCTAAGATGATAGGTATATTCAAGAAATAAAAAATAGCTAGATCAAATTTGTCCTCCTACTATTAATCATGATTTTAGTTAGTCATCATAAGGAGGATTTGAGGGCTTGGGCATGTACCTTTAGTTGTTTCTTATCATATCTATAAGTTTGGTTGTGTTTGGACTTTATTTGCTTGGTGAAATGACAAGATTTCCTTGCGGTGTCATAACAAGATTTTATTTCCTGACATGCGGTTGAGTGTTGTTTTGGGTAAGTAGGGATTGAATGTGTTTTCCAAGAGGTTGAAAACCTCTTGTAGCCTCCATTCACTAATCAGATCAGCTCCATCCCATGGTATGACATTTGTGTCTGCGATTCTCACTATCTCTACATTAAGATAGTGGCTTAGCAAGCAAAGGTCCCAACACCTTTTAAGTTGAAGGAAAAGTTCACAAGGAACTTGCGTTAGCGCTAGTGCCCCCTTGGGCCAGAGGTGAAGTGTTATAGTAAGAGAGCTATGAGAGATTGATTTTGAGACCTCAAAGCTTGCATAAACTACCAAGTTGAGAGCCAAGGAGTCGAATCAAATTCAAGTTACTAAAAAGGACAGGGCCCCTCTATAAAACCCCATTTTTTACTCAATTTAGGGGCTTTTTTCTAGGTTTTGAAATGTGTCGTGCTAGAAAGCCAAGAGTGAGCCCTTGGGGCTGTTCTTTTCAGTGTGAGCTTGTTGATAGGTGTTGTAATGGTTTTATATGCATTGTGCTAGGCAATTCCAAACATTTCCCCCATTTGTGATGTCATTTCCCTCTTCTCCTCTCTTTTCTCTTGCTCTTTGTGTATGTGTCGGGGCGGGCAAAGGTGTGTGCCCGCGGATCGCTTGTGGTGCAAAGGGAGTGAAAAATGAGTTATGGTGTGCATTGGGTGTGTTGAGATGAGCATTGACGGTGTTTGTGAGATGAATGGAAATCTGGCTAAGTGTGAGCGTGTTGAGAGATGTGCAGGGGTGGCCTACTAGCGTGTGTTGTATCTTTTGAAGGTGTTTTTGAGAGGATAGGGGTTCCGTGACTACCCTGGGATATAGAGAGGCATTTGTTTATGTTTGGGTGTGTCACCCATTCCCTCTCTGCATCTTCTAGTGTCTCCACTGAGGAGCACACTAATTGCTCCCAATTTGTTGACAAGGTGTATGTTTTTGCATTGGTAGACATGGCGTCTCAAATCTATGGGACAGTTTCACAGGTAGAGAGAGTTGAATCCTAATTTTAATTTAGACTATATTCATTGAGATATAATCTCCTAGTTTCTAGTTCATTTTAATTTCTATTCAAGCAAGATCTTAAAAAAACAACGAGTTTGGGAGTTAAGCTTTTTGTCTCAATGTAAGTTTCAAGGTTAACCCCGTCTTTGATTGTATCCTTCTGTTTGTTTTGTGCATCATTTTTCATTCATGGAACATACATATGGAAGCAAAGGCACTTTTATGTTCAAGAAACACGGTCATGACTTTCATGAATATATCCTCTTACTCCTTCTAAAATCCCAAAAGAAATCATACTTGAGAGAATAAGCAACACGTTGATGACTTCCGTGAAACTATCCCCTTACTCCTCCTAAATCCCAAAAGAAAGCATACCTAAGAGAATAATGCAAGATTGAATAAAGGATGAAAGAATGTTAACGTGACATGCTTTAAGCTATCCATGATAGTGTTGATTAGCACATTTTTGACATATGCTAACTAGTACAATAATATGAGCTAGATCTCTAAGATCTATGATGCATGATATATCAATAGAAAACTCCTGAAACAAGGAATCCAAATTTACAAACTCGATAATATTGATTTTATTTGTGAACATTCTATCATTCATCCATGTTTTTTTAGATGTGCTAATCTAAATATGTTAACTAGCACAAAAACCATGTCACGTTAACGTGCTTTTACCCTAAGTCCTAATAGCGTGTTTTCATGGTGTGACATCTTCTACTCTACTTACAATTTGCATGGTTTTGAACAGGTATCCCATTTGTGAGAAGGTAATGTTTTTTTTCCTACTTAAGGTTGAGTGTCATGAATGCAATGAGTCTAATATGTAACTCTCCCTATGTGGGACGGGTGTCTAACCTCACTCCTATCTTATTGCAAACATAGCGAGAACCACGAATATAATTGTCAATCCATGGGACAAAACTGACTTGAATAGTGCATATAAGCTACAAGAGGTTGTCAATCTCTTGGGAAAAAACAAACAACTCGCATCTAACTCAAGCTACACTCAAATGACAAAAATCACCGAAAGCTAGTCACTAATCGGCAAACAAATCACAACCGTTATAGCATCAAACGACATCCATAAATTACAAAACTTCTAGGACATGTTTATAAGACCTAATCACCCATGCTTATGGTCTCAAATCTTAGTTTAGGTCAAGTGCAAAAATCACAATTATTAATAGCAGTGAGTTTTTGACCTGATCGTTTCGATCCCAGAATGCATCTAAATGCTTAGCAATGATGCCCCAATACCCCACCTATACTTATTTCATGATTTTGAAGCATAAATTTCTACTTATTATGAAATTAGGCCGTAGGTTGGCGATGCCAAAAGCTATGAATTACTATGAAATGCTTACGTCAATGCGTAGAGATCTTACCTACGGTTGCAACACAACAGATGGCACTACAATGTCACAACGAGGAAGGGAATAGGAAGGGCCAGAAGGAGAGAAGTGAGCATCGTTAGCTCACATTGTGTTTCTATTATCCAAAACTTATAAAAATACTTACAAAAATTGTCTTTTTAAAAATACTTATAAAAATTGGCTTTTTAAAAATACTTACAAAAATGGCTTTTATACCTTAGCCAAGCTTTTTGTGGTCAAGACTAATAATCTGAGATCTCTAACTAAAGACAAGTTGATACAATATGGAAGCTTGTAGCCCCAGCTCCTCAATTACACTGTTTATCTGGAAAGTAGGAGTTACAACATTCCCGATTCATCAAAATAAAAAGTGTTTTTACAATAAAAGCTTTTAAAAATGTTTTCCGAGTTAGTTTGCTGCTAACATGCTCCCCCACCTCAACTGTGTCGTCCCTTGACACAGCTTCATGGATTGAACTAGTCTTTGGGTTGACGTCTGGTGAGGTGGTCTTTAAGCGCATGTAGTGCTTTCTCATATTTGATTCGTCTTTCTTTGTCAGGAACTTGCAAGAACTGCATGATGACTCTATTTTTAAGTTCAATGGCTGAATAGCCAACAAATATTGATGTATGGCTACCTATCACTAGCCCAAATATCTTCCTTCGCCAAGTAAAGAAACCTGCATAGAATTCTTCTTCAAATACCAACAAATTGCTAGAGGGCAAAAACATGCATCTTGCGCAGAAACCATTGTTGGGCGCATTTTTGACACCCCGTTTTTTGTAAATTTGTACATACGGACATGACACCCAATTTCAAAAGGGTGTGTGGGGTTTTTAGCTTGCTTTAGCAAGCACATGTACATGCACTGCAAGTCACTAGTCTAGTGACAGTTGTTGGGATGCTGTAACTGCCCGTGAGTGAGTATTTTGAAGGGAAACTTGTATATAACTTAAACTCATGTGAAAAATTAAATTATCTTAGCAAAAGTTCATAATTTTTAAGGTTTGAGATCTTTCTGGCTTCTTGATGCCTTTGAATGCAACTTTTTTCCCTCGACTAGCTCTCTCTACACCTAGTCTTCCTATTAGAGCATCCTGTTCGCGTTGATTTTGCACATAGTTGTGCGTGGGTTCGATTTGAAGGATTTCAAAATTTTTGTTGTAGAGTTTGCAGAGATTTTTTTAAGTTTGAATTCATGTCTTTTGGAGTTGGGATGTCGGGGTTATTGTCTAATCTTTGCAGCCTACAGTGTATGGCAGCTTTGGGGAAAAACTATTTAGGTTGAGTTGTGGAAACCCATACGTCTTGTGGGTGATGTATGCTTTGAAGGGGGACTTTTAAAGTGGTTTTTGATGAAGTTGAAAGATTTTTTTTCAAGATCATTGGTAGGAGACATCTGTAATTCCGTGCCTAAACAGGTTTCTTCCTTCTTTGTGGCATAGTCTCTTGGGTGGGCGACAGCCTGTAAATTCCCAAGGGGGCTACTCTTGTTAGATTTTTTGTGTTTCAAAGGGGTATCCCAAATCTTTTTGTGTTTTTGTAGTGATCTTTCAACTCTCTTGGGTGACATCGCTATAGAGGTGTTCCAGTGTGCTTGTCTCCCAACAATGTTTTGGTGCCCGCCATCGAGGATCTTCTTCACGTGACCTTCAATTGATAGCTTTGATGGCTATGGTGATAGAGTTTCCAAGGTTATATGGCCAAATTGGTGAGGATTCTGATGCATTCATTGAAAATATGGAGCTTTCTTGTCTAATGGAAAATACGGAAGATCCAATGATTATGCTCAAGATTTTGTTCTTTTGCTTGAAAGAGGATGCAAGGGTATGGTATGATGAGTATGAGTTTTGGTTGATATCATCTCAATCTCCTTTGATGATGACTTATGATGCATTAAAGAAGGCTTTTATTGAGAATTTCAAGAAGGTAGAGCCAAGATGTATGGCACTCCATTGAAGGACTTGTGCAATGTGATTGTCAAAGTGTAGATTCCTTTGTCAAGGAGTTCAATGCTTTGTGGAGAAGATGGTGTGTTTCAAGGATGATGATGCTAGTAAGATGGATGTAGGCAAGAAGGCTACCATGGTCATGAATGAGTCTCAAATGAAAGGAAATGAGAATTTTGAATATCCAAGTCACATGGCTGATGCTTGTAAAGTATGCTCTAATGAAGAGGAGTATGTTTGTGATACAAATGTAACTCTTGGGAGTTATTTATGTGTAGGTGAAGTAGTCAAAGATCACATGATGGAGGTCAAGGAAGTTAGGAATGAGAAATATGGTGATGTGTATGATGAGGTTTTTCAAGTATATGCTTTGGGTGATTTCATGCAAAAGGGTGATGAAGCAACTAAGCATACTACTTGTGTTGTTGATGAGGACCTTATCAACGAGAAGCTTCATGGCGTGCATGATGGTGTGTGTGATCTTGCCTTAATTGATGAAGAGAATATTGAGGTTTTAGAAGATATGGAAAATGATGGAGATTCTCTTGTTATGCCTCATGTGAATATGGTTGATGCTACCTTGTTTGATCCTCTTGTTAAGGAGCCTAAGGTATATATGGAAGATGGCTTACCTATCAAGCATGATATGGTTGAATTGGATAGAGGCTTAATGAAGAGTGGGGAGAATGAAATGGATATGCATGAGGATATAAAAATGAATGAGGTAAAAGTTGAAGACTTTCTCGATGAGATGTTAAAGGCTTCATTGCATGCTATAATGATAAAAGTCTCTTTCTCTACTGTATTTGTTGAGAGTCCTTTATGCCTAAAGAGGATTTAGATTCAACACATGGTTTGTGCTTTCATGTTAGGGGTGGGAAAATTGACATGGATAGTGTTTATTCATGTATTTTGTGCTTATGTTGTATGTCCTTTTGATCCAGGTGGGCAAGATTGTTATTCTACTGCTAAGCATGAATGCTCTAGCCGACTGGGGGGTTCGCAAACTATGTTGGCCGCATTTTTGACACTGTAAATTTTTACATACGGACATGTCGTCCGATGTCAAAAGGGTGTGCGGATTTCCTTTTTGTGGGGACTTTAGCTTGATTTAGCAAGCACATGTACATGCACTGCAAGTTTCTAGTCTAGTGACAGTTGTTGGGCTACTGTAGCTGCCCGTGAGTGAGTATTTTGAAGGGATACTTGTATTGAGGCGGTCCGAGGCAGGCAACAAGAAGAGTGGCCTCTAAGCATCCTTCTAGGCTCCCGTGCTGCTCAATTGGGTTGGGGTTGGAAAAAAACAACAAACACACACACACAAACCCGCAACCTAACTCTACACAAATTTGGGGAACCACCTAGTTTTGGATGCGAACTAGGACGCGTAAAGAGAGAGAGAGAGAGAGAGAGAGAGAGAGAGAGAGAGAGAGAGAGAGAGAGAGAGAGAGAGAGAGAGAGAGAGAGAGAGAGAGAGAGATAGAGAGCGAGAGAGAGTCCTCGGGCTGCTTTGAAATGTTCAATAGTGATCAAGAAAACACAATTATATATGTAAGAAAAAGAGGGAAGGGGGAGGGGGTGATTGTTGCATTAATACCTTCTTACAAATCTGTCATGACAAATCAAAGTGAGATTAGTATTTTTTCAACATAGCTTGAGTAAATTACACCACAACACATCACAAGAAAAGCCACCCCAATCACAATCTTAAAGCCAGGGGAGTCCTCTCCACCTTGTTGCCCTCTTACAGTATGTGGGATTTATGGCTAAATTGATGACAACACCCAGAGACAAGCTATTAAGAACTTTAAAAAAAAACACCAAGACACTTACACATCATTGTTGTCCATTACTTTACCTTGGAAGAGAGACAAAGTATCCAAGCTTACTCCAAATCCACCCTCCTTGATTCAGCAAATGTTGGGCTTACACTAGTAGGAGAAATGATAGATTTCCTACTCTCAATTGAATGATCACTCTCTCTTACAATGGCATAGAGTTCCCTTGCTAATCACCCCTAATACAACACATGCATATGCATAAGCCAATGAGATCCTTCTAGAGAGGTTGAGCTTGGCTTCTCAAGCTATAGCATAGTGCTCTTGCTTATGGCTCCCCCCTTTTTGTGCTAGCTACACCCTCCTTTTATAGAAATTTTGAGGGCTAGGGTTACTCCTCTAACCCTGGTTGGGTTAGATTTTCAGCACTTATCTAATTTCTTTTGCTTGGAATCATCAAGAAGTTGGTGGGGATAGATGAAGAAGAGAGAGAGGAGAGAAGTGGAGGTGATAGGACTTTTCATAGTAGGTTAGTGTTACTAAATTAGTAGAGTTAGTATTTTTATTGATTTACAAATGGAATTGGATATTTACAATGGGAGTATCCATGTAGGATACAAATAAGGAAGAAAAAACGCTTAAGGTAAGAAAATATGGTTTTCTTACAATGTTGATGCTCCAAGTGTCTTGAGTAGGGTCAAGTTTGACGCTTGTTGACGGTCCACTAGCTTTGACGGTACGTTTTTTCTCCATTCTTGACCTTCCTTGGGAGCCAAGATAAGTGAACATGAGTAATCAATCACCATGATGCTGTCTTTCCAGAGAAGAGGTTGAATTTTGTGGTTTTTTTTATAGATATGGATAATATGGATGTGGAAAAATGAGACTAGGTGGTCAATTTTGGAATGGAAGTGTGTGTCGGAGACATGAGTTCACCATGGTTTCTCTTATTCTTCAAGGTTGAGAAGAAGGTGAGTAGGGTGCAGAGAGGAGTGGTGAGAGAGGTAGGGATGATGAGTGGAGAAGTGTGTGTAAAAGTGGAAAATGATAAAGTGGAAGAGGGAGTGTGGCTGCATAGCATGGGCAAATTGGGGTCCACCAATAAAATCATAACTCAAAGCTCGTAGCTCAAAAAAATATGAAACAATTTGAGGTAAAATTTCAGCTCACGAGCCACAACTTTTGTTTGTATCACCTTTTCAATTTCAGGGAGCATGTGATCTTTAAAAATTCAGCAAAACCGACTATTTTTTCCACTCCACAAGGTCCTTGTGAGGTCCTTCTTTGGATGATTCTTTTGAATACCTCCAAGAGTGAGCTCCCCATGGTGCATGCATGCATGCCACATACCATTGACGTTATTTGGTAGGTCTATAAGATATTATTGAGATCATGATGTAAGTGAATAGTACAACTAAGAAAATCAAATATTGAGGGGTCTAAAAAAATATGTACATAACAAATATTACTAATATAGGTGGAAAAAATATAAAGGGGTCAAAATAAATCTCTCTCATTATAAGTCTTCCATAAAACTTAGATGAATATTTTTGGTGGTCTAATTTATGAGAGTAATAGAGAATAGATGTAGGAAGGAAAAAATCACAATAGTGAAAAAATATACACATAAATAGAATTAGTTTTTTTGGATTTTTGTTGGGATGGAGTTACACCAAAAATAAGAGAAGCTTGCATGAAATTATTTTTATATGGAATAAAGAGTATGCAAAATGGTAAGAAAAAATATGGTAATGGTGAGTCAATGTACATAGCATAAATAACACACCATAGGTAGAAATATTTAAATAAATACCAAAATAATTATGAAAAATCCTTTTATTTAGGCCCTATATACAATGAAATATTTATACACAAATGGGCCATAATATTTTTTATTTTTTTATTTTATTTATTTTTTTGGCTCAACTAGCCCAGTGACTAGCTAGCTGAGGGTTTTAAGAAAATATGGAGAAAGTCCCTAACTCACACACGCCTATGTACAGTGAAATGGTAGGGATAACCAAAATGTTTGAGTGATTTGATAGGGTGAGGTAGCTTACTATGGCAATTATGGAAAGCCGAAAAATGGCTATCATTAGCCCTCCCCCAGGATGATGGTATATTCATGTACCATCATAGAGTATCTTTTTCAAAGAGAGTGCTTTAGAGTCCTTGACGAGATCTTCATTGTTTGGCCTCTCAGAATTTTGGTTTGAGTTACACTCATGCTTCACGGAACAATACCTACATGAGATAGCTGCCTTTTGACAGATCTTTGGTAGATCCTTTGGTAGAAGGCGACTCAAATAAGGCTTCAAGCAATACCCGTTTACCTTCCTGGAGTGCTCTTTCCCATTCAAGTCCATAAGTTGATAGTAACTTGAATTGAAAGCC
Source organism: Adiantum capillus-veneris (assembly GCF_014529385.1). NCBI lineage: Eukaryota > Viridiplantae > Streptophyta > Polypodiopsida > Polypodiales > Pteridaceae > Adiantum > Adiantum capillus-veneris. The sequence continues at coordinate 111,721,798 of NC_140954.1, read as the reverse complement.
TTCTTAACTATGTATGGCTCCTACCATCTAGTTTCAAATTTGGCATCAAAACGATTATCGAGTCGATTGTCATACCTTAGCACAAGATCTCCTTCATCGATGCCTGTGTCCTTCAGTTTCTTGTCAAGCTTTTCCTTCGTCTGTGTGGCTTTCCTCTTGTAGCACTCGTATGCTGCTTCTCTTTTCCACTCAAGCTCAGTTAGGGTAAGAAGTCGATCCATCCATGCTTCTTGATCATCTTGTGCTCCTTTGCCATGAAGTCGCATTGTTGGAATGTTGAGCTCAATTGGTTGTAAAGCCTCTTGACCATAGACCAAGTGAAATGGTGTAAACTCCGTGGCTTCCTTGTATGTGGTTTGATACGCCCACAAGTCACCATCCAAGAAGTCATCCCACAACTTTGTCTTGTTTTTCACCATCTTTCTAATGATGCCTACAATGACACCATTAGCTTTTTCTACCAAACCATTTGATTGGGGATAGTAGGGTGTACTATGATGATGTAGAATGTGAAGTTCTTCATAGACTTCTGTGAGCAAGCCCTTTCTAAACCCTGGACCATTATCAAAAACAATCTCCAAAGGTGTGACAAATCTACAACAAATGTGAGTGTAGAAAAATTTGCTCACTGTCCTCTCATTTACCTTTGCCACAGTTTGTGCTTCCACCCACCTAGTCATATAGTCTACAACCACTAGAATGTAGAGTTTACCATTTTTTGTCCTAGGCAGAGGACCGATAGCATCAATGCCCCACTTTTCAAAGGGTCCATTTGCAAGAACGATTTTCCTTGGACCATAAACCAATCTTCTATTCTCATTTACCTAACAATTGTGACAACTTTTACACCAATGTTGGAAATCCACATGCAGACTTGGCCAAACATACCCCGCAAGCAAAATCTTCTTCACAGTTAACTCTTGGGCAAAATGGCCACCACATGCCTCTTCATGCAAACCTTTTAGAATGGCTAGAATTTCCTGGATAGTTGGTACTCTTCTGCACACTTGATCCTTCCCTCTTTGATAGAGGGATCCTTCTAGAAAGAGATACGTACTTGCCTTTTTCATGAGTCTCCTCTTCTGAGCCTTCATGAAGTCTTATGGAAACTCACCCTCCAAAATGTAGCTAATAATGGGAGTCAATGACTCCAATCCCTGGTATCTCGGTTGCTTGACAGTTGCTACCACCATGATGACCTGCAATTCTTTCTCAACACATGTAACTGCTTGTTGTGCAAGTAAATCGGCATCTTCATTTTGTTTCCTAGGAATATGATATAGTTGCACTTCTTCAAACTGATTAAACATCCTACGAATGGAATGAACTTTTTTCCTTAAGCTTTCATTCTTGCATGCCCAAATGCCTAAAATTTGCTTCACAATGAGAAGTGCATCCCCTTTTACCATGAGACGTTGTATACCTTGGCCAATGCATATCTTTAAACCATGAAGTAGTGTGTCGTATTCTGCTTCATTGTTGCTAGTTGAACCTGGTAGATTGACCTTCTCTTTCATGACCACCTCTCCACTTGGGTTGATCAATACTAGCCCTCCTTCTTTTTTTCCTGTGACTCGTCAAAAAGCTCCTTCAAAGAACAAGGTAAAAGCATTAGGAATACTTTTAGGTGGTGGCAATGGTAGGGTCTTTACATTAGGCACCTTAATCTCCTTCTCATGTACCCTATAAGTAAGGATCCCTGCCAATTGTGCACGCACACTATCTTCTACCTTGAAAGAGTATTGAAACTCTTGCAACTCAGTAATCCACTTCGAGATCCTAGTGCTAAGATTCATTTGAGATGACACCCAAGGAAACAAATTTTCTGCAGTGAGAATTACAAAAGGTTTTGGTAGCAAGTAGGATCTAAAATTTCTCAATGCAAACATCAGAGAAAGCATCATGAGTTCTGCCTCTGTGTAGCCTCTCTCTAAAGCATTCATGACCCTACTAGCAAAGTAGACGGGTCACATCCTGGTACTGTGGGGATCTTGTTGTAATAAAACTGCACCAATCGTTTCCTTTCCAACACTATAGCTAACAAAGAATGCGTACTCCCAAAAAGGAGGCATGAGTGTTGGTAGCTCTGACAAAATGACTTTAATATTACAAAAATACTCTTCAAGATCATCAGACCATGCAAATTCTACTTGTTGTGTCAACTTTTTCAAGGGGTGAAGTAACTCCAAGGCTAAGTGAATGAAGCGTGACATATACTTCACCTTTTGAATGAATGAGATGCCCTCTTTGAGATTCTTGGGTGATGGGAGCTCAATAAGAGCCTTTGCCTTTGAAGGATCCACCTCAATGTCTTTATAGGAAACCTTGTGACCAAGCAAGATCACTTCATCCTCACCTATGTGACACTTGTCGGGGTTTAGTTGACCTCCCATGTCGTAGAGCTTCTTTAAATTCTTCTACCCTTTGTAGATGCAATGATTTTGAGCTATAAGTGTAGTAATCATCAATGAACACCCTGAATGACTTTCCAAAGAATACTTGAAACACCATGTTCATAAAACATTGGAAAGTTGCAGGAGCATTTGTCAGGCCAAATGGCATAACTCTAAAAGCATAACAACCCCAAGGAGTGATGAAGGTTGTTTTAATTGATCTTCCAATGCGATACCTATTTGAAAGTAACCTGAGTAGCCATCACACACAGTGTACTTCTCATGACCAGCTACCTCATTTAGTATCTCATCCTAAAATGGGAGGGGAAAGTGATCTCTTTTTGTTGCCTCATTGAGTGGACGGTAATCCACACACACCCTCCACTTGCCGTTTTTCTTAGGAGTGACAACAACGGGAGAGACCCACTCTAAATTCTCCACTGGATAAATGAAACCTGCTGCTAGAAGCTTTCTTAGCTCCTTTAGTAAAGCCTGCTCCTTGATGACTCCTAGCCTTCGTAGCTTCTGAGCCTTAGGTGTGGCCTCTGGCTTCAACTCAATTTTGTGTTGAACAACATCTACTCCACGCACATCGGTGTAGTATTTAGCAAAAATCCTAGGAAATTTCCTTAGCACACATTTGAACTCCTCTCTTTCGTCCTTTGTAAGTGTTGTAGACAACATACCTTCTAACGTTCCTTCATCTTGCACATTTTGGTTCTCTTGGGAACCTACTTCTTCCAAACCTGGGCAAGAGGTCTCGTGGTTGTTTGGATTAAACCTTACCCCCATGACTTTGATGAAAGACTCCTCTTCAGTAATGTTGCCGCTACTTTCTCCTTCTGAAGTGCTATCGGTCCAGCCTTCCTCCGTCTCACTTTGAGATGATTCTTCATGGAGCTCCTCTTGGCGTTGCTCCTTCATGTCAAAGACAACCTTCTTATGATTGTCATTCCTGCAAATTAGCTTTCCACTCTCCCAATCCTGCAAAGCTCGCATTTTCATTATCCATGGTCTCCCTAGGATAAATGGGTAACCATTTCCTTTGGTAGACATGACATAGAAATCCACTGCCTTCTTAATGCCAAAGGCCTCCATAGAGACATTTTTACAAATGCCTACGCACCTAGGCTTGCTATTGTTTGCCATTCTGACTTTAATTTCAGGTGTCTCATGGATGTGCATGCCTAGTTTTTGCATGAGTCCCTCTCTCATGATGCAAATTTGTGCACCCCCATCCACTAGACCTTTCCTAACCAATCTTCCTTTGATGTAAAAATCTAGCACAAGTGTAATATCCTCATTCATTTCGGCATGTGCAATTTTTACAACAAGCACACTCTCTTTTACCTTTCTCCTAGTGCTAACTGCCTTTGTTAAATCCCTCCTAAGTTCTGGGCATAATGCAAGAAACTGAGGCCATGAGATATCAGGACCCTTACCTCTCATGTCTTCCAATAGGTTGTATGGAGCCATACCATGTCCAAGAGGGAATTCTTGGACATTGATACGACGTCGAGTCCTCTTAGCTTCCTTGGTCTCCTTTGCCTTCTTGCCTCGTCCATGGTCACTCTGTGATGTGACACTTTCTTTCTCTTTACCTTTTCCTCGGCCACGCTTAATGCCATTTGCTTCCATGTCAACCTCATTTGAGTTTGTCACCTCTACCACATGCACATTTGGATCTGGCAAAGGTGGAACTCCTTCTAACCCTTGTGGAGGTGATCTTGGTCCATTTGGTCTTTGTAGAAGCCTTGGTTGTTGACCAATTCCTTCACCTGCATTCATCACTGGGTAATTCAAGTTAGGTCTCCCTGGCTCCCCACGGGGCCAAGGACAATTATACATCCCATGTCCAGAATCTCCGCAATTCCAACATTTCAAGACTCTCCTAGGTCGTGGATCTCGCTCTTCAGACTTCTTTGCTTGTCCTTTTGGACCTACAGCTTGTGCAAGGTGAATTGACAAGCTGCTTAAAGATTCATTTAACTTCTCGATTACTTCAGCTGTTACCTCAGGAAGCTCCCTAGATGTCGATGCTTGTGACTTACCTTTGGGTCTAAGACCTTCTATTGGAACCTCTCCCCTTAGGAACTTGAGTTTCCTATATTTCTCAGCAGCCCTAGTTTCAGCTACATCAAAGGTAGCAGGTGCACCCACCTCAACTTTTACCTTAAGGTCAGGATAGAGTCCGGCTATGAACCTCTCCTTCTTTAGAAATTCTGCACAATCACCAGGGTTAGCAACATTTCGTATCCATAGAGCCCAAAGACGTAGAAACTCTTGCTTGTACAAGTAGTAGTCATCTAAGTCTTTTTGCTTATGAGAAACAATGTCTTGCCATAGTTTTTCAGTGTTTTGGGGATCAAAAAAGTATCTCTTGAAATGATTCACAACTTCCGTGTAATTTCCTTTAACTTCCTCAGCCAACGAGTCAAACCACATGCTAGAATCTTTCCTAAGGACCACTTCAAACGTCTCTACACGTTCTTGATCAGTTACTATCCTCTTGATACGACAAGACATCTTGAAATTTGCTAAAAATAATTCTGCATCCTCTCCAGGCTCTCCAAAGAAAAGAGGATATCCAGACATTTGGCATTGGATCTCCATTGAATTGATTTCAAAGTGACGTGTTTTTGTTTTTTCTTTCTTTAAAAGATTTACACAATAATATTTTCTAAATTGCAATCTATTCTACAACAAAATAAAAATATTCACATCAAATGACCTATGATAATCAATAAGAGGTAGAATGACAGGGTTTGGTGACGCGAGAATTTCTCCTACTCTTTGGGCACCAAACATGAACACCATACGTTGTTGAAAATGGCTTTTTCTACTAATTGCAATGTTTACTCTAATGTGTGGAGTGAAATGAAAGGGGAAAACCTCTATTCGTGGGTCATTATCCATGGTCTATGCATGACCTAATTCTTAAAACAAAATTAAAATATAGACGTCCAAACTAAGATCGTACCTAATGAGAGGCAAAATAAAAGGATTTACTGATGTGTTTATCTCTGCCAACCTAAGAGGACCTAAAATTCTATGAATTACACGTTAAAATTGCAACTTAGTACTAACAATTATGTGCACCTTTTGCCTTGCAATCGGAATGAAGGGATCATACAAATTCTCGTGATTCATGCAAGCTCCTTGATTATGCTAAAGGTTGAGCCTACACAAAACATACACAAGCCATCCTCAGTGGGGGCACCAATTTGAGGCGGTCTGGGGCGGGCAACAAGAAGAGTGGCCTCTAAGCACCCTTCTAGGCTCCCGTGCTACTCAATTGGGTTGGGTTTGGGAAAAAACAACAAACACACACACAAACCCGCAACCAAACCCTACACAAATTTGGCGCACCATCTAGTTTTGGATGCGAACTAGGATGCGTAAAGAGAGAGAGAGAGAGAGAGAGAGAGAGAGAGAGAGAGAGAGAGAGAGAGAGAGAGACAGAGAGAGAGAGAGAGAGAGAGAGAGAGAGAGAGAGTGTGCTCGAGCTGCTTTGAAATGTTCAATAGTGATCAAGCAAACACAATTATATATGTAAGAAAAAGAGAGAGAGAGAGAGAGAGAGATAGTGCTCGGGCTGCTTTGAAATGTTCAACAGCGATCAAGCAAACATAATTATATATGTAAGAAAAAGAGGGAAGGGGGAGGGGGTGATTGTTGCATTAATACCTTCTTACAAATCTGTCATGACAAATCAAAGTGAGATTAGTATTTGTTCAACATAGCTTGAGTAAATTACACCACAACACATCACAAGAAAATCCACCCCAATCACTGTCTTAAAGCCAGAGGAGTCCTCTCCACCCTGTCGCCCTCTTATAGTATGTGGGATTTATGGCTAAATTGATGACAACACCCAGAGACAAGCTATCAAGAACTTTTAAAAAAAACACCAAGACACTTACACATCATTGTCGTCCATTACCTTACGTTGGAAGAGAGACAAAGTATCCAAGCTTACTGCAAATCCACCCTCCTTGATTCAGCAAATGTTGGGCTTACACTAGTAGGAGAAATGATAGATTTCCTACTCTCAATTGAATGATCACTCTCTCTTAAAATTGCATAGAGTTTCCTTACTAATCACCCCTAGTACAACACATGCATATGCATAAGCCAATGAGATTCCACTCGAGAGCTCCTTCTAGAGAGGTTGAGTTTGGCTTCTCAACCTATAGCATAGTGCTCTTGCTTATGGCTCCCCCCTTTTTGTGCTAGCTACACCCTCCTTTTATAGCAATTTTGAGGGCTAGGGTTACTCCTCTAACCATGGTTGGGTTATATTTTCAGCACTTATCTAATTTCTTTTGCTTGGAATTATCAAGAAGTTGGTGGGGATAGATGAAGAAGAGAGAGAGGAGAGAAGTGGAGGTGATAGGACTTTTCATTGTAGGTTAGTGTTAGTAAATTATTAAAGTTAGTATTTTTATTGATTTACGAATGGAATTGGATATTTACAATGGGAGTATCCATGTAGGATACAAATAAGGAAGAAAAAACTCTTAAGGTAAGAAAATATGGATTTCTTCCAATGTTGATGCTCGAGGTGTCTTGAGTAGGGTCAATTTTGACGCTTGTTGACGGTCCACTAGCTTTGACGGTACGTTTTTTCTCCATTCTTGACCTTCCTTGGGAGCCAAGATAAGTGAACATGAGTAATCAATCACCATGATGCTGTCTTTCCAGAGAAGAGGTTGAATTTTGTGGTTTTTTTTATAGATATGGATAATATGGATGTGGAAAAATGAGACTAGGTGGTCAATTTTGGAATGGAAGTGTGTGTCGGAGACATGAGTTCACCATGGTTTCTCTTATTCTTCAAGGTTGAGAAGAAGGTGAGTAGGGTGCAGAGAGGAGTGGTGAGAGAGGTAGGGATGATGAGTGGAGAAGTGTGTGTAAAAGTGGAAAATGATAAAGTGGAAGAGGGAGTGTGGCTGCATAGCATGGGCAAATTGGGGTCCACCAATAAAATCATAACTCAAAGCTCGTAGCTCACAAAAATATGAAACAATTTGAGGTAAAATTTCAGCTCACGAGCTACAACTTTTGTTTGTATCACCTTTTCAATTTCAGGGAGCATGTGATCTTTAAAAATTCAGCAAAACCGACTATTTTTTCCACTCCACAAGGTCCTTGTGAGGTCCTTCTTTGGATGATTCTTTTGAATACCTCCAAGAGTGAGCTCCCCATGGTGCATGCATGCATGCCACATACCCTTGACCTTATTTGGTAGGTCTATAATTGAAGATATTATTGAGATCATGATATAAATGAATAGTACAACTAAGAAAATCAAATATTGAGGGGTCTAAAAAAATATGTACATGTCAAATATAAATAATATAGGTGGGAAAAATATAAAGGGGTCAAAATAAATCTCTCTCATTATAAGTCTTCCATAAAAATATGAATATTTTTGGTGGTCTAATTTATGAGAGTAATAGAGAATAGATGTAGCAAGGAAAAAATCACAATAGTGAAAAAATATACACATAAATAGAACTAGTTTTTTTGGATTTTTGTTGGGATGGAGTTACACCAAAAATAAGAGAAGCTTGCATGAAATTATTTTTATATGGAATAAAGAGTATGAAAAATGGTAAGAAAAAATATGGTAATGGTGAGTCAATGTACATAGCATAAATAACACACCATAGGTAGAAATATTTAAATAAATACCAAAATAATTATGAAAAATCCTTTTATTTAGGCGCTATATACAATGAAATATTTATACACAAATGGGCCATAATATTTTTTATTTTTTTATTTTATTTATTTTTTTGGCTCAACTAGCCCAGTGACTAGCTAGCTGAGGGTTTTAAGAAAATATGGAGAAAGTCCCTAACTCACACACGCCTATGTACAGTGAAATGGTAGGGATAACCAAAATGTTTGAGTGATTTGATAGGGTGAGGTAGCTTACTATGGAAATTATCGAAAGCCAAAAAACGGCTATCAGTATATAACTTAAACTCATGTGAAAACTTAGAAAAGCTTAGGAAAAGTTCTTAATTTTGAAGGTTTGAGCTCGTTCTGGCATCTTAATGCCTTTGGATGCAGTTTTTTGCCCTCGACTAGCTCTCTCTACACCTAGTCTTCCTATTACAACATCCTGTTCGCGTTGATTTTGCACATAGTTGTGCGTGGTTTTGAATTGAAGGATTACAAAAAAAAAATTATAGAGTTTGCAGAGATTCTTTTAAATTTGAAATCATGTCTTTTGGAGTTGGGGTTTCGGGGTTATGGTTTGTTCTCTACAGCCTACAGTGTATGGCAACTTTGGGGCAAAACTATGTAGGTTGAGTTGTGGAAACCCATTTTTCTTGTGGGTGATGTATGATTTGAAGGGTGACTTTTAAAGTGGTTTTTGATGAAGGGGAAAGATTTGTTTTCAAGAGCATTGGTAGGCGACACCCGTAATTGCGTGCCTAAATAGGTTTCTTCCTTCTTTGTGGCATAGTCTCTTGGTTGGGCGACGTCCACAGTAAATTCCCAAGGGGACTACTCTTGTTGGATTTGTGGTGTTCCAAAGGTTTTTCCCAAAGGTTTTGGTGTTTTTGTAGTGCTCTTTCAACGCTCTTGGGTGACATCACTATAGAGGTGTTCCGGTTTGCTTGTATCCCAACACCGTAAAGGACTTCTTCTAAAGGCTATCCACTTAAGTCATAACAGAGACCTATATTGCCTTCAATGAAAGACATCCATGGTGCTCCTGCTTTCTTAGATTTGTGAAAATTTTGAATAATGCATGTGAGCAGCATTCTGCAAATCTTACATGACATTGCACATGAGAGGTCAAGGAGGCTCTTGAAGAAGTAATGGCGCCAGTTAGAGTGCTTCGTATTCCTGCCATGTCCTTACCCTTGGTACAAGAGAGAATGTAGGATCCTTCTGTAGGGCTACAGTTGCTCTTGTGAATAGAATTAGATATCTCGAATTCTTGTTCAACCAGTTCTTTCTCCACTTGGGGTAGATATCCTCTAAGCCTTCTACTTGCATATCCTTGTATAGTCTTTCCTTTACCTGTAGTAGCTCCAATTTTATCTATGGGTATGGCAATGATTGTTGATGCCATTGAGCATTGATTTGGTTGGGACTGATTTGAGTTATATTTACTGAGTGGAGAACTTTCAACTCCCAATCCATTACTGCTTTCCATTCAGCATCTATTTCTTGGACAATCTACTCTTTTAGTGCATCTTCCTCAGCTTTAGAAAGTTGGACCATGGGCACTTGCTCGGCTTCAATGAGTGGTACTTGAAAATCCGACACTCCTGCTAGCCCTTTCGATGGCTATGTTCCCATCTCAACAAAAGAGACTGAGTGTATATCAACGGTTGGTTGTTCAAAGGGTCCTGCTTCATCCTGAGTTTTTCGATGTCCCTCTCCACTAGCTGATTGACTCTCTTTAATTCTGCTATCTCTTTGAGCAATTTCTCTTCTCTTTGGACCGGCATCAATGCAAGGTCTTGTCTTTGCGATTGTTCCAGCTTTAGCTCTAACTCAAGGTCCTTGTTCCTCTTTTCTAAAGTCTTGTAGACTTAATCCATTCCTTTGATTGAAAAAATAGCAAGGTTTTCTCTTATCTATCTCAAAAATGTTGCTTGATCCTTGATCCGTTGCTTTGAGTGCTGCAAAGAAGCATTTCCTACATCGAGCTGCACTTGGACCTTTTGTACTGATAGAGTAGTGGTTATAAGTTCATTGGTTACTTCTGCTAGTTGTTGATCTTTGCTTTTGTAGGCATTGGATAAGGTCTCCCACCTCTTCCATCTCTTTTTGCTACTTCTGTTTTGCAATTTGGTGTTTTCCAGCCTCATTTTTCAACTCTTTGATCTGTCTTTAAAGATCTACAATGATGTTCAATCAGTCATCCAGATCTCCTTATAGATCATCAATGATGAGTTCAAGCTCCTTAGCCTTAGCACTACAGCTAAGTGATGTTGTTTAAATCTTATTTGTCATCAGCAGCTGCATCTACTTGGTATATTCAATGTTGACTTGCATGATGACCTCGTCATTTGTTTCCCAATCTCAGGCTCTACTTGAGGTTGTTTAGAGGTTTCGAGCGTTTCAGTATGTGTCTCTTTGGGCGGTGTTGTGGTCTTTGCTTATGGTTGTGGCAGGGGTTCTACTTCTTCTCCTTGAGGCGTTGCAGTTGCCTCGACTACTTCTACTTCTTGAGGCTTCGTGGATGTCTCGATTGATTTTGGTTGGGTTGCAGTCTTTTCGGTTTCCTTTGGCTATTCAAATCTAAAATTTTACTGTTGTTCAGGCTCTTTTCCCTTCACTTCCTTGCCCTCATTGGATCTAGCCGTCGGTGAAGGGCTTGGGATTGTCATTAGATGGTATTCTTGCTTTGTAGTGGGTGAAGTGAGTCTTGGAGACATTTCCCCATGGTCGTGATGGGATTCACCTTGTTCAGTAGCTTTTGCTTGTCTTTCTTGCACAATCTCTTCTTCATTTGCTTTCCTTTGAGCTTCTTTCAACTTTAAGGCTTTTTCCTTTGCATACATCCACTCAAGAAAGTCCTTGGGATCCTCTGTTCCTTTCCTCCCAAGGTTCTTGGTTCTTGGTCCCCTTATATCTCTTGGACTTCATCTTTCAGGGTCCTCATGTGTAGCTTGGCGGCTCCTGTAACACTAGAATGGTAACCTAACAGGACATAAAAGTGTCCTTTCAGGATTTTGGGAAAAAATTCCAAAACCATAGTAGATCCACTCATTTTTAAAAATTCTTTCATGAGCTTATAGTTCAATAACTACTACATATGGAAAAAATGAGAAACTTGTAATTTTTCTCATCCCTTGGTCACTACAAGCCTCCAAAGTTGATGGACCAGTGCATTTTGCCCAAAACAGCAATTTCTTACGGTTGATTGCATATAAATAAGAGTGGAGATTTTTGTAGGACATGAGATAAAATGCCCCGTTAACTTCAATGGGTTGGTGACCAAAACACATGGTTGCTTTTACCTCACTAATTTTTTTTTGGGCAAAAAAATAGGTACATAAAAGTTGCTTTTTTGCCATTCTGCGGACCTATCATCAAAGTTTCTATAGTCACGCTCAATACAGATACTATATACATGTTTTCTTAGTTCCCTTTGGGCCTCTGGATTCAAAAGGAGCCATGGAGCATGTCAAAAGGATAATGGATCTCTTACAATTGGAACCTTGGGGGCAATGATAAAGTGCTAAATACAGCAAAAATGAAAAAACTGGGTTTAGCATTATGACCTCTAGAAACCCATAGAAACTACTCAATATCTAGCAAAGTTTGTAGTCTATGATAAGATATGGTTACTACCTACAAAATACACACAATTGGCCTAAGAAACTAGCAATATTGAGAAAGTTATACTTGCTACTCTAAAATGTATCGTATTCTTCAGCAACAATCAAAAAACTCAACCATCATCATATACTATGCTATATAGCATATTTGGTCCCCCAAAACTCAAGGAAGATTAGCTTTATGTTATACATTACACTTACACAATCAAAATTGAATTTGGATATCAAGAAAGCCACCAAAAAAATCATAAAAGTGCTAATTTTGGCCAAAAAACAGGATTATGCAATTCTTGTAAATTGGTCATAACCTTCAATTTTAACACTTAGCTCTCCCTACAAGCATCAAAACATGCTGAGAACTATGAAGGCCTAACCTCTAGCCATCTAAACCTCACAAACACGAAGTTTAGAGTGGTATAGTTGCCAAAAATTGGAAAAAAGCCAAAAACAGGACCCGTTTTTTCACACAGTTTAGGTTCAAAAATGTTGTGCAAGAGTAAGGTTAATGGTGAGATCGATACTCAAAAAAAAAATGCTAAGTTTTTTTCAGCTCATAAGGCAACTTTGTGGATATATAGCACCTAAAAATTCATTTTCATACTCTTCAAATAATTCAAGAAAAATGGTCACTTAATAGGACACAAAAGTGTCCAAGGACATAAAAGTGTCCTGTTTTACCATTCTAGTGTTAATATGTCTTCTTTTCTCTCTCAAATCTTGCCTTCTTTTGCTGAGGTTCCTCTTGGTGTGTTGCTATTGCTTTCTTTTTAATTTCTTCAATTCTTGCTCCTCTGTCTTTGTTGGCCGAGTTTTCAATGCTATGAGCTTCATGGGAGCTTTTTGCAAATTCCTCATCTGACTTGTACACTCGCTTTGTCGATCGAGTGGTTCTTGGAGAAGGTTGTTCGGACATGATCCAAGTGTTCTGATCTAGGGCTGGCGGAAAAATATTGTCCGTTCCAATAGCATGATATGCTATCCTTGTCAGCACTTTTGGAGCACTGAGATATGTGATCTTGCCCTCTTTCTTTGTGCCCTTCAGTGTTGTAAGCACATATTACACATGATCAGTTGCCTGTCTTGTTGTCGACTGTAATACTTGAGCATGGTTTGGACACTACAACACTAAATGAAGATATCGACGTGTATATATCAACGGCCATGCTTTTCCACGCGTATATCGACGACATTAGCGGGCGTCGCTATACACGTTGCAGTGTGCGTCGATATATGCGTGGAAAGGCTTTATTTTGCCACGCGTATAGCGATGCGTATATCGACGCGTATAATGACGCAGAAAAATTTGGGGGAAAAAAGCGAAACCCGTGCGTAGGGGCCATTTTCACTTGCTCGGGTCTTGGCCAAAACCTGCTGCGCAGGTATTATGTCCATCTCCACCCTCACCAACCCCTCTCTCTCTCTCTACCTCTACATCGTGTGTGTGTGTGTGTGTGTGTGTGTGTGTGTGTGTAGAGAGAGAGAGAGAGAGAGAGAGAGAGAGAGAGAGAGAGAGAGAGAGCGGTGTGTGTGTGTGTGTGTGTGTGTGTGTGTGTGTGTCTGTGTGTAGAGGAAAGAGAGAGAGAGAGAGGTGTGTGTATGTGTGTGTGTGTAGGAAATAGAGAGAGAGAGAGAGAGAGAGAGAGAGAGAGAGAGAGAGAGAGAGAGAGAGAGAGAGAGCGGTGTGTGTGTGTGTAGGAAAGAGAGAGAGAGAGAGGTGTGTGTGTGTAGGAAAGAGAGAGAGAGAGAGAGAGAGAGAGAGAGAGAGAGAGAGAGAGAGAAATGTGTGTGTGTGTGTGTGTGTAGTAAAGAGAGAGAGAGAGAGAGAGAGAGAGAGAGAGAGAGAGAGAGAGAGAGAGAGAAATGTGTGTGTGTGTGTGTGTAGGTAATCAAAGAGAGAGAGAGAGAGAGAGAGAGAGAGAGAGAGAGAGAGAGATAGAGAATTAATGTAAGCTTAGGAAATTAAAATTAAAGAAAAAAATTAAAGAGAGAAATGAAATGAAATGTTATATTAACGTCTTCGAAAGGCCAAAGTGACCTATGAGACATGAGACAAGAAAGTTACAATGTGATGGATCTGATACAAAGTCAGAGTAAGAAGATGACAAAATAAAATATTATGGAATCCTAAATTGCTGGGTGTGGACTAAACGGCTAAACGAGCTAGTTGGGATAGGTAGATCTCCTCCATGGTCAGTACTCTGATCGAGCGTTGTGCATGTCGAGCCAAAGTGACCTAGCTAGATCCTCTGATGCAGCCTCTGTCGATGTTGTGTAGTCCTACGTAGTCGTGGGCGTCTAGATCTCCCTAGATCAGTCGCTCGTTTGATCATTAGAGAGATAGGGAAGTAGAGAGAGAGAGAGAGAGAGAGAGAAAGAGAGAGAGAGAGATAGGAAATAGAGAGATAGAGAAAGAGAGTTATATATATATATATATATATATATATATATATATAGAGAGAGAGAGAGAGAGAGAGAGAGAGAGAGAGAGAGAGAGAGAGAGGGAAGTGGAGCTCCAAGAGTTATGGTAGAGAAATAGGAAAATAGAGAAATAGAGAGAGATAGGAAAATAGGGAAATAGAGAGAGAAAGAGAGATAGCGAGATCGGAGAGAGAGAGAGAGAGAGAGAGAGAAAGAGAGATAGCGAGAGCGAGATCAAGAGAGAAAGAACGAGAGATAGGGTACGTAGACAGAGAAGAAACTATGGAACTAAAAGAGGCAAAGGGGTTTTGCCTGCTACATGCATTGCCATGTACACTTGGGAGTGCACGTATGTGTCTACCCATATAGGATTTGACCAATAAAGATGAGATTTTGACCCGGTGGTCCTGATCTCCGTACACCTCTGGACCGAGGTGTACAGAGATTGGGCAAGACTAGAGAATGCGAGGTAGTTTACATTGTGAGGAGTATATATATATATATATATATATATATATATATATATATATATTTTGAAACAACATTCATAATCATTGTAGATGGCAACGTCATCAACTAACATGGAGGAAAATATTGCATGCTCGTGCACGCTCTGCAAGTATCAAATCCTGCGCAAGCGTAGGACATGTAATGAGCATGTGCACAAGTACGGAGATTTTGCTGGAGAAACCATACAGAATCTGCGATACGACTCCTACAGAACGGGCATTGATTTTCGTAACATAGAACCTACATCTGAGAGAGAGAGAGAGAGAAAAAAGATTATGCGTGAAGGTCCGACGAATATAGAGCCACGGATGGAAGAAGAAAAGGGCTTACAGACAGAAGATGACGGCATGGAGGAGATGCTGGATGCCTTCTTCCAGACAAGCGAGGAGAATGCGAACAAAGCAGCACCAGAAGCCGTGCGCCTATCTCCTGAAGACATGTTGAGGAAGTTGGCACGTCAACCAATCTATGAAGGCGCCAAAATATATGTGCTTCGTACTTGTCTGGCGTTTTTGAATCTTCAGTCAGTGTACGGGTGGTCAGATGCAAGCGTCACTGCTTTGTTTAGGTACGTAATTTACAAAAGAGATTTTCTGATTGCAACGTTGATGTGCTCGGAGAGCTTTTTAATTTAATGTGGCTTAAACAAGTTATTGTGGGAGTAACTTCTCCCGGCTGGCAATGAAATGCCCCCCTCCAGGCTAGACGCAAAGCAACTTCTGACCTCAGTTGGCTTGGACTACAACAAGATTCATGCATGTCCAAATGATTGCATTCTTTTTCGCAATGAATTTGCAGATTGTCTGTCGTGTCCTAAGTGCGGAGCAATGCACTACAAACAAGATGCAATTGGCGAGATAGTGCCAGCTAAAGTGTTGCAGCATTTCCCTATTATTCCTAGGATAAAAAACATGTTTCGTTGTGGTTCCATTGCAAAGTTGATGCGGTGGCATTCTACGAATAGATCCACTGACGCAACATTTAGGGTGCCTGCTGATTTGAAGGCTTGGAGGCACATTGAAGATACCTGGCCACATTTTAAGAGTGAACCAAGCAATTTGTGTTTGGGCATGGCAATGGATGGAGTCAATCCATTTGGCTTGAGAAGCTCGTCATGGAGCACTTGGCCTGTGTGCCTTATCAATTACAACCTCCCGCTTCGACATCTAGGGGTGGGGCAGAGGCGGGTACGTCCTCATCTCCGCAGCACAGGCGCACTCGCCGATCTCGGCGATCGTCATGTGGAGGTGGTGGTTGCTGTGGAGGAGGGTCCACAGATGCTTCGACCCCTCCTCGCTCACGACCCCCGGCCTACCCAGGCACACCTCTCGACACACCTCTTGGCACACCTCGGACACCTTGGGGGGCACACGATCCTAGTGCCTCCAAGCTCTATACTGTACGGGGAGATGGTTCTGTTGACATGGATAGAGTCAGGACTGAGATGCGACAGCGGATTCACCAGCTCGTGGAGCTGCAGTTTTTGACCAGCATTCTGACGTCTTGGGATCAGCAAGAAAAGGAAAAAGTCACTTACATAGTGGAGACCATCCTGAGAGAGTACCAGCCTGCTCCGGGCTGGACCGGCTCGCCAAAGCCTTCGGGCATCCCACACGAGACGTGGCTGCAGATCAGGGAGGATGAGTGGACAGCGGCCATGCGGTTCAGACAGCAGCGTAAGGCCGCGTAGGTATGACAGATGACTAGGGGGACATCTCATCTTGGCAGCAGAGGCTTCGACACCTTTCGCTATGAGTTTGTGAGTTTCTAATCCAATCTTAACTATGGCGTTTTTTAAAACGCGATGAATCATGTATTCTTATTACTTTGATTTTTGTATAAACGCAGAATCTTGCGATGCATCGATCTCTGACACGCGAGGAGGAGTCAGATGGATATCGCAGAGGTATCTAACTATGAAGTACTGAATGATCTTGAAGCTTCAGGAGAGCCTGTAGACTGGGAGGCCTTACAGTCTCGCTAATCGCTTGAGGTGAGACGTTAATATGTGTAAGTTGATTTAATTAAGTCAGTATATGTGAAGTAATATCAATACTAATTTGTGAGTTGTCCTATGTGCAGGTTGCGACGCCTAGTCATTAGTGGACCAGATTTCATATATATGCTTTGTGAGACACATACACGCTTTTGTGTCTCTTTTTTGTACAAACAGTTAGTGTTCAGATAGTTATTGTTTCCTTTATGGTTATGATTATTGTCATTGTCATTGTATAGACAGTTATTGTTTCTCTTTCTGGTTATGCTTATGGTTATTGTTAATTTTGTTTATGGTTATGGTTATCTGCATTATGGTTTTGATCAAAGTGGTTATAGCCGGTTATGGTTTTAAGTTATGGTTATGGTTCGTTATGGTTATGCTTTTAAGTTATGGTTATGGTTCATTATGGTTATGCTTTTAAGTTATGGTTATGCTTTTTAGTTGGTACGGTTGTCTTTCATTGGCCTTAAATCTCATGTGAGATCCTACATGGATAGCATGTAGGAGGCGTATACATGATATGGTTTTTTTTGAAAAGTTTATGTAAAAACAAAGGGAACTCTGACAAAATTTTTGCGTGGGGAAGCATGGTTGATATTTCTCTCTCTCTCTCTCTCTCTATCTATCTATATATATATATATATATATATATATATATATATATATATATGAAACAAGGTAGCGATGTCAAGTGCACACAAAAACCTTTGCAGAGAGCTCTCGAGTTTTTGCGCAGGAGAGGAGAGAAAATTTGCGATCATTTTATACACTTTGTATCACACGTGTAGCTATTTGGTGCTTTAATTTTGGTTTGCCAAAAATCCATATACTGCCAATGTGATACTTAACCGTGTACAGGTCATTTGGTGCAGTTATCTTTTGTTTACTAAAAACCATATGTTGCCAATTTCACATGGGACCATATACAGTGCATTTCTTTATGTATTATGTGGCATTGTTATTCAAGTCCACAACTAAGTTTACATTTAATTTTGTTCTTCCCTTTGATCTATATATATATATATATATATATATAGATATATATATATATATAGATAGATAGATAGATAGATAGATAGATAGATAGATAGATATAGATACACACACACACACACAAACTAATGTTGATACTGTTATACTTGTACTAATACTGACCGGTAATGGTATTCTATATACTGGTAATGATACACACACACACATGGCTGGTTATTGTGTGTCTCCATTTACCTTGTATAAATTACAAAAATTACTGAGACGTGTCTATATAGATTCTTCACAATGCAAAGAAGGATAAAAATAGTTAATACATGACTGAAAATGAGTTATGGATCCTACTTGAGTAAAAATCACACACACACACACACATATGACTGATTAAAGCATGTTTCTAGTTCCCTGGTATAAATTTGCTGGGATTGTTAGCCTAGGGTACTGGTACTAACTGATACTACTAGACTATATTGGTACTCGTACTAGAACACACACACACACACACATGGATGGTTATTTTTTGTTACTAGTTCCCTAGTATGATTTACCAGGATGATTGGTCTAAGATACCTTTGGTACTAACTAATACTAATGGACTACACTAGTACTGGTAAAATCATTATCCAATACTGATATTGATATTTCTATACTCGTACTAACACTGGCTGGTACTGGTATGATATATAATGGTACCGGTACACACACACATAATTGGTTATTGCCTGTCTCCATACCTAGTAGAGTTCATTAGAACCTTTGGCTTGAGGTAGCTTTAGTAGTGATTGGTACGACTTGACAATATTGGCATTGGTAATGGCACTATACACTACAGATACTGATATTGATATACTGCTATAATTGTTCTAATAGTACGGGTTGTAGTATTACTCGTACTTACTAGGACTCTTAGACTATACTAATAGTGGTACTGGTACACACATACACACACTCATATGGCTAGTTTTATGTGTTATCACTTCCCTGGTATAATTCATTGGAATTGTTGACCTGGGGTACCTTTGGTACTGACTGGACTATACTAGTACTAGTAATGGCACTAGATACTACTAATATTGAGACTGCTATACTACTATACTAACACTGGTAGTGAATGGTTATACTAGTATTGTAAGTATTAGTACTAGTACACACACACACACATGGCTAGGTATTGCGTGTTTCCATTTTCCTGATATTATTCGCTACAACTGTTGGCCTGAAGTACATTTGGTATGGATTGGTACCACTAGACTATATCGTTACTGGTAATGTACATATACACTACAGATACTGATACTGCTATAATGCTAGACTAGTACTAGTATTGATACTTACTGTAATTAATGGACTATATTGTTACTAGCACTAGTACACACACACACACACATATATTGCTGGCATGTTGGTGCTACCATTTCCCTACTATACTAGCATTGGTAGTGACTGGTTGTATTGGTACTGTATATATTAGTATTGGTATTGGCATTGGTACACACACTCACATAGCTGGTTATTGTGTGGTTCCATTTCCCTGACATTATTCGATAGAACTGTTGGCGTGGGGTACCTTTGATACGGATTGGTACCACTGGATAATATTGTTACTGGTAATGGCCATATACACTACAGATACCGATATTGCTATATTGCTAGACTTGTACTGATACTGGTACTTATTGGAACTATTGAACTACACTGTTACTAATACTGGTACACAAACACACACACACTCATATTGCTGGTTTGTTGGGGTTGCCATTTTCCTACTATACTAGTCCTGGAAGTGACTGGTTGTATTAGTACAGTATATATTGGTACTAGTACTAGAAAACACACACACATAGCTGGTTATTGTGTGGTTCAATTTCCTTGACATTATTCGCTAGAGCTGTTGTCTTGGGGTACCTTTGGTACGGACAAGTATCACTAGACTATATTGTTACTAGTAATGGCCCTATGCACTATAAATACGGATACTGCTAGACTTGTACTGGTAGTATTGATTGTATTGGTACTCGTACTTACTGGTAATACTAGACTATATTGTAAATGTCATATGTAAAGAAGGTGCACCCTTTACCCACCATTATGAATGAACATAATACCCGCAAATCTTTGCCTAGGAAAGCCAAAATAATTTTTTACCAAAATCACGTATATAAAATGAAGGAGAGTATGAGAGAGTTCTAGTGATATGTGACAGCGATAACAAGCGGGAAAATCCGCTTGGATGCCTGTCACCCATTCATCAGTGAGGGTCAATTCTTACTAACAATTGGAAATGGTTGGTTGACAGCGATAGGTTTTTTCCCTTCGCAAAGGTAGAAGTGTCTCATCCGTCCCCCCCCCCCCCCCCCCCCCCCCCACAGTGGTTTGTAATTCCAAATGGATGAATTAAATGATCATATTTGACAATTGTAATGTAATTTTTAAATTCAAAAAACCCAAAATATGGTTCATAATTGAGGGTATTTTTATATTATACTCTCTCTCTCTCTCTCTCTCTCTCTAGAAAATGGAAATGAACCCTAATTTCTTCTAACTTGTCTATATGTATCTGAGCTACCCGGAGTGCTAAGTGCATACTTAACTTTCTTGCCCTGATTTCCCCTCAAGGGGTGCACCTTTAAGAAACTATTGATATAACAAGCGTTCAAAGGGTATTTTAAAAAAACCTTTACTTACATGCTTAAGGTAATAAAATGACCCATTTTTTCTTTGAAAACTTATGGGTTTTCCTTTAAAATCAATTTAAAAACCCCCTTTTGTTAATATAATCTTGTTAAAATTTTAAAATTTTGGTAATTAAAAAAACCCATTCATTTGAACTCACGTGGTAACTTACATGTCTAAGAGGTGAACCCCCTGTAGATTTCCCATGTGGCTCAAACGGGCTCATCATTTGGATACTCGATCGCTAATTACCCTTGATTTTGCAATTTTGATCCGTCGTAAGTCGGCCCAAAATTTGACTTGTATCAAATCCTTCCCAATTTAACATGCTTGAAGCTCTTGCTTTATTGATCTAGTGTTTGCTTTCAAAACTTGAATCCAACTTTCTTGACTCACTTTATTGATTTTTTATCCTCATTAGCTAATAATAATAGAAAACTACTAAAAATTAATGTTATTTGACAGAACAATAGTCAAAATTATTCCACATACTTATATAAATATACCTCGGGGCGGTCACTATTAATTATGTAACTATCACATGAGTGCAGTAGAAGGGGTTATTTACTTTCATTTTTTCTCACATTTTCACAAATAGAATGGTACCATAAAATGAAATCGAGAAAATAAATTACACATTGAATAGAAAAAGGGTGTATTTTATTTGTCAAAAATTCATAGATTAGGAGTTTTAAAAGTAGTCCTTGAGTGCACGGTGTGATATCCACAATTTTTACATAATAGTGACGCCCCCAAGATATATACTCTCACTCTAGGCATTATGTTTGTCAAAAATTGTCGATATAGCTCATTATTATGGCTAATAAGAGATAAATCTTGCTAAAAAGAAACTAAGAAACAAAAATTAAACCGTAAAAACACACTTTATACATTGTGCACATGAATTCTCAACAATTTGCAGCTTCAGATCTCGCAATAGATTGCTAAAGCTATTGCTAGTCCCTCCTTCTCATTCTCAATCATCTTGGATGACAGTTGGTGCACTGCGCATGGGTACAAACATCATGTTTGTGCAAGACCGTGTAATGTGGCTCTATTATGCTAATGGAAAAGATGCATGTGTGGTAACAATATGTTGTACAAGACGCAGGTACTGAACTGACTCTTCAACAACTTGTGTTGAGAGCTTCTTTCTAAACTACATAGTCTAAATAACACTAGATAGCCGAGCAGTAAAACCCCATCAAAAGCCATTGTCCCCAATTTCAAATCCTCCATCCCCCACTACACTTTGACTTTGCCAAGCCCTCTAATTGAGGCTACCAAAATTGGCAAAAAACACATGGCACTTCATCACCGTCATTTGACACCCAACTTAAACAGGCCATATCTCATTGTCCATGCATACGATTGACAAGCAGTCACTTCTTGCTAGCTTCAAATAGTATATACTATCCCTAAAAACCCTATCAAACTTTTTGGGTTGCGATAGTCCCCCTGTGACTCCGCTACCAGTCATATTTCATCCATGGTCTGACACACATGGCAGGTTCTTGCACCAATAGTGCACATCTCCTACAATATAAGGCCACCAAAAATCTACTCTAAGAATCTACAATAGTACCTAACATTTTCCTTGATGTCCGCTCTCTTCATGACATTTCTCCAAAACTAGGGAAATCTCCTCCTCGTAAAGCACCCCCTCATTACTCCATCTTGGTCGTATGTCATCAGATCCGTCTCTATCAAGGTGAATTTGTGAGTCTATTTTACAATCCTTCTCTTCTATAGGTCTCATTTTTTGTGTGGACCCCTTCAAGATCATAGGCCTTATGAAAAAACAACCTTACCATGTGGATCCTAGATCACCACTCCACCTTTTGCTTTCGGCACCACTTTCATATAAGCTCCATCAAACCACATCACAAAAGCATTTTCAAGATCAGGCTCCTTCTCAACCTTATCTTGTACCACTCTTGAGTACACTGGTAGATCAGCATCCTTATTGACCAAAATGTCTACCAAATGTGACTTGCTAGTATGATCGATCTTGAACGCAAATTCAAACTCCTATAGCTCTAGTATTCAGTTAATCATATGCTTTATAGGCTTCAAATGTAGTACTACCTCAGGTAGTAGATTCTAGGATGTCACCACAAAAAACTCACGAACAATCAAATGCACCTTAAACTTCCTACAAGCAAAGACCAAGGCCATCATCCATTGCTCTGGTTTAGTGTATGTCATCTCCCCAGTACTTATCATCCTTCTTTTGAAGTAGATAGGCTATAGATTCTCCCTACCTTCTGAAGCAACACCACTCCAATAGCAACAATATCCACAATCATAGCAATATGAAAAACATCCTCACGGTGGTGCAAGCAAAGTTGGTATGTGTTGTGAGGTGTGTCATGCAGTGCTAAGGCTGTAGCCAAGTGCAAGTTGGGATGCTAGAGTAGGTACCAAGGCCCTGGGTAGGCAAAGGCCAGCGAAGGTGTATGTTTGATGCGGTTTTTTTGGCCAACAGGGCTCCACAAAGTGCCAGTTGGGATGGAAGGTCAAATAGTCCAAAGTTCAACGATAGTGATCAAGAATGTGGTACTCAAGATGCTCTAGAATCCCATCCAAATGGCACGTGAAACGGAACCACGGTGTGAAAGATAGATCTCTCTAAAGTTGGAAGGTCTTGCAGATCCCTGACAGATATGGCAGGCATGGGCAAGTGATCAAAGTTGTAACAGTGAATAGGATTGAAGTGCTCAAGTTGTGGAGCATGACGGTCTTTTTGGTTTTCAATAGGGCCGCGAATGAGCAAGTTATGGCTTGTGGAAGATTTGTCGGGGGTCGGGCATGCGCCAACTTGACTTCGTTGATAGGCATGCCAAAAGAGATTTTTTATAGCTCACCAAGGTTCTCAAAGGGTGCATGCAATGTGTGAAGTTGGCCACAATATACGGCTTGTCAATTGAAGTCATAGACACCAAGATCCCCCCAGTCCAAGTCCGCAAACCAACCACGATGGAAAGGGATCGGATGGTTTTCCTCATCCTTGGACGTGTTGTTCGAGGCCACAGTGACATCGGATGGTGGAGGAGTATTGGTATTGTGGCATTGGCAAAGTAGGGCTCCCATGTGGCATGATTGGGAAATTTATTTGGCAGGCCCCGAGTACATGGCAGCACCGACAGTGCGGCGGAGCATGTGCTAAAGAGCTCCTTAGCTATAAAAAAATCAAAAGGCAAAAGGTTGTCTAGAATTGAAAACAAAATGAAAGCGGATAAGCTTCAAAGCTAAAGTATAAAAAAGAAGAAGTTGTTTGAGTGAGAGCTCAAAAAGCACTAGTGGCGTCCCTATTGCTTAGACTCTTTTTAGAAGGTTGAAAAAAAAGGATGGGGCCTCTATAAAGCTCATTTTTGGCTCGTTTTTGGGCTTCCCTTGACAGTTTCAGCTGGCCCAAGTGGTTTTTTTTATGAGACCAAAGAACTGCTCTTGAAGGCCTTTTGGCGGAAGGGTGTGCACGTGGAGTCCAATGCTTGGTGAAAGCCTTGAGAAGCCAGTGGTGCAGAGAGGAGTCAAATAGGGCTCGCCCCATAAAATGTTTGTGCAGAGCAAAATTGCGGTGTGTTCTATTGGCCGAGTCGGCCATGCTTATGGCCTCGTGCCCATGTAAGGGTCCCTTTTGATGAATGGAAGTTTGCGTTGCCCCGCTTCAATGCTGATTCTCCCCTTCCCCCCTTCTCTTTCTCCTGCGCTCATCTTTTTCCCACAATGTCGGCTTGTGGAAGTGTGTGCCCACCCAAACCGACGGTTCCTATGTGCAAAGAGAGTGAGTCAAAGCGTTGGTGTGTGTGGTGAGAGGGTAGAGACAAACATTGCTGTAATTTGAGTGAGTGTGATTTTTTGTCAATGCGTGTGTGCATCGTGTTATGTGCAAATGTGGTAATTTGCAGGTGTGAATGTAGATTTTTGAAGGTGAAAACTAGTGGATTGGGGTGTTGTGTATATCTTAGGCTATAGCTTGGCATTGTGTTGTTTCCCCAGTGTGTTCCCCCTCTCCAAAAATTTGGAGGACACACGTGGGTCTCTTTCAATCCATTAAAATCCATGAACCTATTGGGCCATCTTTTAAAGGGGGTACACATATTGCAAGAGCATCCAAAAAAAACGTGGCAAATACTGGATCTTGTGCATGAACAAAACAAAACCTTGAGCACTTGATCAATGTTCCATCAGCACTAGGACCTTAACCTTCTTCGGATCAGCTTCTATCCCATTCTTGTTGGGGTATAAAGCCCAATGTGGTCGCCCAGGTAAGTGGGCGGGCCGCCAGGTATGTACACATATTCTTTTGTAAAAAATTAATAAGAACTCGCTATTGTCTACACATTACAGTAGAGCGAGTTCACCATATCGTCGTGCTCTTCTTCTCGCACTCTCTCTCGCATCGCACTTCCGCTCGTACTCCTTCAACTGGTATCAGAGCTCAGATCGAGGCTCGGGGCAGCATGTGCAGGTAGCCAGAGTCACCTGCTCAGATTGGAGTGAGATTCGACAGGCGAAGACACGGCCCCAGTTCTTGTGGGCGGGCATGAAAGGCTCGGTGTACTCAGAATTTCATTTTGAGGCCATCTCGGCCACCGTTCGGCTTCGACAAAGATCTGCACAGGCCATTTTCGATTACGGGTCTCGACGGGTGCAGATCCGACTCTACAATTTTGGGGTTTCGGCCTACGACTGCAAGTGTTGAGGATATCTGCACTTCCAAAGTGCTGATTTGTGACTATCTACACAACAAAGGACGGCTTACAGTTCTTGGAGGCGTCACATACGACATGGGCGCACCTACACACAGACTATAGGCGACATCCACTAGTTCATCAGGTAGCTTGTGTTTGCTGCTTGATATTCCATATTTCATCCTGACATTGTAGGTACTTCCACATGGGATGTATTGTCAGAGATGATGTATGTCTGTTGAGGGTTTGTTGGCTGTGAGTCACGCAGCAAACAACCGCCGCAGCGGTTATAGCATACAGTGGGAAATTTGTGGATGTATGACTGTGTGGGAAGTCTATGTACTGTAAGATTTACTGCAGCCTTTGTTGAGGGTCGAGTGAGGTTTTATTGAGCTGGGGGATTCTCGAATGTTGAGATTCTTTCGGTGATACAGGTCTTGGAGCGATCCCTCGAGCACCCTTAGATAGGTAGCTAGGATGTATTGACTGTGAGTTCGACAGTTGGGATTGCATCTTTGCTTTACTGCCGTTGAGGCATTGTCGCAGTCTATGCTTACAAGACAGTGACAGGACAGTGAGAGACAGTACAGGTGTAGGACAGGTTTACCCACAGCTTACAGTGTTAGAGAGACAGTGGTTTTTTGAGCTATTTTTGGTCTGTTTTTTGAGTACACCAGAGCCATTTTTCAAAGGAGACTCTGCCGAAATTTTTGCAGAATCTGAAGCTTTATTCGTTCATTTGACAGGTTGATATTGGTTCAGAGGTCAGTTTACAGGAGAAACTCTGTCGAATTTTTCCCAGGAAAGTAAACTACTGTGAAGCGTAGCTATGGCTGGATCATAGTACACTACTCTTTACAATATCAAGAAGCTGGATGGAACCAATTTCCCATTGTGGAAGAAGCACATTTGGCATGTGTTGGTACCTATAAAGCTCAAGGGGATAAAACCACAAGATATAGACGAAGATTAACGGAGCGAAGTGGATGAATTGGCACTTTCTACCATTATGCTGACTTTGGCAGAAAGAGTTTACTTCAATGTAGCAGACGAGATGTCAGCTTATCAAGCATGGACAAAGTTGAGTGATCTTTATGAGAAGCAGAGTGCATCTTCACACGTATACTGGCTTAAGAAGCTTGTTGACTTGAAGATGAAAGAAGGGACACCTATGTCCAATCATCTGAATGAATTCAACACCATCTACAGTCAGTTGTCAGCTCAAGTGTCAAGTTTGATGAACCTGTTAGAGCTATGTTCCTATTGATCACATTGCCGGAAAGTTGGGACACTTTTCGCACAGCTTTGAGTAATTCTGCACCTCCAGATGGTTTGACCATAGCAGGTGTAGAAGGCAGTCTACTTAGTGAAGAAACCAACAGAAAGACAATGGACAAAGGCAAAGGAACAGCCTTAGCTGTCAGGGGAAGGACCAAAGAAAAGTACAAAGGTGGAAAGAGGGATCAGTCTCGTAGCAAGTCCCGCATTGCTAAAGGAAAGAGTGACATAGAATTCTACCATTGTGGCAAGAAGGGTCACATGAAAAGAGACTCCAGAGAATGGAAAGCAGAAAAAGGCAAAGAGAAAGCAGAAGACCATGGTGAGAAGAACAAGTCCTCAGTCAAGATTCAAGAAATAAATGTGACAAACATTGTTGCAGAGGATGACAGTCTAGTGTCAGGAGATATCTACTTCTTGAAAAATACAATGGACTCATCTCTTCTTACAGCATCTGGTGGAAATGCACTGAGTGACTGGATTATAGACTCAGCGGCATCACTTCATGTTTCTCCAAACAAGGAGTGGTTTACCTCTTATGTGACCACTAAAGATCATGTTCGGCTAGGCAATGGGCAGACATGTGAGATCTTAGGTGTTGGAGATGTTCAATTGAAGTTTCAGAATGGCTCTTCTTTCACGCTGAAGAATGTGAGACATGTTCCCACAATTCCAAAGAGCTTGATCACCACAGGTTTACTTGATGATGTTGGCTACGTCACCACTTTTGGACAGAATATGTGGAAGATATCCAAGGGTTCTATGACAGTAGCACATGGAGTAAAGTCTGGAGAACTTTACATGATTTATGTATCAAATGTCTCTAAAAATTTAATCAATGTAACCGAGCAGCCGAACATTTCTTTGTGGCATAGCCGGTTAGGACATATGTCCAAGAAGGGAATGGAAATCTTGTCTCGTTCTGGTTATTTGCCTGGCTTTTCATTTAATGATTTTGAATTCTGTGAACATTGTCTGTATGGTAAGCAAACACAGCAGACACATAAGCATAGAAGCAGTAGAAGAGATACTCAGTTGGCACTTGTTCATAGTGATTTGTGTGGACCTATGCATAACCTATCTCTAGGGGGAGCTTCTTACTTTATGACATTTATAGATGATTACTCGAGGAAAGTATGGGTTTACTTTCTCAAGCACAAGGATGAAGCATTTAGTGTTTTCAAAATGTTTGTGACACTTGTGGAGAATCAGAGTGGCAAGAAGCTTAAATGCTTACGCATTGACAATGGTGGAGAGTATGTTACAAAGGCCTTTCAGGACTTTTGTGAGTCAAAAGGTATAAAACGTGAACTTACTGCTCCTTACAATCCTCCTCAAAATGGTGTTGCTGAGAGGATGAATAGGACCATAGAAGAGAAGGTCAGAAGTATTTTTTCTAATGCACAACTGCCAAATGGGTTTTGGGTTGAAGCTGCATCAACAGCTGTTCATCTTATAAATAGATCTCCTAGCAAGGTTTTGCAGAAGGATTCAGTGGCAGAGATGGTATGGTCAGGCGAAATGCCCTCATACAAGCATCTCAGAGTCTTTGGTTGTGAGGCATATACTCATGTTCCAAAGGAATTTAGGAACAAACTTGAGCCAAAGAGTAGAAAGTGCATCTTTCTAGTCTATGGTAATTCTGGTGAGATGGGGTACAGACTTTGGGATCCCGAATCCAGAAAGGTTATCCGCAGCAATGATGTTCACTTTAATGAAGCCAAATATCATTCTAAACCAGAGAGGGTTGAGGAGATTAGAAGAGTTGTCTTCCAAGAAGATGGACCTGCACGTGCAAGACAAAATGTCAGGGCTCAAGAGGAGCAAGGACAGGATAGAGTGGAACCACAGGTTGTGACTGAGCCTGAGCCACCTATTTTGCGTAGATCTGGAAGTATCACATGACCTCTTGATAGGTTTGTTCCATCTATGAACTATGTCATGTTGACTGATTGCAATGAGCCTTCGTGTTACAAGGAAGCAGTGCAAATGAAGGACTCCGGGAATTGGCAATTGGCCATGCAGTCAAAGATGGCAGCTCTGCATAAAAACCAGACATGGAATCTAGTTAAATTACCATAGGTCAAAAACGCTCTACCTTCTAAATGGGTTTACAGGTATAAGATCACCACTCATGATAGTCAGTCAAAGTACAAAGCAAGGCTTGTTGCCAAGGGCTTTAAGGAAGAACAACGCATTGACTTTGATGAAGTCTTCTCTCCGGTGGTCAAGATGACTACATTGAGATGCTTTCTTGCATTGGTTGCCATATTAGATTTGGTGTTGCACCAAATGGATGTCAAGACAGCGTTCTTTCATGGTGATTTAGATGTGGAAATTTACATGCAGCAGCCAGAAGGTTTTGTTGAGAAAGGCAAGGAAGATTTGGTATGCCAGTTGTTAAAGAGTATTTATGGCTTAAAACAATCACCGAGGGCATGGTACCATAAGTTCCACAAGTTTATGCTTTCTCAAGGCTACAAACGTAGTGAGTTCGATCACTGTCTATATACAAAGAAGGCTAAGGATGGCAGTTGGCTAATCCTTATTTTGTATGTGGATGACATGTTGATTGCTGGCAAGCACTTGGAGGAAATTTCAGCTTTGAAGTCAAAGATGGCAAAATTGTTTAACATGAAAGACATGGGTGAGGCAAGTCATATACTTGGTATGCGCATTGAGAAAGACATATCAAAGAAGTTGATTTGGTTATCTCAAACAGAGTATATTGACAAGGTTTTGCAACGTTTCAATATGGAGAAGGGAAAGGCATTGAGTGTTCCATTGCCACCATATGTGAAACTTAGCAAACAAGATTGTCTTGTGTCTGAGGAAGAACATGCTGAAATGGATAAGATTCCATATGCGTCTGCAATGGGTAGTCTGATGTATGCAATGATTGCTACTCGCCTAGACATTGCATTTGCAGTGGGAGTAGTAAGTCGATACATGTCAAACCCAGGCAAGAAACATTGGGAGGCAGTGAAAGGAATATTGAGATACCTGAAAGCTACGAAGAGTATGCGCATATGCTATGGGAGTCAGGAGCTAAGTGTAAAGGGTTTTACAGACTCAGATTATGCAGGTGACTTAGACAACCGAAGGTCTACTTCAGGGTATGTCTTTACATTGGCTGGTGGAGCAGTATCATGGCGTTCTAGATTACAAGATTGTGTTACTCAATCTACTACAAAGGCTGAATATGTTGTAGCATCAGAGGCATGCAAAGAATCAATTTGGCTTAATCGACTAGTAACAAATTTGGGAATCAAAGAAGAGATGCCTGTGTTATATTGTGATAGTCAAAGTGCTATACAATTGGCTCACAATCAAGTTTATCACTCAAAGACAAAGCATGTGGATGTGAAGTATCATTTCATCAGGGAAATGCTCGAGGATAAGAAACTTCAGCTTGTCAAAGTTCACACCACAGAAAATCCTGTTGATCTACTTACAAAAGGACTTCTCTCAGAGAGCTTTGCGCATTTTCGCAAGCAGTTAGGTGTAGGGTAGTACATCACTTCTCTACATCTCTTGTATATTAGCTTGTACAGTAGCTTCTCTCACACTTAAAGTACCACATTGGACTTTAAGTGGGAGGTTGTTGGAGTATAAAGCCCAATGTGGTCACCCAGGTAAGTGGGCGGGCCACCAGGTATGTACACATATTCTTTTGTAAAAATCTCATAAGAACTCACTATGCTCTACACATTACAGTAGAGCGAGTTCACCATATCATCGTGCTCTTCTTCTTGCACTCTCTCTCACGTCGCACTTCCGCTCGTACTCCTTCAATTCTTTAACACCACATGACCTAGCAGCTTCTATCCCATTCTCTGGGTCATATTCTGGACGACCACACCCTAACTAAAAGTCTCACTGCTTGACACTACGATGCCTCCTTTTCTTGCTAGTCTCCATCTTATCCCTGCCTTCATATACCTTCTCTTTACCTTTATGAGCTTTGGTTTCCCACTCAATTTCTATTTCCATGCCACCTCTCGGCCTCTTGTTAGCCAAAAAATCCACGTCCTACTTGTCTACCCCAATGATATTGACCTTGGGGACCTTACCTTACTCTGGCACAACTGAAATATAGGATTTTCAATCACTTGCTCCCTTTGATCATTAAACTTCCCTTTTTCGCTACCCTTGCCAAACAATGGGTACACACCTCCTCTTTCTCTAGGTAGGTGCAACCAATCCGGTGCATAATAACTCTCTTCTTTGTAGTTATAGCATTGTATAGGAAATTGCCTAGCTATACCTCTTCCTCCTCTTGGCTGTCCCTTTTCCATCACACTTAGTTACAATTCCTCTCTTGAGAAAAATCTTGGATTGTATGCACCTAAGTCTGTGGAACAACTACCATACATGGGTTCCCATGATTCTCTTCTTGAACAGCATTCCAAGGGCTCTGTGGTTGAGTAAGAACTACCACCTCGTAGCCCAACACCTCCTGCTTGATTTTCTTTTTCTTCTTGCTTTTCAACCGTGCAATTTCCACTGCCTTTTTGTAGTTCTCAAGGCTTTCAAAATACACCTTTTCATGAACTTTGAAATGCATGAATTCCATGAACTTATCCAGTTTGAAATACACAACATTAGCCAGTTGCATGGCTACTGCTAACTCTACCCAATATGCTTCAAAATGATCCAAAAACAAATTGAAAGCATCACTCACATCCTGTTTAAGAGCCTTCAACTTTGCATCCATCTTGATCGGAGACATCTCCCTGCAAAAGTCATGTAGAAAACGTGCCTGTAGAGCTGGCCATGTCTCCCTTGGCTCACCTTTGAAAGCTTCAAACCACACTTTAGTTTTGTCGTGCATCACCAATGGAAATTTCTACATCTTGCTATCCTTGTTTGGCATATGGAATGATAGCATGTATAGTTCAAAGTCCGCCATGCACTCATCTGGATTCTCTTCACCTATAAAAATTGGTCCATAGCTTCGTGTTGCCATTGTTCCAATGCAAAAACTTCTTCTTTTTGTCAACCGAAGAGCAATTAGTGGGGGCATAAGAAGATGGAGAGGGAAATGGGGAACACATCCAAAACACACGCAGTTGCCCCTGTATAGCGTAGGTTATTTATACCACCTCTATCCCCTAGAAAAAAAACTTCAAACGAGGCAATTCACACTAGCAAGGCTTTGCCTGTACACTTCCCAATACACATTTCACTAGCAAGATCATCGGACCACACGCACACACCATTGCGGTTCATTTCTACACCACCAACTCACATAATACCTCTCACTCACTCTCCCAATACATAGACACCGTTGTTATGGGGTGCACACACCGCCACAACCAACACCATGGAACAAAGAGAGAGTAGGAGAAAAAGAGGGGAGAGGGCGAGATCAACACCACACTAGGAAAAAGACGGTATGGTCTTAATCAAAAGACGATTGCAACCTTCAAGATGCCATAGACATTTCCATCTTGAGAAAAAAAAATCACTTCCTCTCGCCTTCACAAGAACCACACACGTTTAAAAGCTCTTCTCTTAGCTTGACAAGTACACCCTTCTATCAAGGACTCTTTTTTGGTCTCTCTCTCTCTTTAAAAAATGAAGCCCAAATTTTTTTTTTCCAACCTCTTATAGAGGTCCTTTACATTGTTTGACAACTGTATTTTTATTGGTCCATCAAGGCACTTGATGGACCAATAAAAATACAGGGCACTTGAACTTAGAGTTTTTGAAGGGGTGGTACCCCCTCTTGCACCACACATTACCACGCTCTTGAGCAAGAGCGCCTGATGCCACTTCTCTCTTGTATGGGAAACTATACTCTCAATAAAAGGGTTGGCTTATATGGGTACCCCTCATGTGTGAACGGCCACTCACGGGCACAGCCAAATCTTCCAATGGCCAACAATCGGATGCCACCGTTCCACCATGCAGCTCCCTCTAGAACCATGGCGAGGCCAAAAAAAATTCTAGATGGCATGCCTATTGAGACAATCAAAATATACCAAAACTAGCCCCCTTGGAAACTTCATATGACCGTAACTTGCCCATCCAAGCTCCAATTAAGGATTCAAAAAGACCAACATGCACTACAACTCAAGCACTTTTAGTCTATTAACCCATGTCATCTTTGACCATCCATTTGCACATACGCAACCCGCTGAGGATCTGCAAAACATTCCATCTTTGAACTCGGATATCTTGCACATCGTAGCTCCAATTGAGGAGCCATCTAAACCGGCCTAGAAAGCATCTTGAACACAACACCTTGGCACGTATTCTTGACACTTCAGACGCCTAGAATTGTCAACTTGTATAGTCTCGTGTAGGTCTTTTGTGCCTAGAAAATTACCTTAGGCATACATTTTTGGATACCCTTAGCTATCATGAAACTTTATAAATTCCTTAGCACCCGGTTTGCATCTGCGAGCATACACGCCCATGCATGTGCCCATTTCTAGCTTCGGCCATCTTTGGATGCACTAACATATCTATGTAAGTGTGTATATATGTGTATGCATGTATGTATGTATCTCTCTACCTCTCTCTCTATGCTCTCTCTACACCTAACCTACTTCTATTTTCCCTCTATCTACACCCTGTCCATTTACCTCCATCTCTATGCCCGTTCTATCTACCTTGGTCTACCTCCCTCTCTCTCTACCTTACGTAGAGAGATAGGGGTGTGTAGATTAGGTAGATATATAGTGTATAAAGAGAGGTAGATAGATGCTTGGAAATCTTTCTATCTCTCTCTCTACGCTCTCTCTAAACCTAATCTACTTCTATTTTCTTTCTCTCTATGTGGTGTGGATTAGGTATAGAGAAGCAATGTAGATTAGGTGTAGAGGATAGAGATACAATGTAGATTGGGTGTAGATACATAAAGATGTGTAGATTAAGTATAGGGAGATTAGAGAGAGATTAGGTAAATACTGACAAACTAATCTTCTGTAGATGTCAGGCAAGAGACCACCTACTGGGGAGCATGTGTTGTGATGTCAAACTATAGCATCAACCACCTCTCTCTCTCTCTCTCTCTCTCTCTCTCTCTCTCTCTCTCTCTCTCTCTCTCTCTCTCTCTCTCTCGCTAGTGCAATGTTGTGGAACACTTTACAAATGTAGAGTACACGAGGGCGTGGTGTGTTTACCTACCGGGCTTATAGCTCCATACATGGGTCACAAGAGATTGTCATGTTTACCTACTAGGTTCATTGCTCCATATATGGGGTCGCAGGGTGAACATGAAGGTTAGTGATTATTACAATAGACACTTGCACCCAAAACTTTTCAACAGATAAGTTTCATGTGTTGCCATGTGTTAAGGGAATGACTCGCTTCTAGCAGATACTATTTGTTTACGAGTTGTCTCCATAGAACACATCCCATAATATATTTCTCTACATAAAAAGCTATTGAAGTGACAAGTAGAAGGAGCAAAGAATCATGAAGAAGACAATTCTACAAATGAGAGAGGAAGGTGGCTGACAAGCAACATTGCAAAAGTAATTGTAGAGCACTGGCTAGGTGCTAGTGTAAACAATCAAAGGGGATAATTGATAGTTTGCCAATGAAGATTGTAGGACTCCAACTTTCTCAATATTCCACCAACATACGTCATACATGGTGGAGAACTAGAGACATATTCTAAAATATAATCAATACGTTATTTGAGGTGAAGATTTTTGGTGCCTCTTACCCCGGTTGGATACATCATAGGCATTTGACCACTCATCACTTGTACACACTTTATTCTTTCCTAGATAGAGGAATAAGGGGCTCTCTCACACATTTTCACGAGCTAGTCCACCCACATCATGTGTTCTCTCTCTCTCTCTCTCTCTCTCTCTCTCTCTCTTTCTCTCTCTCTCTCTCTCTCTCTCTCCTTCTCCACACATGCAGTACATTTGTGCACTCACAATTGGTATCAAAGATCGAGTGAAGGCCTTGCATCATTACAACATCGTAGTAGAGAAGCTACAAAATTTCTAGCCCTATTTTGTAGCAAAAATTTTATTGAGTAAAAGATCAATATTCAACTTGGTTCTCGCCACCCTTGTAAAAAACATCGTGGTCTACAACTTTTCAATTGAAAGTTTTTCCAAATCCAGCAACCTGGAGCTCAAGGATAAATAGCTGCAAATTTTTTTACCTATAAAATAGCTCATTTCACACCCATTCCCATGAATCCTAACCATTATTTTGATATTTACATCTTTGGGGAAGAAAGTTTCTGCAAATTCTCTATGGTTTGAGAGATATTGGTTGGCCAGCTACTGCACGGTGTTTTGAAAGTTATAAATTTATTAGCAGACAATATATGCATATTGTGGTGATTAAGAATGCTTTAAAGCTAATTTTCCACCTTGAGCTTGGTTGTTCTCTTGTTTTGTGTATTTATGTTTTGTTCTCATTGAAGAGAGAGTGGGCTAAACATTTTAGCAAATTGATGTGCATAAGTTGAAAACATTTGGTGGGTGTATACACTATTGTGGACTCTTAGGATTTCAGGGCACATTCATCACAAGTTATGCGCGTTGGCTTTTTCTATTGAGCCAATTTCAAGGAGAGTGGTGCACAACTTTGCAGAGAGTTTTGCACAACATTTTTGCATTGATTCAGTGATTTGATTAGTGTTCATTGATGGCATTGATTCAGTGCTTTGATTTATGTTCATTGATGGCATGCTGCATATGGTTTCAGCGCTTGTTTATCCATGATCCCTTTGTTTGTGCACGTTATGGATTGCAATTTTATTTACATTATGGATCCAATTTAGCATCTTGGATGCGGTTTATGGTCTCAGAGTTTGCATTAAAATTTTTCTCATATTGACGGGAGACTCTGTTTAACTTTCCCTAGAATTCTTGTCATAATTTTGGCTTGTTTTCCATACACATTTTGCACTCATTGGATTGAGACAGTGATTTTCTCATGTTATGGTGAACTTTGTTCCCACATTGACAAGCATATGTTTGTTTTTTGGACTCAAATTGGTATTCTTGTATCCACTCTCATAAGAATGATTTTTGTATATGCTTGCAATGGATACAGGGAGACTTATGTTTCTAATCGACAAATATTTTGATCATGAGTTTACTGCATACAATTTACAAGTAGTCATTGACTACAAGTTCCATGTACTTTTGGCATTTGAGACTTGTATCAGTGTGATTATTGTAGGCATATTGTGGCTACACTAATGTGGGAGATTTTATGTGTTGATGCGCTTGAGCACTACGACCAATTGTGACACAAGTGTA
The DNA here is from genome assembly GCF_014529385.1 of Adiantum capillus-veneris. Taxonomy (NCBI): domain Eukaryota; kingdom Viridiplantae; phylum Streptophyta; class Polypodiopsida; order Polypodiales; family Pteridaceae; genus Adiantum; species Adiantum capillus-veneris. The sequence goes on along the minus strand of NC_140954.1, from coordinate 111,686,278 downwards.
GTGCATGTGCAAAGAGGGAGAAGGAGATGTACATTTGTTGTTACCTAGTAGTGCATCTTATATGCTACAACATGTGTGTTACATTCCATCGCACCGAATTTGATCTTGGTGATATACTTGAGAGACAATGGATGTCAGGTATTGCTTAGAGAGTAGTTCTTCTAGATGCATTGCGGTTTGATTGTCATGGTTTACCCTATGCACCTAGCTAAGGTGCAAGATGGTCTAGTCTCAATTACATTACAATCATGTTAGTGAGAGACTAGACACATATCTTTCATGGATTAGCTCCAGAGTGTTGTGTGCGACATGTTTGTAGATGCAAAACTAGAGCGGCCGTGCTCTAGCAAGACACAATTGATTAATCCTCTTAGGATAGAGATGCCTCCTATCATGGAGATGAATGATATGGAGTTCTTTGACATGCTCATGCTAGAGCCTAATATGATGATGCTTGGACATGTGGATATAGTCCTTCTGGATGATGAGGGATTGATGACTATCCCAAAGTTAGGATTGATGCATCCATGCATGACTAGTTATGGTGGTGATGTAGTGAGTATCAAGATACCTACTATGAATAGATTGGCACAGGTCACTACACATGGCGTTGATGAAATTGGCAGGGATTACATGTTTATCATCAACCTTCGTGACTCTCATGTATGACCTCTTAGTATTGAGACCCAATATAGTAGCTATAGTGGGAACTTTTGTAGTTGGGGTTTTCAATCGACCGATGACTGACACTAGCATGATTCATCATGGAGCAGTGCAATTCATTATAGGATACTTGTAGAGTATGCATGTTGAGTCTAGTAGCAATATACGCTTTTGTACATTGCTAAAGCCTATATAATGGCATGCATCAACTTCAAGAGAGCCAATGGACATAATTTGAGATGACATTCCTCCCTATTCCTCATGTACATATTGCCTCGGGGGGTGCACTATGTAATCATGTTAATGTATAGCGTGAGTTCAAAAGGAGAGGTTTTAAAATTCAAAAAAAAAAAGGTCATTTAACAGAGATACATTAAATTGAGGGGTTTTTATATTCGATCTTGGAAAAAAATCCTAAAATAAGGGGTTACTTTATTCATTCAGACATTTTAAAAGAGGGGTTTTTTTAATACACTGTGAGCGCACGTTATATAGGGGGTACTCAACGATGAACCCCCCGAGCATACTACTAGGTCTTATAGCACTACCGGTGCTAAATAAAGTTTCAAAGAGGCTAATTTAAGCGCTTCGTGGAGTTGCATGTAGCACCACGTGTTGGGGTATAAAGCCCAATGTGGTCGCCCAGGTAAGTGGGCGGGCCGCCAGGTATGTACACATATTCTTTTGTAAAAACCTAATAGGAACTCACTATGCTCTACAAATTACAGTAGAGCGAGTTCACCATATCGTCGTGCTCTTCTTCTCGCACTCTCTCTCTCGCGTCGCACTTCCGCTCGTACTCCTTCAACTGGTATCAGAGCTCAGATCGAGGCTCGGGGCAGCACTGCAGGTGGCTAGAGTCACCAGCTCAGATTGGAGTGAAATTCGGCAGGCGAAGACACGGCCCCAAATCCTGTGGGACAGCCCGTAGGACTAGGTGTTCTCAGAATTTCATTCTGAGGTCATCTCGGCCACCGTTCGGCTTCGACAAAGATCTGCACAGGCCATTTTCGACTACGTGGTCTCAGCAGGTGCAGATTCGACTCTGCAAATTTGGGGTTTTTCAGCCTACGACTGCAGGTGCTGAGGATATCGACACTCCCAGAGTGTTGATTTGTGGCTGTCTACACATCGAAGGACGGCTCACAGTTCTTGGAGGCGTGTCACATACGACACGGGCGCATCTACACACAGGCTGTAGGTGACATCCACTAGTTCATCAGGTAGCTTGTGTTTGCTGCTTCATATTCCTGATTTCATCCTGAAATTGTAGGTACTTCCACATGGGATGTATTGTCAAAGATGATGTATGTTTGTTGAGGGTTTGCTGGCTGTGAGTCACGCAGCAAACAACCGCCGCAGCGGTTACAGCATATAGTGGGAAATTTGTGGATGTATAACTTTGTGGAAAGTCTATGTACTGTCAGATTTACTGCAGCCTTTGTTGAGGGTCGAGTGAGGTTTTATTGAGCTGGGGGATTCTCGAATATTGAGATTCTTTCGGTGATACAGGTCTTGGAGCGATCCCTCGAGCACCCTTAGATAGGCAGCTAGGATGTATAGACTGTGAGTTAGACAGTTGGGATTGCATCTTTGCTTTACTGCCGTTGAGGCATTGTCGCAGTCTATGCTTACAGGACAGTGACAGGACAGTCAGAGACAGTACAGGTACAGGACAGGTTTACCCACAGCTTACAGTGTCAGAGAGACAGTGTTTTTTGAGTTGTTTTTTGGTCTGTTTTTTGAGTACACCAGAGCCATTTTACAAAGGAGACTCTACCAAAATTTATGCAGAATCTGAAGCTTTCTTGGTTCATTTGACAGGTTGATATTGGTTCAGAGGTCAGTTTATAGGGGAAACTCTGCCGAATTTTTCCTAGGAAAGTAAACTACTGTGAAGCGTATCTATGGCTGGATCATAGGACACTGCTCTTTACAATATCAAGAAGCTGGATAGAACCAATTTCCCATTGTGGAAGAAGCAGATTTGGCACGTGTTGGTACAAAAGAAGCAGATAAAACCTATAAAGCTCAAGGGGATAAAACCAGAAGATATGGACAAAGATGAATGGAGCGAAATGGATGAATTGGCACTTTCTACCATTATGCTGACTTTAGCAGAAAGCGTTTACTTCAATGTAGCAGACGAGATGTTGGCTTATCAAGCATGGTTAAAGCTGAGTGATCTTTATGAGAAGCAGAGTGCAGCTTCACAGGTATACTGGCTTAAGAAGCTTGTTGACTTGAAGATGAAAGAAGGGACACCTATGTCCAATCATCTGAATGAATTCAACACAATCTATAGTCAGTTGTCAGCTCAAGGTGTCAAGTTTGATGAACCTGTTAGAGCTATGTTCCTGTTGATCACATTGCCGGAAAGTTGGGACACTTTTCGCACAGCTTTGAGTAATTCTGCACCTCCAGATGGTTTGAACATAGCAGGTGTAGAAGGAAGTCTGCTTATTGAAGAAACCAATAGAAAGACAATGGACAAAGGCAAAGGAACAGCCTTAGTTGTCAGGGGAAGGACCAAAGAAAAGTACAAAGGTGGAAAGAGGAATCAGTCTCGTAGCAAGTCCCGCAGTGCTAAAGGCAAGAGTGACATAGAATGCTACCATTGTGGCAAGAAGGGTCACATGAAAAGAGACTACAGAGAATGGAAAGCAGAAAAAGGCAAAGAGAAAGCTGAAGACCATGGTGAGAAGAACAAGTCCTCAGTGAAGATTCAAGAAATAAATGTGACAAACACTGTTGCAGAGGATGACAGTCTAGTGTTAGGAGACATCTACTTCTTGAAGAATACAATAGACTCGGCTCTTCTTACAGCATCTGATGGAAATGCACTGAGTGACTGGATTATAGACTCAGGGGCATCACTTCATGTGTCTCCAAACAAGGAGTGGTTTACCTCTTATGTGACCACTAAAGATCATGTTTGGCTAGGCAATGGGCATACATGTGAGCTCTTAGGTGTTGGAGATGTTCAATTGAAGTTTCAAAATGGCTCTTCTTTCACGCTGAAGAATGTGAGACATGTTCCCGCAATTACAAAGAGCTTGATGAGCACAGGTTTACTTGATGATGCTGGATACGTCACCACTTTTGGACAGAACATGTGGAAGATATCCAAGGGTTCTATGACAGTAGCACATGGAGTAAAGTCTGGAGGACATTACATGATTTATGTATCAAATGTCTCTAAAAATGTAATCAATGTAACCGAGCAGCCGAACGTTTCTTTGTGGCATAGCCGGTTAGGACATATGTCCAAGAAGGGAATGGAAATCTTGTCTCGTTCTGGTTATTTGCCTGGCTTTTCATTTAATGATTTTGAATTCTATGAACATTGTCTGTATGGTAAGCAAACACAGCAGCCACTTAAGCATAGAAGCAGTAGAAGAGATACTCAGTTGGCACTTGTTCATAGTGATTTGTGTGGACCTATGCATAACCTATCTCTAGGGAGAGCTTCTTACTTTATGACATTTATAGATGATTACTCGAGGAAAGTACGGGTTTACTTTCTCAAGCACAAGGATGAAGCGTTTAGTGTTTTCAAAACGTTTGTGACACTTGTGGAGAATCAGAGTGGCAAGAAGCTTAAATGCTTACGCATTGACAATGGTGGAGAGTATGTTACAAAGGCCTTTCAGGACTTTTGTGAGTCAAAAGGTATAAAACGTGAACTTACTGCTCCTTACAATCCTCCTCAAAATGGTGTTGCTGAGAGGATGAATAGGACCATAGAAGAGAAGGTCAGAAGTATGTTGTCTAATGCACAACTGCCAAATGGGTTTTGGGTTGAAGCTGCATCAACAGCTGTTCATCTTATAAATAGATCTCCTAGCAAGGTTTTGCAGAAGGATTCAGTGGCAGAGATGGTATGGTCAGGCAAAATGCCCTCATACAAGCATCTCAGAGTCTTTGGCTGTGAGGCATATACTCATGTTCCAAAGGAATTTAGGAACAAACTTGAGCCAAAGAGTAGAAAGTGCATCTTTCTAGGCTATGGTAATTCTGGTGAGATGGGGTACAGACTTTGGGATCCCGAATCCAGAAAGGTTATCCGCAGCAATGATGTTCACTTTAATGAAGCCAAATATCATTCTAAACCAGAGAGGGTTGAGGAGATTAGAAGAGTTGTCTTCCAAGAAGATGGACCTGCACGTGCAAGACAAAATGTCAGGGCTCAAGAGGAGCAAGGACAGGATAGAGTGGAACCACAGGTTGTGACTGAGCCTGAGCCACCTATTTTGCGTAGATCTGGAAGTATCACATGACCTCTTGATAGGTTTGTTCCATCTATGAACTATGTCATGTTGACTGATTGCAATGAGCATTCATGTTACAAGGAATCAGTGCAAATGAAAGACTCCGGGAATTGGCAATTGGCCATGCAGTCAGAGATGACAGCTCTGCATAAAAACAAGACATGGAAGCTAGTTAAATTACCACACGGCAAAAAGGCTCTACCTTGTAAATGGGTTTACAAGTATAAGATCACCGCTCATGATAGTCAGCCAAAGTACAAAGCAAGGCTTGTTGCCAAGGGCTTTAAGCAAGAACAAGGCATTGACTTTGATGAAGTCTTCTCTCCGGTGGTCAAGATGACTACATTGAGATGCTTTCTTGCATTGGTTGCCATATTAGATTTGGTGTTGCACCAAATGGATGTCAAGACAGCATTCTTGCATGGTGATTTAGATGTGTAAATTTACATGCAGCAGCCAGAAGGGTTTGTTGAGAAAGGCAAGAAAGATTGGGTATGCCAGTTGTTAAAGAGTCTTTATGGATTAAAACAATCACCGAGGGCATGGTACCATAAATTCCACAAGTTTATGCTTTCTCAAGGCTACAAACGTAGTGAGTTCGATCACTGTCTATATACAAAGAAGGCTAAGGATGGTAGTTGGCTGATCCTTATTTTGTATGTGGATGACATGTTGATTGCTGGCAAGCACTTGGAAGAAATTTCAGCTTTGAAGTTAAAGATGGCAAAATCGTTTGACATGAAAGACATTGGTGAGGCAAGTCATATACTTGGTATGCGCATTGAGAGAGACAGATCAAAGAAGTTGATTTGGTTATCTCAAACAGAGTATATTGACAAGGTTTTGCAACGTTTCAATATGGAGAAGGGAAAGGCACTGAGTGTTCCATTGCCACCACATGTGAAACTTAGCAAACAAGATTGTCCTGTGTCTGAGGAAGAACAGGCTGAAATGGATAAGATTCCATATGCGTCTGCAGTGGGTAGTTTGATGTATGCAATGATTGCTACTCGCCCAGACATTGCATTTGCAGTGGGAGTAGTAAGTCGATACATGTCAAACCCAGGCAAGAAACATTGGGAGGCAGTGAAAGGAATATGGAGATACCTGAAAGCTACAAAGAGTATGCGTATATGCTATGGGAGTCAGGGGCTAAGTGTAAAGGTTTTTACAGACTCAGATTATGCAGGTGACTTAGACAACCGAAGGTCTACGTCAGGGTATGTCTTTACATTGGCTGGTGGAGCAGTATCATGGAGTTCTAGATTACAAGATTGTGTTACTCAGTCTACTACAGAGGCTGAATATGTTGCAGCATCAGAGGCATGCAAAGAATCAATTTGGCTTAATCGACTAGTAACAGATTTGGGAATCAAAGAAGAGATGCCTATGTTATATTGTGATAGTCAAAGTGCTTTACAATTGGCTCGCAATCCAGTTTATCACTCAAAGACAAAGCATGTGGATGTGAAGTATCATTTCATCAGGGAAATGCTCGAGGATAAGCAACTTCAGCTTGTGAAAGTTCACACCACAAAAAATCCTGCTGATCTACTTACAAAAGGACTTCCCTCAGAGAGCTTTGCGCATTTTCGCAAGCAGTTAGGTGTAGGGTAGTACATCACTTCTCTACATCTCTTGTATATTAGCTTGTATAGTAGCTTCTCTCACACTTAAAGTACCACATTGGACTTTAAGTGGGAGGTTGTTGGGGTATAAAGCCTAATGTGGTCGCCTAGGTATGTGGGCGGGCCGCCAGGTATGTACACATATTCTTTTGTAAAAACCTAATAAGAACTCACTATGCTCTACACATTACAGTAGAGCGAGTTCACCATATCGTTGTGCTCTTTTTCTCGCACTCTCTCTCACGTCGCACTTCCGCTCGTACTCCTTCACCACGTATCGACACATGGTGCTAAAGAAAGTTTAAAAGAGGCTAATTTAAGCGCTTTGTGGAGCTGCTTGTAGCACCACGTATCGACACGTGCTGATACAGAAATTTTCAAAGAAGCTAATTTAAGCGCTTTGTGGAGCTGCCTCTAGCACCAAGTGTTGACACATGGTGCTAAAAAAAGTTTCAAGAGGCTAATTTAAGCCAGTTGCAAAGTTTCTTGTAGCACCACGTATCGGCACGTGGTTCTAAACAAAGTTTCAAAGAGGCTAAGTTAAGCGCTTTGTGGACCTGCGTGTAGCACCACGTGGAGACACATAGTGCTAAAGGAAGTTTCAAAGAGGCTAGTTTAAGTGCTTTATGGAGCTGCTTGTAGCACCACGTGTCGACACGTGGTGCTACAAGAAGTTTCAAAGAGGCTAATTTAAGAGCTCTGTGGAGTTGCATGTAGTACCACATGTCGACAAGAGGTGCTAAATAAAGTTTCAAAGAGGCTAATTTAAGCGCTTTGTAGAGTTTCTTGTAGCACCACGTATCGACACATGGTGCTAAAAAAAATTTCAAAGAGGCTAATTTAAGCGCTTTGTGGAGTTTCCTATAGCACCACGTGTCGACATGTGGTGCTATAGGAAGTTTGAAAGAGGCTAATTTAAGTGCTTTGTGTAGTTCCTTGTAGCACCACGTGTCGACATGAGGTGCTAAAGAAAGTTTCAAAGAGGCTAATATAAGCGCTTTGCGGAGTTTCTTGTAGCACCATGTGTTGATACGTGGTGCTAAAGAAAGTTTCAAAGAGGCTAATTTAAGTGCTTTGTGGAGTTGCTTGTAGCACCACGTGTTGACACGTGGTGCTACAGGGAGTTTCAAAGAGGCTAATTTAAGCGCTTTGTAGAGTTTCCTATAGCACCAGGTATTAACACATGGTGTTACAGAAATTTTCAAAGAAGCTAATTTAAGTACTTTGTGGAATTGCATGTAGCACCACGTGTCCACACATGGTGGTTTAGGAATACCCAAAGCGGATTTAAGCCATTTGCAAAGTTTCTTGTGGCACCACGTATCAACACGTGGTGCTAAATAAAGTTTCAAAGAGGCTAATTTAAGTGCTCTGTGGAGTTGTCTGTAGCACCACATGACGACACGTGGTGCTCAAGGAGTTTTCAAAGAGGCTTATTTAAGCGCTTTGTGGAGTTTCTTGTAGCACCACGTGGCGATATGTGGTGCTAAAGGAATTTTCAAAGAGGCTAGTTAAGTGCTTTGTGGAGCTGCTTGTAGCACCACGTGTCGACATGTGGTGCTATAGGAAGTTTGAAAGAGGCTAATTTAAGCGCTTTGTGCAGTTGCATGTAGCACCACATGTCGACATGTGGTTAAAGAAAGCCTCAAAGAGGCTAATATAAGCGCTCTGTGGAGTTGCTTGTATCAACCTGTGTTAACACGTGGTGCTAAAGAAAGTTTCAAAGAGGCTAATTTAAGTGCTTTGGGAGCTGCTTGTAGCACCACGTTTTGACACATGGTGCTACAGGAAGTTTCAAAGAGGCTAATTTAAGCGCTTTGTAGAGTTTCCTATAGCACCAGGTATCAACAGATGGTGTTACAGAAAGTTTCAAAGAAGCTAATTTAAGTACTTTGTGGAATTTCATGTAGCACCACATGTCCACACATGGTGCTATAAGAATACCCAAGGCAGATTTAAGCCATTTTCAAAGTTGCTTGCGGCACCACGTATCAGCACGTGGTGCTAAAGAAAGTTTCAAAGAGGCTAATTTAAGCAATTTGTGGAGTTGTCTGTAGCACCACAGGACGACACGTGGTGCTCAAGGAATTTTCAAAGAGGCTCATTTGAGCGCTTTGTGAAGTTGCTTGTAGCACCACGTGGCGACACATGGTGCTAAAGGAACTTTCAAAGAGGCTAGTTAAGTGCTTTGTGGAGCTGCTTGTAGCACCACGTGTTGACACGTGGTGCTACAGGAAGTTTCAAAGAAGATAATTTAAGCGCTTTGTGCAGTTGCATGTAGCACCACGTATCAACATGTGGTGCTAAAGAAAGTTTCAAAGAGGCTACTTTAAGCACTGTGTGGAGATGCTTGTAGCACCACGTGTCGACACGTGGTGCTACAGGAAGTTTTAAAGAGGATAATTTAAGTGCTTTGTGGAGTTGCCTATAGCACCATTTGTCGACACATGGTGCTAAAGAAAATTTCAAAGAGGCTAATTGAAGCACTCTGTGGAGATGCTTGTAGCACCATGTGTCGATACGTGGTGCTAAAAGAAGTTTCAAAGAGGCTAATTTAAGTGCTTTGTGGAGTTGAATGTAGCACCACATGTCGGCACGTGGTGCTAAAGGAAGTTTCAAAGAGGCTAGTTTAAGTACTTTGTGGAGTTGCATGTAGCACCACGTGTCGGCACGTGGTGCTATAGAAATATCCAAAGGGGATTTACGCCATTTGCAACGTTGCTTGTAGCACCACGTGTGGACAGGTTGGAGAGGGGGAATGAGGGAACACATCCAACACCAACTCAAAGGCCTCTCTATAGCTCACGGTATCCACAGCACCCCTATCCTCTCAGAAAACACCTTGAAAGAAACACTCTACACTAGGAGACCACCGCTTATTCAATTTTCACTGCTTACACACTCCACAAACCACCACACAAGGCATACCTACTACCATTTCCTATCTCCACCCTTACACACGCACACAGCCACTCAATCTCACTCAAAACACCGTCGGTCCGGGGGGGCACACACTTCCACACAGCCAGCACCGAGGAGAACCATGAGAGCAGGAGAAAGAGAAGGGGGAAGGGGAAACAACAGCACGGGAGGAAACTGTGGCTTAATTGCACTTCCAAAAACATATACACGGGCTTGCACTGCCATCACCATGGCCATTTTCAAGCAAAAGTTACAAAGTGGCTAGCTTGCTAGAAAACTCCACTTTGTAGGCTTCAAATGGCACCCAAAATGCCAAGAAACTGTGGCTTAATTGCACTTCCAAAAACATATACACCGGCTTGCACTGCCATCACCATGGCCATTTTCAAGAAAAAGTTACAAAGGGGCTAGCTTGCTAGAAAACTCCACTTTGCAGGCTTCAAATGGCACCCAAAATGCCAGGAAAAAGCCCCTAATTTGGTCCATTTTTTACTTTTATAGAGGGGGTCTTCAATTTGGGAAATTGCCCTTCAATTGGTCCATATGGCATCCATTTTTGGTATCTTTTGGGAAGGGGGCACCGCCTTGCTCCATCTGCTCTCTTTCTTTCTCTTTTGCACTTGGGTGGGGGGGCATTAGCGATGTTGCTATTGCCCCATATCCTTTTCATTTTATTTTTTATCTTTCAATTTTTGCCCTCTTTAGGCTCAAATTTGCACTGCTCTACATGGCTTGACTTTGACTCTCTCTTTTGCTCCCTTTTGGCCTTGGCTTTGATGTGGCCCGGACAATCTTTACAATGGTCTCTTTGCCCTTAGCGTTGCTCATTTGGTCAACCTCGGGCTCATCCTCTCTCTCTCTCTCTATGCTCTCTGCCCGAGCTATGGGATCTTCCTCTTACATGAGGGGGGGAGGCAATAGCGATGTCACTATTGCCCCTCCTCTCTCCTTCAAAATTTTGGGGCCCCAAGGGCCGCGGGAACATTCCGTTAAGGGAGCCACGTCATCACATGCCAACCACCTCTCTCATGCGGGCGCGCGCCACACCGCCGCCCCGCCTAGCCAAAACCACCACGGGCGCGCCCATTGGCCGCCTCGTGCCGCACGCAGAACTGCCGCCACCACAGCAACGCCCGCAAGGGCCCGCCATATCCAAGAACTCACGGAGCTCCAAGCTCTCTTCGCCTTCTTGTGTGCTAATGGGGGCTCACGGCCCAGCCCATATACACCCAACTCCGGGCCTCCCTCAGCGCATGTGAGACCACCACAATACCATGTGGCGGCCCTATGGACGGTCACCTTTTGAATGCCTCTAAACTCCTTAAAAATTCCCCCCTCATCTTAACTAAAAAAGGATTTCCTTGCTTGCATGCGATGCCTTGCCATACTTTGCTCTTTTACCCAATGGTCGCTTCGCAAAGCCATGCCGAATCTTCACTGTATCGGGCACGTGCCATGCAAACCTAGCCACCCTTTGACTTCTCTGAGTTCACTGTCCGAGGCCGCCAAAAAAACGGGAAATGCATCTGCATGTACTCAACCACCAAACGCTCCTTTTTTCTCCGCACTGTAACTCGATGCTCGGGGCTCGGAATAACGAGCCATGACTTCCTCTGCTGACTCCACACAACATGACCTATGTACTTGAACTTTTTCGAGGCCTAGGAAATGCCAGATTGCACATTCCTCAAGGCGGGCAAGTGGGCTCAGACCTGGCCCCCGAAAAATCTACAACTAACCATTTCTTGCTAATCAGAGCTTCGATTCACAATCTGTAAAGACAAGCATGCTCCGTAATTCGATCTCTACACACGTATGCACTAACATCAGCCCGGGCTAGCTGTCCCCCGCTGCCCTGTCCGCCGTCGGGGATCTGCTACACAGTTTATCTTTAAACTTCAATATCTTGCACACCGGGGCTCCTTTTGACGAGCCGGCTGGACCGGCTTCTAGAGCACGCTGAACACTACATTCTAGAGCACTAATTTGGCATTTCATACACCTTGACCTGCCATACCACCTGGACCATCCCGCAACACTTTCGGCCTAATAAGCCGCTTTAAGCATACATTCCCACTACCATTTGACTGCCTAGGGCCTTGGCACCTATCCTAGCCTTCTGCACTGCACTTGCATGCTGCCTCTGCCTGGAATAGATAGACCACCTCCTAGCTTCGATCAACTTTGGCTGCACCAACGTGGTGTTATTGGAAGCTTCATAAGGGCTAATTTAAACTCTTTATGAAGCTGCTTGTAGCACCATGTGTTGGCACATGCTACTCTTGGAAGCTTCAAGAGGTTAATTTTAGTGCTTTTTGTAGCTGTCTTTAGCACTGCGTGTCGACACGTGGTGCTAAAGGAAGTTTCAAAGAGGCTAATTTAAGCATTTTTGGAGCTCCCTGTATGTAAGGTCTCTAACCCGACCAAAAAGAGCACCATTGTACCATGGAATGAACATAATGAAAAAAGTTACTATTTTTAGCAGTTTTCCGAATTTTGTCAGTGCCATGATGTTTAGAATGTTTTAAAGCTTTGAAATGTGAATTAAAAAAAAATTTGTAAAAAATTTCCAAAAATAGTAAGTTTTTGGTCACCCGACCCATCCAGTTTTGATCGTCTCGAAAAACTACACCCGTACCCCAAATTTGAAAAAAATGTATTTTCGGACCCCGGGGGCTGCTAAATATGGCTAGTACTCGGACCAGTACGCCTTACTTAGATCTTAGTATAGCAATTTACGGCATTAAATTCCGACTCGTATGGGCCGTTTTAGCCTAAAACCAATTTTTCCTATAGTTGTGCGGGGAGGCACCGGGGCTCGAGGCTGTGTGGGAACAAGTTCCAGGCCACTCAAAGCCAGCTTTAGCAGCTAGGGGGTGCCCTCTTGTCTTGTGCATATGGGAGTTGTGGGAGAGTTTCCAAGCTTGAGAGTGAGTGTGAGAGCCAGTTAGACTAGGTAACTGGACACTTGGTAGGCAGGAAACTAGACTTGCCATGCATTAACTGAGTGCTCATTCAGACGCAAATAGCAAGGCTAGTCGATTTTCAGCTTGGAGGAGCCTATTTAAGGGTCTGCTCACACACACACACACACACACACACACACACACACACACACACACACATGCTCACACACACACCCAGTACACACACACAGACCTACACACACCTTGGGGAGGTGCTGCCGAAATACACACAATATTTGAAGGAGAATCAAGGAGGGAGGTGCTGCCGAAATTCTCATCTCGAGGATTCATTGGATCATAAAATCAAGAGGATTCTCAGTCCCTAATCACGCTCTTTTCTCCAAGTTTATCATTTAAAGTAGTGAGTATAAAATGGCCCCGGTTAAGAGAACTCGATTCGGTGGTGCCCACGACCGCGAGGCGGCAACGAGCAAGGTGAATGGAAAAGGAAAAGCTCCCATGGACGAACAAGCACTAGCCATCTCACGAGACATTGAAGAAGAAATGGAAGAGGTAGGTCACAATTTTATTCAAGTTGTTTAATTTAACATTGCACACGTTTAGCTAGGAAAGAATATACCCCAAAACATGTTGGAAGAATCCGACGGAAACCTCGGCATTCGAATTCATTTGTACATTAAGTCTAAAGTAGGAAAGAAATGATTGATACATATATTGTTTGCAATAGGAAAGAATTTCTGCTAGGGAAAATTTAGCTCGGCCTATTCATTCTATTTCCAATGTTGAACTAGTCCTGAACCCCCTCTTGATCACAGGGGGCAGAGTTCCTGGTTAAGGGCTCTTGAATCCACATGCTGGTTAAGCGGTGGATACCCACGTCTGTTGGTTAAGCGGTGGGAACCCACGTCTTGCTTTCTATGCGGTGGGGATGTCCATGTCGTGCTTTCTATGCGGTGGACATACCTAGTTGTATGGACGGCTAGGCGACAACGGGAGGAGTAAACTCTCGCTGGAGGGGGAATGTTGTACCTCCAGAACATTGGAATTTTAATGAACAAGTTTGAGTAGAATTTTTACTAGAATACTGATTGAAGGGCTGTCTTAACCAACATTGTGAATCGAAATCTAATCAAGGAACTTTTATGTTGAACAACAATTGTGGTAGTAATTAGGACACACAAGGAAGTGTGAGTGTGGGGGTGGAAAGTGGGGGATTGGCTCAGGTTGCCAATGCCTATGAGAAGGGTGGTCCCGATTGGTCGGGAACTCTCTGTCCCCATAGTGCTTAAATCGACAGTAGTAATACTCATTGCCTCTAGAGCGGCGAAGTCTCAAGTGTACGTGCCTCTGAAACATGGGGAAAAAGGCACTCGATATTTCTCTCCTCTTGGAAGGTGGGTCTTAGGATCGCTAGATAGTTTAAGTACGCTTCCCCTGCGAGGTGTAGCTAGATCTCCCTGCTAGTAGGCTCGAACTGGACTCACTTTGTGATGAGAGATCGTCCGCTAGCTGAACCCTGAACCACTTTCTTTGCTTCGGCTATAGATCTAGTGGCCACCGGGTTCACCATCAGATCCGTTATTTGATACGGCGGGGTGGGGACCTCACACCTGGTATCGGAACTATAGGTTTACGAACTGGAAAAATGATATTGTTTGAAATTTTAAAAAAATAAGGGATAGTAGGATAGCTTGTACTCAAAGCATCAGTATGATGTTTCCCAGAATCATGACATTGGATTTGTCTAGTGGATTGTCTCCTAAGTGATGTTAAAGAGTTTTACTCGTTGAGCTTGTTGGAATTCAGTGGGTTCCACATGATGTTTCTTTTGGAAGTTGTTGGTGCGACTAGTGCTGTGGGCAGGTAGCCTATTGATGCACATAAAGTTATAAGTATGGATCAAAGCTCTCAAGTACAGTTTTTACCATTATTTATCGGGGACAATTTTGGATGTATTCAATGGAATTTAAACTAATGGTGGAATGGTTAAATCCTTTGTGATAGATGTACAGATTAAGTAGGTTGGTTAAGCCCAAAAAGTTAAATTTCTTCTTGAGTATGGAAAAGCCTAGGTGCATTTGACAAGAGTGCTATAGTAATGAGTTTTATAGCATTGGATAGGCACCGCCTGCTGCTCTCTACTCGACAACGCAAGAGAAGAAGCTCCTCCTTAAACAAGCCCAGCCTCCACTCTTTAAGGACGAGGGAGCGAATGTGGAGAGAGATGCGGAAGTGTGGATGGAAGCAATGTACGGTTACTTTGAAGCTGCAGGAACCCAACTCGTGAATCAAACCATGCTTGCGATGTTCCGCTTGTCTGGCGATGCCAAGATATGGTGGAAGCAACATTGCAGGGACTTGGATATCAAGGGATCTTCCCAATCCTGGGAAGACATCAAAGCTACAATAATGGGACGTTATTTACCACCTGCCTATAAAACCTTGAAGATGAATGAGTTCTTTTCATTTCGGCTGCAGTAGCTGACTTCATCTATCGAAGAGTATTATGCAAAGTTTGTCACTCTTCGGAGGTATGCTCCTAAGATGACCTTGGAACAACAGGTGGCGAGGTTCTGCCAAGGGCTAATCGACCCTTTGAATACGCGGTTGGAAGCTCTAAGGCCGACAACACTACAGGATGCCTTGTTAAGGGCCAAGCCGTTAGCTAAAGAGATTCAGAGGGCTACCCAAGATAGTCAATACTATTGTCAAGGAGGGCCACGACAGACAACTGGAGTAACATACCAATTAACCCTGCATATGAACATCGTCCTGTAGTAGCTACTACGGCAGCTACTGAGTTTCCCAATATAAGATGCTTTGAGTGCCAGGAGTATGGACATTACAAAAGCCGATGTCCAAAAAGGATTTCCCAAACATCCGGTGCTAATAATGTACCTCTAAACGTCAACGAGCAAGGTCAACCAAACGGAAGAGGAGGCTGAGAAAGAGGAAACATAGGACAAGGAAGTGGAGCTTTCGCTAATGCCGCAGTGAGACAACCAATTGTGGGTGACGAAGCTGATGAGAGATCATCTTTGTATGTTGCAACTGCTAGTCAGCAATAATTCAAGCACCAGGATCTCATCAAAGTTCAGCAGAATAAGACGCATAAAGCTAAAGACTATTCTATTATCAAAGGATATCTTTACTTCAGACAAAGGATATATGTACCTAAGTAGTTAGCATAGAGTTTATCCATATGTATTCTTGAGATGAGGACATCTCAAATTTTTCATGTTGGGGAGGTTATAAGGTCTCTGACCCGACCAAAAAGAGCACCATTGTACCATGGAATGAACATAATGAAAAAAGTTACTATTTTTAGCAGTTTTCGAAATTCTGTCATAGTGTCATGATGTTTAGAATGTTTTAAAGCTTCGAAATGTGAATTATAATAATTTTTATTTAAAAAATCCAAAAATAGTAATTTTTTGATCACCCAACCCATCTAGTTTTGACCGTCTCGAAAAACTGCACCTGTATCCCGAATTTGAAAAAAATGTATTTTCGGACCCTAAGGGCTGCTAAATATGGCCAGTACTTGGACCAGTATGCCTTAGTTAGATCTTAGTATAGCAATTTACGGCATTAAATTCCGACTCGTATGGGTCGTTTTAGCCTAAAACCAATTTTTCCTTAAGTTGTGCGGCGAAGCACCGGGGCTCGAGACTGTGTGGGAACAGGTTCCAGGCCACTCAAAGCCAGCTTTAGCAGTGATAGCCGTTTTTCGGCTCTCTGTAATTGCCATAGTGAGTTATCTCACCCTATCAAATCACTCAAACACTGTGGTTACCCTCACCCTTTCACTGTATATAGGTGCGTGTGAGTTAGGGGACTTTTCCCATATCTCCTTACTGAAATAAAAAACCCTCAATTAGCTAGTCATTGGGCTAGTTGAGCCAAAAAAATAAAAAATATAAAAAATATATGTATATTATGGCCCATGCGTATGTAAATATTTCTTTGTATATAGGGCCTAAATAAAATATTTTTTCATAATTATTTTGGTATTTATTTAAATATTTCTACCTAGGTGTGTGTTATTTATGCTCTGTACATTACCACAATTTTTCTTACCATTTTTCATACTCTTTATTCCATATAGAAATATTTTCATATAAGCTTCTCTTATATTTGGTGTAACTCCACTCCAACAAAAATCCAAAAAAAACTAGTTTTATTTATGTGTATATTTTTTCACTATTGTGATTTTTCCCTTCCTACATCTATTTTGTTCTAAAAACTTAGAACACCAAAAATATTTATCTTTTTATGGTAGCATCATAATGAGAGAGATTTCTTTTGACCCCTTTATATTTTTTCCACTTATATTATTTATATTTGACATGTACATATTTTTTAGACCCCTCAATATTTGATTTTCTTAGTTGTACTATTCACTTATATCATGATCTCAACAATATCTTCAATTATAGACCTACCAAATAAGGTTAAGGGTAGGTGGCATGCATACATGCACTATGGAGGGCTCACTCTTGGAGGTATTCAAAAGAATCATCCAAAGAAGGACCCCAAAAGGACCTTGTGCAGTGGAAAAAAACGGTCGGTTTTGCTGAATTTTTAAAATTCACTTGCTCTCTGAATTTGAAAAGGTGATACGAACAAAAGTTGTAGCTCGTGGGCTAAACTTTTGCCTCAAATTTTTTCATATTGTTTTGAGCTACGAGCTGTGAGCTATGATTTTATTAGTGGACCCCAGTTTTCCCATGCTATGCAGCCACACTCTCTCTTCCACTTTATCATTTTCCTCTTTCACACACACTTCTCCACTCATCATCCCCACCTCTCTCACCACTCCTCTCTGCACCCTACTCACCTTCTCCTCAATGTTGAAGAATAAGAGAAACCATGGTGAACTCATACCTCCCACACACAATTCCATTCCAAAATTGACCACCTAGTCTCATTTTTCCTCCTCCAAATTACCCATATCTATCAAAAAAACCACAAAATTCAGCCTCTTCTCTTAAAAGACAGCATCATGGTGGTTGATTACTCAGCTTCAATTACCTTGTCTCTCAAGGAAGGTCAAGAGTGGAGAAAAAATGTACCGTCAAAGCTAGTGGACCGTCAACAAGCGTCAAAATTGGCCCTACTCAAGACACTTGGAGCATCAACCTTGTAAGAAATCCACCTTTTCTTACCTCTTAAGAGTTTTTCTTCCTTATTTGTATCCTACATGGATACTCCCATTGTAAATATCCAATTCCATTTGTAAATTAATACTAACTCTACTAACACTAACCCACTATGAAAAGTCCTATCACCTCCATTTCTCTCCTCTCTCTTTCCCCACCAACTTCTTGATAATTCCAAGCAAAAGAAATTAGATAAATTGCTGAAAATCTAACCCAACCATGGTTAGAGGAGTAACCCTACCCTTCAAAATTGCTATAAAAGGAGGGTGTAGCTAGCACAAAAAGGGGGAGCCATAAGCAAGAGCACTATGCTATAGCTTGAGAAGCCAAGCTCAACCTCTCTAGAAGGAGCTCTTGAGTGGAAGCTCATTGTCTTATGCATGTGCATGTGTTGTAATAGGGGATTAGCAAGGGAACTCTATGCCATTGTAAGAGAGAGGGATCATTAAATTGAGGGTAGGAAATCTATCATTTCTCCTACTAGTGTAAGCCCAACATTTGCTGAATCAAGGAGGGTGAATTTGGACTAAGCATGGATACCTTGTGTCCCTTCCAACGTGAAGTCATGGACAATAATGATGTGTAAGTGTCTTGGTGTTTTACTTAAGTTCTTGATAGCTTGTCTCCGGGTATTGTTATCAATTTAGCCATAAATCTCGCATGTTGTAAGAGGGCGACAGGGTGGAGAGGACTCCCCTGGCCTTAAGACAGTGATTGGGGTGGCTTTTTTCTTGTGATGTGTTGTGGTGTAATGTACTCAGGCTATGTTGAACAAATACTAATCTCACTTTGATTGGTCATGACAGATTTGTAAGAAGGCATTAGTGCAACAAGCACCCCCTTCCCCCTTCTCTCTCTTTCTTACATATATATATTTATGTTTGCTTGATCATTAACGATACACTTCAAAGCAGCCCGAGCACCATCTCTCTCTCTCTCTCTCTCTCTCTCTCTCTCTCTCTCTCTCTCTCTCTCTCTCTCTCTCTCTCTCTCTCTCTCTCTCTCGCTCGTGTTTTAGTGTGTGAGAGTGTTCAATTGGTGTTAGGGTTAGTGTAAATTCCTTGCTTGTTTGTGGGTTGCTCTAACGATTCTCCTCTTTTGCGTCCTAGTTCGCTCTTAAACTAGGTGGTGCCCCTTGTGTAGTTGGGATTTGGCTGTGGTTTTGTTGTTTTGGTTTGTGTTGTGTTGTGCCCCAGCCCCATTGAGCAGCACGGGAGCCTTGAAGGGTGTCTAGAGGTTGCTCTTCTTGTTGCCCGCCCCGGACCGCTTCAAATTGGTGCCCCCACTGAGGACAGGCTTGTGTATGTTTTGTGAAGGCTCAACCTTTAGCATAATCAAGTAGCTTGCATGAATCACGAGAATTTGTATGATCCCTTCATTCCCATTGCAAGGCAAAAGGTACACATAATTGTTAGTACTAAGTTGCAATTTCAGCGAGTAATTCGTAGAATTTTAGGTCCTCTTAGGTTAGCCAAGATAAAGACTTCGGTAAATCCTTTTATTTTGCCTCTCATTAGGTACGATATTAGCTTGGACGTCTATATTTTTGTGTTATTTTAAGCATTAGGACATGCATAGGCCATGGATAATGGCCCAGGAATAGAGGTTTTTCCCTTTCATTTTACTCCACACATTAGAATAAACGTTGCAATTAGTAGAAAGATCCATTTTCAACAACGAATGGTGTTCATGTTTGGTGCCCAAAGAGTAGGAGAAATTCTTGCATCACCAAACCCTGTCATTCTACCTCTCATCAACTACCACACTTCTTTTGATGTACATGTGTTCATTTTATTTTAAAATGAAGTGCAGCCCGGCAAAATAGTGTGTATGTTTGTTTTTTCTTTGTCCAAGTTGTTACAAGAAACAAAAAAAGATCATTTGTTCTAACAGGGAATGTGTGTGCAGTGAAAGTTCAATCCTTAGAGATCTAGCTCTATTACCAATTGAGTTGCAGGAGCAAGTAGTAAGGCGTCTCCCTCATAACAAGAGGGTGGTGAAGTTAAGACTAAAGGTCCTACACGTGGATTCCATTTTCCTCTTATTGTTGGGCACTAAGGAAGACCGCGCATTCATCCAACTAGTGTGTGCCCTAAGATTGGTAAATAGAGTGAAATTTGGCGTTTGGCGAGTGCATTTCCCCATTGAGGAAGACTCTTCAGGAAACTTGCGGCCAGAGTTCATGCTTCATAGACTCACATTTGGTGAATTTTTCCCTCATTTGCGTCTTATTAATAGTCTTCCTTTCGCTTTCAACAAAGGAGATAGGGAGCTATTCAGAGCTTGTCTTAATAAAGAGAGCATAGAGAAGATTGCAAATTTGTATAAATTCTCATCCTTCTCTACTTTCTATGACACTTTGTTCATAGAGACATTGTAAATCTCTTTATGCTTTTGAATGATTTAACCATAATCCTAAGGAGTTTTTGTCCAGGAATTTTGTAGCACAAGCGGAGTCTTTAAATCTTGCAAACTTGATTGGACTTGATGAGGATGTTCTTTATGAAATTGTGAGAAGGTTGCCTCACTCCGACTGTGTGGAACTCGAAGGAAAGGAGCTCCTAGTCAATTGCTACTTTCTCACGGCCTTCGACGAGCATGAAGATCTAGTTTTTATACAAACCGCTTGTGCGTTGGGAATTGTAGAGCAAGTGCAATTTATCACTTGGGACGTGGTTGCTCTTTTGGATCTAGAAAATGAAGTTCTAGAGGTTTCTGTTTATCGCCTTAGCTTTGAAGAATTTCAACCCTTCTTAGAGCTCATCAATAGTCTACCTTTTTGTTTTGATCAAACAAATCGAGACCTCATTGAAGCTTGGATAGCTGAAGAAGAAAACCTAGAGTGGTATTTTCTTACTTCTTCATTTGCAGGCGAGTGGTTCTAAATCTCTATTGTATCCCTTATTGTAACTCGTGTTGTAATCTTTCATAATAATGGAGAGCCAACGCCAAATGTCTGGATATCCTCTTTTCTTTGGAGAGCCTGGAGAGGATGCAGAATTATTTTTAGCAAATTTCAAGATGTCTTGCCGTATCAAGAGGATAGTAACCGATCAGATGGTGCAGAATTTTTAAAGAAGGAGAGGTTCATAGCCGGACTCTTTCCTGACCTTAAGGTAAAAGTTGAGGCGGGTGCACCTGCTACTTTTGATGCAGCGGAAACTAGGGCTGCTGAGAAGTATAGGAAACTCAAGTGCTTAACACTAGGTTGGTAATGGGACACTTTTATGTCCTGGGACACTTTTATGTCCTGTGAAGTGACCATCTTCCTTGAATTATGTCAAGAGATTCAAAATGAATTTTGAGGTGATATCTATCTAGAAAGTTGTCTCATGAGCTGAAAAAAACTCAACATTCTTTTGGAATATCAATTCCATCTTTAACATTGTCCTTGCACAACATTTCACAACCTAAACTGTGTGAAAAAACAAGTCCTGTTTTTGGATTTTTTCCACTTTTTGCAACTATACCACTCTAGAATTCATGTTTGTGAGGTCTATAATGCTAGAGAACTATCTTTAGTAGTCCTCAACATGTCCTAATGCTTCTAGGGAGAAATAAATATTAAAGTTGTAAGTTATGACCAAATTACAAAAATTGTCAAATCCTGTTTTTTAGCCAATTTTAGCTCTTCTATGATTTTTTTGGTGGATTTCATGATATCCAAATTCATTTTTGATTTTCTATGTCGCATATTGTAACATAAAGCTAACATTCCTTGAGTTTTGGGGCACCTAATACCCTATTTTGCATAGTACACAACGATGGTTGATTTTTTCAATTATGGAAGAAAACGAAACATTCTAGTATATCAAGTATAGCTTTTTTAATATTGCTAGTTTCTTGTGACAACTACATGCATTTTGTAGGTAGTAACCATATCTAGTCATAAGGATCAAATTTGGCTAGATATTGAATAGTTTCTATGGGATTCTACAACTCATAATGTTCAACCCAGTTTTTTCATGTTTGTTGTATTTAACACTTCATCTTTGTCCCCAAGATTCCCCTTGGTAAGAGATGTATTATTCTTTTGACATGCTCCATGGCTCCTTATGAACATAAAGAACAATAGGGAACTAAGAAAACATGCATATATTATTTGTATTGAGCGTGGCTATAGAAACTTTGATGATAGGTTTGCAGAATGGTAAAAATTCAACTTTTTTGTACCTATTTATTTTGGCAAAACAAAAAATAGTGAGTGAGAAGCAATCATATGTTCTGATCACCAACCATTGAAGTTAACTAGGGAATTTATCTCAAGTCCTACAAAAATCCCTAGTCTTATTTTTATGCAACAAAACACAAGAAATGACTGTTTTGATGAAAATTCACTGGTCCATCAACTTTGGAGGCTTGGTGTGACCAAAAGTTGAGAAATTTTACAAGTTTCTTATTTTTTCCATGTTGAGTAGGCCTTGAACTATAACCTCATGAAAGGATTTTACAAAATGAGTGGATCTACTATGGTTTTGGAGGTTTTTTTCAAAACCCTGAAAGGACACTTTTATGTCCTGTTAGGTTACCAACCTAGTGTTAAGGGGAGAGGTTCCAATAGAAGGTCTTAGACCCAAAGGTAAGTCACAAGCATCAACATCTAGAGAGCTTCCTGAGGTAACGGCTGAAGTGATTGAGAAGTTAAATGAATCTTTAAGCAGCATGTCAATTCACCTTGCACAAGCTGTAGGTCCAAAGGGACAAGCAAAGAAGTCAGAAGAGAGAGAGCCACAAACTAGGAGAGTCTTGCAATGTTGGAATTGCGGAGAGTCTGGACATGGGATGTATAATTGTCCTTAGCCCCGTGGAGAGCCAGGGAGACCTAACTTGAATTACCCAGTGATGAATGTAGGAGAAGGAGCTGGTCAACAACCAAGGCTTCTACAAAGGCCAAATGGACCAAGACCACCTCCACAAGGGGTAGAAGGATTTCCACCTTTGCCAGATCCAAATGTGCATGTGGTAGAGGTGACAAATTCAAATGAGGTTGACATGGAAGCCAATGGCATTAAGCGTGGCCGAGGGAAAGGTAAAGAGAAAGAAGGAGTCACATCACAGAGTGACCATGGACAAGGCAAAAAGGCAAAGGAGACCAAGGAAACCAAGAGGACTCGACGTCGTATCAACCTCCAAGACTTCCCTCTTGGACATGGTATGGCTCCGTACAACTTGTTGGAAGACATGAGAGGTAAGGGTCCTGATATTTCATGGCCTCAATTTCTTACATTATGTCCACAAGTTAGGAGGGATTTAACAAGGGCAGTTAGCACTAGGAGAAAGGTAAAGGAGAGTGTGCATGTTGTAAAAATTGCACAAGCTGAAATGAATGAGGACATTACACCGGTGCTAGACTGTTACATCAAAGGAAGATTGGTTAGGAAAGGTCTAGTGGATGGGGGTGCACAAATTTGCATCATGACAGAGGGACTCATGCAAAGACTAGGCATGCACATCCATGAGACACCTGAAATCAAAGTCAAGATGGCAAACAATAGCAAGGCTAGGTGTGTAGGCATTTGTAAAAATGTCTTTGTAGAGGCCTTTGGCATTAAGAAAGCGGTGGATTTTTATGTTATGTCGACCAAGGGAAGTGGTTATCCATTTATCCTAGGAAGACCATGGCTAATGAAAATGCGAGCTTTGCAGGAAATTTGGGAGAGTGGGAAATTAATTTACAGGAATGACAATCATAAGAAGGTTGTCTTTGACATGAAGGAGCAACGCCAAGAGGAGCTCCATGAAGAATCATCTCAAAGTGAGACGGAAGAAGGTTGGACCGATAGCACTTCAGAAGAAGAAAGTAGCGGCAGCATTACTGAAGAGGAGTCTTCCATCGAAGTCATGGGGGTAAGGTTTAAGCCAAGCAACCAAGAGACCTCTTGTCAAGGCTTGGAGGAGGTAGGTCCTCAAGAGAACGAAGGTGTTCAAGATGAAGGGGTGCTGGGAGGTATGCTATCAACAACACTTACAAAGGATGAAAGAGAGGAGTTCAAATGTGTGCTAAGGAAGTTTCCTAGGCTTTTTGCTAAAGACTACACCGACGTGCGTGGGGTAGATGTTGTTCAACACAAGATTGAGTTAAAGCCTGAGGCCACACCTAAAGCTCAGAAGCTACGAAGGCTAGGAGTTATAAAGGAACAGGCTCTACTTAAGGAGGTAAGAAAGCTTCTAGCAGGAGGTTTCATTTATCCAGTGGAGAATTCAGAGTGGGTCTATCCTGTTGTTGTCACTCCTAAGAAAAATGGCAAGTGGAGGGTGTGTGTGGATTACCGTCCCCTCAATGAGGCAACAAAGAGAGATCACTTTCCCCTCCCATTCCAGGATGAGATACTAAATGAGGTAGCTGGTCATGAGAAGTACATTGTGTGCGATGGTTACTCAGGTTACTTTCAAATAGGATTGCATCGGAGGATCAATTGAAAACAACCTTTATCACTCCTTGGGGTTGTTATGCTTTTAGAGTCATGCCATTTGGTCTGACAAATGCTCCTGCAACATTCCAACGTTTCATGAATATGGTGTTTCAAGCATTCTTTGGAAAGTCAATTAGGGTGTTCATTGATGATTTCTGTATTTATAGCTCAAAATCATTGCATCTACAAAGGGTAGAAGAAGGTTTAAAGAAGCTCTACGACATGGGAGGTCAACTCAACCCCGACAAGTGCCATATAGGTGAGGATGAAGTAATCTTGCTTGGTCATAAAGTTTCTTACAAAGGCATTGAAGTGGATCCTTCAAAGGCAAAGGCTCTTATTGAGCTACCATCACCCAAGAGTCTTAAGGAGGTCATCTCATTCATTCAAAAGGTGAAGTATATGTCACGCTTCATTCACTTAGCCTCGGAGTTACTTCACCCTTTGCAAAAGTTGACACAACAAGTAGAATTTGCATGGTCTGATGAGCTTGAAGAGTACTTTTGTAACATTAAAGCCATTTTGTCAGAGCTACCAACACTCATGCCTCCTTGTTGGGAGTACACATTCTTTGTTAGCTCTAGTGCTGGGAAAGAAACAATTGGTGCAGTTTTGCTACAACAAGATCCCTATAGTACCAGGATGCGGCCCATCTACTTTGCTAGTAGGGTCATGAATGCTTTAGAGAGAGGCTACACGGAGGCAGAACTCATGATGCTTTCTCTCATGTTTGCGATAAGGAAGTTTAGATCCTACTTGCTCCCAAAACCTTTTGTAATCCTCACCGCAGAGAATTTGTTCCCTTGGGTGTCATCTCAAATGAATCTTAGTACTAGGATCTCAAAGTGGATTATGGAGTTGAAAGAGTTTCAATACTCTTTCAAGTTAGAAGATACTGTGCGTGCACAATTGGCAGGGATTCTCACTTATAGGGTGCATGCTTTTACCTTGTTCTTTGATGGAGCTTTTCGTCGAGCCACTGGAAAAGCAGGGGGAGGGCTAGTGTTGCTCAACCCAAGTGGAGAGGTGGTCATGAAAGAGAAGTTCAATCTACCAAGTTCAGCTAGCAACAAATAAGCAGAATATGACACACTACTTCATGGTTTAAAAATATGCATTGGCCATGGTATACAACGTCTCATGGTAAAAGGGGATGCACTTCTCATTGTGAAGCAGATTTTAGGCATTTGGGCATGCAAAAATGAAAGACTAAGGGCCAAAGTTCATACCAACCGTAGGATATTTAATCAATTTGAGGAGGTGCAATTATATCATATTCCTAGGAAACAAAATGAAGATGCTGATTTACTTGCACAACAAGCCGTTGCATGTGTAAAGAAAGAAGTGCAGGTCATCATGGTGGCAGCTGCTGTGAAGCAACGGAGGTACCAGGGATTGGAGTCATTGGCTCCAATCATTGGCTACATTTTGGAGGGTGAGTTTCCACCAGACTTCACAAAAGCTCAGAACAGGAGACTCATGAAGAAGGCAAGCATGTATCTCTTCCTAGAAGGCTCCCTCTATCAAAGAGGGAAGGATCAAGTGTGCAGAAGAGTACCAACTATCGAGGAAATTCTAGCCATTCTAAAAGGTTTGCATGAAGAGGCATGTGGTGGTCATTTTGCCCAAGAGTTAACTGTGAAGAAGATTTTGCTTGCGGGGTATGTTTGGCCAAGTCTGCATGTGGATTTCCAACATTGGTGTAAAAGTTGTCACAATTGTTAGGTAAATGAGAATAGAAGATTGGTTTATGGTCCAAGGCAAATTGTTCTTGCAAATGGACCCTTTGAAAACTGGGGCATTGATGCTATCGGTCCTCTGCCTAGGACAAAAAATGGTAAACTCTACATTCTGGTGGTTGTAGACTATATGACTAGGTGGGTGGAAGCACAAACTGTGGCAAAGGTAAATGAGAGGACAGTGAGAAAATTTGTCTACACTCACATTTATTGTAGATTTGGCACACCTTTGGACATTGTTTCTGATAATGGTCCAGGGTTTAGAAAGGGCTTGCTCACAGAAGTCTGTGAAGAACTTCACATTCTACATCATCATAGTACACCCTACTATCCCCAATCAAATGGTTTGGTAGAAAAAGCTAATGGTGTCATTGTAGGCATCATTAGAAAGATGGTGAAAAACAAGACAAAGTTGTGGGATGACTTCTTGGATGGTGCCTTGTGGGCGTATCGAACCACATACAAGGAAGCCACGGAGTTTACACCATTTCACTTGGTCTATGGTCAAGAGGCTTTACAACCAATTGAGCTCAACATTCCAACAATGCGACTTCATGGCAAAGGAGCACAAGATGATCAAGAAGCATGGATGGATCGACTTCTTACCCTAACTGAGCTTGAGTGGAAAAGAGAAGGAGCATACGAGTGCTACAAGATGAAAGCCACACAGACGAAGGAAAAGCTTGACAAGAAACTGAAGGACACAGGCATCAATGAAGGAGATCTTGTGCTAAGGTATGACAATCGACTCGATAATCGTTTTGATGCCAAATTTGAAACAAGATGGCAGGGGCCATACATAGTCAAGAAGGCTTTCAATTCAAGTTACTATCAACTTATGGACTTGAATGGGAAAGAGCACTCCAGGAAGGTAAACGGCTATCGCTTGAAGCCTTACTTGAGTCGCCTTCTACCAAAGGATCTACCAGAGCAAAAGGCAACTATCCCATGTAAGTATTGTTCCATGAAGCATGAGTGTCACACAAACCAAAATTCCAAGGGGCCAAACAATGAAGATCTTGTCAAGGACTCTGAAGCACTCTCTTTGGAAAAGATTCTTTATGATGGTACATGAATATACCATCATCCTGGGGGAGGGCTAATGATAGCCGTTTTTCAGCTCTCTGTAATTGCCATAGTGAGTTATCTCACCCTATCAAATCACTCAAACACTGTGGTTACCCTCACCCTTTCACTGTATATAGGTGCGTGTGAGTTAGGGGACTTTTCCCATATCTCCTTACTGAAATAAAAACCCCTCAATTAGCTAGTCATTGGGCTAGTTGAGCCAAAAAAATAAAAAATATAAAAAATATAAGTATATTATGGCCCATGCGTATGTAAATATTTCTTTGTATATAGGGCCTAAATAAAATATTTTTTCATAATTATTTTGGTATTTATTTAAATATTTCTACCTAGGTGTGTGTTATTTATGCTCTGTACATTACCACAATTTTTCTTACCATTTTTCATACTCTTTATTCCATATAGAAATATTTTCATGTAAGCTTCTCTTATATTTGGTGTAACTCAACCCCAACAAAAATCCAAAAAAACTAGTTTTATTTATGTGTATATTTTTTCACTATTGTGATTTTTCCCTTCCTACATCTATTTTGTTCTAAAAAATTAGAACACCTAAAATATTTATCTTTTTATGGTAGCCTCATAATGAGAGAGATTTCTTTTGACCCCTTTATATTTTTTCCACTTATATTATTTATATTTGACATGTACATATTTTTTAGACCCCTCAATATTTGATTTTCTTAGTTGTACTATTCACTTATATCATGATCTCAACAATATCTTCAATTATAGACCTACCAAATAAGGTCAAGGGTAGGTGGCATGCATACATGCACTATGGAGGGCTCACTCTTGGAGGTATTCAAAAGAATCATCCAAAGAAGGACCCCACAAGGACCTTGTGCAGTGGAAAAAAACGGTCGGTTTTGCTGAATTTGTAAAGTTCACTTGCTCTCCGAATTTGAAAAGGTGATACCAACAAAATTTGTAGCTCGTGGGCTAAACTTTTGCCTCAAATTTTTTCATATTGTTTTGAGCTACGAGCTGTGAGCTATGATTTTATTAGTGGACCCCAGTTTTCCCATGCTATGCAGCCACACTCTCTCTTCCACTTTATCATTTTCCTCTTTCACACACACTTCTCCACTCATCATCCCCACCTCTCTCACCACTCCTCTCTGCACCCTACTCACCTTCTCCTCAACCTTGAAGAATAAGAGAAACCATGGTGAACTCATACCTCCCACACACAATTCCATTCCAAAATTGACCACCTAGTCTCATTTTTCCTCCTCCAAATTACCCATATCTATCAAAAAAACCACAAAATTCAGCCTCTTCTCTTAAAAGACAGCATCATGGTGGTTGATTACTCAGCTTCAATTACCTTGTCTCTCAAGGAAGGTCAAGAGTGGAGAAAAAATGTACCGTCAAAGCTAGTGGACCGTCAACAAGCGTCAAAATTGGCCCTACTCAAGACACTTGGAGCATCAACCTTGTAAGAAATCCACCTTTTCTTACCTCTTAAGAGTTTTTCTTCCTTATTTGTATCCTACATGGATACTCCCATTGTAAATATCCAATTCCATTTGTAAATTAATACTAACTCTACTAACACTAACCCACTATGAAAAGTCCTATCACCTCCATTTCTCTCCTCTCTCTTTCCCCACCAACTTCTTGATAATTCCAAGCAAAAGAAATTAGATAAATTGCTGAAAATCTAACCCAACCATGGTTAGAGGAGTAACCCTACCCTTCAAAATTGCTATAAAAGGAGGGTGTAGCTAGCACAAAAAGGGGGAGCCATAAGCAAGAGCACTATGCTATAGCTTGAGAAGCCAAGCTCAACCTCTCTAGAAGGAGCTCTTGAGTGGAAGCTCATTGTCTTATGCATGTGCATGTGTTGTAATAGGGGATTAGCAAGGGAACTCTATGCCATTGTAAGAGAGAGGGATCATTAAATTGAGGGTAGGAAATCTATCATTTCTCCTACTAGTGTAAGCCCAACATTTGCTGAATCAAGGAGGGTGAATTTGGACTAAGCATGGATACCTTGTGTCCCTTCCAACGTGAAGTCATGGACAATAATTATGTGTAAGTGTCTTGGTGTTTTATTTAAGTTCTTGATAGCTTGTCTCCGGGTATTGTTATCAATTTAGCCATAAATCTCGCATGCTGTAAGAGGGCGACAGGGTGGAGAGGACTCCCCTGGCCTTAAGACAGTGATTGGGGTGGCTTTTTTCTTGTGATGTGTTGTGGTGTAATGTACTCAGGCTATGTTGAACAAATACTAATCTCACTTTGATTGGTCATGACAGATTTGTAAGAAGGCATTAGTGCAACAAGCACCCCCTTCCCCCTTCTCTCTCTTTCTTACATATATATATTTATGTTTGCTTGATCATTAACGATACACTTCAAAGCAGCCTGAGCACCATCTCTCTCTCTCTCTCTCTCTCTCTCTCTCTCTCTCTCTCTCTCTCTCTCTCTCTCTCTCTCTCTCTCTCTCTCTCTCTCTCTCTCTCTCTCTCTCTCTCTCTCTCGCTCGTGTTTTAGTGTGTGAGAGTGTTCAATTGGTGTTAGGGTTAGTGTAAATTCCTTGCTTGTTTGTGGGTTGCTCTAACGATTCTCCTCTTTTGCGTCCTAGTTCGTTCTTAAACTAGGTGGTGCCCCTTCTGTAGTTGGGATTTGGCTATGGGTTTGTTGTTTTGGTTTGTGTTGTGTTGTGCCCCAGCCCCATTGAGCACCACGGGAGCCTTGAAGGGTGTCTAGAGGTTGCTCTTCTTGTTGCCCGCCCCGGACCGCTTCAGCAGCTAGGGGGCGCCCTCTTGTCTTGTGCACGTGGGAGTTGTGGGAGAGTTTTCAAGCTAGAGAGTGAGTGTGAGAGCCAATTAGAAATGCTAACTGGACACTTGATAGGCACGAAACTAGACTTTCCATGCATTAACTAAGTGCACATTGAGATGCAAATAGCAAGGCTGCTCAATTTTCAGCTTGGAGGAGCCTATTTAAGGGTGTCCTCACACACACACACACACACACACACACACACATGCTCACACACACACCCAATACACACACACACACACACCTACACACACCTTGGGGAGGTGCTGCCGGAATACACACAATTTTTGAAGGAGAAGCAAGGAGGGAGGTGCTACCGAAATTCTCATCTCGAGGATTCATTCGGTCAAAAAATCGAGAGGATTGTCAGCCCCTAATCAAGCTCTTTTCTCCAAGTTTATCATTTAAAGTAGTGAGTATAAAATGGCCCCGGTTAAGAGAACTTGCTTCGGTGGTGCCCACAACCGCGAGGCGGCAACGAGCAAGGTGAATGGAAAAGGAAAAGCTTCCATGGACGAACAAGCACTAGCCATCTCACGAGCCATTGAAGAAGAAATGGAAGAGGTAGGTCACAATTTTATTCAAGTTCTTTAATTTAACATTGTACACGTTTAGCTAGGAAAGAATATACCCCAAAACATGTTGGAGGAATCCGACGGAAACCTCGGCATTCGAATTCATTTGTACATTAAGTCTAAAGTAGGAAAGAAATGATTGATGCATATATTGTTTGCAATAGGAAAGAATTTCTGCTAGGGAAAATTTAGCTCGGCCTATTCATTCTATTTCCAATGTTGAACTAGTCCTGAACCCCCTCTTGATCACAGGGGGCAGAGTTCTTGGTTAAGAGCTCTTGAATCCACATGCTGGTTAAGCGGTGGATACCCACGTCTCTTGGTTAAGTGGTGGGAACCCACGTCTTGCTTTCTATGCGGTGGGGATGTCCATGTCGTGCTGTCTATGCGGTGGACATACCTAGTTGTATGGGCAGCTAGGCGACAACGGGAGGAGTAAACTCTCACTGGAGGGGGAATGTTGTACCTCTAGAACATTGGAATTTTAATGAACAAGTTTGAGTAGAATTTTTACTAGAATATTGATTGAAGGGCTGTCTTAACCAACATTGTGAATCGAAATCTAATCAAGGAACTTTTATGTTGAACAACAATTGTGGTAGTAATTAGGACACACAAGGAAGTGTGAGTGTGGGGGTGGAAAGTGGGGGATTTGGCTCAGGTTTCCAATTCCTATGAGAAGGGTAGTCCCGATTGGTCGGGAACTCTCTGTCCCCATAGTGCTTAAATCGAGAGTAGTAATACTCATTTCCCCTAGAGCGGCGAAGTCTCAAGTGTACATGCCTCTGAAACATGGGGAAAAAGGCACTCGGTATTACTCTCCTCTTGGAAGGTGGATTTTAGGATTGCTAGATAGTTTAAGTACACTTCCCCTGCGAGGTGGATCTAGATCTCATTGCTAGTAGGCTCAAACTTGACTCACTTTGTGATGAGAGATCGTCCGCTAGCTGAACCCTGAACCACTTTGTTTGCTTCCGCTATAGATCTAGTGGCCACCACGTTCACCATCAGATCCGCTGTTTGATACGGCGGGGTGCGGACCTCACACCTGGTATCGGAGCTATAGGTTTACAAACTGGAAAAATGATGTTGTTTGAAATTTTAAAAAAATAAGGGATAGTAAGATAGCTCGTACTCAAATCTTGAGTATGATGTTTCCCAGAATAATGACATTGGATTTGTCTAGTGGATTGTCTCCTGAGTGATGTTAAAGAGTTTTACTCGTTGAGCTTGTTGGAATTCAGTGGGTTCCACATGATGTTTTTTTGAGAAGTTGTTGGTGCGACTAGTGCTGCGGGCAGGTAGCCTATTGATGCACATAAAGTTATAAGTATGGATCAAAGCTCTCGAGTACAGTTTTTACCATTATTTATCGGGGACAATTTTGGATGTATTCAATGGAATTTAAACTAATGGTGGAATGGTTAAATCCTTTGTGATAGATGTACAGATTAAGTAGGCTGGTTAAGCCCAAAAAGTTAAATTTCTTCTTGAGTATGGAAAAGCCTAGGTGCATTTGAGAAGAGTGCTATAGTAATGAGTTTTATAGCATTGGATAGGCACCGCCTGCTGCTCTCTACTCGACAACACAAGAGAAGAAGCTCCTCCCTAAACAACCCCAGCCTCCACTCTTTAAGGGCAAGGGGGCGAATGTGGAGAGAGATGCGGATGTGTGGATGGAAGCAATGGACGATTACTTCGAAGCTGCAGGAACCCAACCCGTGAATCAAACCATGCTTGCGATGTTCCGCTTGTCTGGCGATGCCAAGATATGGTGGAAGCAACATTGCAGGGACTTGGATATCAAGGGATCTTCCCAATCCTGGGAAGACATCAAAGCTACAATAATGGGATGTTATTTACCACCTGCCTATAAAACCTTGAAGATGAATGAGTTCTTTTCACTTCGGCTGCAGCAGCTGACTTCATCTATCGAAGAGTATTATGCAAAGTTTGTCACTCTTCGGAGATATGCTCCTAAGATGACCTTGGAACAACAGGTGGCGAGGTTCTGCCAAGGGCTAATCGACCCTTTGAATACGCGGTTGGAAGCTCTAAGGCCGACAACACTACAGGATGCCTTGTTAAGGGCCAAGCCGTTAGCTAAAGAGATTCAGAGGGCTACCCAAGATAGTCAATACTATTGTCAAAGAGGGCCACGACAGACAACTGGAGTAACATACCAATTAACCCTGCATACGACCATCGTCTTGTAGTAGCTACTACGGCAGCTACCGAGTTTCCCAATATAAGATGCTTTGAGTGCCAGGAGTATGGACATTACAAAAGCCGATGTCCAAAAAAGATTTCCCAAACATCCGGTGCTAATAATGTACCTCTGAATGTCAACGGGCGAGGTCAACCAAACGAAAGAGGAGGCTGAGGAAGACGAAACATAGGACAAGGAAGTGGAGCTTTCGCTAATGCCGCAGTGAGACAACCAACTGTGGGTGACGAAGATGATGAGAGAGCATCTCTGTATGCTGCAACTGCTAGTCAACAATAATTCAAGCACCAGGATCTCATCAAAGTTCAGCAGAATAAGATGCATAAAGCTAAAGACTATTCTATTATCAAAGGATATCTTTACTTTAGACAAAGGATATATGTACCTAAGTAGTTAGCATAGAGTTTATCCATATGTATTCTTGAAATGAGGACATCTCAAATTTTTCACGTTGGGGAGGTTGTAAGGTCTCTACCCCGACCAAAAAGAGCACCATTGTACCATGGAATGAACATAATGAAAAAAGTTACTATTTTTAGCAGTTTTCCGAATTCTGTCACAATGCCATGATGTTTAGAATGTTTTAAAGCTTCGAAATGTGAATTATAATAATTTTTGTTTAAAAAATCCAAAAATAGTAAGTTTTTGGTCACCCGACCCATTCAGTTTTGACCGTCTCGAAAAACTGCACCCATACCCCGAATTTGAAAAAAAATGTATTTTCGGACCCCGGTGGCTGCTTAATATGGCCATTAGATAGATCTTAGTATAGCAATTTACGGCATTAAATTCTGACTCGTATGGGCCGTTTTAGCTTAAAACCAATTTTTCCTAAAGTTGTGCGGGGAGGCACCGGGGCTCGAGGCTGTGTGGGATTAGGTTCCAGGCCACAGTACTGCATACGATGCAACCACGCTCGTTGGCAACTCCAACTTGATCAAGGCTTTCAAGAGCATCATCGGCTGCAGACTTGATCATTATTTTCAAGCTACTCTTCGTTTTGGATTGCCGTTCGCTTTCGAATTCAGAGTTTTTTCCCATCCAAGGCATAATTATACGGTTACTTATAGCAACCTGCTACGAGCTCATTGGAATTTAGGTATTCTTCTTTCTTTTCTCACACAGTACATCCACGGCATGGATTCGGACATAGATATGCATCATGCATTTGATTTCGAGCAGTCTGCACCCGTTTCGTCTGCCGATGCCACGCGGACGGTTCCTCTCACGGAGAGTATTCGTGCCCCAACGGCAACTGACGACGCGTATGAGTTGCTAGACATGCAAGATTTCTGTGCATTGCAAACACGCATGACTGTGCTTGAAACGAATTTTGCACAATTAAATCAGAATGTCACAGCATTATCCGATTTGATTAAGTTGCATATGCGGCAGCAGGCCACGGGCCCTGCTAGCCAGCCAATTCATGAGCACGGCTCCACACCAGGCCAAGGGTCGGCTGCTGGGCAAGGCCCTCCTCCGGGTCCGCTGCACTCTCTGACCCAAAAAGAGGTGGACAATCTGTTGAAAAATACAAAGCCACCAATTTTTCGGGGAGAAGAGTGTGAGCGAAACAAGGACACCGTGAATATTTTTCTCAGTAAGTGGGATGGTATTCATGACCTTAGACGTACCCCAGATGTAGCCAAGGCGCTGCAGACAAGTCTGACTTTGGACGGCAAGGCCTACAAATGGTGGATGTCACTCAAGGAGAAGGGAATGCTACCACAGACTTGGGCAGCTTTTCAGACTGTCTTCAGGAAGAAATTTCTACCTACCAATGAGAAGGATAGAAATTGGACCGCCTGGGACGAATGTTCTATGTGCCAGCATAAAACATTATTGGAATATATTTCCCATTATCGAGATGTGATCCTCAAGCTGGAAGGGATGGATACCTTTCAGCAGGTGCGTGGGTTCATCTGTGGGTTAACTCCCGAGCTTAAGAAGCACGTTAAAACCCAGGATCCACAAACACTTGAGGATGCAATAGTGCAAGCTCACATCCATGATGATCCCAATGATCGGGCATTGCATAGTTCGCATGTGCATGGCACTACACCTGTTTTAACACGTCCACAGCATGTGCATCATAAAAGAAAAAATGTCTCTACTGCATCAGAGACCTCCAAAAAGCCCAAGGGGTCTAGAGGTCCTCTCTCAACGGAAGATTTTGAGAAAGCCAAAAAAGAAAAGTTGTGCTTTAAATGTTTGGGAACTGGACATAGCAAAAAGGATTGTCCCAAGGGGAAATCTGCTGCTCAAGACAAGGGGAAGGAAAAAGCAGTACACATGGTGCAGCTTTTACCTCTTGAGTCCTCTTCCCAGTTTGCTAATGTGGAAGTAACACACACCGAGGCGGTGCATGAGTGCTGTATCACGGCCTCCATGTGGCAGCAGACTTTCGGACCACATGAGTTGGTGCGTATACATGGCTCTATCCAAGGGCATAGGGTGCGGATCTTGGTAGACGATGGTGCATCGCACAATTTCATCAATTATAAATTGGTGAAACGACTCAAATTGCCCCAAACCCCGAGTTCCCATCGCTACAAGGTAGCAATGATTAACGGCCATGATGCTGAGATATGGGAAACTCAGGTTAAAGATGTACCTCTGAAAATTCAAGGATACCGTACCTCTTTGGATTTCCAAGTCATGAATATGGAGCGGGCGGATGTGGTTCTTAGTCGTGAATGGTTGCATAGTTTAGGATCATCCCTTAGACGTAGCTATGAGCATAATAGTCTAATGTTCTAATCCAATGGTGTGCACATGCTGCTGTTGGGGGAGAAGGATGTACCTTCCTCACCACTTATTTGTACAGCTGAGCTTATGAAGCTCACTTCTGATGATGCAATAGAAGAACTCTTTTTGTGTTACTCACTGTGCCATTTTATTTCCAATGTGGATTATGTTTTTAATGATGCTAAAGTTTTGAATAAAAATTCCTCAACGCCGCATTCTTCTCTCTCTCCTCTTCCAGCTATGTCTACTAATTCAAAACAAGCAAATGTTGCTAATGAATTGAAGGAACTTTTAAGGGAATTCAAGGATGTGTTCCCAGATGATTTGCCACCAGGGCTACTGCCGACACGTTCTGTGCAACATGGTATAGACGTGGTTGCAGGCAGTAAGCCAGTGAGTAAACCGCCTTACCGAATGAGTCATTCGGAGGCTGCTGAGGTGGAACGTCAGCTTGCTGACTATCTCAGTAGAGGGTTTATTCAACCAAGTTCTTCACCATGGGCCTCTCCCATTCTCTTGGTGAAGAAAAAGAACGTTAGTATGCGCATGTGCGTAGATTACCGTGGATTAAATGCAGTTACTGTTAAGAACAAGTACCCATTGCCACGAGTAGATGAGCTATTTGATAAGCTCACTCACGCTCGTATATTTTCAAAGATTGATTTAAGATCTGGGTATCATCAAGTACGCATCAGGCTTGCGGATATACCCAAAACAACGTTCCGAACAAGGTTTGGACATTATGAGTTTTTGGTAATGCCCTTTGGGTTAACCAATGCTCCAGCTACGTTCATGACACTCATGGATAGTGTCTTGAGACCATACTTGGAAAAGTTTGTTATCGTTTTCCTCGATGACATTCTTGTATATAGTGCATCTGAGGAAGAGCACTTAGTACATTTGAAACAAGTGTTTCATTTGTTACGCCAAAATCAGTTATATTCCAAGGAATCCAAATGTGATTTCCTCAAGGAGGAAATTCATTACTTGGGGCATGTTATTTCGGCTGCAGGGTTACACATGGATAGATCCAAGGTGGATGCCATTCGGAGGTGGCCCTCTCCCAAAAATTTGGAAGAGCTCCATATTTTTTTTGGCTTTGCAGGTTTTTATCGTCGATTCGTTAAAAACTATGCCCATATTGTTGTTCCCATGACAGATCAGCTGAAAGCCAAGGGCAAGACTTTTCAGTGGGGATTAGAACAATAGCAAAGTTTTGAAAAACTTAAGGACACATTAGCCACAGCTCCTGTTTTGGCTATTGTGGATCCCTTAAAGCCATTCGTTTTGGAAACGGATGCTAGTAATCGTGCGATTGGAGCAGTCCTTCTGCAGGAGGGAAGGCCAATTGCATTTGAAAGCAAGAAGCTGGATTCAGCACAACAGAATTACTTTGCTTACGAACGAGAGCTCTATGCAATAGTGTCTGCTTTAAAGACATGGCGACATTATTTGTATGGTGCACAGTTCGAGATTGTGTTTGACCATGAAAGCATCAAGTGGTTTACACAACAAAGTGATTTGAAGGGTCGCAAGGCCAGGTGGGCTGAGATTCTTCAGGAGTATGACACCAAGCTACGCTATCGTAAAGGGCGGTACAATGTAGTGGCTGATGCTCTCAGCCGAATGCCAGAGATCAACTCTCTCCTTTTCACGGAATTGCGGAGTGAGTTTTTGGAATCTCTCAAAGGTAAGTGAGAGCATGATACTGCATACTCCAAGGTGTGGAGCTATGTTAGAAAGAGGGATCCTTCTCACTCCAATGTTGGTAGTGGTTTTGTTTCCTCCACACACAGCTCTCCTCTTTCGAGTGATGAACTGCAGAGATGGAAGAATTTTTCCATAGATGATGGGTACCTACTCCACAAGGGGAGAGTGTGTTTACCGACGGACGTGGACATTCGACGCCAAATTCTTTATGAATGTCACGATAGTCCAAGTGCAGGGCACCCGGTGTGAGCAGGATGAAAACACACACAGCGCCTCTATAACGACCCGACACACACTCTTGGAAGGATATACACACACACTATGGGGCACCACTCGGCTTACACAACACACCTGGCCGAGACAGGGAACACACCTATGGAGTGAGAGGAGAGAGACTATCCACTTGCCCACTCCACACAAACACACACACACACACACACACACCCAAAAACTCAGCTCAAAAGAGGAGAATTTCTGATGTTTAGATACAAATGAGCTTGGGCCAACACCAATGGGGCAAACAGCTCACACAATATGGGTAAAATAAGCCAGATACAATCACAAACTGGAGCAGAAACTTCGCTCATAGGAGAAACTTACACAGAAAAACAGCAGGAAAAGAGTGAGGAATTTGGCAAAATGGACAGCGCCATCGCGTCCGGAACGGCCCAAAACCCCAGTCTACAAATGTCAAAGTGCTCAAATCCGACCTCGGATGAGCAGTTTATGGCCAAAACAGGCTCCAAAATGAGCAAAAACACACCTGCGGCTGTTCCTCCTCTCTTCTCCACGTTTTTTCTGGTCTTCTCTCTATTTTTTCAGTTCCCACACTTAGCTTTATTACTTGGGCACCCTTGGCCTTTTAGATGACCTCAAACGGACCCCGAACAGGCCAAAAACTGACCTCGCAGTGCATAGTTGTCACCTTTTTGCATCATTCGCACACCTGGCACTCAGCTTTTTTCCAATAATGCATCTCACCACCACGTGAAGTGGCCCCAAAAAGTGGTCCTAATGATGACCTTTCTGCATAATTATCACAAGGAAACACCCACGTTGTGTTCGTACTTCTCCACATGCAAGTATTGACCCCGTTCGGCCTCCTGACGCCACTAGATGCCATCTGACGCACCTGCTTACCTCATGTCGTCGGCCCACGGATAGCTTCCTCGAGAAGTTTTAGGCGCTACCAACTCCTCCTTATTGTATAAAAAACACACTGGTACTGGTAACGATGAAAATCGATGCACTATGTACATGCTGCCCTACCTGTACACATGTGGGCCCCACGTAACCACCTTGCTCTGGAAAATGGGCAATCGTTTATTCGATGCACCATGCATGTATATGTACATATGCGCAATCCCTTGCTCCAAAAAACTCCTGACATAATTTGCCCACCCCCTAGCCTGCTAGAGCATTCATGCTCAGCAGCAACAACACTAGTAGATACTCATTCCACCTGGATCCCACACAAAAACACTTTGCATTCCCTGCATCAAAAACTTAATCAAGCTTCCACCTGGTTCCCAAGGAAAACCTGTAGAGATGCCATTTATCAACCTCCCATCAAGAAAATCATCAATTACTTTGGCATAGACCTGCATGTGCAAATATATGTCCTTCTCCATAGCTGAGAGGTCTTCACTGATCATTTGTGTCATCAATTCTTGCTTCTTTGACAATTCGACCTTGGTTTGCATCAGCCCTTCAATCACTTCATAAGGCCCTTCACTTTCATCTTCAACCTCATTCGCAAATGCAACTAAACCAATCTCCTGGATTTCTTTGTCCATCAAAAGAAATGCAACATCAGCATCCTCATCACTGCTGGTAGTGCTATCACTGTCCTCATCTGCCACCGTGGAAGAGTCTTCATCACTAGACTCATCCTCATCTTCATAAAGCTCCTCTAATCGTTTCCTTGTGTCCATATTATAAAGCTTCTTGGTACTTGTCTTTCCATAGAGGCTAATTGTACCATGTCGCCAATCTTGAACAGCTCCCACTGCACGTAACCATGGTCTGCCCAGTATAATAGGATATGCTCCCAACCCTGCTGGCATCACATGAAAATCAACCACTGCCTTTGCATCATATGCCTCCACTTCTAAGCTCTTTACAACACCCAAGCATTTTACTTTTTGATGGTTTGCCAATCTGATCCGAAAACCTGACACCCCAGCCACTGTGAGACCCATCTTCTCAACGCATGAGTGTGTTATGGCGCATATTTGGGCTCCGCCATCCACATAACCTTGTCCCAAATTTTTCCTTTTATGCCACACATCTACTATTGGACAAATGTCTGGTAGCTCGTCCATTGCCAACACCTTCACTGAACCTCTCTCTGGCTCTTTCTCCATTGGGTTAACCATCCTCTTCCACTGTCGCTTTAGCTTAGGCACCATCTCTATAAGCTGCCCAAAAGTAACATCTGCCTTCCTGCTCGTCAGATCCTCCTTCAAGTCATAGCTTAATTGCCCATCCCCTAGTGGAAAATCTGAAACATGAAACTTTCGACGAGCTCTCCTTTTCCTCTTGGCCTTGACATCCTCGCCTTCATGGCTCTTTCCTTTCTTCTTACTAGGACCTGGGGCACTTCTTCCTTCCTTTTCCTCTGTGGTCCTCTTCCCAATAGGCATCACTAATGTATCCTCTAGCTTTGATGCCTTCTCCAAGGTGACTACACTTAGCACTTTTGTCTTCCCTTTTTCCTCGTGGGTCAGTCCACTGGTTCCTTCGTCTCCCTTAATTTCGATGCCATAATCATTTGACCTAGTTAGCACCTGTCTTGGCA
The DNA here is from genome assembly GCF_014529385.1 of Adiantum capillus-veneris. Taxonomy (NCBI): domain Eukaryota; kingdom Viridiplantae; phylum Streptophyta; class Polypodiopsida; order Polypodiales; family Pteridaceae; genus Adiantum; species Adiantum capillus-veneris. The sequence continues at coordinate 111,646,611 of NC_140954.1, read as the reverse complement.
ATGGATACATGTCTCCCCCCATCCTTGGTGGCTTATCACATTGCGGGTTGATGTGACCCAACTCTCCACAATTGTAACATGTGGGCGTCTGCCTCCAAAACCTACTATTACTTTGTCCAGCACCATTCCTAGGTCTTTCTTCACCTCCTGGCTGATTTGCAAACCTCCCTCGACCTCGATTATTTCCCACTTGACCTAGCATGTTTAGGCTGAGATTCTTCATCAAATCAACCACTTGCCTCATGTCTTGCCTTAGGCCATCATCTTGCACTGCTGTAGTGACCACTGCTGGCATAACCTGAGTAGTAACAGGAACCACTGGTTCATGATGAACCCCTGACATACGACCTTGTAAAGAGTCCATAGGCTGAAATTCAGACCTCATGGGCAAAGACTCCACCCCTAACTGGCTCATTTTCCTCAGCTTCCACTCTTTGTTCCTTGCTACCTCTAGTGCATCTTCATATGTCCTAGGCTTCTTTAGCTCCACTCTCCAACGTATATTCTCCCAAAGACCAGCTAAGAACCTGTCCTTCTTCATCATGTCAGGCGGGGGTACCTGTGGTGATAAAGCCTTGCACATTCGCTCCCATGCCAATGAAAACTTACGTATGTACGCATCTACTGGCTCACCTTCCTTCTGCACCAAAGCCTGTACTTCTTGCCACACTTTGTCAGGGTCTTCTATCTTCACAAACTCCACTTCCAATCCATGCCTTAGATTGTCCCAACTCAATCTTATAGGTGGATCAGCCATACGCAACTCCTCTTCAAATGCTTTGGACCAAGCTCGTGCATCACTCTTCAAAAAAATTTGGAGAAGGCGTAACATTTGCGTAGGGTCATGAATCTGGTTGCTAATGCAGGCAACCTCCATCTTTTCCAAAAATTCTTCCACATCTTCATCACTTCTTCCATGAAACTCGGGATAAGAGAAAGCCATGGCTACCCAAATTATGATGCTTTGAGAACCCCTTCGAACACACGTGCAAGAACCCAAAACTTTTCACTTCCCAATCCCTAGAAACTTCAATGGAGCTCAACTTTAGATAAGGACAAACACATGCACATCAAATGAGTTTTCATAGTTGATCATCGGAATGACAACAGGCAAAGGACATTCCAGGATCTCTCTCAATCTTCTTGGCCCAAACATAAAGACTATGCGCTGCTGGAAAAAGATCTTCCTGGACACATGAACATTAATCTGAATTCTTTGCGTTAAATGAAAAGGAGTGAACTGAGGGCCATTTTGATCATCCATTAAAGCCAACCATGAAGCTCCCAAGAAGGCACACCTGACTCAACCTCTGATTTTGCCAAAATTTCAGCAGCATAACAGCATAAATGGCTCAAAATACCAAAAAACCAGCCATCATAACTTGGGAAAATTTCGACAGAGTTTCCCCAGAAGTAGAGCAATGAGAATCCAAAATATAGATTGTCTATGTATGCATAAACTGTCAACAATAGAACCCGAGCATCAAGTAGGAATCACTAGTACATAGCCTATGGCGAGGTCATGAAAAGGGTGCTCCAGCTACCTGTATCACCGAAAGGATCTCCACATTTGAGAATCCCCCAGCTCAATAAAAACCTCACGCTATCGACCCTCACACGAAGGCTAATGCAAATCGCGTATAGTCAAGTCTCAGAAATGACTATCTTCCAGACCAAGTCTCAGAAATGGCTGGGACTGCCAAATACAACCAAGTATGGCTCCACAAATGCGTACAATGGCAGTTTCCACAAGTAACGTACAATCCAACAGACAATGCGCTCAAATAGGCGCCAAGTGACGCATTCCCACAACAACTGCAAGTGACATCACTGTTAGTATATCACTGTACTCCAGCTACCTGTACCTGTGTGAATCACCTGTACCTGTACCTGTAACCGTAACCTGTAACCTGTAACCCCGAATCTCGAAGCTTGAAGCTCGACGCAGAAGGTACTCGAAGAAGATCCTCAGTGGGGGCACCAAAAAGAATGTGAGCGGGATGAAAACACACACAGCGCCTCTATAACGACCCGACACACACTCTTGGAAGGATATACACACACACTATGGGGCACCACTCGGCTTACACAACACACCTGGCCGAGACAGGGAACACACCTATGGAGTGAGAGGAGAGAGACTATCCACTTGCCCACTCCACACAAACACACACACACACACACACACCCAAAAACTCAGCTCAAAAGAGGAGAATTTCTGATGTTTAGATACAAATGAGCTTGGGCCAACACCAATGGGGCAAACAGCTCACACAATATGGGTAAAATAAGCCAGATACAATCACAAACTGGAGCAGAAACTTCGCTCATAGGAGAAACTTACAGAGAAAAACAGCAGGAAAAGAGTGAGGAATTTGGCAAAATGGACAGCGCCATCGCGTCCGGAACGGCCCAAAACCCCAGTCTACAAATGTCAAAGTGCTCAAATCCGACCTCGGATGAGCAGTTTATGGCCAAAACAGGCTCCAAAATGAGCAAAAACACACCTGCGGCTGTTCCTCCTCTCTTCTCCACGTTTTTTCTGGTCTTCTCTCTATTTTTTCAGTTCCCACACTTAGCTTTATTACTTGGGCACCCTTGGCCTTTTAGATGACCTCAAACGGACCCCGAACAGGCCAAAAACTGACCTCGCAGTGCATAGTTGTCACCTTTTTGCATCATTCGCACACCTGGCACTCAGCTTTTTTCCAATAATGCATCTCACCACCACGTGAAGTGGCCCCAAAAAGTGGTCCTAATGATGACCTTTCTGCATAATTATCACAAGGAAACACCCACGTTGTGTTCGTACTTCTCCACATGCAAGTATTGACCCCGTTCGGCCTCCTGACGCCACTAGATGCCATCTGACGCACCTGCTTACCTCATGTCGTCGGCCCACGGATAGCTTCCTCGAGAAGTTTTAGGCGCTACCAACTCCTCCTTATTGTATAAAAAACACACTGGTACTGGTAACGATGAAAATCGATGCACTATGTACATGCTGCCCTACCTGTACACATGTGGGCCCCACGTAACCACCTTGCTCTGGAAAATGGGCAATCGTTTATTCGATGCACCATGCATGTATATGTACATATGCGCAATCCCTTGCTCCAAAAAACTCCTGACACCGGGAATTAAGAAAACTTATGCACTCGTAAGACGACAGTTTTACTGGCGAGGTTTGCATGGGTATGTTCAAGACTATGTCTTGCATTGCCAAAAATGTCAAGTTAATAAAGCAGAGCGCCTGAAAGCAGGAGGACTCTTACATCCTTTAGAGATTCCCAATGGTAAATGGGAAAGTATCTCCATGGATTTTATTGTGGGTTTACAAACCACTATTCGAGGACATGACTCGGTATGGGTGGTCGTAGACCGGTTGACTAAACTTTGTCGGTTTATTCCAACCAAGTCAACCATTAAGACTCCAGAATTAGCTAAGTTATTTGTGGACAATCTTTACCGGTTGTATGGATTGCCAAGTAACATTGTGAGTGATCGTGATCCCAAGTTTAACAGTCATTTTTGGAGGGCTGTTTTTAAACGATTGGGTACACAACTTAATTTAAGTATGGCTGATCACCCTGAAACAGATGGTCAGACGGAACGAGTCAACCAAGTGCTAGAGGATATTCCACGAGCATACGTTAGCAAGAAGCAATCAGATTGGGAAGATTATCTTCCTATTCTTGAGTTTGCATATAATAGTGCTAAGCATGTTACAACTGGTTTTAGTCCATTCATGCTTATGTATGGTTTTCAACCTCGATCACTAGTGACGGTGGGGTTGGCAACTGAGAAGCTCCAACAGGTTAAGGAGTTTCTCCAAGATCATATGGAAATGCTGAGACTTGCTCGTCAAAATGTTCGACAAGCACAGGATTGGTATAAGAAGTATGCTGATGAGAAACGTCGGCAAGTTACCTTCATGGAAGGTGAAGAGGTATTTTTGCGTGTGCCAGAGCATTCAGAAAGTCTGAAGACTGGACCTACACCCAAATTATCTCCACGTTATTGTGGGCCATTCAAGATGCTCAAGCGAGTTGGTGATAGGGCCTACAAACTCGAGTTACCTTCGCACTCGCGTGTCCATCCGGTATTCCATGTAAGTCGTTTACGTAAACGCTTGCATGGGGACGACAATGTTATCGGCCAGCAGATATTGGTTGATTTCACTGAACCTCCCACTCAACCGCATGAACATGAACGCATTTTAGATTTTCATGAACTCCGTACTCGTCATCATGTACATAGTCAAGCTTTAGTCAAGTGGAAAGATCTCCCTGAAGAGGGTGCCACTTGGGAAAACATTAGTGTTCTTAAGAAGAAATTCCCCACTTTTGTTTTCGAGGACGAAAACGCTTCTCCAAGGGGGGAGTAATGTCAGGCCAAGGGCCAAACCAAGGGGTCAAGGACTCGGCCAAGGGCTGGCTGCCAGTGGGAAGGGGTCCGAAAGGGGCTAGGTGCCTATTAAAGGGAGGTTGGGCGGATGGACCAGGCATGGCAGTCCCTTGGTGTTTACATTGTATCCAGTCCCTTGGTGTTTACATTGATACAATGTAAACACCAAGGGACTGCCATGCCTGGTCCATCCGCCCAACCTCCCTTTAATAGGCACCTAGCCCCTTTCGGACCCCTTCCCACTCGCAGCCGGCCCTTGGCCGAGTCCTTGACCCCTTGGTTCGGCCCTTGGCCTGACAGATATAGGTCCTGTCTCCAATCCTGAAGTCAGGCACAGCAGGTAGCATCATCTAAGCATGCTTCTCAGTGAAGTTACTGACATCCAAAGGTAGTTTGATTTCTGTGGTTTTCACAGAGAGCATCTTACTTCTTTGTACTTCAATTGCCTCAACCTCAAGGTCGACTATATCTTCCACCTCCTCGACTTCTTGTATATGTGTTGTCTCCTCGCATTCTTCATCTGGTGCTGCATCCTGCTCCTCTAACACCTCATCAGGATTCTGCATGAGGAATCCAAATAGGCTATTCAGGTAAATCATAAAGCCAAAGGATTCCTGAATAAGTTTGCACTCTTTTTGGTGCAAAGGGCAGGCTGAATGTCGACAAGCAGGTGGTAATTCCCTATACTTCTTCAGTCCCTGTCCCTTTCCACCACAGTCATTTAAATGCACAACAGTCACACTGGGCAGAACAACCCTCCCTACCTGCACCATCACTTCAAATTTATCTCTGTAGGACTGCAAGAATTCACTGTGCTGAGCTAACAGGTCTTCAATGTTAAATTTTGGGTTAAACATAGAATGAACTAGATCATATTTGTCCCCAGCACCACAAGATGCTACAAAATCAAACAACCTCTCATCAGTTGCAGTTGGGTCTTCCAGAGAAGACACATCCTCTTTGGCTTTACCTTTACTTGCATAGGGACTGCTTTCTAGGACATCTGCATCATCTGAGAAGTCTATATTCCTCTTTCTTGTATTTTTCTTGACAAGTATTGTAGAGGGTGAAGGACCCTTGTA